>NW_022589756.1:6183604-6839939 GCF_004348235.1 Phoca vitulina
CCCCCCCCCCCCCCCCCCCCCCCCCCCCCCCGTTGGTAAGAACCTATTTAAAGCAACTTCCACTTCAACTCCTCATCTCCTCTCCCTTCCCTTCTTGATCCTTTATTCTCTATTACTCGCCTCAGGGAAAAGGAAACAAATTAGGGAGTCCTTGCCTTTTGTCAGGCCCAGTGTTAAGGGGTGTGTTATCTAATTGAAAGCGCTAAAATGGCCCTGTGAAGTAGACATCCTTATTGACATTTCAAGGATGAAGATACCACCCAGGTTCACCCAGAATCCAATGGCTACCCCAGGGCTTAGCCAGGCCTTCCTATTCAAACACCTCCCACCCTCCCCCCAAACCACCATGTTAAATTCTGACTTCACTTCTGCCATAACCAATAATTAGATTCATAGACAATGGGTGTCTTCCAAAATGTCTTTACCTGGAATTTGCCACAGCCAGCTGTTTATTTATTTTATTAATCTTTATTTTATTATATGAAAGGTAAGAGGTGGACACTAATTCTCTATGTTCAAAATGAGAAGACAGAAGATTCTGGGGAGAACTCTCGGTAATCATTAAATGAAAGACTACCGGTCCAAATCCCAACAGAACCCCACTCTTCACTCAGGAGATGCTAGCGTGTGGGGTGGTTACCCGCTCTTAGAGCTGTTCTTCCTGAACAAGAGGAAGGGCTCTGGTCTGTGGCTGGCGGTGGATGTCCCGGGGCCAAGTGCACAAAACCCTGTGATCACTTTCAGGGCAATCATCATTTGCGGTGCAGAGGGCAGTTTTAACCTGAGCTCTGTGCACATAGGTGGGGAGAGACAGAGAGAGGATGACACCACATGTGAGAAAAAGGGCATGAATGTGCACATGGACAAATGGTATCATTTCTTCTTTCTTTCTGGCCTAGGATGAAAAGCCTCAGCATCATCTCCTCTGTTTCCCTCAACATAAGATGTCAAGACATTAATGATGCCTGTGCGTGGGGTGGCAGAAACATAGAAGGGAAAAACGGCTATGTATCTTCTCCAGAATGGAGGAGGTGAGAGAGATTGTAATTTGCCTACCTTAGACCCCAGCCTCCTTTTCTTCCTTTGTGTTAGAATTCCAGTTTTTGGCTGAGCACATTACTGCCCAGCTGAAAGACTTCATTTTCTAGCCTTGCTTGCAGAGGTCTGGCTCTGTGCCCAATCTCTCACTGAAGAAGTACTGTGTGGGACTTAGGGAAGTCTTTTTTAAAGGGAGAGAATGCCCTTTTCTTCTCCCCATTCTTCCATCTTGCTTCGAGGAACAGAGATGAGATGGCTGGCGGGAGCCTTAGCAGTCACCGTGGACTAGGAGACCACCCTGGGAGTGAAGCTGGAAGGGACCTGGGCCTTTGATGGCTGTGTGGAGCTGTCACACAAGTCCTGGAATGCCTAACTCTAGTCTTTCACATGAAAAAGAAGTGGGATTTTATCTTATCAAAGGCTAAATAGGGCAAGGGACATGTGTGGGGAAGCGTTTCTACCTTATAAAGAACTGATACTGGAACAGCATAAACCTATTTTGCCGGTGACTTTCTTTTCTCGGTTTATAGGAAGTGACCGTGGCCAGAACAAGGATAGCTGTATAGTGAATCTCAATCTCCTGCGTTATCAAAATGTCCCACTCATTCCAGAGGCCAGAATAACTGATTGACTGAACGTATATTTACTGCGCGTCATTAATGTGCCAGGCACAGGAGAGACTCTGCCCAGGGCAGTCCTGCTCCTCCTGTTTTACCATAATTGAGGAACCAAATCAGGGCACAAGAACCAACTCCACCACATTTACGAAGCCCCCGTGGGCTCCCCAGCACTGCGAAAGAGAAGTGAAATAAGCAGCTGTCCTTGTCCCGGGTGCGAGGGCTAGGTGGTATGAACGTATGTGCAGCTTTTATGTGTTCACCCCCTTTTGAACTTTATGCCAACCTTTATGCAGTAGGTGTTATTGTCCTCAATTTACACATGTGGACACCGAAACGCAGAGGTAGACCAGCTGGCCCTTGCGCAGCCAGACAGTAAATATTTGGGACACTGCTTGATAAATATATGCTGAATGAATGACCAAAAGTCCATGCTTTGTTCACTAGCTCGCGGGGCATAAATGTAGAGGAGAAAAAGCCGGATGTGTGACATCCCCATTCCTAAATGTCTTTGGAATAAATGAATATGAATGGCTGCGGGGCTTCCCTAAAGCCAAAATGGGATGAGCATGCTTATCTGTTCTGGCCTCCACACAAGCAACTCTATCAATCATTCCACTGACGCACCTTCTAGATAGCACTACTGATTCTCAGGTTCTTCCTGTGCTCGACTGCAGGCTCACCAGGGCACCAGGCACCATGGGAAAAGCATAAGACACATCCCTTGCCCTTGTGGTGGCTGGCAAGAGCAAAGCCCCTACCGACGGACCTTAGGCTTTTGGATACGGTTTTACAACAAGATGTATGCCCTCAAACGAGTCGCTCAATCACTCGGCCTCAAGTGCCTAATTTATAAATACAAATTTTATTCAGCAAATACAGGTATTCGGCACTATACTGAGTATGGAGGATGCAGAGAGAAAAATAGAATACTTGTCCTTAAGGACCAGGGTCCAGTGAGGGAGTTTAGAGAAAATGGTGTCGTTAATGCCAAACATGCTGTCCTATCCCGGAAGTCCCTAATTTGGGGTGCATGAAGGTAGGGGTGCAAGTGCGTCTATCACCACCATCCTGCAGAATTTCCAGTTATCAAGGGGCTTACAAATATGGTGTTGTAGGGCGATGTCCTCTCAAAGTGCCCCAATACTCACTTAGTGGTGCCTTCAGCGTGACTCTTCTCCTGGCCTCCTGGCACTTCTCAGGACCTGAGAGCTCAGGGATGGAGGCCCAAACACCTGTCAGAGCCAGAGTCCCCTCTCCTGGTACTGTCCCCCAAACCATCATGGGCTCTACCCACAGCCTGGTCAGTCCTCACTCCCCAAAGCCTGAATTTTATTTCTTTTTTTCTAAATGATAGGTTTCTATGGCCCATAGCAAAAGACATTAGGACAAAATCCAAACCCTCAGGAAGATAAAATGGAGAATCCAGATTTTAGAAACAGATGGTCTTCCTTCCCAATAAGGGAGAGAAAATGATTTTACTCAGGTTGGAGTGGTACCAGTAAAGACTTGCCACTGTAAGGAACATTCCAACTACGCTTTGAGAATGGTGAGCTATTCTCAGATAATAAGTGACATCTCACATATTTTGAGCATTTCCAGGAGTGTGTGCCAAGCAGCGCGCTAACTGCTTCGCAGCTCAGTCCCTTAACCCTCTCCCCATCATCCCTGCAGGAGAAGCTAGCATTAGCTGCACTGTACAGATGAGAAAACAGAGGTGCCTAGTCCTAGAACTTTTCCAGGGTTGAGTCTGGCCCTTTGACTCCAGGGCCCATATCCCTAACCGCCCATCTAGATTAGATTCTGAGCCTTTTATCTGTTGCTTTAAGGATCCCGCCAGATGTTCCCTCCTCTGGTTAGAATGCCCTCCTGCCTCCCCTCGTCTTACCAGCCCCTCCTTACTCCCGGGCCCCGGGTTCCATTAGTCTGCTGGTGTTACCGTAACAAAATATGACAGACCGGCTGGGTTAAGCAACAGAAGTTTATGTTCTCACAGTTTTGGAGGCTGGAAGTCCAAAATCAAGGTGTTGGCAGGTGTAATTTCTCCTGAGGCCTCTCTCCTTGGTTTCTGGATAGCTACCTTCTCGCTGTGTCCTCCGTGCATACATCCCTGCATCCCTGGTGTCCTTCTGTATGGTCATATTCCCTCTTCCAATAAGGACACTGGTCAGATTGGATTAGGACTCACATTAAAGACTCATTTTAACTTACCTTTTTAAAGATCCTATCTCCAGGGGTGCCTAGGTGGCTCAGTTGGTTAAGCATCTGCCTTTGGCTCAGGTCATGATCCCAGGGTCCCAGGATCAAGCCCCATATCGGGCTCCCTGCTCAGCGGGGAGTCTGCTCCTCCCTCTGCTCCTCACCCCACTCTCATACTCTCTCTCACTCTCTCTCTCAAATAAATAAATAAAACCTTTAAAAATAAATAAATAAATAAAGATCTATCTCTGAACCCAGTCACATTCTGAGGTTCTAAGGATTAAGGCTTCAGTACCTGAACTGGGGGGGGCGGGTAGTAGAGGATTCAGCCTATAACACAGGTTAAATGTCATTTCCCAAGATAAGTCTTCTGTGATCTCCTAGGTTTGGTTAATTCCTCCTTTGATAAATGTTCCCATAGTGCCCTATACGTGTTCCTACTAGCAGTTACAACTACTATAATTAGTTACTAAATGACTAGTCGCTCTACATCTATCTCCCCCTCTAGATGTAGGCACCATCGGGGGAGGGATCATGTCTCTCTTGTCTTCTCTGGACCCTATTTCCCAGCACAGCGCCGTGTACCTGGAAGGTACTGTCTTAGTCCGTTCGGGCTGCTGTAACACAATGTCATGGACTGAGCAGCTTGAACAACAGATATTTATTTCTCACAGTTCTGGAGGCTGGGAAGTCCAAGATCAGGGTTCTTTTGAGGACCTTCTTCCTGCTTGGCAGATGGCCACCTTCCAACTGTATCCTCCCATGGCAGAGTCAAGAGAGGAAGAGGGAGAGAGACAGAGAGGAAGCGAGCTGTCCTGTGTCTCTTCTTATAAAGGCACTAATCCTATTCCCCAGGCTCCACCCTCTTGTTCTCATCAAACCTAATTACCTCCAGATACCATCACATTGGGGATGAGGGTTTCAATACATGAATTTGGGAGGGACACAAACATTCAGTCCGTAGCATGTACTCAGCAAAGACTTTATAAATACAGTGTGGAATAAGGTAAAATATTTTTTTAAATTGCAAAGCATCATGAGATTTCTAGTTACTATTAAGATCTTTTACAAAATGAAAGAATATTAGAGCTCGAATGATTCTGGAAATTATTCTGTTTCCTCACAGTAATGAGATAATTGCCAGGAAAAGATCCTTAGGAAAATTGACACCCTGGCACATCGTGCTTTGTCTTTTTCTGGTTGGGTAGGGGGATTTGCTTAAGCTTTTGTTTTATTTTAAAGCGGTTCACACCAGCTCATGAGAGCTGATTTTTAAATCTTCAGGAATTTTTTCAATTCAGCTGCTAAACACAGCCATTTTTTAAACCTAAATTCTATGAACTTATGATTCACTAAATGATATTAAAAACAAAGGAAATACTCACAGTTCATCACTTCCTAGTTTTTTACGACATTTGTTATGGACTGAATTATGTTGAGGTCCTAACCCCCAGCACCTCAGAATGTGACAGTATTTGGAGACAAGGCCTTTAAAGATGTGATAAAATTGGGGCACTTGGGTGGCTCAGTCAGTTGGGCGTCTGCCTTCGGCTCAGGTCATGATCCTGGGGTCCTGGGATCGAGCCCCACATTGGGCTCCCTGCTCAGCAGGGATCCTGCTTCTCCTTCTCCCTCTACCTGCTCCCCCTGCTTGGGCTCTCTCTCTCTCTCTCTCTGTCAAATAAATAGATAAAATCTTAAAAAAAAAAATAAAGATGCAGTAAAGTTAACATGAGGTCATTAGTGTGGGCCCTAACCCACTCTGACCGGCGGTCCTAGTAAGAAGAGGACATTTGGACACACAAAGAGACTCGAGACGCACACATGCATGGAAAGCCAGGACAGCTATGTGAAGAGGCCGCAAACGGATGGCTGCCTGTAAGCTGAAGAGAGAGACCTCCGAGGACCCCAACCTTGCCAATTCCTTGGTCTCAGACTTCCAGCCTCCAGAGCTGTGAGAAACTTAATGTCTGCTGTGTAAGCCACCCGGCCCGTGGTATTTTGTTCTGGTGCATCCAAGCTGACCGATACAACATTTTACTATGTTCAATAATCTTGAGGTGACTGACTCCTACTGGATCTGTCTGGGGGAAATGCTACGTGATGGTGAGCCGTTGGGCATCTCTCCCCCGCACCGTGCGCAGTGGGGGACAGCACGTTAGTAGCTTGAAACCCGCCATGATGGGACTATTTCCACCACAGAAACTGGCAAACAGATATCAGTGCTTTTCCCCACCAAGAGCCACGTGTGAAACAGTTATCAACACACCACTGCTTTTAAGAGACCAAGGAAAGGACAGTGGGAGGGAGGGACTGTATAGAAAGAACTCTGAGAATGGTTTTGTCTTTTCTTTCCTTGACTCAGTCACTTCAACAGACTCTGCTAGTTTCCTACCCAACCCCCATCTCTGTTTCTTCCTTACCAGCAATACCCTGACTTTGTTTAGGGGAATATCATCCTCGACTACAAATACTTGCCCTCTCAAACTCCCTGATCAGTGGAGTTGGATTCTCTGCTGCCTACATTTCTAAGTGCTTTACCTACACATCTGCAACATGAAACTGAGAGCCATAGCCTTTGGAGGTAATAGACAAACACCAGGGACAGAGAAGGCATGCTCTGGATGCCCACAGATCATCTCAGCCAAGGGTCAAAACCTCAGTTTCAAGAATTGGAAAAACTATACACACCAAAATATTTTAAACGAAGGATGAAACAGGAAGTTGGAAGTTGCAATATTAACTTAAAAGAGACAAATTCCTTATGCCGCTTATGCACCTATAAAAACCAAGGCAAACGCACTCCTCAGGAAGTCCAAATCAAAATACAAAACCAATAATATCTAAATGAACATTATTGATGTAATATGCTAGATCACGTTTTGTTTAATTAACTCACACATGTTGTGTTTAAAAATAAGACCCTATAGCCTCAGGTCCATCTCTTGACTTAAGCTTCTCTGTCCTTTGACTTCCGTAATAGCGAGGCAGAGACCCTCTATTTGCATAGTATGTTGTACAAAACGGCATTCATAATTTCAAAGCTTTGTTTGCTAGTTCAAGATGATCCGACCCCATGCTTAACCAAAACTCTGCCAGCAGGCGATTTTCAATGCCAATTTAATGCGCTGTCATTTGATCTCTGCAGAGCAGTTTTGTTCATTTGAACGTGAAGTTAACATTGCAGCTTTATTGAAATCTGTACTAAATAAGTATCTAATCCAATTATTACTGGAATTGGTTACAGAAAATTTCTTCATGGCACATTTACCACTACATTTATAGCTAATGAACTGTTGCCAAGCCGGCATGCTCAGTGATCGGCTCCACACAGAACATCTGATTGCCCTGCCAATACAGGACTGATGTCCTGGCCCAGGGCTTTTGAGGGCATGTGTGGTGGTTTAAACCATTTCTATTTGTTCTATTTGAATTCCTGAAAAACTTTCAGTTATATTATATACTGTGACGTTATTTGAAGCAGTCTATCCTAAATGGTTGAGATTGCAGCTCCAGAGTCAAAGTGCCTGAGTTCATTCTTGGCTCCATATTTTACTAGCTCCGTGGTCTTTGGCAAGATATTAACCTCCCTCTGTGCCTCAGTCATCTCATCTAAAATAGGGGCACTAAGGGGTGCCTGGGTGGTCCAGTTGGTTGAGTGTCTGACTCTTTTTTTTTTAATTTTTTTAAAGATTTTATTTATTTTTGAAAGGGAGAGTGCGCGCACGCTCATGGGTGGGGGACGGCGTTGGGCGGGAGGGCAGAGGGAGAAGCAGACTCCCTACTGAGCAGGATGCAGGACTCAATCCTAAGACCCTGGGATCATGACCTGAGCCTAAAGCAGACGCTTATCCGACTGAACCACCCAGGTGCCAGAGCATCGGACTCTTGATCTCGGCTCAGGTCATGATCTCAGGGTTGTGGGATCACGCCCTGTATCGAGCATATTGGGCTCTATACTGAGCGTGGCACCTGCTTAAGACTCTCTCTCTCCCTCTCCCTCCCGCCACCCCTCCCCCCACCCCGCTCTCTCTCGCTCTTTCTCTCTCTCTCAATCTTTCTAAAAAAATAAAAAAATAAAATAGGGACACTGAGAGTATAATCTTCATAAAGTTGCTGTCAGGGTACATGAGATAATACATGGGCTCGGAAGAGTGCCTAATGCATAGGATGTGCTCAGTAGACCTTGCTGCTCCTGTTTTTATTCTCGCCATTGGGCTTTCACTTGACATGAATTCAATCTTAAACACAAGTTCAAAGAGGAACACTTCTGATGATTCAGCTTAAGCACCAGCACCTTCCTGAGACCCTTTCTTACATACTCACTCCTGCATCGCACAGAATTAACCCCTCTCCTCTGAGTCCACGTGTGTGCCATGCAGGCCTCCGGCACCAAATACGGAAACGTCTGCTGCCTTCCTACGTGGGTCTCCACCAGCTAGACCATAAGTTCCTACCGTCAGAGATGAATCCTGACCCGTCTTTGCAGCCCAGTGTCCGGCTTGATGTCCAACGTGGAGTTGCCATCGGTAAATTCTGAAAGGGAAGAGGAAGAGAAAGAGGGTTGGAGGAGGGGAAGTAAAGAGAAGTAGGAGGAGGAGGAGGAGACGGAGGAGGAAGGAAGGACCTAGAAGGGAGGAGGAGGAATTCCCACACCCCAACCTTTCTAGATAGATTTCTATCTTGAAGGGAGCCCCACCTTACTGATGGTGGACTAGTAACTGCATGTGGTGGGAAGGCGCTGTCTGGGGGCGCAGTGGGCGCAGCGGGGGCCTGCTCACCCTGGCTCCCCGGGGCCAATTATCCTCATTCCAACTTGGGAAGCTTGACACTGGCCACGGCGGGCGAGCATTCACACTGCCAAACCTTTCTCGAGAGCCAACGTTCCCAGCACAGCCCTGGCAACAAGGTTTCTCCGTGACTCCGAAAGCAATGAAATCTGACATACCAAGTGACACAAGAGTGTGTGAGGCACAGAGGGACCCCGAAAGCAGAGTCACCATCTGCCCAGGCCGAGGCCGACCCTGTGTGTGGGTGGGAGGGTTGGTTTGCCAAGCCTCTGTGCACCCCCGCACACCACAGCCCTGGCCCCAGTCACATCTCTGGGGGTCACACCTTCAGCATCCCCATCAGAGTCATCATGGAGGCATCCATGGCGATTCTTGTCTTGTTCCTGTGGATGGCTTCTAAGCTGTTAAAAGTAGGCTAATAATACAATGCATTACGTTAACGACTTACTAGTCATAACACCAAACAATCGAATGAACTATTGGCTTCATATTTTCATGAGAGACCGTGCACGTGACTTTGCAGCTCGGTGCCAGTTACATTGCTATTTACATGGAGACCGGGGACAATTAGCACATTTATCTCACTTAGTCACTCGTCCCCCTTTCCCCCGACTCTCCTCTCCCTCTTCCCAAAAGAAATGAAAAAACGTTTTCATTATAAACTGCTATCTGTTGGTGAAAGCAGCTATTTTTAAAAAATGATGTCACAGCGTCTAGAATGCTACATTGTTCTGTTGCAGAAAACACTCAATGGATTCTTCAGTTCTAGCTGTTTCTACATGTTAAGTGAACACTAAGTAACCTCCCCTCCTCATCGCCTATCTTTTTACACATTTTCAGAACTGTCACTTGATAGCTAGGGAAACTTCTGTGAGTTTATATTTCTTTCTGGCCTTCAAATAATATATATTTTCTTGTTTTGTATGTGCATATAACCATCTTCATCCTTTATAGGACTTTAAGTCACCATCTTTGTAACTCCAACTCAGAATATTCCTGTTACATAACTATCTATTTGTATACTGAAGCAACATTTACTTGTTCTACAAAACCTGAGTAAGTCCCAAACACTGAATTATTTTCTGTAGGATACCCTCAGGAATAGAAAATATGGGTGTGTGTTTTTTTCATTTTTTGCAACAAGAAATTTTTTTTTTTTTAAGATTTTATTTATTTATTCATGAGAGAGAGAGAGAGGCAGAGGGAGAAGCAGGCTCCCAAGGAGCGGGGAGCCCGATGCGGGACTCGATCCCAGGACCCTGAGATCATGACCTGAGCCGAAGGCAGACGCTTAACCATCTGAGCCACCCAGGCGCCCGCAACAAGAAATTTAAAAAATAACCTCTTCAACCAACAACAACAACAAAAAAGACACCAACCAAGTAGCAACCAATACCCATTACCTACCTGTCTAGAATTAAAAAAAAAAAAAAAAATTGCCTTTAGAGGTCTTTTTCTAGCTATATTCTTTCAAACAATGTGAAGGATAAATTGTACTTTTCCAAGAGCCGTATTTTCTATGAGCAAAATAAACTTCTAGTTTAATCTTAGCCGAGAAAATAATCTTAGTGTCTCCGAACGAGTGTGACCCGAATGCCGTGTCCAGCATGCAGGGCCTCTGTGTTTGTGAGACTCCAGTAATGCGCATATTATAGGCATGCACCACTGATAAATTGAATTAGTGCTTCTGTAAGGAACTGGAGGGGTATCCTGGAAAACTCACGAGCCAGTCAATTAACCTCGCCTGGATCTTCTTTGATGTGCTTCAGCTTTAATTTACTACCACACTTCCTCCCCCAGTCCTACACACACACACACGCACACACACACACACACACACACACACACACACACCCTCAGCTCCCTTTCTTTCCAAACCACTCATTGTGCCAGCCAGCATTCCCACATCACCATTAACATATTTACCTACATTTACACTCTTGGCCTCTTGCCTGAGTGGATTCCCAGCTTTGGGCTTTTAGTAAAACCTAGCCATCTCCAAATTAGTCCTAAGTGCGACTGCTCATCTCGCCACACCATGGGGACCTGTAATCCAGAGACAGATGCGGTCCCTCTCTCTAGCTTGTGTTACTTTCAAATCCTTATTCCTTCACTCCTGTGTAAAATTCCTGTGTGTGCCATCTGCCCCCACTCATGGACTTCGTGTGCCCACATCCTAATTATCCCTGTTCGTTCAAGACCTAGCCCGCAGCTCACAGGCTTTTTCTTTAAACCAACTTCTGCCTTGATTTGGGTAATTTCACTGCCTATTGACGTAACCTGGCCAACATCTCAGTTTCTTGGAATTCTCACTCAGTGTCCATCACTCCTAGCCCAACTTCAGATGGCTATTGCCATGAACCCACCACCGTTCAACCTCTGAAATCTGGAATTCCAATATTCTACCATCATTTCCCATTCTGGTATTTTTCAGGGCCTTTATTGTTATCTACTGTGGCAAAACCGATTACCCCCAAACTTAGTCACTTAAAACAATAAAACTTTATTGATTTACACAGTTTCTGAGAGTCTGGAATCCAAGAGCTGCTTAGCTGGGGGGTTCTGGCTCAAGATCTCTTGGGAGGTTGTGGCCCAGATATCTGACAGAGCTGGAGGCGTGTGCTTCCTTCCAAGGTCGTTCACTCACACACCTGGCAAGTTCACGTTGGTTGTTGCCAGGGGTCTGCCTCAGTTCCTCACCATGAAGACTCAAGACATGCCAACTAAGTTCCCCAGAGCAAGCCATCCAAGAGAGAGCAAGCAGGAAGCCACAGTGACTTTCTTCTTCTTTTTTTTTTGTTAAATATTTTATTTATTTGTCAGAAAGAGAGAGAGAGCGAGAGCACAAGCAGGGGGAGCAGCAGTCAGAGGGAGAAGCAGGCCTCCCACAGAGCAAGGAGCCCGATGAGGGACTCCATCCCAGGACCCTGGGATCATGACCTGAGCTGAAGGCAGATGCTTAACCAACTGAGTCATCCAGGCATCCAACTTTTTTTTTTTAAGATTTGATTTATTTATTTGAGAGAGAGAGAGAGCATGCACACAAGTGGGGGAAGGGAGAGGCAGTGGGAGAGGGACAAGCAGACTCCTCATTGAGCAGGGAGCGCAACATGGGGCTCGATCTCAGGACCCGGGAATCAGGACCTGAGCCGAAGGCAGACACAACCGACTGAGCCACCCAGGCGCCCCACATTTGTCGTTTATAACCTAGCACCTTCTGCTTTTTCCCAAATGTTAGGTGGGAAGCATTTTGGTTCAGCCCATGCTCAAGGAGAGGCGAATTAGGTTCTGCTTTTTGAAGGGAGTGCCAATTTGTAGATTCTAATTTCTCAGGCCCATTTGATTTTCATTTCCTTCCACATATATTCTAGATCCCATTTGGTCCATCAGTTCACCTAGTTTCTTGCCAATATCCTCATTATTTTGTCCTATTATCCTCTTATTGCTTCCACCTAAAGGAAGGGGGATGAAAGCATGGTTCAAACCAAGCGTCCACCTGATGCCATCCCAAGACAGTTGGGTGCCACTGGAGGTGATCACCATACCCGAGCAAACGGGTGCTATTCCATGGCATCCTACGGTCAGCAGGCCCTCAACACAACACAGCTCTTCTGTTTCCGCAGTCACCAGAGTGGCTATTTCCTTCCTTCCCCATTGCCCCCAAACGTCCCTCAACTCCATGAATCAGATTCAGCACCTTCCCTCCTCCCCAGACCCTGTAGTGCTCCTCCTCGTCCACCCCCCCCACTCAGAAATCTTCCCACACAGCCCCCTTCCCCCTCAGTCACAATAGGAGTTATGAAGAGGTACCTCTGAGACCCAACCCTCTATGGAGTAGACACTCAAGGGATATGTCTTTAAAAAGAGAAGGACCTGAACTCTGGGTCAGAAACCACCCACAGCTCAGAAACCTCATGGTTCCTCTAATCTGTCCTCCCTGTGTCTTCAGCTTCCTGTCTAGACTCCTTCCCATCAGCATTTACACATGCTCAAATCTCCCCATCTTACAGAAAAACTTTCCCCTTCTAGGCCAACCCTCTTCAGGTTAACCTGTTGTTACTCTTCATACTTAAAAAAGTTTTTCAAAGGGGGACAGAGTGATTTATGCTCACCTTCTCCATTCCTTACTTCTTCTCACTTCTGGAACACACTCAGCCATCCACTAAAATGGCTCTCGCTAAGGTCACCTCCATGGTGCTGACGCCATTTGCTCACCTCCTCATCTTCTTCAAGGTTGTCACAGCATTGACACATGCGGCCATACTGCCCTAAAAAGGTTCCCCTCCCTAGGTTTCCATGTCTTCCCACTTTCCAGCCACTGCAGGCAGGCTCCATTTCCACGGGCCTATGAACACTGGGGTTCCTCGAGTTTTTCCCATAGCCTTTTTCTCTTTTTAACCTGCATAGCTATTCACTTCCATGGCTTTAAATACCATCTGTAGGCTGATAAACCACAAGTCTGTATTCCCAACTCATATTTCTTGCCTGAGCTTCAATTTTGGGACTCCAACTACCCACGAGACATATTCTCTGGGACACCTCATAGGTCTCGAACACTCCACGGGGAAGCAGGATAATATGTAGTTACTAGCAAGGGCTCTGCTGTAAACTGGTTCTGGTGTTAACTATGGCACTTTGTGGGTGTGAGGCTTGGAATAAATCACTCAGTCCCTCTGAACCTCAGTCTCCTCAACTGTAAAATAGGGGATAATAATAGCTCAACTCATAAGGTAACTGTGAATAAGTCAATTCATGTAAAGTTCTTTGCATGGTGCCTGGTATGTGGTAATAATATGGCTCAGAAATGTGAATGCTATGAGGATTAAATAAGACAATACATGTACAACCCATGGCCCGTGGTAAGTGTGGACTAAGCATTATCTGGTATGATCCCATCTCAACCTGAGTGGATCTCCCTGGGCCTCTCTGTCTCCCTCAGATAAGTCTGCTCCTCCTCCAGCATTCTGTCACTCAGCAAATGGGGCCTTTATCTCCCCCGCCCCTGCTCCCCATAGCCAAGCCATCACCAAGTTCTGGCTCTTCTAATTTATTACTCCCTTTCTAATCAGTCCACTTCTTCCATCCCCAGTGGCATGCCACAATGTCTCTTCCCTGGATTACCGCAAAGCCTCCCACCTGGTCTCTCTGCCTCCAGTCCTGCCCCTGGCCGATCCATCCTTCACACTGCAGCCAGAGCAATCAGTCCAAGATGTGCATCAAATCTTGTAATTTCCCTGAGGCCTTTGCATTGCCCTCAGGCTAAAGTCCAATGCTCTTAATTGGATTACAAAGCCAGTTATTATATGAATTTTGCTTTCCTTTCTAGAGTGAACTCTCAAGCTCACACTAGTTTCAGCTTCTCTGCTTTCTCTAGCCTCTAGCATATTCTTCCAAAACCTCCTCACCTTGCTGACCATCTCGTGCTGGTCCTTTAGCTCTTAACTTGGATGACATCTCCTCCAGGAACTTTAGCTGACTGTCCCCAAACTAGATTAAGTATAGCTCCCAATTTACTCTCCTAGAACCATGTACACTCTCCAAAATTACAATTATACTGTTGTAACTAGCTGTTTATTTTCTCCCCAACTTATATCATAAAGATCACCACATAATAGTTAAATGCATATATGGTCAACAAATGAAGAGCTGTCCTTTATCCTGAATGGCCTGTGACACTGTTGATGACTCTCACGCCAGTATGGGTGGCCCTTTCCAACCTCTCCATAACAACATAGGTACAATGGAGGGTCCACATGGGAAATTGGAGAGCTGAGTTTAAGTCTCATGCCATTTACTAGCTATGAGATCTTGGTAAAGCCACTTATGCATCTAAAAAATGGGGACAATAATACCTTTCTCCTGGATTGCTGGGAAGCTCAAATAATGTATATGAAAGTGTTGTGTAAACTCAAATCGCCACATGGTACCAATTCCGACTCTTTCCTTTTTGGAGTTATTGCTTTGCTCTCTTTCCTCCCTCAGGTTCACTCTCTCTCTTTTTTCCCCTCTTCTTCTCATCCCCACTAGAGGCACCCAAAACTTGCTGACAGTGGTTCTCAGAATACCCAGGGTCAGGGAATTACCAACCATTGAGGGCAAGAATGGAAGAGCATAGAACTGGTCAATCAAGACACAGAGTTGGAGCTCCTTAGACTCCTTGAATAGCATTGTCTCATCACTTCTCACTGGAGGCCTCAGTGTCCCCCACCCTTTAGATGCTGGAAGAATTGCACATAGAATTCCTAGAGTGGCACATTGCTTCCCAATTATAAACACACTACATCATTATCACTCAGAGATCTCTACAGGACCTTTTCCTTCTCTGAATTAAGTTCTTCTCCAACAAATTATGGAGCATTTATGATGGAAAAGTTAGGAATTTGGGGATTTATATTAAAGCAAATACAACAGTCTGAGGCAAAAGAAACTAAGTGCTTTTAAACATTTAATAGATGCCAGGAGCTTTCCATATTTTTATTTCATTTTCTCTTTACAACAACTGTGGAGGTACCTATTATTTCCCTCTTCTTATAGATGGGGAAACTATGTTTCAGAGAAGTTAAGTAACTTTCCCAAGAATATGCAGTAGGTAAATTGTGAATTCAAATCTAGTTCGTACTTCTATCCTGAGCTTTCTATAATAGAAAAAGTGTTTAGTTCATTTGCTCTTAAATTTCTCCTTACCAGCAATTCAGAACTGCTTTTCCCTCCTTCCATTGCATGTCCTAAACCCATCCCAATCCTACATAATTTGAATACACTATAGAAATATCCTACTTAAACTGTTGGTTGACTAAGGGCTATAGCGAACTCACACCAAGAAGTTGGAAGCCTGAGAACAGATCACAAGCTCTCTGCAACAATAGCTACTCCCCATAACTCCATTATTCTTAGAAATAGTGATGGAGAGGCTAAGAAGCAAGCTGGTAGCCCGTAGAGAGAAGATGGGGGAAGAGAGGGAAAAGGAAGAAGACGAAGGGTCTTTCAGTGTGGCCCAAAGCTGAGACAGTGGCCAGCAACTCTAACTTACAATGAGGTTATTATGTAGATATAAGCACTATAGAGCTTCAATCTGAGTTTTACTTTCCTCATCTGTAAAACTGGGATCATTATCCTTTTTTTCCCTACTGGCATGTTGAGCCACTAAGCAAGCGGGAGATCACGAATAAATCAATGCATCAATAAACCAATGCACCAATGCATCAGAACAAATATCACAACCTAAAAAGAAAAATCATTCCTCCATTCTCAGGGTATCCATCAGCTTCCATGCCTTTCAGCCACAGGACGATTGGCCCTCCTCTTTCAAGCCAGGCCTGCCCTCAGATATTCTGCTGGGGCTGTGTGAACCCAAGTCAGCATTCCCCATGATGGGATCTAATCCGTTTAGCAGCAGGTGAGTTCTGCAGGATTGAACCATTCAGTGTGCAAGCCCAAGTGAGTTTTAAGGATGACAGATTGATTTTTGCTTCCTAAAAACAAATTTAAATTGATGAGACCTTAATGAATTCTTTCTCCTGTTCCTGGGGGAGGGGGAGGGTTCAGATAATGCTTTAATCACACTGTGAATAAGAACTGTTTGCCAAGCTCTCCGATTCCGAGAAGGCACTTGATTTCCCCTGCTGAAGAATTGTGTGCTTGTTCGGTGAGAGCAGTTTCAGGGTCTGATAAAAACTGTCTGTTTCCACTTTCGCTGTCAAGGACTCGCTCTTCAACTTCTCAGAAGTCAGTCAAGCCGCAAGGATTTATTTAGTCCAAGTGATCTGGACCATCCTAGGGGCTTGGTGGGGAGTGAGAGAATAGAATCCATAGCCTCTCTTTCAATGCGACCTCTGTTCGAAGGATTTGGAGTACATCATTAAAAACAAAACAAAACAAAACAAAAAAAAAACTTAAAAAAAAAATCCCTGCCCTCCTGAGAACATTCTATTTGGAAGAAGCAGATAAAAACCAATAAATCTAATGAGTAAATTATACAATATATAAGGGGATGCTATGGAACAGCTAGAAGGGGGCACGGGGAAAGGGAATGTAAAGTGAACTAAGATTATCAGTTTTAAAGAGGGTGCTCAGGGTAGGCATCTTGCTCACTTCAGTCGATAAGCCCACAGAGCCCACGTTGGGACGGTGGTGGCAGCTAAGTTGGAGAGAGCAACTGTGGATCCAAGAGATGAGGGAGTCCAAGAAAATCTGAAGAATACATAGTGTGTCTCTAATACGCCACTGATATGCCGAAGCCAAGCTGTGCCGGCTCACTCGAACCGATCACGCGCATTCCTTCCCAACTCAGTGTTCAGTGTTGTCATGTCTGTAGCTTGCAATCAGTCATGATGGGAGTATTTACACCATGGAAACTGGCAAACCTTACAAATCAGGGCTTTTTATCAAAAAAAAAAAAAAATTAAGAGCTGACTGTTAAGCATTTCTTAGCATCCCACTAAGTGGACTCTACGGCCTCGGAGAAGAACAGATGTGTGCCCCTTAATAATAAGCATAAACATGGGGTCAATTCAGTACAACACTTACAGGGAGGGATCACTATGGCAAAGTTTCAGGGAACAGCTCTTTGGAAGAGGGCCTCTTAAGGGAGGAGCTAGGTCAAGTTTGCACAGTGGAGAAGAAAGAGAGGGCAGAGTGAGTAAAAAGGGGTGATTGCAGGGGCAGGGCATGCCCGTTGGGCTGACATGGTGTTAGGAAAACCTGCATTGAGTGAGCCCCAAACTGACACCCAATTCAGTTTCTCACAAGGTGGGATGGGATGCTTCCCAAAATTGAACTAAAATGATCTTGTCTTTCATGCCCCCACCAAAATCATTCCTAGCTCTCCAAAAGCTTTGCAAGCCTTGATGAACCTGGTCCACACGTATCTTTAGGAATAGAATGTGGGCTCAGCGTCTGTTTGATTGGAGTTCTCCGAATTTTTCTCCATGGAAACACAAGCTGGTAAATAGAAACTAGAAAGCCGAGTGTCTGTGTTCTTTTTCCATCTCTGTAACTGCTTTGCTTGGTAACATCAGGCAAGTTATCTCAATGCTCAATTTCCCCACTTTAAAATTACCAACTCACATTCTTCACTCAGTAGTAGATAAAGATGAACAATATCATCTTTGGGAACTATTCCAAGCTTTTTTAAAAAAAGACATAAACAATTATATGCTTATGAGAAATGGAATCATCTTATTTTTATTCCAAATATGAATATAAACATCCTCGAAAAGCTCAAAAGGGAGAGAAATCCCTATTAAATATTTCTGTTGTCAGGGAAGCCTTTTTCTCTCAGAGTACTCCTCCTCCAGACCATAAATTTGCAAAAGGAATTCTTGCTCCAGACTGTGGTTAATCTGGCCTCTAATCACTGGTTCATAATATCAGGTGGTCTAGCAGAAGAAATCTAGTGGGGGTGGAGGAAATGCCCCGTTCAGATGCCATGTCCCGTTGGGCATGACATTCACTCTCTCAAATCCTCTCACCTCCCCAGCACTGTCCTTCTCCTGTCACACTCCGGTGCTGGCCAAGTCCAGCAATTTGCTTTGTTTCAACTTACACTGGTGCCTTAGGGGGTGGGAGAAAAGTCATCCAACTTGGCACATCGGTGATCCTTTAAATTCTTGATCACTGACATTGAATGGGCATTCAGGATCCACTCAGTCAGGTTACAATGTTTTTCGGATGAGAGTTTTACCCTCCTCACCACAGAAACAATTTCATATCTTCTCCACATCTTCCTTCACCCTCAGCTAGTAATTATCTTCGTTCAGGCTGCAGTAGCAAAAATACCATAGTCTGGTTGACTTAAACAACAAACGTTTATTTCTCAAAGTTCTGGAGGCTGGAGGTCTAAGGTCAAGGCACTGGCAGATTCTGTGTCGGGGCAGAGCCCTTTTTCTGGTTTGTGGACCACCGCCTCCTGGCTATGTCCTCACATCGTGGAGAAAGAGAGAGGAAGCAAGCTTTCAAGTCTCTTCCTCTAAGGACACCAATCCCATTAGGAGGGCTCCGCCTTCATGAGCCAATTATCTCCCAAAGGCTCCACCTCCAAATACTGTCACAGTGGTGATTAAGCTTCAAATTTAGGAATTTGGACAGGGGGACACAATCAGTTCATAGCACTAGCCTTGCCCTACGCCTAATTTAGAGCATGTAAGTCACCAGGCAACTACATCCGTTTTTTTTTTTTTCTCTCTTCTTGCAAAGAAGAGTCCCTTTTCCCAGAACCCAGTTCCTCCAAGTGGGTCTTTAATCCCATCTTCTCTCATTTTTTCAGAGACTCCAAATCATTGTTCATCACCTCTTTTTCCTTAATCTTCCAGGGAGGAAGGGAAGAATAGAAAGAGAGAAAGCACATGTGGCAATATGTTAAAAGTTGGTGAATATGTCAAAAAAAAATGGTCAAGTCATGGAACGCCTGGGTGGCTCAGTAGGTTGAGCATCTGCCTTCCGCTCAGGTCATGATCCCTGAGTCCTGGGACTGAGCTCCAGGTTGGGCTCCCTGCTCAACGGGGAGTCTGCTTCTCCCTCTGCCCTTCCCCCTCTGCCCTTCCCCCTGCTCGTGCTCTCTCTCAAATAAATAAATAAAATCTTAAAAACTATATTAAAAAATATCAATAAATAAAATAATTCTACACATTAGAATAATTGGAAAGGATGTAAAATTATGTGTCCTGTTGATGCACAAACTATGTAATTAACAAAAATTGGTAAAGGAAAAGAGAAAGTAGGTGAGAGGTAGAATAAGTTTAGTGATTTTTAGTGATTTCTACATCTGTAATAATGGGGAGTCAAAACACATTCCTTGGGTCACCTGGCTGGCTCAGTCAGAAGAACATGTGACTCTTGATCTCGGGGCCATAAGTTCAAGCCCCACATTGAGCATAGAGATTACTAAAAAAAGTAAACAAAAAAAGAACATTCCTCAAAGCTGACAAACTTTATTAACTATTAATAAATATTATAACTATTAAAATAAGTATTTTATTAAAAAATATACACAAAAGAAGTTGTCAAATCTGGGTAAAGGGTATATTAGAGTTTTGTGCCATTGTTATAATTTTTCTTAAAATTTGGAATTATTTTAAATGCCATTTCTTCAGAGAGGTCTTCCCAAACTGTCAAATCCAGAGAAGTCACCTAATATTTTCTCTCCTAGGAAGCTGTTCTTTTCATTTGTAGAACCTACCATACCTTCTAATTCCATACTACGACAGCCATCTCAGCCATGTTTAACTGATGATGCAGACATGATGAAATCCATCTGAAAGGCTGGTGGGAATGGACTCAGGGCCAAGACTAGGGTGAATGAGGCAAGTGAGGCATTTGCCTTGGGCACATAATTTTTTTGTATATCAATAGTTTGTTCCTTTTTATTTCTAAATACTATTCCATTGTATGGAAGAACCAGAGTGTGTTTATCCATTCACTCACTGAAGGGCATTTAGTTCATGTGGTTTTTCTTTTTTTTTTTTTTTTTTTTTCATATTTTTACATAAATTCTAGTTAGTTAACATGTAGTGTAATACTGGTCTCAGGAGTAGAATTTAGTGATTCATCACTTACATATAACACCTAGTACTCATCACAAGTGCGCTCCTTAATACCCATCAGCCATCTAGCCCATCCCCCACCCATCCCCCTCCATCAGGGCACATAATTTATAGGGGCACCAAAACCTCAGAAATCAAGATAAATAATGTCCTAAGATGTTAAAAAGTCAAAATTAATGTAAAAATCCATGATGGACAAAATATCACAATTTTAAATGAAAACAAGATCCAAGCCTGTACTTTCATGATCCTGCCTCACTCACCTTACCCTAATCTTGATGTTGGTTCCAATAAAACTCTATTTTTTTTTTTTAAAGATTTTATTTATTTATTTGTCAGAGAGAGAGACCATGCACACAAACAGGGGAAGGGGTAGGCAGAGGCAGAGGGAGAAGCAGGCTCCCTGCTGAGCAGGGAGCCTGATGCGGGACTTGATCCCAGGACCCTGGGATCATGACTTGAGCCGAAGGCAGACGCTTAACGACTGAGCCACCCAGGCATTCCTAAAACTCTATTTTTAAAACCAAGCAGTTGGCCTATAGGCCATAATTTATCATTATTTTAAAAATATATAAAATCTCAATTACTAAGCTTTTGGTAAACCCTTAAAATTTGCTTCATCTTAGTCCCAGCCCTGGGGAGACCCCTCTACCGCTAGAAAGCATCCAGGAAATGAGCAGAGGGGTACATGTATTTGTTCAAAGATAATGGGCTAGCCTTGGAGAGGAGGGACAGTTGGGAGCTCAGAACAGACGGTGGCTGTCTGTTGTCTGTCGCTCAGATTGTTGCTTGTCCTGGTTAATTTAAACGCCCCTCCTTTGTGGTTCCCTAGCACCCCATGTACACTTTGCGAGCTGCATATTCAAGTATTACACTTCATCAAAACTATTTATTTATAGTCTGTGTGCTCCCTGAAAGCCAAATTGTGTCTTTTATCTTGAACTCTAAAGCCTGAGCCATAGTATGTAATGGGGCACCCGGGATTCAGAACCTAGTGTTTTTATATTTGTGACAGGCTGCCAATCAGTGGGCTGAGTGGAGGACTCAACTCCACTGAATGCCCCTCAGTCTGCAAAGCTGTTTGGTGGTTGCTCTTGTTTGGAGGCGGGTAAGAGGAGATGAAATGAATGAATCCACAAAGCATCTAAGGGTTCTTTTGGGGGCAAGCAAATGGATTGAGACCCCAATTCTTTTCTTATCGGAGTCCAACATTATTAGAAACTGTCCAATGAGGTTGATGCTGGCAGGGAAACCTCAGAGGTGGACTGCCACAGGGAGGGGAATCTGAGCTGGGGGAGAGCTTCCTAGAAGGGTAGTTAATGCTATGAAGTGAACCTCCTTGGCAACAGGGTCCTGCTTTAGAGTAATGCCTAAGTATGTCAGTGTTAATTAAAAGAGTTCTAAACTTGGAGTCCAAAGTTGAGGCACCACTACCACTGATGGGGGGTCTGGACAAGTAATGCATCATCAGCATAATGCATGAGCATCCACAGTTAGGAGTGGGACCAGCTTTAACAGCAACAGCGAGGCATAACATAAGCAATGTTAGCAGTACACTGATTTAGCTACTGTTCTCCCTGCTGGCAGAACCAGGACTAGCCTAGCATTTTGGACTGATCTGATGCTCTCGGACAAATCAGAGATGCCTCAAGAGGGAGAAGATGTACTTCCTGCGAAGTTGGGCGTGGGATCTTGCATGATTAATTGGAAAAAGAGAAGAGAGGTGATCATATTTGCACATCCAAGCTGCTGACCAGACCACGCTAGCTTCAGTAGATATTCAATAAAAGTTTGATGAATGAATGCAGGTTGTAATCTCTTCTGCCCCATTGTCCGGGTCCACATTTTACCCTAGAGGATACTGGCTAATTAGAGGAGAAGGGGCTAGATGATGAGAAGGAAAGTGAAGGTCAGTAGGAACTATGATGATTATATTTGCCAGCTACTAGCTTCCCTTAGATTAAAAAAAAAAAAAAATTCCTATCTTTTTACAGGAGAGACTGTATATTTACATACCATCTTTCCTCAAATCAGCAAATATTTATCGTGCACTTGTGCTAAGTACACCTTTCCTCCAAAAAATTTGCCTGTTAAAGTGTTTAGAATTCATTCTCAGTCGGCTTCATTACTATGCAGGATGACTCATGGATCTGCCTCTCTGTGGTATCGAGTAAAGAGGTTACGGTAGAATAGAGACCACATATTTGCATATTCAGATTTTCTTCCTTATTTAGACACACAAAGATCCTTTCACATCCAATAATACTTCTGGTACCATAAATAAGCAAGATCAAAGCAGGGCAGATCCAGGTTTTATAAAGTCTTAAGCTTGTGCAACTTAGGGGGCCTACTTTCACTGAAAAAGGTTAAAATTAAAATTAGATATGAAAGTAAAAATTCAATCAAAATGAGAAAATACATCACAACAAATAGCAATTTTTAAAAGCTGATACCTCTAGAAAAGCTGACCAAAAAAATCCAGAGAGAGTAATAGAATGTTTCTGTCAATTTGCTGCCTAATATCCCTCTATAATACATTTTTCCTATATTTTTTACTGCATCATCTTTGATCATTTCTTGATCTGAAAGTGATTTTGTGATATAATTTATAGAGAGAATAGAAAAATAAAGCCCTCTTTTTTTCTAACATGGTTCTTTGAAATTTTTTTTATTATTGATAGTTCCAATTTCTAGAGCTGTCGTCAAATTTAATCTTTATCAGATTCCTTTCGTATGAGCTGTAGAATTTGGAAGAATTTTCCACATACTTACTTTTGACTCTACATCTCAAGGCTTGTGTCTCTTCCACTCTCCTCCCGCCTCTGGGGCTGGGTGTGGTGGGACACATCTGTACCCTGATAAGCCTTCTTACCCCGCACCTTCAGGTCACCACACCTGATGGCCAGCAGTAACTGAGTAGAAGTGCAAGTGGCTGTGAACCATATAAATCTATTCCATTAAGCCCAGATTAAACTCACAAATCAATCACCCCTTAACTGGGTCCCCAAAATGCCCATGGCTATCCCAACACCACCATCATAAGGGGAAATGTGACAGAGAGCAAGACCAAGGCCCCGGACAGCAGCCCTAGCGAACTGGGGCTAAAATGTTTTAATTTTGAAAGTTTTATTAACGTGTAATTCCCTGTCAACACATTCCCAGGCCCCCCAACAGGGTTTTGGAAGGGGACTAAGCAAGTGAGAGGGGCCCAAGGCTTCAGATTCATTGGCTTGACAGTAAATCCTCCTCTATGGTTATAGATTGTCACCCTTTGCCCAGGTCAAGATGTTCTTGTGTGTCCCTAGAGGCTCTTTTGCTGCCAACTGGATCCACAGTCAAGCTCTCCACTATCCTCATCTCTCCCACATCCCTGGCCCAGTTCCTACAAAGGGGGCTTCTGTTTTGTCCCTTCTCTCTATCTTACTCTTGATGGTTCTTTTTTCCAGAGCCTTGAGTGTTCACTGATAACTCCAGCATGCTGGTGGGTCCACTCTCTTACAGAAAGGCCTGTTGGTCCAGGATGATCATGACCTCCCAGCTGGACTCTGAGAACCAGCTGCCCCAGACTCTCCCCTCAAGTTGTACTTGGCTTGCTAGATTCTGACTCAGTTGCCTCCCGTTAGAAATGCTTTGAAACACTGTTGGAGTAAAGGAGAAGCATGCCCATAGGCTTTGGGCTCTATACCTTGGACTTAGGTCCTTGGAGCTAAATTCTCAGATATATATTCTATTCCTGCCCTAATTTCTGAGCCAGTCATAATGAAGGGGCAGAAGTGGTTTAGAGAACCTCAGCTCTACTCCCACTGTCCCTTCGGAAAGAGTTAACCTAAGTCACCTCTCCCTCCTTCTTCCACCCACTTGCAAATTTGCTTCCAGTGTACTTCACTTTCCACTCCAGTAGACTCATTATCTCAAAATTTCCGAAGTATGACACTCAACATATTAATTAGTGACATTCAACTCATGTCTTGTCAAATTTTCTATAATACACCAACTTTTGACCACTGTTTCTTAAAATTCTTTCCCTTGGTTTCCATGCTACCTGCATCCTCACCTACCCCTCTTATTTCTCAGTTGTTTTCCCTAGTTTCTTTCCCTAATTATTGCTTAAATTTAGGCCTTCTCCATTGATCTGCTTCTCGGTCCTCTTCTTCCAAACAATCTCCCTTAGCGTTAACTATAATCTCCAGAGATGATTTAAATCTGCATCTCTGGCTCTGGTGTTCTCCCAAACTCCAGACTATATTTTCCAGCTGCCTTCTAGACCTCCCACATGTTTGTCCCACCTGGTTTCAAGCTCCACACACCAAAGCTGAACTCCTAATCTTCACCCCTCAAGAGCTCCCATCTCCATTAATAGCCTAACCACTCCGTCTGGGCTAGAAATCTCTCATTTTCTCCCTCCTCCCTTCAACAAACCGTATGACTTGATCAGATCATGCAGGGTCCAGCTCCACCACAGCTCAAACCCTTCCCGGTCCGTGCATCCTCTGTGGCCATCTCCCTTAGCCAGGCGGAATTCTGTGCAGACTGCCACAGTGGCCCCCTAACTGATTGCCTGTCTCCAATCATGCCCTAGTCCAATTTTCCCTGCTTACTGTTGGCTTTCACTCTTCTGCAACACAGATTCATTTTCCTGTTCAAAAACACTTTCATACTTGACAAAGAAAGTTCAGACTTGGGGATGTGGCCTTGAACATCTCTGTAATATGCCCACAGCCTAGCCTCCCTGCCTATCTCCTACATAAGTCCCATGCCCTTCAAACTCCAGCTACCTAACCACACTGGCCTTCCCCATGCCTTGCGCATGCTGTTCTGTCAGCTCCATGCTCCCCCTCTCCTCCCAAATCACCCTCTGCTCCTTCAAACAAGCCATGTTCTTAACTCCAGAGAGTCAGCCTCTCCTCGGGGCCACGGCCTTGGTCTGGAATGACGTCAGTCAGGATGACTGGCATATGGTTCATATATATTTAGTTGGAGACCTGCTTCCCCGTTAAGCAGTCTGCTTTCCAAGAGCAAGTAGTGGGTCTTCCTCCTACTTGTTTTTCTCTATTCTTGGCACTCTGCCTCTGCTCAGTAAACTCGAGGTTGTGGTGAAGGCCATGGTATAAATCCTCGGGGACAGCGTGACTCACTGGTGGCGTGGCCAAGCTGCTCTGTAGAAAGGGCCCTGGGTTCACCATCAAAGGGACCCAGATTCCAAACCAAACTACACCATTCATTCATAGTACGGCTTTGAGCAAATTCCTTCCCTACCTCTGGCCACAGCTTCTTCTTCAGTAAAATTGGAATAATCATAACGTCACAAAGATCAAATGGTGTAACCGGCACAGGAGTGTTTGGGCCTGGGAGCCTCTTAAAATATTGATTGGACCTCATCGGTGAAGTCCCTGCCAATCCCACCTTGACTTCTTATTTTTGTTTTTTCTTTTTTTAACCTGGGAAATGTATCACAGTCCAAAAATTTACTTTGGAATGAAAAACACTTCAAAAAATCTCTTTTAGAATTCACAGGGAGGGAATAAAATGAGTGGCTAACACAGGAAAGTGATGAGTGTCATAAAACCCTGATTATGGTGCTTCCCACATTACATTATAATAATTTATTGGCTATATGTCTCCTGTGAGCTTGTCAAGGAAAAGGACTGTGACCTTTTATCCCTAGCACCCAGTACAATGCTGAGCACAGAGAGAGCTTTTCGTCTACGTTTCTAGGCTGGTTGGAGAGCAACCTCACAATCTTTCACCAATTAAATTGCACGTAGCTTTTGACCTAAATATTCCACTTCTAGGAATTTATTTAACAAACAAACTTGCACAAATGTAAACAGATTAATCTCCAAAAATGAGGTTTGTGGTATTGTTCATAGTAACAAACCAAGAAAACAAACAAAGAAACAAAAAACACCTCAAACGTCCAAATCAGAGGGCCAGTTAAATAAATAATTCGCTCGCACACCAAGGAACACTATGTAACATTAAAAACTATGAAGTAGGAGTGCCTGGGTGGCTCGGTTGTTAAGCGTCTGCCCTCGGTTCGGGTCGTGATCCCAGGGTCCTGGGATCAAGCCCCGCATCGAGCCCCGCATCGGGCTCCCTGTTCAGCGGGAAGCCTGCTCCTCCCTCCCACTCCCCCTGCTTGTGTTCCCTCTCTCGCTGTGTCTCTCTCTGTCAAATAAATAAATAAAATCTTTAAAAAAAAACCCAAAAACTATGAAGTAGCTCTCTGGGCACCGGTAAGAAAAGGTGTCCAATATATATTGTTAAATGAAAAAAAAACCCTGTGTAGTGCAAATATATACACACATACGCACATAGGCTTGTATGCACAGAACAAGTTTCCTGAAGGATATACAGCAAACTTTAGAGCGGTAACCTCTACAGAATGGGACTAAGAAATTAGGAGAAAGAGAACTAATTTTCATGCTCACTGTTTACCCTCCAAAACAATTTCAACTTTTACAATCAGCAGGAATGAATTAAAACATTTTTTTAAATAGTAAATAAGTATCCGTTGAACAAATTCTACCTTGACCTTGTCAAGGTAGAATTTGTTTGATTATTAATTTTCATCAGCAGGATAAAGGAAGTGATATGCATAGACGCCTTTCTTTTCCCTTGACATGAGTTCAAAGACCATAGGAACAATTTCCGGAACATTCGGCTGCAAAGCGGGCGTCTCTGGTGGTTTATCAGTTGTCACTAAGAGCTCCAGATGCATTAATAATCCCACCCAGAAGAGTCAATTGTGGCTTGTTCTCTGTGATCAATTACCAGCCCGGTCTTACTCTCTTAGCGGAAAACACATCCTCCCCAGGACAAAAGAGAAGGGAGAAAATCCGCTTGCCAATTCTCTGTGCAGACTTCACCCTCTTTCGCTGGAAGCCCTGCGGCTGCCTGAACAGTTGTCCCAAAGCTGGCACTGCATAAAGGAGAGGGATCTCTCACAGCAAGTGGTGGTGATTAATTTTAAGCTGTCATGGAAAATGTTTTTTGCACTTTAATGTCAGAGATCTGAATTATTATTATAGGTCTGATGTTCCCTTGCCAAAGCTGTGTGTTTGTTCCCCGGATGCAAAATGAACACAGAAAGCTTTCTGGTTGGCTCCCAGGAGCATCTTTTGGAGAAAAGACAAAAGGAATGCCGCCAAGCCAGCCAAGTCCTCCTGGGGCCCTCAGCGGGAGTGTCAGACCCTCCCCCACCTGCCTGCCTCCCTGCTCCAGGCTGGAGGAAACCCTAACTACTCCCCTCTGCCCTTACATCGTCTGCCTGGATTCAGCTCGCCTTCGTGGGCCATTTGAAAACCCCAGAGGGTGATGGACACCTCAGAGGAGAAGAGGATAGAGAAGGTCAAGATTCACTACAGGGAAGAGAAGTTGCTGACAGTGCAGAAACAGGTGGAAGAGAGCATGGGGGCCAAGATCAAGCCATACATGAGATCTTTCAGATCCATGCCATCTGGATCTGAGTCAGAAACAAAACCGCACCCACTTCTGTGCCTACTACCCCTCCTCACTCCCCACACACAGGGGTGGGGAGGAAAGGGGTGCAAAAACTGACTAGCTTTTGCATTTCAATAAAATATTTATTTCTTGCATAATCTGCCAGCAAATTAGATCAAAGAGCTGTCAGTTTAAAATCATGCAATTCATTAAGGGAACAAACTTAAAATATACTTAGTCTAAAATAACATTTACCAAGAAGCAAGATTGATTTATGTAGCTAGAACAGATCTAGGAACTAGAAGAGAGTACAAAAAACAGAGAATCAGAACATTGGCTTTCTGGCACTCTATAAAATCTCTTTTTAAAAACATAAGATCGTCATATTAATAATGACAACTACTATTTATTGAGATCCTACCCTGCGCCCGGCCAGGCGTTTTACACTGGTTTTATCTGTAATCTACCACATGGAAAATGTATTCAATTATTCTCATTTTTCAGAGGAGAAATCTGAGAATCCGAGAACTTGCTAAGAGCCCACAGCAAGTAAGTGGCGAGTGCTGCCTTGTCTGTCTGCCTGTCTGTCTGTCCGCTGAACCAGACCACTTCCTGGTGTGTGCTATCGAGAGGGATACCCATTACGGGTATATAGGCTACATTTTAAGCTAGTCTGGCATTCAAATATTTCTTTTCACTGCATCATATCCAACCCTTGACAGAAGACAGGTCCTAATTTAAGCTTAAAAAAATATGGTCCTTGAAGTTATTCAAATACTGGCTATATAACAAGCCAATGGGAGAAACTGACCTTGGGCCCTTGACTCAAGAAATATTGCTATATTTCATGTTTGAGTTTGCTGGAAGGGGGCTGAAAGCCAATCTTGTATATAATATATGTTATAGTATCTATAGCCGTATGCCTCCAGATTTTTTTAACAGCTTCATTGAGATAAAATTCACATATCATACAATTTACCCATTTAAAGTCTATATAGTTCTTTGGTCTTAGTATATTAACAGAACTGCGCAACCATCAACACAATCAATTTTTGAATATCTTCATCACCTAAAAGGAAACCCCATACCCATTAGCAGTCACTCCCTATTTCTCCCCAATTCCCTCTAGTCCCTGGCAATCAATGATCGACTTTCTGTCTCTATAAATTCGCCTAGTCTGACATTTTATATAAATGGAAATCACACAATACGTGGTCTTTTATGACTGACTCCTTTCACTTAGCATCACGTTTTCCAGGTTCATCCATGCTGTATGAGCATCAGCACTTTGTTCCTTTTTTATGGCTGAATAATATTCCATCATATGCCTCGTCCACCTTTGTTTATCTGTTCATCAGCTGATGGGCATTTACGTTGTTTCCACCTTTGGACTATTATGAATAATGCTGCTATGAACATTCACATACAAGTCTTTCCATGGATATACATTTTTGTTTCTCTTGGCCAGACATGAGTGAAATTGCTGGGTCATATTTAACTTTTTTATATTTAACTTTTTAAGAAACTGCCAAGCTGTTTCCTAAAGTAGCTGTACTAACCCCAGATATTTTTAAATCCAAGTTGTTTAATGGGATTTACAAGGCCCTTCCTAATCTGGTTACAGCCTACCTTTCCATCCTCATCTCCATCTATACCCCAATTCAAACCGTCTACTTCGATTATATCTTAGTACTCTCTAAAAAAAAAAAAAATCTTCTGTCTCATTTGGCTCTGTAAACATTGTTTCCCATGCTTGGACGACTCCTCTCCAGGTTAATGCCCACTGGTCCTCAGGCCTCAGTTTCCGTGACACTTCTCCCCAGAGCACCCCACCAGACTAGCATTAATCTTTTGCTGCCTTGTGTGGACCCTGAATTTACTACTCCAGCAGCGTTTGTCACATTACTTTATCATTGCCTGTTTGCTGGCCTTGGTCCTTTACTCCCTGAAGGTAAGGATTAAACCTTTTGTCCTCAGCTGAAAACAGTTCCTGATACCTCAGAGATTCCCAATAAATATTCGATAAATGTATAAATCCCCTGGCATATAGAAGGTCATCACTCCTCTTCCCTCATGAATGGAAACTGTGGTGCAAATGGTCCAGATCTCCCTTCGCCCAAAGGAAATGGTTCACAAATCATCTTGGAAATGCACAATCTAATTTTTAAAATAAAACATTGGTGGTTCCTTCCTAATTCTGTTTTGCTTGGGCTAATAATAAAATGAGTTGGCATTTCTTGGGTATATATCAACTGACTGTAGAGGGAGCCAAGCCAAGAATGTGTTAGGTGGCGGGTAGGAATCTGTATGTGATTAAAAATAGGCCGTGTGTAATAATGAAAAACTGAAAATTACTCAAATGACCAAGAATTAGGAAATAATTAAATCGATTCTGATAGTAGATAAATAATACCGCCATTAAAATTGTAAATATGGAAAGGTCTGTTTGAAATAATCTTAAAAATATAACTGGAACACCAACTATAATATACGCATTGATTGCAAGTATGCAACATGGTGTGTGTATAATGACAACAACAGAGGTCATGTCATAGAACTGTATCATGGGTGTTTTCTAGTGAAATTTAGAATTTTGCTTTTTCAATGTTTTTTAGCTTTTGCTATAAAAATCTATAACAAATAATTGCCATGTGTTGTTCCATAAGTGTGTATCACAAATTGAACCTACTGAGTTTTTCTAAGGTCTCTCATGGCACCGTTTAAAATTTGTTGGATTGGGGCATCTGGGTGGCTCAGTCATTAAGCGATTGCCTTCAGCTCAGGTCATGATCCTAGGGTCCTGGGATTGAGCCCCACATCGGGCAGGGAGCCTGCTTCTCCTTCTCTCACTCCCCCTGCTTGTGTTCTCTCTCTCCCTCTCTCTCTGTCTGTCAAATAAATAAATAATCTTTAAAAGATTAAATTAAATTAAATTTGTTGGATATATATGATGCACTGCATCCCTTAATTTAAAAATCTATATGTACTTACATATTACATACATATATTGTATACATATATATATAAAATACATGTGTGTCTGTCTTTCATAGTGCTCTTAAGGAAGGCAAAATACTTTCACCCTACCATTGCAACTTGCCTCCAATACCTTTGGGAGTCAGACAAAACAAGCACTATGGTATTATCCCCTCTTTATCAATTTAACTTTATACGTAAGTTGAAACTGAGATTTATGAGATGCCTTTCTCAAGGTTACACAGCTAACAGGGATCAGAAGCAAGATTAGAACCCAGGTGCCTTGGCACAAACACAGCTCCTTAACTCTGCCCAGAAACTAGAGCTAACATGAGACTGGCAAGGGCCCACAAATACGCAGGACCTGCAGAATTCTTTACTGAAGAATCTCTCACAGCATCCTGCACTAGGAGATGCTCAGGTAGCATGTGTTCAAAGGATCAATGGATTGATGGGTCCATCGATGGCCGTGAATTTAACAGGTCAATACTGATCAGCAAAAATTCTTTGGTATTCCATGGTGTCCGTCTTCACCAGAACTTCACCACGACTTCCAACTTTTCCTCTACAAAAATTCCATCATTTCATTTATTCATTCAGCAATTAATTGTTGCTTATTGATTATTAGGCAACTACTATGGGCAAGAAGCTGTGTTAGTAGTTTAAGAAGTTAGAGAAATACGGTATTATTCTTACCTTTAATATAGGAGAATGAGATTTGTATTAAAAAAATCCCTGAAATTCCTGGCAAAATCCGAGGTTAAGAGAAGACAAACACTGTTCAGGGGATCCAGAGGGAAGAGATACGGTGTTTAGTTGAAAGAACAGAGGCAAGCATCATGGAAATGTGGCATTTCGGCAGGGCATTGAATGACAGGTACAATTTCACAAGAAGAGATGGGGGAGGACATTTCAGGAAAAGCAAAGCTTTTTAACAAAGGCATGAGGTAAAAATTTCACAAAGGCAAGGTTCTAAGAAACAGTCAGTTTCCTTGGAGAAACGCATTTCTGCTGAAATATGTTCTCTTTTTCCACAGGTCCCTTTGTCTAAAATGAGACAGATGGTCACCCAGTCACCTCACCCGCCTCATGCCTGCACTTGGTCACAGGGAGGTAGGAACACGCTATGGACTTGTGTGTTCATTTCCTATCAAGGTAGGAAGTATTATTAGCCCTGGTTTACAGCGGAGTGTGACACGAAGGTGCAGAGAGACCAAGAACTTTCTCAAGGTCACAGGATGAGTCAGCTGGAAAGAAACCCTGGAACAAGGGCTGCACCTCTCCAAAGGAAGCTGCAGAGGCATGTCTTCGTGAGAGCACGGTGTGTTCCCACCCCATCCCCTCTGCCTCCAAGTAGAGCCTCCTTCCTAGGAGCTCGGGCGTGTGCTGCAGACATTATTTACTCCATTCTCTCAGCACCCCTGAGGTCGAAGTAGGGTGAAGGCATGTTTACCTTCTTTTCTCAAATAGACAAACCAAAGTCCACAAGGAATCCTAAGCAGTTGATCTGATAGCATGTACTGTGTGCTCGAGTTAAGCCAGCTATTGGTCCCGGAGCGACGTTCCATGTGGCTCTTGGGCTGAGACCTCAGGTTGGTGGGAGAGGTGATGGGTTGAGCCGTGGGCCAGGCATTTGAAGACCTGGCTTGTGATCCCGGCTCTGTCACTTGCCTACAGTTCCATCTTGGGCAGTTGCTCAACCTCTTTGAACCTCTGTCCTCATCTGTAAATGGGAATACCCTGGTACATTTGTACCTGTCCTCAACACATATTTTTAAGTGCTAAGGAACGCATCTGAGAGAATACCCACAAATCTATTAAAAATGGTTACTTTGGGGGAAGAAAGTGGAAATGATTGGCTTCTACTTGTTCTTGATGTACTTCTGTTTCATTCGGGATTGCTTACAATGACCGAGGCAAACAGATAAAGGATACAAACAATAGCCATCTCCTAAATTACCACATAAAATGTACCTAGCACAGTGGTTGCCGTAACTGCCTCCTCAATAAAAGTTGGTCCTATTTTTGAAAATTAATCATTATGCTCTGTGGGGCAGCACAGGTGGAACGCAAGGCAGGAAAACCAAAGAACAATAAAAGAGTAACACAAAGTTTCTAATCAAGAGCTAAATTCCTTGAGAGAGAGAATGAATGGAGGAGAAGATACAGGGGTCCTGGCTTTGAAAAACAGACCTGGTTTTGAATCCTGTTGCTGCCACACATGCATTCTGTGACATGGGAGAAGTCACAGCCTCTCTGGGCCTCAGTTTCCTTATCTGGAAATGGAGATAAAAATTCTCACCTCCTAAGTTTAGGGTGAGGATTATATGAGACAAACATGTCAGGTGCTTTAGAAGGCACTGAATATCACACCGAGTGAGGGCCACAGAAATAGAAACACTGTGGATATCTACAAAGCTCCCATTTTACCTGCGGGTGGCAGATTGTTCTACAGCGTGTCTCTAGGACCATAACACAGGGCATCTCCTAAACTGCTTAAGCCATAAATTCTCCTTTTAAAAATATTTTGTATTGTATATTTGAAATTTGCTGTTAAGTGTAGATCTTTGCTGTTCCTACCGTAACAACAAAATGGTAATTATGTCAGGCGCTAACCTTACTGAGGTAAACATTTTGCAGTGCGTATGTGTGTCAAGCCATCCCACCCTCCACCTTCAACTTACACAATGTTACATGTCGACTGCATCTCCATAAATCTGGAAAAAAACCATTTTAACAGATGTAAACTAAAGCCAAGAAAGCACATTGAAGACCAGCCCAAGTGGATCTACCTTTCAGTCTTTCTGACCGAGACAGGCTTTTCAAGCTCACGTACTTGTGGTCGAGTGCTGGCCTCAGTGATCTCCCGGTACTTCCTGCACTAATGTGTTTACCCTCCTGCAGCCCTTTGGTAGCAGCTGTGTTTCAAGAGCCATAAACTCAAGGAAGCAAAAAAAAAAAAAAAAGAGCCATAAACTCAGCAGTGATAGCTAGGAACGTGCTTGCTTGCTTCTGGCCTTCCTTGTTCTGATTCAAAGAGTTTTCTCTGTGTAGGAACCTGGCCTATGTGCTCTGTTTGGTGTACGTAGCTGGGGGATATTTTTATAGGAAGCTCTACATGGGGATGATCTCTGTCCACTTCAGCTCAGAGCAGTTGGCTTTCTGTTTCTTCACCTGTGAAATGAAGCGGGCTCGTTGTCATGACAGCCTAACGCCATGGCTTGTTGTGAGATTTAAATGAGGCACTATATGTGACAGTGTTTTGCAAACTGGGAATAATAAACCATCCGGGAGAAAAAAGCACGAGGGGACCGGAGGTCCCAAACTCTGCAACTGTGGCGCCAATGTTCTTGTTGAAGGAGAGACTTAATGAAAACTTCCCCAAAACTCAGTGGAAGAGGAACATTTTGCTTTTGAATTTTATAGATGTTTTTTCTCCCCCTAAAATTGCCCACTTCTTGTGTCCTTACTCTCAGTGTTATACTTGGATCTCAGTTCGGTGCGTCGGCCTGTGCGTCTTGAGCTTTGGTTCTCTCTCTCCCCTCCCCTCCCTCTCTCTCTGCTACCGTGGGCTCTTCCAGGCAGAGGTGGGCACGATGCTTCTGCCCTGTGAGGTGGGGGAGCAATATTTCTCCGAGGAAGCACGAGGGAAGGTCGTGGTCGGCACGCCCAGCCTGTCCTGCTGATTCCATCTCTTAGTGATGCCACAAAGGACGACGCCGATCCCCTGAGGAAGCTTGTCTTCTCTCATTTGTTGGGGGCTCCCAGTGTGCCAGTCACTGGGCTAAGTGCCTCACCTTTGGTCTCGCTCACATTCCTCACAACAGTCTGCGAGAGAGGACGTTTATCTATGTCATAGATAAGGAGACTAAGATTCTAAGAAAGAACTTAGGTGGCTTGTTCATAGTCACCCGGCTAATCAATGACAGAGGTGGGATTAAAATTGAGGTGCAGCTGGGGCACCTGGCTGACTCAGTCAGAAGAGCATGCAACTCTTGATCTCAAGTCTGTGAGTTTGAGCCCCATGCTGGGTGTAGAGATTACTTAAAAATACAATCTTAAAAAAATAAGTAAAAGTTTTTTTAAGTAAAATAAAAATAAATAAAATTGAGGTGCATCCGACATGGAAGCTTTTAGCCACTGGACTACACTACTTCCTACTCTGCTAAAACTTGTATTTGACCTGGAGCAAATCAGACCCCCACCGCCCACCCCGCCTTCCCACACTATGCAGGCTTGTCGTTCATCAAGCTGGGACGTTCTTTGCTCTCCCTCAAAACGCTGGCTAACTCCTGCCTGCCTTTCAAGACTCAGTTCAGGAGACAACTTTGCTGAGAAACCCTCACTGACATCCCCAAGCTGACTTCAGGGCCCCATCTAGGTTCCCACAGTCCTAACACGATGTATTTTTATATTTCCATTTTGGGTTTACTTGTGTGTCTCCCTCCTAACACAGCGAGCAACCTGAGGGCAAGTTCATGTGCATCCCCAGTGCTTAACCAGTGCCTGGCACTGGACCGTAGTTGGCCCCATATACTTGTCTGTTGAATGAATAAATGGATTAATATATAATGAATACCTGAACAGCAACAAAAGCTACAACAAAGAACAACCCAACCCTGCTCCTTACTTCTTGTACCCTCATCCATATCGCCGCAGCCAACCAAGTAGCATTAAATCAATTCAACAAAGATTTATTGAGCTGTAGGGTGGGGTAGCAGAGTGCTGGCACTTTGCATCAGAATATCTTAGAAGCCAGGACCCTGGGCACAGACTTCTTGTCTGTAAAAGGAGTATAATAATCCAGCTTGATCACGGGATTGCATGGGGTCAAATCGCAGAGAGATATAAAAGCACTTCCCAAACTGCAAAGCAATATGCAAATGTGGGTGGCTGGTATTTTATTGTTATTATTATGTACAAGGCACTCTGTTGGGCCCCAAAGGAGAACTTGAAGATGAGTGAGCGACTGCCCACAGGACACTGGCAATATAATGAAGCACTCAAAAGGCGATGAAATAAGGCAGAAGTTCAAAGACCTAGAGGGGCTCAAAGGAGGGAGAAATCAGGGGCCGGGGGGCAGGGGCCAAGTGTCAGGACAGGGGCCAAGTTAGACATTTGTCTAACACTGTGGGAACTGTGAGGGAGGTTTAATGACGAGGTCAGACTCCCAAGCCGTTTATGGTCATAGATGATGTCATGAGCAGCTGAAATATGTGGTATTGGAGCACAGCACGGTCTTGGAGTGTGTGGTCAGTGAAGACATCAGAGACCTGGGCTGGATCTCAAACAGTGGGTTGGATTCGGGTCGGGGGAGAGGAGGCAAGGTGTTCCTTGCAGGCTGGAGGGTGCAAACAATGGCAGGCTGGAGCTTGGAGGGTCTGCGAGATGAACATGGAGAGCAGAGCCAGGGCTCATGGCACTCCATCGCCACCTCATCCCATGACCCCAGGCAAGGCATCAAAACCTTAGGAAGTGCCATGCTGGGTGGATCAATAGGCCATTCAGTACTCTATATTTGGACCATAGCTCCAGGGGAAATTTTGGGAGAGCTTCTGGTTGTACTATTTGGATGACTCTTTAATGATTAGGAAGATAAATTATATAATAACCCATCCTGGAACAATCATTCATGAATTCTTATTAACTCTATCTGCATCTATAGGCAAAAAAAATTTTTTAAGGCTATCTTAAAGGAATGCTCTATAATACATAACTGTTTCATGGGCTCTCAGATGGCTGATAGAAAAAGAAATTTTATATAAAAAGCAACTCTTAAAAACCCCCAAAATTACAGAGATGGAAAGCAGATCAGAGGTTGCCTAGAGCTGAGGGTGGGAATGGGGATTAATTGTGCAAATTGTGCAATTGGCACAAGGGAATATTTGAAATGACCAGGGGTGGATTTTAAGGTATGTATATTACAGCTCACAAAACTTAAAAAAAAAAAAAAACTATATAAATGTTTTCTTTAGTCTTTACCCATAAAACATTATTCTTTATAAAGAAAGAAATTGCAAGGACACCTGGGGATGCTCAAATTAGGAAGGCAAGGGGGAAGGGAAGAGAACCATGGGGGGGACCTGTGTGGGAAAGGGATCAGCGGTACTCTGTGTGACCCAGGGGAGGCTGAACTAGCCGAGATGGATGAAGGTAAAGTTTGCTCTGAGAAGTCAGGAGCTAGCCAGCACTGGTTCAAGTCTAGGCCCCATGCCCTGCTGTTGATGTTGCAGGATTTTAAACAATGGATGAGGTGTGGTATATAAGGACTTTAAGGCCCTTTCTCTCCCTAAGAGTCTATGATTATATAAACTTGGTGACATGTGGGTTTGCCACCCACATTAGGAGAACTGATTAAACATACCAGATTTATGCTCCTTTCCTTCCCAAAGGGTCTGACTACAAAACTGGGCAAAATGATTCAGCAAGTAGGAAGGGGACCTGGATGTCAACAGTTCACCCTCCTTTCCCTCCCCCAGAGTTTTATTTCTTTACAGTACCTAGAGGTTGAGAATCAATTCTGTTGTACCTTTGGGCCTTAAGGGCCTTGAGTTCAGTCCTCGGCTTGGCATCTAGAAGTTTCCATTGGTAGAACTCTGAGCTCCAGTCTTACTTCAGTGTTCCCTGCGGCAAACCATCTGTTCCAGGTGAGCTGACCAACAGAGAGCCCCCCAAACGCCTTCCGCATTTTCCATTCTGCATCTTCTTTAGATCATGGTCCCTGCATGAAATGCCCTACTGTGATCACCACACCTGCTTAAGTCTTAACCTACCCACAAGGCCAAAATCCAGTTGCTTCCTGCCACTGCCTCACAGGGGAGACGGTCGTGGAGGTGTGTCCTGGGAGAACCTCACTGGGAGCTGTCTGCCAGAAAAGGCCAAAGCTGGCCATTGGGGGGCTGAGGCTATAAGAGGCAAACTGGGAATCCAAAGAGGTCAAAGCCGGGGGGATGTTGACAAGATTAGGGGATCCAAACAGAACACTGATCCAGTGGGGTGTTTTTTCTTTCAAAGTTTTAATTTATGTATACTTTATATGTAACATTAAGAGAGTCAGTCCTGAAAAATAATAAAATTAGATTAAATAGTTTACACAATTGCCACTTTTCTTCAGTTCCAAGATGTGTTCTGTATTTACTATTATTATTATTGTTATTATTATTTAACTAATCTCTACACCCAACGTGGGGCCCAAACTCACAACCCCGAGATGAAGAGTCACATGCTCTTCTGACTGAGCCAGCCGGTCGCCTCTCTGTAATTAATCTTAATTAAAATGATGCCCTTGTTGAAAAATGTAATGGTCATTGAAACATCACTCCTTAATTTTTGACAAGTCAGAGAGGGATAATTATAATTTCTCTGTCCAAAAGCTCTTAAGAACTAACTTACTTAGTTTTCTCCAAAAGGTATCCTCTTGGCCTTTGATGGTCTCTATTTTCAAACTTAACAGGAAAAATTGCAAATGAAGAGACTATATCCTGGAGGGGTTTTCAAAATTGAAAAATGTTATGAAAATTTCGTATTTTTCATAATTATTAATCTATGGTCTCTATATAGATATTACCTTATTATTTGAAGATACCACTACATAAAGGCACATTAGGCACAAAGCCCACATGCAGTAAAAATGTAATAAGATGAAGTAAATTGATGCACAGCATTAGTTACACCATTCCCAACAACCAAACCCACTATTGCTTCCCACCTTTGGTGATGTGGTTGGATGGCTTGTCAGATTCAAGTTGATTACATCCTTGGAAGAAACAGTTGTATCCTTTGGAGCAGGTCCAATTCCTGGAAATCTCTCAGTAATCAAGGTGGAATAACCAAGGTCCACAGATGGTCTCCTCTCACCTCACCTCCCATATTTTTTATGCACAAAGAGAAAGGGCTTGTAGATTAGTGGATTAAAAACAGCAGCAGCAATCTTTTCCAGAGTCAGGGAAGCCCAGGCAATGTGTGCTCTTGGGATAGTTTGGCTGTGGTCTGAAATCACTGATTAATCAGTACTTGTCATCTTTATAAAGAAAAACTTGACTCCTGGCTCCAGTTTCATAAGGGGCTTGATAGCTTGGGAAGCTTCCACCAAAAACACCACCTTTAAAGAAAGAGATTTTTCCTCCAGTTGTGGTGATAGTATCAACATTCAAACTGGGGCCACAGGTGGCTGGTTCCATAGTGTAAGGATGTGACATAGATTGGTGCTTCTACGACTCTCCTCAGAAAGACTGAACGTCACAGATGTCATCCTTAGAGAGGCAAAAATCTGTTGAAGTCAACATAAGTGTAGAGGGAGAATGTGATAGCCTTTGGATCTTTGGAATGGCTAGGCTCATGAACAACAAGGAGAAACAAGTTTATGCCTTTGGTGTATTTAATCTAGATTTCAGCCTCATCAAAATGCAAGTCTCCTCCAATACCAGCTCAGGGTCCAGAAGCATGGGTGATGCCATCAAAAGGATTGGAGTCCCTATGAACTCATTGTGTGAAATATATCATAATGTCAGCCTCACCCCGTCTCATCTGTCTGAATTTCAGGGGGTCACATCACTCCATACTTGAACGCCTTCTGGATGGCATAGTCAGTATCCTTCCACACCATGTCAATCAATTCTTGATTCCATAGGTGACACATGATGTTTTGTCCCTACTGGCTTCCCCATCATTGTGCTGGCCAAGTGAACAATGGACCCTTCACAGTGAAGTGCATACATCAGTGTTAGAAGAGATGCATCCAATTGCCCACTCACATTTAGCCCCAAGACTGGCTACATGTCCTGGATTTTGCCCACCACCAAGTTGCTAATGACTCTCATTTTGAGCATTGGAGTTCTTTCCATCTGCATCTGGAGGCCATCAAAGGTGCCCAGGTACCTTTGTGCAGACACCACATCATCTTCTTCTGGACTTGTACTATTAGGCAGAGGAACAGCTCCAGAAGCAGGAGCTTGAAGGACCAGACTTAAGAGAAGAAACTTCTAAACTTCTCTTGAATAGTTCAACCCAATTAATTTACTTTGTTCCTTTTCAATCTCCAGCTAGCTTTTATTCCTGCCTTATATATATGCAGATATTTCCACCCCCATCATTCCTCAATGTCTCTGACACCAGATCTCAGGGAACACTCCCACCTCTAAATTCCTCATTATCTGTACTTCCTATTTAATAATACCTTATATTACCACTTAGCTTTTCATAAAAATGATCTGATTTACCAACTGTATTGTAAGACCCTTGAGGGCACACAAGCCACCCTGGGTTTCCAAATGTATTATTATCGTTGTTTGCTTGCTACTTTTTATTTTTTAGGTTGACATCTCCCTTCTACTTCTCACTCTCTCCTTTGACCCTGAATCTTCAACTTTAGAGCAAAAATGTGTTCACCGGTACATTCACATGAAAGTGAGATAAGGAACGTAGAGCTACTCTCTAGCCAGAGGGGAAGGAAACCCCAGCATTCAGGATCAATGTCCACAAATGATGGCATTGTAAGCACCTCACATCAAGCCTGATTTTTCAAATTAGGACTCTGTATTCTACAAATCCATGTCTAGAACTTTTAGGTTTTTCTGAGTCTTGTGTTGTTGTGAAAGCAAACAAACGCTCTTGGGGGGGGGGGGGTCCAGCCTGCATGTAATAGGTTCTCTCAGAATGAAAGGACTTAATTTAAAACATTTTACTGGAAGTCATTCCAGATTCTTTGAGTACTATTGCTGGTTTTTGTCTTGCTTCTTAAATGGGCGTCCGCGGCACGTTTCTTAAGCCCCTTTTATTAGTGAGGGGACCATACACATGTTTATAAATGACACTAAGTACAAGGGGAGGCGGCTAGTACCACCTCACACGCATCCACCTGCCATGGAAGTCCAGGGGCGGGGAGATTGCTTTATCATTCATTCCAATGACTCGCGCTTGCGTCGGCATAGAATTGTGTTTAAAAGGGCTCTTCAAGGTAATTTAGTTCAAACTCCCAGCAAATTCTGGGATTTGTTTTTGCATCTGGCTTGTGTTCGACCACTTCCCAAGTTGGCAGATCACTCCTGTGTGGCAGTCCCACCCACCACACCCAGCTCTAGTAATCAGCAACCTTCCCACAAGCGGGGATGGATCTTCTCGATATTTGTTTGAAATTGCCCCTCTGTCTGCTCCCTTCACTGAGTGTAATGTCTGGAATGACCAAGGCTGGTCTAACCCAACAGGGCATGGACAGCATTCAGCTGTTGTACCCCTGGATGTCAGAGATGATGTTGGAATATGCAGGGTGGCATATCCTCTCTCTCATTTCTTGCTTCCATCATTTCAGATAAGTTAAATTTAGAAAGTTATATAATTCTTAAACTTATAAGGGACCTCAAAGTTCATCTAGATCATGAATTTGCAACAGGAGCAAAAAAGCACCTGACTCTTTTTATGCATAAAATACAGACATACATACGGCACATGGAACAGATCTATGGTATATCTGGTGGTGGTCAATTTTTTATGGGAGAGGGCAATTAGGAAAATATATCTTTAAAAAGGATCTCAGGAGAGAAATAATGAAAACAAAAAGTTGAGAATCACTGATAGGCCAGCGTCTTCAGATCAATTAAGTCAGAATCTATGAGGAAGGAGTGGGATCCAAACAACACCATTTTTTAAAGCCATTTTTCTACTAGACCCAGGATTAAGCACCACTGACCTAGATGATGAACCCCCTCTTATCCCGTGGGGCATTTGGGAACCAAAAAAGAGAAATCACCTGTCGAGATGAGCAAACTAGACAGGAGTAGCATCCCTCTTGACTGCTATTCTAATATTGTTTTCACCATGCCATGATGCCTTTTTCAACTTTTATTCTATACAACTTTGTTATGCTTTATAACATGTTAGCCTGTTGACAGTTTGGTCCATGTGTTTAGGCCAAAGTTTATCCTGACAGCTTGAGTAATGATGTACTTGTGAAAATGGAAAATGTGCTATATGTACACGGGTTTGAAAATTCAAGTATAAAAAGTATATTCTATTTCTCAACCCCAACTCCAGTCTCCCAGTCACCGACTCCCTCCCCCAGATGTGTGCTCTGTGCCAAGTGGCTGTCCAACAAGATTCTGTGCCTCCTTCGGTAGCTTTTAAATAATGAAATCACTTGATAATTAGGCAGAAAACGATAGTGCTCAAATCAGGGCTCCCAAGTGGCTTTACTCCCAGCTTCATTGTATCTTCCTTAGGGTTTGGTAACAAGTACACACTCTTTTCCAGGGGTGAAATAACATTACTTTGAGCAACACTACTACTATACTTTCATTTTATACCGAACCTGCCTATATTGAAAATAGTCCTGTAAAATACGACCACAGCAGGCTGTCTCATTGTCCTGTTAGATGTCAGCAGGAGTGGGAAATTACCCAGCACTTCACAGAAAGAGCTAGAAAACTTTGCCTATCACAGATTTCCTCATTTTTGCTTTGCTCTGCTTTTTTTTTTTTTTTTTTTGCTTCAAAAGCAAATTGCTTTAAGCACAAATTGATCAAAATCCTGCATAACTGATATATTTAATAAGCTGTAAAAGTGGGTGCCTGGGTGGCTCAGTCGTTAAGCATCTGCCTTCGGCTCAGGTCATGATCTCAGGGTCCTGGGATCGAGCCCCGCGTCGGGCTCCCTGCTCAGCGGAGAGCCTGCTTCTCCCTCTCCCTCTGCCTGCCGCTCTGCCTACTTGTGCTATTTCTCTGTCTCTCTGTCAAATAAATAAATAAAATCTTAAAAAAAATAATAAGCTGTAAAAGTCACGGTGGTCTTTCCAGATGCATGTAATCATATATTATCCTCATTGGGTAATTTGGATAGTTTGATTATTGATTCCTCTCTTTTGGAGAGTTTTAGAGTAGAACATCTTCCTTTTAAAACAAATTTTTTTTTTAAAGATTTTATTTATTTATTTGTCGGGGGGGAGGGAGAGAGAGAGCACAAACTGGGGGAGCGGCAAGCAGAGGGAGAAGCAGGCTCGTCGCTGAGCAAGGAGCATGACGCGGGACTCGATCCCAGGACTCTGGGATCACAACCCGAGCTGAACGCAGATGCCCAACCGACTGAGCCACCCAGGCATCCCGAAATAGAACATCTTTCAAAAAAAAAAAAAAAAAAATAGAACGTCTATCTGTCTTTCTTAACAAGATATTCCTGATATCCCAAATGATGACCTGAGGCAGTGATAAGCAATCATCTCTAGACGCTTACGCTAGGCTGATAATTCATCTCCAAAATTCTGCTCCTCTTCCCCACCCAACCCTCAACACCAAAGTGTTACCTTAAGGAGAAAAACAATTTTATTTCTCGGGGAAGATAAATTCTTAAAACTGTTCTCTTGGAATTTATCCCTACCCTGAACATGCTGACATAGAAGTGATAACAGTTAAATTTAGAAAGTTCTTTCTCAAATCAAAGAATACTCAAGCTGAGAGGAAAAACAGCTCATTCCACCCCGTTATTTCATCTGATCTGACAGAAAGAAAATGGAAGACTGGGGAGGTTAACTGGTTTGTCCAAGGTCACGTGGGAAAATTCACTCATAGTAGGTCATTGTTGAGCATTTACCATGTGTCCAGCATGTCCCCGTGGGTTTCTATCGGGGACATGAGTGGCAGTGCCAGGGCTGGGATTCGGGTTCCCTCCTCTCTCACCACCCTCCACTACAGTCCCCTCTGGGGGACCTCTGGCCTTGCCGCCTCAGAGGATTAGCATTCAGAGTGATAAAAATAAAACCATTTCCAGGAAGATGGAGCCTCATTTTTCTCAGCCCCTTCTGGCAGGAATTGAAGGATATTTGGGAGGAAGCCAGGGACATGAATGTGTCCTTAATTGTAGAGATGATGCCACTGTCCCAAAGCCCACAGGACACAGCCTTGACTAATTTTATAGATAGCCCTCCTGTGATTATGCACCCCCTTTATGAATCAAGAGGGTGGTGGGTGCTAGATGGGTGCTGTCACCCTAGGACACACACCACCAGAAAGCTGACCCAGTCAGGGCTTACAACCCAGACTTATCTCCCCTAGAACAATGCTAGAGCCAACTGAACCATAAACAAAACAGCCCTGGAATCTGACTTTCGACCAACGACTTACTGTTCCTGAAATGTCTATTTATTTTGGCTTCATGACTTAACAGGAATAGTGTGAGGTAAAATGACACGAATCACTTAAAGCCTTTCAGATGGTGAGGCACCAGCCTTGACTAGAAAAATAGAACAAGCCAGACAGACAGGCACAAAGTGTGCACATGTGCAAATGCACACAGGCACAGGCCACGCGCGTGCGCACACACACACACGGAAGCTCAAGACTTATCCCCACGAAAATAAAATCTGACAATAAGAAGCTTCATGGAACAGTGACTCTGGAATATCTCTATGAATGAACATTCATTTTGTTTAAAAAATTCATATAGATGGATAAACCTTGAGAACATGATGCTAAGTGAAATAAGCCAGTCACAAAAAGGCAAATACTGTATGATTCCACTCATACGAGGTATCTAGAGTAGTCAACAGACACAGAAAGTAGAACGGTGGTAGTCAGAGGCTGGGGGGAGGGGAGAATGGGAAGTGGTTGCTTAATGGATACAGAGTTTCCGTTTTGCAAGATGAAAATGTTCTGGAGATTGGTTGCACCATGATGTGAATACACTTAAGAATACTGAATTATGCTCGTAAAATTGATTATGATGGTACATTTTATGTTATACGCATTTCATCATAATTTAAGAAAAAATTTTAAATAGAAATGAAGTAATACATGTTCTCCATCAAGAGTTTTCCATCATATATGAATCATATAGGGGTCGCAGAGGAAAAACCTTTCCTCTACCCTCTTGGGTTTGGTACTTGGGGCCTGTGAATTAAATTGCCAAAAGCCAGATGGGCGAGAGAGAAAAGATATTGTTTATTTACATAGGTATTTGGGAGCTCACAAAGAAAGCGATTCAGCTCAACAACTAAAACTAAAGATTTACACACCTAACTTAACAGGGGAAAAGGAAGGGGTAGGAAAAAGCTCCTATGGGAAGAACAAATGGTTTCTTTGGGAAAAACAAATGGGCTTTTAGCAGAAAAAAAAAAGGGAGATAAGATAGTTTGTGATAATGTTTGTTTATGCAAGTGTGAGTGGTCTTCTTTATCTTCTTTGGGGCAAGAAACTTCCCTGGAGAGGGGATTTATGATCATTTCATCCTAGGTATCTTTCCTGGGAGTGAAACTGCCCAGAAGAGGGGAATTATGACAGTCTCATTCCGAAGAGTTTCTGCTTTTAGTCAGATAAGTGTGTGTCTGGGGGGCAGGGTGGGGGGAGCAGTCAGACAAAGCTTCTTTCTGCATATGTTGATTCTCAAATGTCTTCAGCTCAAAAAAATTTTTATGCCACTGTGGTGTAATTTGGACTACTTCATAAGTGTTCTTCCAAATATTAAAAAAAGGTGCTGTTTGTAATATTTCCCAAAACTCTATAGTTAATATGTATGCCAAATGACCCTCTTCCCTCCTTGCAAAGGGCCCAATACAAATTTGTAAAAACCTTACCTGTTAGTTCAACTTTAGTCCACAAAAAGCTGAGACTAAAAGCTCAAAAGATCTTTTGAGATCAGTTGTCATCGACAAAAGGCAGTGAAGTGATAAAATTGGGGGGGTATACGTCAATACAAAAATGTGATTTGACACCTGGGAGGCACCAGGTGTGTGGGTGGCACCGAGGATTTTATTTTTGCTCTAGATTCTAGAGCCGAGAAGAAATGATCCTATAAGAACATGCCCTCCTCAAGGGGCTGTTCACTGGTGCTCAGGACCAGAGCGATGCAGCTCTGATTGGTTTTAGAAGGGACGTTTGTCTATTTCAGGGCATTTCTCAATATTGCTTCTTAAATTCTAAGTGTTTCACCTTCACTGCAAGTGTTTGAAATAAACCTAAGGAGTTTTCCAGGCAGAGCAGAAATTTACAGAGCCTTGATAGTCCAAGTGTGGTCCTGGACCAGCAGCATGTGGGAGCGGGTCAGAATGTAGAGTCTCAGGTCCCACCCCTGACATACTGACTATAATCTGCATTTCAACAAGATCTTCAGGGGATTCTTATGTCCTTAAATGGCTGGTTGGAAAGGTGGAGTTCTGAGCTGCACCTTAGCCAATCTCTCCTAAAGTCTGAGACCTCTTGGCCTAGAAGTTTCAAGTTACTTACATGAACATATGAAATTTCATACCTATAGAATTTCTGTAAGAGTAATTGCTTCTGGAGGAGAGTGCTGGGAGAGGGAAACTCTCGTGTCATACCTTTTGTATGGCTTGAATTTTTTTTATTATGTGCGTATATTATCTTTATTATGATAAAGTAATCACCACATTTCAATAGAACATTATAATTTACAAAGTATTTCCCAAAACATGATTTCACAAATACTCCAAACATCCGTGAACCAAGAAGTGATGCATTCAGGTATCCCTATACTACAGATGAAGATTTTGAAGTATAGAAATAAAGATCATAAAGGAAACATTGTAAATTAGAGCCAAAAATAGGATCCAAGTGTTTAAAATGTTTTTATTACGAAAAATTCAAGCATTTATAAAATAAATAGAATATTATAATGGACTCCCATGTACTATCACTCCCACCTCCTACTCCATTATTTTATATATCTATATCTCTATATATGTTTTAAGGTAAAATGTACATACATTGAAATGAACAAATCTTATCCAAATCCCTTTTTTCTCTTAATTCCAATCTTGGCAAAAATCTGGCTTGATTGCCTCCCAAATGTAAATGCTATTGACGGATTTCCTGCTGTTCCCTACACTGAGTTGAATCATCCTTCCCTCGATTTAGGTTTGGCCAGAAGTGGAATGCCTTTGTTCTCCGTCAGAAAGCATATGGGATATTAAGTCTGATTGCTGCATTGTTACCCCGTGGCAAGTGAAATCCGGGCATGCCCCCTTCAAACCATCCTCCTGGCCAACAGCCTCCCTCCAAACTGAAAGCTCACAACCCCTTAGCTGTGTTGCACCCAGACAGAGCCAGCCTTGTGCCCTATCCCACCACAGTGCCCACCACTCCGAGTCGGCTATTTGGGCCATCATAGATGCACTCGATTCTCATTTATTTAGTGTTATGGGCCAGGCGTTGCCTGTACTTGATCTCATCTCAAAGAGGTCTCAACTCAGAAGACTCCCATTTGCCTTTAAAAGCTGGAAAAGAAAATATAAGCTTGCCTTCCATCTCATTGCAGGAGATGAGTCAGCAGAACAGGAAATTCTCCCTGCACAAGCCCTTCTGATCCCGTGGGTTGGGTGTGTGTGGCATCGAGCAAGAGCTGGGAAAGGAACCGGCTTCTCCCCTGGAACCACTCTGAGAGGTGAACAATGTAAGCTGGCTGGTGAGTTTGGAAGTGTTGACACACACCTTGCCAATTAGAACTGTCCCAACATGTTTTGGGGAAAGCTCAGCTGCTTCCAAATAAGGAACAAGGCAAATAGGGAAACTGGTGGTTGCCAAAATCTAGGTGGCTTCAGAGCGGGAGAGGTTAGTGGAGTCACTGCTGGTGAAACTCACCATGCATCGGAGCCAGCAAGCCCGGCTTTCAGGGATGTTTGAGGAGAGAAGTGATTGAAGGTGCGGTTAAAGAAGATCCTTAAATGCCCACACAAGCCCTAGTGGTGCAATTATGCACCCATAGTGAATTACAGAACGAAGAAGAGCTGTGGGCGCTGGGAACAGCTCAGGAGGAAGCCACCTCTGGCCCATTCGGTAGCAACAGTGCCAAAACCCCAGAGGGCACTCAAGCCGAGTCTGGGTTCTGCTCCTGACCAGCTGTGAGGCTTGGAGTAAGTCATCCCATCTCTGTGAGGCCCAGTTTTCTCATCTGCAGAAAGAAAAACACAATAAGCTCTTCCATTTCTAAAATGCAGATCTTCCTCCACTGACGATGGAGTTATGTCCGGGTAAACCCATCATACATTGAAAATACCGTGAAGTCGAAATGCCTTTGATGCTCCTAACGGACTGACCATCAGGGTTCAGCCTAGTTGACCTTAAACGTGCTCAGAACGCTGACTGACATTAGCCTAGAGTTGGGCAAAATCATCTCAGGCAAAGCCTGTTTGATAATAGAGTGTTGATGATCTCATGTAATTGAACACTGTACTGAAAATGAAAAACTGAGCGGCTCTCTGGGTACAGAGCGGTTGGAAGTCTGTCAGTCGTTCACCCTCTCGATGGCATGGCGGACTGGGAGCTACCGCTCGCGGCCACCGCGCCGCATCGCAAGACACGATCGTGGGGCACGTTGCTAGCCCGGGAAAAGATCCAAATTCAAAACTCAAAGTACGGTTTCTACTGAATACGCGTTGCTTTCGCAGCATCATACGGTGGAAAAATGTTAAGTCGAACCACTGGAAGCCGGGGACCGTCTGTACTGTCGCTCCATTACAAACTCAAACTGGTTTAGCATTAACCCCACTTTTCCCTTTCCTTCCATGACTTTTCCAATGAGACAGTAAGAGAGAAATAACTGAGTGTGGCCGAGAGCGAAGCCAGGACTCTTTCAAATAACTATTCTGTGGGAAGCAGGCGCTCGGTGCCGTGTGTGCGTGTGTGTGTGTGTGTGTGTGTGTGTGTACATTTCTATTGGGTGGGGCTGTGTCGAGGGGAAAAAGCATTCAGCCCGCTCTGAATGCTTCAGCTTTGCAGAAAAATAGATGCAGCAAAGATTGAGGAGCGAGATTTTGCACAGGAGAAGGAGGTGGGGGAGGAGTAAATGTGCTGAGATTCCAGCACTGAATTAAAAAAAGAATGAGGACACAGGAGGGTAGGCTGAGAATGAGCCAAGAAGTAAAAATATGCTGGGGCTTTTAAAAAGGGTGTAGCCAGAGCCGGTTAAAGCCTACCCTTCCACTCGGACTGGCCTTCCGCTCACCCCGCCCGGACCCATTCTAAATTCTTTCGAGGCGCGGGTCCCTCCCCCGCCTCCCCCGCGGAGAAATGATCTAGGAGCCTAGAGGAAGTGACACATTTTCCTGCTTGAATGGAGCAGGCCCCTGCAGCAGCTTCTCAGCAGTCGTCAGCAATCTTATCTCACCCCGGCCATCCATCGCGGGCGCCTGGTTCCTCAAACAATGCTTTCTTCTGGCCCAAGGAACCCCGGGTGAGGACTAGAACGCCCAGGCGGGTTCCGCGCTTAGAGGTTCAGGGTAACCCTGCGTGTTTCACGTTCCTTTCTAGTGCACCATCCAGTGAATAATCAAGCGCCCAGGGTAGCACTTACAGTTTTGTTCCACCAGAAAAGGGGTCTCAGTCCTGCCCCTGCACCTCGTGAATGCAGTGCAGGTCCCCTGGGGGTGAAGTAGGAAAATCCTAAGGTAGGTAGTCCTTGAGGACTGAATTTGCGCTGTGTGACCTTGGGCAAGTTACACAGCCTCTCTGAACTTCCCTATCTTCCTCTACAACAGGAGGGGGTGGGTTGGTAATAATAACTGCCTTGAAGGCTCCAATGAGGATTTAACAAAGTAGCAGGTGTGAAGTGCTTAGAGGGTTGTAAATATGTAAAAAAGCTCATTTCCCTACCCCGCCCATCTTAGACACCCACCCACACCCCCACCAGTCCAACCCACGCTACTATTTGCCTACCCCTTAATGGTGCTTTTTATCAGTACCTTACCAGCTTAGCATTTAATTTTATGCAGTTATATTGTAGTTGAATCATATAGGCCTCATTCCCTCAGTCACGCCAAAAACATAAATCAGCATTCCAGGCGAACATCTTATTAGCAGCTCCCAAATGACTAACTAAATGCTGTACTAACAGAATAATAAAACTACATAAAAATAGACAGTGAAGTTAAACGCAGCGCAGGCAAAAGAAATGGCCTCTAGACCTCCCTGTTCCCACTACTGTTTTTGTCTTGCCTGGTGTGTATCTCTACTACCGAGGATTTTTCTTACCATGTTGTAATTACCTGGTTCCGTACTCATCTCTCACTAGTCCATAAGCTCCTTGAAGGCAGGGACAATGCTGCTTTTATCTTTGTATTTCCAGAACTTAGCTTAACAAAGTACATCATAGGTACATAATAACTGTTTCATCAGTTGCTTTGAACTAGCCCTTGAACTAGTGGATTTTTGCCTATTCTATTTGCTAATATAGCCTCTGCAGCTGGAATAGTGTCTGGCACATTGCAGGCCCTCCATACACATGTGTTGAGTGATTGCCTTGGGACCTTCCTGGGCTGCACTTTCTTCATCGGTGTGAGGTTGGTTCACTGGGGTCAGTGGACTAAATGAGCCGTTCTCAAATCCTGGTTCTCCAATGGCCCACAGCAGAATTGCATTGGGATTTTAAAAGATACAGATTCCCTTCCTGGACTCCACTCCTGAATGATTCAAAAGTTCTGAGCTAGCTTTGTAGCTTAAAAAAAAAAAAAAAAGAGGAAATTTTTCCAGATGATTCTGGTGCAGGACAAAACGTAGGCCTCACCATTAGATATTTCTAACAATTCTCACGTAGTATGATTTGGTATATCACTTCGACTGTTTCAAAAGCCTGCAGATCATCAGAGGAGTTTACAGGGCTGATATAAGGTGAATATATAGAGCTTGATTTAAACAAAGTGTGCCTCAGGCGAGTAGTAATCATGCACCCTTTAAACTGAGATTTTTTTTATCATGTGTTTAGAGAAGTTAGACAGGAACACATTTTTTTAAAGAAATAAATATATATTGCATACCTCTTTCTGTTCAAAATAAGAGATTTTTGACGTGTATTTTTTTTTTTTCTGAACCGGCCAACTTCTTAAGAGGCAGATAGCACAGTTTCAAACTTAAAATAAGTTGTTTCAGGTAAACAACACAATGTCATCCATTACTCAGGCAACCACCAGCTGGTTGCTTTCCGGATTGGGGCAGGCTCTGAATAAAGTACGATTTTATTTAACCTGAGCCTTAAGTGCATATGTCATAAAATGCTAAAGTTACTAGGGGTACAAAAACAAGAAGGGTTTTGTATTTTTTTAAATAAGATTTTATTGATCGATTGATTGATTGATTGAGAAGAGAGAGAGAGAGAGAGCAGGCGCTTGCCTGCACACACAAGCAGGGGGAAGGGCCGGGGGAAGGGAGAGGGACAAGCAGACATAGCGCTGAGCACGGAGCCTGACATGGGGCTCGATCCCACAGTCCTGAGATCATGACCTGAGCCGAAATCAAGAGTCAGATGCTTAACCAACTGAGCCACCCAGGCAGCCCAGGGGTTTGTATTTCTTCAAGGACACACTCTACTTTGGTATGGCAGGCCCAATCTACATTTCACCGATTAGGTGTTCTCTCTTGGCTGGGATTGTTCAACTTTGCTTCTGTGATGGTTGAATGCACCTTTTAGATTGATGCTCACAGGCTGGCCCCTCAGTCCTCTTCGCATTTGAAGCATGCTAATCAAATGACAAAAGGTCACTTCTACGCCCCCATAAATAGTTTTTCTCTCTCTCCCAGGTCAAAGATTTGGTCTTCAACTGTTATATAAGGGTACAGGTGGGGGATGAGGAGCCTGGGGTGGAGGAGGGAAGCAGGTCTATTTTAACTGCATCAAGTTCCCTCCCATTCAGTAGCCCGGCATTTGCTAAGAAGCCAAGTAACTGGGAGAAGAGTCCAAGGGAAACTTCTAGAGATTCAGCATCTCTTACCAGCCAAGTGAGGATGGGACAGTGAAGGTGCTGTGGTCATCTGTTGAATTACACCAGTGTGTTTATAGGTATTCTTTGTTTCCTTTTTCTATTTTGATGAAAAATTTTGCGATGACATTGTCACTGAAAAACAAAACAAAAAAAGCCTGTGACATTTCACAACATATAGGCCGTTCAGTCAACTTTTGACAGTTCTATCATGTTTCTGACACAGAAACATGTTCAGCACTTCCAGGATGGTAAGGGTGTCACATGTCTGCCTTCCTGATCCCCTGTGCTTTGTTTCTGTCACTATGTGACTTCTGGTCACACAGGCAAACAAGGTCAGTAATATGGTTGCACAGTCCCCCAGGATATTCTGTGTGGTGACAGGGGAGAACATATCCCGCAACACTGCTGTCCACAGAGGTACTGGGGAGAGGTCTGCTTGGTCAGAATTGGTGAGTCACTGGCCCAGCAAGTGCATGCCATTGAGTTGCACAAGAAAGTTCAGGATTTAACAGGGAAATTCCAAACTGCAAAGTTTTGGCTGACTAAAAAAAAAACATGAAAGAAACATGCACAAATACCATAGCACTTTCCATTAATTTTTAGGAGTTGGAGTGACAAAATGGAGGTCATCAACATCTTGGATTTGGCCTCAGAGTTGCTTTCTCCGGAAGGACCAGAAGCTCACATTGAAGGGCATGCAAATTCTTCTTCCTTTGAGATCCAAAGCTGTAAAGCCCATCTCCAAGCGTGACCTGGAGGAAGTAGCTCCTCTGGTAACCAGTAGGACTTGTATCGAGCATGGAATCATTTAATGAGTGTCAGCTGATGGGGGGGGTATGATGGCATGTGTTTCATGACTGTACTCTCAGACTTTCTGCAGAGGGATGAAGAAGACCGGGGATGACTCTTCCATGTAAAACCAAAGTAGCCTGCATGTCATCTGCAAGGTTTGGAGTCACCCTTCTGTTTTCTTCAAAAACATGTCTCCGGTGAGCAGTTGGGAGAAATGTCACAGTCTCAGCAGCAACTTTTAAGTGAGTGGAAACTCTTTGTAAATAAATGGAAAGAGATCACATTTTATTGCATCATACTCCAGTTCCCTCAACTATAGTATCGTCATCCTCATACATCCCACTGTATTATCGTGACCTTGCATTTCTAGCTCAGTAATAATGGGAAGGAGGATGAAAAGCCACACTTGCTTTGCACCAGTGACATTTTTCCAAAGCATTTGCTGCTAGTTGTTGGACAGAACAGGTGGTATTCACCCCATTTCATCCGGCTGTAAGGTCTCATAAAAAGACAACACTTGATTGTGAGTGATACTTGTTTAACCAAGAGCACAGGGAATAATCGTAAAGGACCTGTATTCTACCAACATAAGGACTTTTACTATTTAGTATGAATCATTCCATATGACCTTTCCCCCACCAACAAATCAGTGGTTCTTAATATTTTGGGCCATGGGCCTCTTTAAAAATCTGACAAAAATTGTGGACCCTCTGCTTAGAACAGAGCACATGCATATATGCATGGAATATTTTTCATGCTATATCATGGGATTCATTCACCCCAAGTTGGAATTCCCCTGCTATAGACATAGGAGAAATAGAAAAAGAAAGTTCTGGAATGGATCTTCTTTCCAAAATTCTCTGAGGCCCATCTCCATGGTGACTTTAATATTCCAAGTTCTAGGGCCATACCTTCATAAGGTGAAACTTGAGATCCAGTTATTTTTGCCTTTATTTTTAACCTCTCTTCTTGCAATGGTTCTCTGCCTTGGCCGTATGTTAGAATCATATGTAGAATATTTAAAAATCCTAACGTGTGCCCAAAGCCATACCCCAGATCAATGAAATCCGAATTTCTGGAGGGTAGGAGCAAGGGATCAATAGTATTTCAAGCTCTCAGATAATTCGGATGTTAAACCGAGGTTGAGAAACCCTGTTTTTCTGCCTCTCCATATTTAAAAGATTAATTCTGTTAGTATGGGCATTCCAGCCCCTGCAAACTCCTCTGTCGTCTGTGTCTTTCTGTGACACTTTCACTGTCTTTTCTGTGTGGGGTAAACAATTTCCTCTCTAAGCTAATAATTGTCTTTCACCTCATTATTTAGGATGTCACTGAGAAATGTATTGTTCAGCTATCACTTAAGAAAGATTTCATTTGACTCAGAGGTTATGATGGGGAAAACAAGAAGCAGAAGAAAACAAAAGACAGCCTGGATTATTAAACTCCATCCAATCTCATGGATATGCTTTACTGAAAGAACAGAAGACAAAGAGGAGGTGGTGGCCAAAAAAAAAAAATTCTTGAAGCTGATTTTGAAGAGGTAGATGACTCAGTTAAATCTGCATGAGTGAAGAAGTCCAGAGATAAGGCAGAAACATCTAAGAAGTGATCCTCCTTTCATCAGAAGAGGTGAAGAGTAAGGTGAAGACTGAGTAGGTGGGATTAAGTAGGCAGAAAAAAAAAAGTTCCTACAAAGTCATAATTTTAGAGCTAGAAGGGTCCACTAAGATACTCGAGTGCTATTTCTTTCATTTTATAGATGAGAAAGCAACCCAGGTTGGTGATGTCCCTGCCTTAAGTCTCAGCTGGTAGTGGGTGGGTCAGGCATGGGCCCAGGCCTCCTGAATACAAAGAGTTCTCTCATCTTCCATGGCTGGGAAGGTGATCACACCTAGACTTTTTTTTTAAAAAGATTTTATTTATTTATTTTAGAGAAAGAGAGAGAGCATGCACGCAAGCAGGGAGGGAGGGGCAGATGAAGAGGGAGAGAGAGAATCTCAAGCAGATTCCCCACTGAGCGCAGAGCCCAACTTGGGGCTCAGTCGCACCACCCTGAGATCATGACTTGAGCCAAAATCAAGAGTTGGATACTTAACCGACTGAACCACCCGTGTGCCCCTAAACCTAGACACTTTTGAGAGTAAAAGGGGACAACAGGCAAACCTAGGTTTCTTTTCTTTCTAAAACTCATTTGTCATCTATCTTATTTTGCAGTGTCTGTCATCTTATTGATAATTGTGCCATCAGTAATCCTATTGGAAAGTGGTTTTATGGGGCGCCTGGGTGGCTCAGTCGTTAAGCGTCTGCCTTCGGCTCAGGTCATGATCCCAGGGTCCTGGGATCGAGCCCCGCATTGGGCTACCTGTTCCGCGGGAAGCCTGCTTCTCCCTCTCACACTCCCCCTGCTTGTGTTCCCTCTCTCGCTGTCTCTCTCTCTGTCAAATAAATAAATAAAATCTTAAAAAAAAAAAGTCTTTAAAAAAAAAAGAAAGTGGTTTTATCAGCTTTTCAATGACCTCCAACTCATCTCCCAGCTCTTCCAGTTGAGAACACTGAGCTGTCAATCAAAAGAAAAGTTTGCTGGGTTTTTGTTTGTTTGTTTGTTTTTGTTTTGAGAGAGGGTGTGTACACATGTGAGCAGGAGAGGGGCAGAAGGAGAGAGAGAGAATCTTAGGCAGGCTCCATGCTCAGCACAGCCCCACATGGGGCTCGATCTCACAACTCTGAGATCATGACCCATGAGATCATGACCTGAGCAGAAACCAAGAGTCAGACGCTTAACCAACTGAGCCACCCAGGTGCCCCTAGGGCTGGGTTTAAATATCTGCCATGACGTATGGGTCAGTGATGGCAATGGCGCCTCTAGTCAGTTTTCTGTAGGTGTTGCTCTTATGTTAGCCTGTTAAAAATTTACTCTTTGGGGACCTTCCAAGAACAGAGTGCATTTCCTTATGTGAGAGTAATGCTGTTTCCAAATGGCTAATTATATATGTCTGCTGCACCATCTGTCTTTTTTTTCTAAAAGGGTCCAAGGTAGTTACCAGACTCTGAGATACTTGGTAAACCCCTTTGTAATCATTCTGTACTGATATAGAGTGAATTCCTGTTATAAAACCTAACATAGCTTTTTCGGACTCCATTTCTGATCAACCTTGGGACCAATCAGGAGTAGGACTCAGTCAAGTTTATATAATCCTTATTAAATACATAGATGTCAATCATCAATACGCCAATGTCCAACCAGCTGTTGTGGTCTCATTTTCAGATTTCTTAACATAGCAGCTGGTTAATTCAATTGTCTTAATTCTTAGTGGCTTACCAACCACTGGCACCCCTCAGTTTGCTGTTACGTAGACTTTTGCTATATGGAAGTAGCTTAAGCCCATTTATTCCTGGATAGGTCAGGATTTTAGCTGAGGAACTATCTTCCAACTTCAATGGAACTGTCACTATCTGATCATGTTGTCTTGATTTTTATTAACCTCTTTCAGACACAGCTGTACTTTCCCTTGGATGATTTACTTGGAGCTATGAAGCCTACAGTGATAAGAGAGGCTCAATTGTGGAGGTGGGTACCTGTGCTGGAGGGAAGTCTTCTTAGGTTGGAAACGACTCTGGCAGGGAACATAGGTGGGACACTCAATAGCATTCTCATGTGACCTTCCAAAGAATCACACCTTTTCCTTCTGCAACTTGGTGGGGATGGTGAACTTCACTGTGGTGGAGGAGGTTAAATCGTGGAGGTGGGTGCTTCAAATAGCATTTGCAGAGTGGTGTCTTATCTAATTTCCCTCGCTGAAAGCAATTTTGAAGTTTAACTTCTGTTGTAGCTTTATTGCCTTCCAAATTAAGAAGTTATTAAATTTAAATTTTTATTGCAAAGCTACCAACATACCATGTCAGAGAGGTTTTTGCAGGTCTATTAAGTATAAGCCGGATTTGATTCATTAAGCTTTCAATTTTCTCCAAAGCCGTCTTCAAGTGTTTGTGGAAGCATACATAACCTTTCTTGGGGGGGTAGGAGTCTGTCCAAGGATGAGGGGTACAGTCATACCAGGCCACATTTGGGGGCTTCAGAGACTGGTTTATGTGTTTTACCCCCAAGGGAATTTTTACTCAGCCAGTTATGGTTTGATTGTTTTCAAAATGCGTTTGAGAACCTATCTTCTATAAGTGCTCTGGGCCAAGGGACATGACTGAGATAAACAGTAGTTTGGTGGGATAATGGAAAGGGCATTAGATCAAATGGTTTGAGAGCCAAAAACTGGCTCCTAGCTCCCAGATTCTCCACAAACTAGCTGGGTGACCTCAAGCAAGCTACCAGCATTTAATAACAAATGCCTTAATATCTTGGAACCCCAGCATTCTCATTTCTCTCAATAAAGGTCTCTGTGAGATAACAGGCATGACAAATAAAGCTAATGTATTGTCCCAATGCAGAAAACTATCCTGATCTTGTCACGCATAATAACATGAGAAGTGAAACCTGAATTATGGTAAAAACTGAAATGAGCAGACCTGTGGCTCACTCAAAAATTTGGAAGGTGAACCCAGGAAGACCTGCATACACTTTCTCCCATGTTCCGGGCAGACTTTCCAGGATTCCAGGCAGACTCACCGTTGGGCCAGGCTTCGAATTCAGAAGTGCTATTGTGGAGGTAAGACATTGTGAAGCGTGTGTCAATATCAAAGGCTATTTTTTGAGTAACGGTTAAGTGACAATTGTATTCTTTGTTGCTCTGAGGGGCCTAGAAGCAACATGGACTGGCCTTGGATATGGTAGAACAAGATCCTGTAATCAATATTAGAGGCCCCCTAGGTTCCTGAATGTATTCAGACCTAAAAGCTTATCTGAATAGTTAGTGCAAAACTGATGAATAGAAGGTCTGGTGGAAACACGTCAAAGGATTCGGTATTTTGGGTTGAATGTTCCATGGCTAAGAATGTATGTAAGGAAGAAAATGTGTGTAATGAGGACTCATGGAAGTACTGTTTCATCACTGTTGTCAATGAGTCCAGAGAAATAATGAAGGACGGTGCAGGATGTCCAGCCAGGAGGCTTGGAAGAACTATTAGCACTGAAAGGTTTCTCATGACCTGCCACAGGATGCCCTGAGCTAGAAATGAGTAGGGAGTGGGCAATGGCAGGATACAATAAACCTAATATAATGGATGTCCAAAATGAGGTTGAAGCACAGAAACAACGACTTAAGCCCAAAAGTGCATTATCACACATTGGGGCAAAGTTGTACACCAACTTCTGGAAAGGAATACAGGAGTGATACTAACTGACAGTATAGTTAGAAACGAATAAAGAACAGCTTCTAGCATGTCCAAATTGATCTTTATTGCAGCTGAAAAACAGCCTTTATTTGTAAGTAGAGATTTCTTTTGATGTTGGTTGGCTGGTCATCAGTCATGACTACACATATTCTAACATCACTGTTTCGCCATCTCAATTAAAAAAAAAGATTTACTTGTGACTTATGTGGAAGCACTGAACCTATGGGTGGTGATGTGCTAATAAATGTCGAACCACCAGCTTTCTGGTGGGGGCAGGAAGGGTTTTAAGGGGTGTCAGGGGGTGGGCTAATTTCTAGCATTTGCTGTTTTCTGAGGTATAAATATTCCCATCATGACCAACTTCTACCATACAGATGCAATAGACGTAAATAACTCCAAAAGCATAGAAAATAGTAAAATGGTAAAATAATTAGGAAGTAATGAGATCTGAGTGTGTATTATCTTTGTTTATAATATAAATAATTTGTTAGTATATAATTTTTAATAATGTCTGTTTTTTTAACAACCAGCTTGCAAAATGCTTAAAAATTTAACAACCAGCTCTTGAGAGACAATATGAGGTGGCTTCAGCACACCGTTGCCTATGAGTGAAAGAACATCAGAGCATCTTTAGGGAAAGATAAAAAGAGAAAGGAATAGCAGTGAATTTTTTTTTTTTATTTATGAAAAAAATATAGAGAAATGTGGGTTTATTCTCCATTCAAGTTAATACTTAACTAGAGAGTGATTATGCTCAAATAATGCTGGCTTATGGCTCAATGTTTTCTGTCCCATAAGTTTGGGGGAATGCTTCATGTTAGATCTCATTTGCAGCATATTCATGATGTACACTTAAAAATTACATAGTAATGGAGTGCCTGGGTGGCTCAGTCGGTTAAGCATCTGACTTCAGGTCAGGTCAAGATCTCAGGGTCCTGGGATGGAGTCCCTCAGCAGACTACGCACTCAGCGGGGCCTCTGCTTCTTTCTCTCCCTCTGCCCCTCCTTCCACATACATGCAATCTCCCTGTCTCTAAAATAAATAAATAAAATCTTTTTTAAAATTACATAGTAAAGAACCTTTTTATACCTAATGTTCCCCAACCTTTTTGACTGTAGAATCCTTTTTTCCTCCACAGAGTACTTAATATTTCGTGGACAATAGATTGAAAAACACTGCTCTGTGGGTATGCAGTAAGTATCCCATCCCTCAATATTTGTTATTAATGACTTCAATCAGACACTTTATAGCATGTCAGTCAAATGTGTGGGTACGCTAAATCAGTGATTCTCAAATTTGACTGTATATCAGATTCACGTAGAAGCTTGCTTGCTAATTTATTTAAAATGTAAAACATGATGTTTTATTTTATTAAGTAGGCTCCGTGCCCAATGTGGGGTTTGAACTCATGACCCTGAGATCCAGAGTCACATGCTTTACTGACTGAGCCTACCAGGTGTCCCTAAAACATGATGTTTTAATATACATACATAAAATGATTACTAATCAAGCTAATTAGCATATCCATCTCCTCACAGTTACTGCTTTGTGTGTGTGCGTGTGTGTTTGTGTGCATGGTGAGAGCACCTGAAATCTGTCTTAGCAAATTTCCAGTATATAATACACTATTGTTAACCACAGTTATCATGCTGTACATAGATCTCTAGAACTTATTCATCCTACATAACTGCAACTTTGTACCCTTTGACCAATATCTCCCCATTTCTCCCTCCCCTCTGCCCCTGGCAACCACCATTCTACTCCCTGCCTCTATGAGTTCGACTTTAGCCTTATATATAAGTGAAATCATGCAGTATTGTCTTTCTGTGTCAGGCTTATTTCACTTAGCATGTCCTCCAGGTGCATCTGTATTGCTGCAAATGGCAGGATCTCCTTCTTTTTTCAGGTTAAATAATACCCCCGCATATATATATATGTCACATTTTCTTTTCTTTTTTTTTTTAAAAAAGATTTTATTTATTTATTCATGAGAGACAGAGAGAGAGAGGCAGAGGGAGAAGCAGGCTCCCAAGGAGCAGGGAGCCTGATACGGGACTCGATCCCAGGACCCTGTTCATGACCTGAGCCGAAGGCAGATGCTTAACCATCTGAGCCACCCAGGCGCCCTGTCACATTTTCTTTATCAACTCTTCCACTGACAGACACTCAGGTTGTTTCTATATCTTGGATATTGTGAGTAATGCTGCAATAAACATGGGAACACAGATACCTCTTTGAGGTATTAATTTCATTTCCTTTGGATATGTATATCCAGAAATGGGATAGCTGGATCATATGGTTGGAAGCTTCTTAAAGGACCTACTAAATCAGAATCTTTGGAGTTGGGACCTAAAATCTTCTGTCAGACATATGAACTACCTGTAATGTCTTTGGTTGTTGTAGACTACTTTTTCTTAATAATATGCTAATGTGGGGGCCCCTGGATAGCTCAGTTGGTTAAGCATCTGCCTTTGGCTCAGGTCATGATCCCAGGGTCCTGTGATCGAATTCCACATTGGGGTCCCTGCTCAGCAGGGAGCCTGCTTCTCCCTCTCCCTCTGCTGCTCCCCCTGCTTGTGCTCTCTCACTCTCACTCTCTCTCAAATAAATAAATAAAATCTTAAAAAAAAAATCTGCTAATGTGTAATGTATAAATTCTTGAGCATGTAGTGTAACTGATAATTGTGAACTCAGGGGACTTTAGATGTAAGAACTTATCGATGCCTTAATATATTTGCAATTCTCTTTTAAAAAACACTTTGATACCAAATTTTAAGCTAAAAGTCACTGGAATAATTCTCTAGAAAGAATTGAGAGGCTTTTTAGATTTTCTCTATACATTTTTCATAATTTCTATGAACCGTTCATCAAATTATAATCAATAAAATTTCGATTACAAAGGAAACAATAGCAGAGAATAAGACCTTGTATTTGTTTATTCAAATATATCAAGTTCCTACTATGGTCCAGAGATTATGTATCAATCTGAAAAATGAGCCATTAGGGAAGAAGATTAGGGAGCTGTGTGTTGACAGCTAAGCATGGAAAAGGGTCCAGATCACAATCCATGATTGTCAAATCCAAGGGACTCTTGACTACATTAAGGGAAACATGGTTTTCAGATGAGAGCAGGTAACAGATGTGTAATTGTTGAGCCTGAATTGTTGTATTTAGCCCTGGGCGTGATTATATGAGGCATTTGGAAAAACTGGACTATATGCAGAGGTTATTGACTGAGATAATGCCTTGATACATAGATCAAAGCTGGATCAAGGAAGGAAGCTTTAAGGAAGCTGAGGTGATGATTATGGAGAAGAGAAAATTTGGGAGATGTGGTTATAGTCTAATATTCCAATGACCTTCATATTCATGTTAAAGATGTCCCAGAAGGGAGAGCCAGGATCTGTAGAATGAAGTTGCAATGAAGTGCATTTCTATAAAATATAGGGAAGAATTATTTAGTGATTATAGCTGTCTAAAATCAGAAGAGATCTTAGTTCTTGATTAGTTGGAAGTTTTTAAGCAAAGGCTGAATGAACACTGGAAGGCGTGTTGAATAGGGAGTTCATCCATCATGAGAGTTGAGCTAGTTAGTCCCTAAAGTTCCTTCCAACCTTGAGCCTATATGTTTCTCTCACTTAGGCATAAAACAAATGCCAGTGTCATAGCTAAACTCAAATGCCTCCTAAAAAATCTACAGCATGGAAGTAGACTTATACCTATATACATTTGTATATATTTGTATACAAATAAGCTGTTTGGATAATAGTTTGTCCACATTGCAGAGTATTTATAATCATTTAATAAGCAATACTGAAAATAAATTTCGGAGATAACGTTTAATTTCACAAAGTTTGCATTTTATATCGAAAAGATATTCAGGGGCGCCTAGGTGGCTTAGTTGTTAAGCGTCTGCCTTCGGCTCAGGGTCCTGGGATCGAGCCCCGCATCGGGCTCCCTGTTCAGGGGGAAGCCTGCTTCTCCCTCTCCCACTCACTCTGCTTGTGTTCCCTCTCTCGCTGTGTCTCTCTGTCAAATAAATAAATAAAATCTTTAAAAAAAAAAAAGAAAAGATATTCAGCTTATATATCTATAGACTGTATCTCCAATGAAGGCATAAAATAAGATTTTTGGTTACAATTTACAAACTCAAGGTAATGGCAAGAATTTACTAATCTTTTCTTCATCTTTAAATATGCACACTGTTAAAAGAACAAAAGAAAATATTTCTCTGTTTTATGGTAAAACCATGGATTAAATCACATCTGTGAATACAGTTATAATGGACTACAACTTTTACTTTAATATGGAATATCTATGACATAGATTTTATCATCAGGCTCTAATACCAGCATTAGAATGGACTTTTAAAGAACTTCCAAGCTAAAGTTTATTCTTTCCCTTAATATTCATTGATTATAGACAATTGGGAGAAACACAAATGTCAAAGAAGAAAAAATTACCATTGTGCCATCGCCTAGAGACATTTCTGTGAACACCTTGGTACGTTTCCTTCCTGTCTTTTTCAGCTCCATGTATTTTGTGTATGTTTGTTGTACATACTTATGATCATATTGTATTTGTATTTTGTATCCTGTTCCTAAAGCATAAGCAATTTCCTCTGTTTTTACAAACATTTGACTACATAATAATCCTCTTGGTAGATTCACTATTGTTTTTTTTTAAACACCTGCTAGTGTAGGATATTTTAGTGATTTGATAGTGCGTTCTATACCTTGAACATTGTGGCGTGAATTGTCAATATAGTCTAGACTCTGAGGGGCTTTGGAAAACTGCTTTGTAGGCTAAATTTGTAGATATTAAGAAAGGATGTAAGAAGCTGACATCTGCTTATAATTTTCCCTATGAAGCCCTTGAACTTGTTCCATGTTAGAAAGCATGGCTGTAGTGAGTTTGCCAAAATTTTAAATTGTATCATTTTTTTAATCAAGGACTTCTCCTTTTACCCTTGAGTTCATGGTCTTTTTTAGATACCCCTAATTCTAACTGCCTAGAGGAGAGAAGCATCTAGACAGTGCCACTTCTCAGTTAGTGTGGAGGAAGGTTTGTATTCATCTTCACTCCAAGGAAACAACAACTTTCAAGTGATTCTCCCCTCCTTATATGAAACGTTTTAAAAAGTAGGCTTGCAAAACCCCACTGTTGAGTCCCATTAGCTCCATTCTGCTGGTGAGATTGTAGGTGCCCTTAGTACCTCTTAGCTTAGATTGGAAGCAAAACACCTCCGGGACTTGTAGATTCTCCAGGAGCTCATCAGGAAAACCTCGAGTTTTCCTCTTGGTGTGTCTAGGCTGAACTCAGTTCTGCGGGGAACTATTATTTTATGCATCTTACACATGGTCAAGTGTTGAAGTTCTGGCTAGGGGCTTAATGACAAAAATGTTTGCATGAAGGCGTGTGGATCATGTGGATGAGGAATGATGTCCTATGGGATTCTCTTGGATAATATGTATTCTGAGACAAAGGAGCAGTTGGAAATAATTGGGATGAATCTATCTCTAAGCAACTTACATATTTAACTAACTATGCCTAATAGATGTAGATCAGAATGAACAAGATAATTTGTAAAATGCCTCTTTTTTTTCCAGGGTTAAGAAGGGTAAGTGAAAACATTTATGATAGGGTAAGCTCTAAGGAGACAGTACTTCAGTGGTTTTCTCCCCAAGCCAGAGAGATTTATTCATTCATCCTTTAATCCAACAAATTATGTGGCTGGTGATATGGAGATGAATAAGACATACTTCCTTCCTCAAAGAACTCTGTCTAGTAACAGACACAGATTTAGATAATTTTAACATGATTAGTAAGAGTGAAGTACATTAGATTTTATGAGAATATTTCAGAAGTGCGCCCAACCCAGCTTAAGGGAGATAGGGAATGAGGGAAAATATCAGAGAAAGTTTTCTGAAGGCAGTTACATCCAAATTGGTTTTTAAAGAACCAGGAAGAGTTTTACTAGCTGAGGAAGGAAAGAGAGATGGGCATGTGGGACTGTTGAGGCAGGGGTGGTTTGAGGGGATGATGACATTTCAGGGAAAAACCAGCATCAGCCAAGGTATGGAGCAGACATGGAATCAAGACTTATGTTCTGGTAGTGCTTGTTTGATATGCTTACTGGACATCTGTAGAAATGTCAAGCAGGCAGGTAGGGGTATGTGTCTGCAGTTCCAGGGTGAGGACGGCTGGAGATCTAGATTTGGCAGTGACTGGTATATACATGGTATTTACATCTGTAAATACTAAATGAGGTTGCCTGGGATAGAGAAGCACGTGCAGGGTGGAGGCCAGGGAGACATATCTCCCTAATATTTAAAGGGTGGTCTGGGAGGAGGATCCAGCAAAGGAAACTAAAAGGGGTGTCTAGAAAGACTGGGGGTAAACCAATCATATAACAAGCAAAAAAGGGTCTCAAAAAGCATGGGGTGGTGAGTGGTTTCAAATACTGTTGGGAAGTCGAGAAAAAGAAAACCAAAGAAGTGACCATTGGATTTGGTTACACGGAGATCATTAATGACCTTGACAGAAGACGTTTCCATGAAATGGTAGGGACAGGGCCGTAGTACAGAAGATAGAAGAGAGAATATAAGATAAGGAAGGAGAGACCAACAAGAGTAGCCCTCATCTTTGGGCTACTAGGTATTCTGGCTTCTCTCCTTAAGGGCCATTCCGAAGAAAGGGAGGCAGTTTGTGGCCTGCTGAAATAACTGCTTAGGGTCATCGATCCTTGATTATTAGACCCATCTCAGCTTGTCCCACAGGCATGTAGTACCCTCAAGAGTTTGTACAATGTTCTTTAGAACAGCACCTAGCACAGAGTGCTATATGAACTTCTGTTATAATTATCCCAGTTTCTAGGCAAGCTTTATTGGCTTCTAAGAACGAATCATTCATGTAGATCAAATCATTTTTCAGTAAGCGTGAAGATACAAATCTTACACCTAGCAAAAACTGAAGCATAAAACAGGAAAATGACTTAATGTATAGGGGTGCCAGTCCTCTAGTTTAATGGCTTATTCTCTCTCTCAGTACTGATTAAGGTTCACTAGAGAGTCCAGGATTGAATTATTAAACAATGGCACAGAAAATCAAAAGGAAAACGAGTAGTAAAGGCATAGGCACAGAAACACATTTATGAAATCAACCAAAATAGAAGTAAATACAGCACACAGTGCGTTAATGTTTTGTACCGGTAGCTGGAAGATGACAGATATAGGGTGGATTTTTAGGTTTGGTTTCTTCATTGGTTAAGTGAGAAATACTAAGATAGAAATGGAGGAATAATAATCCAATGGTGCAGTTTTTCTGTGTGGAGACATTTTGAAACTTGTTTTACAGTTGAACTGTTCTAGAAATCAAGAACAAAGTAGAAAGTGGAGATATGGAGAGGAGATGTAAATAATTGTAAACTTCCCCTTAGTCTCTGAATGTCTGATCACTCCTTTCAGCCTTAAGGTCAAATTCTGGATATTTTTACAGGTATTTGTCATATGCAAAATGTGGATATCTGTCTCCTAGGAGTGTTGTGGGGATTCAGATACGTAGTGTCCAGTAGTATATAGCGACTGCATCATTGATGCGTCTTTCAATGAAGTACATACACTAACCCTCTTGGATGATGGTGTTTCCTGTTTTGTTTTGTTTTTTCTTGATACCTCTTAACTCTGTTGAAGATGCTTTCAACACCAATCTAATAATAACGGCAGCAAACATTTATCACGTACATCAATTAAGTCATTTAATCTTTGAAACAATCCTGTGAGGTAGGATTGTTACCCTCATCCCATGCATGGCGTCAGCATTTGTCAGCCTGGCTTCAGAGCCCAGCTCTTTCCTTAACCACCGCTTCCACTCTTTCAGCTGGACCGACCTGAGCCACTTTTTTCGGCCATGTCTGCTACGAGCAAACTCAGTTTTCTGTTCAGAAAACCCTCAACTGCTTTCAGTCGCCAAGGACTCTCGTCTCAGTTCCCGGGGCCCATGAGAAGGTATTTAATTCACCCACATGGAACCACGCCAGCTGCGTCCTTCTCAGGCCCGCGAACTTTCCCCTTGGCCGAGCCGCCAAGTCTGCACCCTCCGTCCTTTATTTCACTGGCCACAGAGTCACTATTTTAAGTAGAAACACGGTATGCTCCAAGACACAGGATCCCACGAATCCCCGCGAGCGAGCACGGTAACTGCACGGCTGAGCCCGCCCCGGAGTCCAGGCACAGGCGCGAGGGTTTGGGACACTGTGATGTGCACAGGACCGCGGACTGGGCCGTCCTTTGGGACACTGTGATGTGCACAGGACCGCGGACTGGGCCGGGGACGGAAGGCACAGAAAGACCTCAGACCAGCCGCGCGCGACATAGGGCGCGGCGCAGGCCGGGCCGCCGGGGACGCAGCGCGCGGGGCGGGGGAGGAAGGGGCGGGGGCCCGGAGCCGGGCCGGCCGCTCCCCGCCCCTCCCCCTCTGGTCTCCGCCCCGGTCCTCGCTCCGCCCCGCCCCGCCCCGCCCCGCCCCTCCGCCCCGGCCAGGCCGCTCCGCCTCCGGGTGACGTCACTGGCCAGGCCAGCCGGCGCCATTTTGAAAGTGGAGTCGCCTGCCCCTGCCGCTGCCGCCGCCGTCGCTGTCGTAGCTGCCGCCGCCGCTGCTGGAGAAAGAGCGAGAGCGGGGAAGCCCCAGAGTGAAATCCACCATCCTGCTGGCTGATCTGCCCGCCCCTCCTTCCTTCTCCCCCGACCCCCGCCCTCTCCCCCCCACAGGTGCCATCCGCCGCCATCCGCCCTCTCTACCCCCCCATCCCCAGGTGAGGGGGGTGAGTTCAGGAAGCAGAGACCCCGAGGAACCCAGCAGGGTCACCATTTGCAGCGCAACATGGCAGGTAAAGGAGAAATCACCCTCGTCCACTGACAAGGCACCGCTTCCTTCCTTCTCCCTCCATCACCCCCTAGCGACCGCCTGTGCCTCTTGTAGAGCCACGGGGCGCCCCTTGGATTTCAGGGAATTGGTCAAGTGGGGTGGGGTGGGGGTGGGGAGGGTTCTGGTGAGGCGAGGGGTCGCTGTGATACCGAAATGGCTTTTAAAATGAGGGCTGGAACCTTGGCATGGGTGGGGGTGGGGTATGGGCTGGCGAGCCGAGGGGTAAGGCGTGGGTGGGGCGGGGTGGGGGCGAGTGCAGATTTGTCCCTACTGCTTAGGAGCCCGGTGTAACCTCCGCTCCCCCCGCTTTCTCCCCCGCCCCCGGGGCTTTTTTTAGGGTTTTTCCTTCATATAATTCCTATTTTTTCCCTTGCTGCAAGCTTTCTTGGGTGTTTATATTAATGTATTTTGTACTGAGAAGAAAGAGTGCTTTACAAGTTAAAATACAATGGGGACCTATGTGTATTTTTCCCCCCACTGTGGGTACGTATATTTTTGAGACCATACCCCTGAATTTTTTGTCTTGAACTAGTTCCCTTTCGTTTCTTACCCTTCGTGTCCAAAGAGTGCAAGGCCTTTAATACACCAAGTTGCATGAAAAATGTAATTTAAACTTTGCGTTTTGTATGTTAGTTTTTGTGCAGATGTCCTTTTCCCAAAAGGGTTTCATGGAGTTAGTTAAAATAGTTGTGGAGTTCAGTGATATAAATAGCCAAGGGGAGAGAGATTTAGGTAAAAGCTTGGGGGGGGTTGGCGAAGGATGCATAGAGAAAACCAGCTTGGAATATTTAGCAAGAATGAAGGTGAAGGAAGAGAAAGGTAATTGCTTTGAGGATGATTTTTATACATTTTGATGTTGCTGAATGTCTTCGTTCTACTAATAGAACCAATTCTAGATCTTGATTCAGTATCTTCCTCCATAGATACACAGGACATTTCCTCCACAGTGCTTGGAAGTGAAATAGAAACATTCAGGAACTAAACCAATTTTCCATGCTTTTTCCAATATTTCCAAAAGATAATAACCTTTAAATAATTAAACCTTTAGAAAAGTTAACGTGTTGGATTGACTTACGTTTTGCTGTAAACAAGTTGCTCTTTGGCCTTATTGAATAATTAGGTGAAATTAAAATTGTTTTGTACAAGATGATGACAAACTAGCGAAATTGTTTGCAAGGTCCTTTGGATTCTGAGGGATAAGGTGCAGGGAGGCAAAACAAGCTTCCTCTGACAGTCTCTTCACCAGCATTTATTTCGGTTTCTTTTCCTGTCTGGAGCCAGTGATTTGTTGGTAATGAAATGCAAAGAAATGGGTGGTGAGTGTTGTTTGCTGTGTGTGCGCTTTGGTGATTGGGTTCATATGAATCATTACTCCTCACCCAGGCAGTAATGTTCCTGAAGTTTTCTCTTCGTTCCATGTTTTATGGTAGTTTATCCTTATTAACCCTTCTGCAGGCTTTTGTAAACTTAAAGGAAAACTGTCTAACTTTTGGTATTTACTTTTCTCTGGTAGGTCTTGCGTGACTGTGAGGCTTTTACTGTATTTTAGGGGAAGGGGAAATGGAAGTTTGGAACACATATCCAATGTTAATGATAGTACATAGCCCTTAAATATTTAATACCTGGAATCTCTCTGTTTTTTTTAAATGTAGTGCCAACTATTGGAGACGAACCTTCCAAATTAGTGCTCTGGGCTGGTGGTTGTATGTGTGGGCAGTACTAGGCTATTAGTATCATGCCAACCATGGATACCATCTCTGTGTTTACGAGAGTAAACATGAACAGAACTCAGTTTTAATTGGTATGTTTTCTTTTTCCAGGAGCTGGAGGAGGGAACGATATTCAGTGGTGTTTTTCTCAGGTGAAAGGAGCAGTAGATGATGATGTAGCAGAAGGTAAGAAAGCATTTAATAATGCAAAATTTGAATATGGAATCTTCAGAGTCTTGATTACTGAAGGATTTCCTTGCAGCTAGGTCTGTTACAGTTTAAGAGCATACTGAGTTTATTGTCTAACAATGGAGGAACAGTTTTAAAAGTCACTTTTCTGGAAAATAGTCTTCAGTCTTTTATTTTTAATACCTTGTATCATTTTTTATCTATTAAGTGAAAGGAGCATTAGATGATGATGTATATAAAACTGTCACAAGAAAAATCTAAGGTTCATATCGTAAAGGTTTCCTGACTCTAAATTTCATGTACAAATAAATGGTGATGCATTTTTGTGTTATTCATCATTTTTAGATAATTGTGTTAAAATAGGCATTAACATTTACCTCAGAAACATTTTTGAATGATTTTCATTTTTTAGGTAAGATTTTTAGTGTTTAACTTGCCTACTCGCAGTGTGTGGTGTTGATTGACATTCTGTGAAGAAATGCTGGCTCAAATGATAAATGTTACTGTCTTTACAAAGATTAATTTAGGTGGATAAGAAAACAACAATGCTATGGATATATAGCATGGCTTCTGGGGAGCTTATTCTTGCGCAGTTAGAAGCTGAGTTTGATCAGTTGAAGCACTAATTCTTCTCCCAAAGTTATTAATGTATTTCAAAAACTTTTAAGTTTTGAAACATTAATTTTACACTCATTTGAGATGGTCTTAGGTGGTGGAGGCATTATTTCCCATAAAGTAGTTGTATCATTTCATTGTTCAGAAATATTATTTGAAGTTTGAATTTTAATCGTATTGTCTTGAATTATAGTAGGAATTTTCCAACAACTCAAATGAATTAAATGTACTTTTAATTTCAAAAAAATTGTCTAAAGTTTATAAATCCTCCTTCTCTAGATTGTATTGTCCTCATATTGAGATCCTATTTCTGACCTACTCTCTGCAGTACTGTTTGTTTTGAGGATTTCTTCAGGCGATGGTAGGATGATAGACTTGTGTTGAGCCAGTCAAAAGCTTGGATTTGCCTTGTTAGTGTCATTCTTAGTGAAGTGTCTGAATAGTTTGGTGTGTTCTTTGGGGAGCCAACTGGCATACATTGTACCTGTGATACTTCATAGAGCACTATCACATTTCTTTTCTATTGAATCCTCATGTTTTTCAGATGAGAAACCAGAAGTCTTAGTTAAGAGACTCACTGATGGTCACACAAATAGTGCAAATCAGGGTTTTCTGGTGAAGCTTGTGGTGGTTGACTTGAGAGAAATCTTCTAAGTTCAAGGGTGGACTCATATGTTACTTATTTTGTAATTCCATTACCTGTTGAATAGTAGCCACTCAAATATTGGATCATTCGTGATGAGACTGCTGTATACTTGAAAACTATTCCTAGATTGATTTCCATTTATTTTTTATATCAAAGATCTGTTGAGGGGCTTCATAAATGTTGAGCACTGGGGCTGCAAGGTATATGGAACATAAACCCTGCCCTGAAGGAGCTCATAGTGTACTTGTTAAACAGTAGGCAGAGAGACCACATGGGCTTTATTTAATTAGAAGAAATTGATGGTTCTAGACTTACCTAACTGAATCAAATGATAGTTGGTGATATGTATGATGGGATCAGTTGTAGTTCTCTTCTGCTAATACTTAGTAGCTACATTTTGCTACTGATTGATTAAATAATTTTCTTTTGAGGTTGTTAGATCGTACCTTAACATACAGTGCATTCCTAGCATCTTAACATGCTGAGGCTTGGTATGTATATTTTAATAAAAACATGACTTTAGATCTAGTACCTATGTTTATGCTAGTGTAGTAAGTATAGAAAGCACCTAATTTTCAAATTATACTCCTTTAATTTGGGTTTTTTTTTTGCATACTGTAGTTTGCATGTCATAGTCTATTATGTTTATGTTACTAAGGGAAGATTTGCTTTTCTCAAATAAGATTAATACATTTTCTTTAAACAGGTTACATCTAGCTAAATCTTTAGTTTAGCTTGCCTGTTTTCTGTTAATGATGCATTGCAAGTTCTTTCCCATCAAAAGCTCTAAATTAATTCTTTCCCCTCCTACATGCAGTTAGCTGTCGTGGCATACCATTGTTAGTTTTGTAATGCTTTAGTCTTCTTTCCATGACCAATTTCACCTTAGTTCAGGATCTCAGTATCTTTCATCCAGGTTGCAGTAACTTCCTAAACGATTCCCTGCTGCTTCTCTGTTTTGCTTTTAAGTTAATCTTAAATGCTGTCCCAATTTTATGTTCATCAGAAATCTTCGGTGGTCACTGCTTCCCTAGGATTATGAATTACATCCAGATATTTCAGCCTAGAATGTGAGACCTTTCACCAGTATGCCCCCTATTCTCTAAGTTCATCTGCTAATATGGTTTATGATCCAGCTAAATGGATGCTGTTCTTCAAACAGGTCTTGTACAGTCTTACTCTTGGGTCTTTGTTTTTTGCTGTTCCCACCTTAGAATGCCTTACACTCCTCCCGCAGTTTAAAATTCTTCAAGTCATGTCTGTAACTCTTTTACTTATCCTCCTTTTTTGGAAATATCTTAAAAATCTTTCTTTATAGCACTTTTTATTTGTAATTTACCCTAAAGCTCTGCTGTTAACGCTGTGCAGGACTAATGCATCTTAGTGCTCTATGCAGAACATCCTATACAAACTACTATGCTTAGAACAATGCCTGGCACACAGTAAGTGTTGAGTATTTGTTGAATGAAGGAATGTGAATGTTACTGTTATGAGGTTTTTCATGAAGGGGAAAGAGATCTGTTGAAAAGATGATTGCGATATACTCTGGAAATCATGGATGTATTTATTTGGCAGGCTTTATAACTGGATTGATGTTCTACAGCTGTGTAATAGAAAGAAGGTAGGAGACCTTGGGTTTTTATCCTGGTGACAAACGATTGTATGTCACTTGGAATAAGTGCTTCTCTGGGTTCCAGTAAGCTTAGCCTTAAGATGACAGGACTGGATTAGATGATTTCTGTTGTTCCTTGTACTCTAATCTTGTTACTTCTCAAAGATGTTTTAGAAAAGAAACAGCCCAACATTATTACTACTGGTAAGTTGAGTTGTGTGAGATACCGGGCTCTTTGCGGGCCTTAATTTAGAAAGAAGTCTTTATTGGACTTAATCAAGGCTCAGAATTTGTTATTAAGTGCATTGCAGAACTAAGAATTTTGATGTTTGACCAAATACTGTGATTGATCTTTGGCCGATGTAGGCTCTTACTGGGATACTTATTCTATTATGCACAGGTCTCTTCAGGCACTTTTAAGTGGTTTATCTTTGTATAGCTACTTGTCTGGGAGAAGGGTGAGGTACTAAAATCTCTTTATCACTCAGACAGTCTCATATCCTGCAGTTTTCCTTTTAATCTTCATGGTAATGGTAATAACATTTTATCATATTCTATACTTGAAAAATTTCCTTTATTGACAACTTGCTCATGAGATAGTAGGTAGCACAGACACTGGTGCTAGGCTACATAGTTTGAATCCTACTCAGTCCTCTGCTAGCTGGGTAATCTTGGGCAAATTAATTCACTTCTTTGTGCCTGTTTTCCTCTCTAAAGTGAAGATCACAATAAAATCTTCCTTACGCTGTTGTTTTGGTGATTAAATGAGTTAATATGCATAAAACAGAAGCCTGGCACATAGAGTGTTTTAAGGGTTTAGCTGTTTTTGTTGGAATGTTTATGGCAAGTAAGGAAGAGTTGGGAGGATGAGAAAACTGGGGTATTTATTAAGAATTTCTCCTCAGCCAAAGTGAAGAGATGGTATGTACGTTTTATACATATTCTTTGATTCCATTAATACAAAGTTTAAAAAATATTCAAAACTAAACCATAGCCTTAGAGACACATACTAAACTGGTAAAACTGAAGAATAGCTACAAAATAATTGCTATAAAAGCCAGTATGTGATGGTTACTTTTAAGTAATGGAAGGGAGTTGTTCTTGGGGGGGGGGAGGGGCGGGGCTCATGGAGATAGTGTTTTGACTGGGTGCTGGTTTTAGTGATTAACTGATTATCCTGGACATTTCTCTTTTGATTTTTGATTTTCTATATTTGTTAGATTTCACCCAAAAAAAGTGTGTGTGTGTCTGTGTCTATATGTTTTTAAATCAATACTGTACTAAAAAGGGTTTAGAGTGAAAACTGGCAATCCCTACCTTTATCCACTCCTTAATCCTTCTAAAGGCGATTATATTGAACTCTTCCAACTGTATTTCCTGTTGCTTAATTTTTTGTGAATAAAATGATAACTTCTATTTCTCATCCATTTTGGACATTTCCTTGACTTTCCTCTCTAGTAGATGAAGATTAAGCTGTTAATATTATCACCCCATACCCCAGTTTATCACCCCCATACCCCAATTTAACCATACACATGGTATGGTTAAATTAGAAGTCAGTGCTTACATTGTTATGACCATGCAGATGTTCACTGCCGAACCAAGACTGCAGTGTTTCTTGTGCATCCCTTCATTTGTCCTGAAGCTAGTAATTGCCCAATTTTTAATTTGCCTGGTTCTTTCTGTATTTGTGCTTTTTTATTTTTGTTTTTTTTTTGTACTTGCGTTTTTTAAAAAACACTGTTATGGGAGATTTTGAACATTACGGAAAGTGTATGGAATAGTATATATTGAACCCCCATCACCCAACATCATCAACCCATGGCCAGTGTAACCCATTTATACATCGCTTGATCCCTTCCCAGTCCTTCGTATATAGTAGTAGAAAAATTACTGATTTTGTTTTTAAAGTCTGGATTTAACAAACTAGAAAACCAAGGTCATCATTTTAAAGTGAAACAGTAAGGAATTTTTCCTAGTGATTTTTTTGTGGTAGCAATACCTGGTAATCTGTTATTTGCTTAAATTTTACTTGTGGAAATATTAAATATTAAAAATTCAAATACATGTGGATAATCTGAAGTGTGTAATTTTTGGTTAAAAAAGATAGTTAATTATTTTTATTTTTTGTAAATTTTCATTATTTAATAGTTAATATTGTGGACTATTAAGTAATAATTTTAGATTTATAATATTTTAATACAAGTATATCTTCTCTGCATATTTGACAATCTTAGTTTTTTTAATAGGAAATTATTTTAGGATATGATTTTATTACATGAAGCCTTGTTTTTATGAAACTTGGATCCATATGCATGGCATCTGTCAACACTTTGCTTTCTGTTTATTTCTGGTAGGATTTAGACCTATGGACTCGTTCTTGGGAGGAAAAAATTAAGTAGTAGAGTCTAAATATTCCCTAAATAAAACTGTGAAAAACAATTTTTGGGATATCACACAAAATTTAATGGTTTGGGGGCGCCTGGGTGGCTCAGTCAGTTGGGCGTCTGCCTGCGGCTTAGGTCATGATCCCAGAGTCTGCCTGCATTGGGCTCCCTGCGCAGTGAGGAGTCTGCTTCTCCCTCCGTCTCCTTCTACCCGTGTGCGCACGTGCGTGCACGCTCTCTCAAAAAAAATAAAAAAATGTATTGTGTATATTTGTACATACGTACATTTTTCTGGTCAGAGAGGGTCCATAACCATTATCAAAACAGCTATTTTAGAGTGTGGTCTGGTGACCCCCTCAACTCTTTCGAAAGGTCTGTGAAGTCAAAACTATTTGCATTATAATATATTTGCCTTTTTGACAGTGTTGACATTTGCAGCAATGGTACAAAAGTAATATGGGTAAAGCTGCTAGTGTCTTAGAGTGAATCCAGGCCGTGGCACCAAATGGTCCCAGTAGTCATGGAAATCTTCACCATGTACCAGCAGTTTGGAAATGCCAATTTTACATAGGAATGTTTTCGATGAAGCAGTAAAAACTAACTTTATTAAATCTTGATCTTGAGTACATGTCTGTTAAACATTCTGAGTGACAAAATGAGAGGCACACCAAAGCACTTCTGCTACAGACCAGAGAACATGCTGTCTGGAGGAAAAGCATTGGTGCACTTATTTGGGTTTTAAGCTCATCTAGTTAGCTGCTCCTTTTCATGGAACATTATTTTGTTAGAAAGAACTACTGACGAATAAATGATGGTTATTTAGACTTGGATATTTGGCAGACATTTTCTCAAATTAGCAGTGAATTTGTTGCCTCAGTGGAAAATACTTGTTGCCCATGATAAAATTTGAGCTTTCAAGCAAAAGTGAGAATTTTGGAAAACATGTAGATGCCATCCTGAGTTGGATAACTTCCCAATACGTAAAGATTTTTCAGATGAGACCAGTAATATTAATGATTGCAATTTTTTGATGTAATGTAATGAAATGTGTCAACATTTGGAAGCTCTGAATTTTGGATGACTCTAAGTCAGTGTTTTACAACTGTCCAATGCCTGTGATGTTAAAAAATGCATAAGTAGGGGCACCTGGGTGGCTCAGTCGTTAAGCGTCTGCCTTCGGCTCAGGTCATGATCCCAGGGTCCTGGGATCGAGCCCCACATCGGGCTCCTTGCTCAGCGGGAAGCCTGCTTCTCCTTCTCCCACTCACCCTGCTTGTGTTCCCTCTCTCACTGTGTCTCTCTCTGTCAAATAAATAAATAAAATATTAAAAAAAAATGCATAAGTAAAAGTGCAAGGTACAGCATCGGATTTTAATGTAACAGACGACTGATAAGAAATGACCACTTGTCCAGTTTTGGTGTAGTGTCAAAGGGATATCCGTAACTACATGAAAGGCTTACTAAAATACTCCTCCCTTTTCAACCACATCCCTGAATGAGGGTGTTTTCTTCGCATATCTTACCACCACAACACAGTGTAGTGTGTTGAATGCAGACGCAGTCAAGAGAATCTAGGCATCTTCTATTAAGCCACACGTTAAAGAGATTTGCAGCAATGTAAAACAGTGCGATTCTTTTCGCTAATTTTTTGTGGGAAAATAAAGTCATTTTTCATCTTTTTTTGTTAATGTGTAGGTTTTATCATTAATATTTTTAAATTGATAAATATTTTAAAATTTGAAAGGCCTTTTGGGGTCCTCAGATTTTAAGTGTAAAGAAATCCTGCCATCCCAGAAATATTTGACAGCCGTTGGTTTAGTCTGTTAATAGGTTTCACTGTATTAATGCTTTGAAAGAGTCTCACAGACCACAAGATAAGTGATCAGAGCAGTATGCAGCTTTTGTGCATGAGTGTCTAAAGCTTTCCTATAAAAGCTTTCCTGTGACTTGATATTGTTTCAGCCTACTCCCTCGCTGTTCTTTAGATACCAAATTAGATCTGCCTTAAGCTCTTTCATCTGGTGATCTTGGTGAAGGAAGGATACCTTTAGGATTTTAAAATACCTATTTTTAAACTTAGCTCCCTTGCAAAGATTACATACCAGTACATATTTGCCAAAATACTTTAAAAGTTTTTTAGGGCTTTTCCCACTATCTGCTCAGGTCCAGTTAACATTAATACTTAATGTAGGATTACTGACTTCCTCAGAGCCCGGTATGGTGCCATTTCTGGGTTGCTGCCGGGGTTATTAGAAATGAGTTGGTGACCTTGGCATTGTTTTACTTTGAGCCCAACATGTGGCAGTTTGATGTGTGTTTTTCTTGGAAGAAAGGCATAAAATTGACATGGTAACTTTCTACATCCCAACTCTATTAATTACCATAGGGAGGAGAAGGAGAGAGAACAGTGTTTTAAGTTTTACTTTATTTTTTTTAAGTTTATTTTTTAGTAGTCTCTACACCCAATGGGGGCTCAAACTCACAACCCTAAGATCAAGAGTCGCATGCTCTTCCTACCGAGCCAGCCAGGCACCCCTAAATTTTACTTTAAAGTACAGCGTAATTCTATTTTAAAACAGTTGCTGAAGTTCCCATTCTAAGAATGCAGTATCAACCATTCATTGCTTAGTATTTTCAGTATTTTTGTGGCTGTTTTTCTACCCTTTAGAAAACGTTTCTCAAAGTACGTAGGCCTTTTAAAACTAGCTGCACCAATTTCCCAATCCATGTTTAAATGCTGGGTTTGTTAAAAAAGAACTTATTTTTTATAACATATGTTTAGTTAATTTTAGCAGTAGTTGATAAAAATGTCACCCAGGTCTTTGCCTGTGTCATGTGTGGAATCCTTGGCAAATCATGATGGAATGCTGTTCTATAAGCCACTATTACCAGAGGTTGTACTTTTGTAATTTTTAGTTTCTTTTGGTTGATTTCCTCTCTGAATGTTCCAGTATCAACTGAGATTTTCTCTTCTGAATTCTTTGAATGACCTCTTTTATACAGTTCAAGGGGGTTCATGGACCAATGACCCTACTTAAGAACCTCTGCTTTAACCTAAAGTTTTGCCTATGGTTATATGCCTACTGAAATTTGGAAGATTTAGGGCTTTTCCCACTATCTGTTCATTGGTCCATGAACTCTTCCAAATTTCAGTAGGCATATTTTATATGGAAATAATAGCTTTTAGACTGTTAAGAGGGTTATTTGTTTTCTTAGGAATCCTTTTAGTACTTATTTTTTCTGCTATGATATTAGAGGGATGAATCTTCTCTGTGACTTGCCAGCTTTAAAATATTGCTTTTTTTTTTTTTTAAATTAAAAACTTGTCTCTTTAACCATGGGTAAAAATATTAGAGGAATATATTGGGTTTTGAACCAGTTGCTTGTTTTGTATTTCATTCAGAAAGAATATAAATTTCTTCAGTTAGCCTGTATTAAGCGAGAACCCAAAGTAGATAAAAGGGATTGGTGAGAAAATTTTTTAAATTTTCTAAAGACCTGGAAAAATGTTAACTTTCAGAACTTGACATTCTAGAGTGTCAGGTCTCCTTTGTGTCAAAGTGGAAATAGAACCTTTTTGTCTCTGTCTCTATCTTTTTCAGCTTATCACAAGGTAAGAGACTTATGGGTATGGAATAGATGTGTTTCTAAGATAGCCTAAGAGGAATCTTTAATACATTCTTATTGGCTAAGAGATTGGGAAAGCTCTATTTCAGGAGAGAAAGGCTGTTGTAGGCAATAAATAATTCTTGTCTAATTCTTTAGGGATGCAGCGTGCAAAAATGGTTATTATGGGAATTGGTAGTTGAGAAGGGATTGCTCCTAGTCTTTTTTTCTCCCTTGATATAAAAGGAGAATTAATTTTTTTCTAGCAGCAGAACCAGTTCTTCAAGCAAAATATTTTTTAGCTTATAAAATAAAAAAAATCTTTTAATGCATTTTTATTATTAAAAACATGTAACAAAGTGTACCATGTTAACCATTTGTAAGTGTACACTTCACGTTGTTGTGAAACTTATCTCTAGATTTTTTTCATATTGCAAAACTGAAACTGGACCTGTTTAGCAGTTCCCCATTCTTCTCTCCGCCCCTGGTATCCACCATTTTGCTTTCTGTTTCTGTGAATTTGACTACCTTAGATACATCCCACAAATTGAATCATAATGGTATTTGCCTTTTTGTGACTGGCTTACTTCATGTCCTCAGGGTTCATCCATGTTGTAGCATGTGACAAGATTTCCTCCCCTTTTAAGGCTGAATGATATTCCATTGTATGTATATACCGCATTTTGTTTATTCATTCATACATTGATGGACATTTAGGTTGCTTCCACCTTTTAGCTAGTGTGTGCTTCTAGTCTTTTTATATATAGCTGGGGTTCTGTGGGAAGGAACAGCAGAAGTACTTCCTTTAAATGATTGGAGGTGGACAGAGAGAGCCCTAGACAGAAGATATTAAAGAATACAGATTGGTACTGCTGTGTGAAAAATCTTTTTACCCCAGATTAACAGTTTGAAAACTAGAACTGGATTACTTTATTTTGTAGGCTCTTCCACGATAGGATTAAGCAAAAATCTAAATTTTTGACCGGAGTTTTAGCTCATTTGTTTTGCGGTTTCTGGTTTAAAAACAGAAAATCCCATGGATTTTGTAAATCACATTTCATTATCATAAACCTCCTTATATTAACAGTAGGACAGCCGGTATGTTATTTCATTAATTAAGCAAAATATTCAGCATACTAGGAAAATTTGGCAACTGCATCATATTTCTTTGTAATAAAATTGTAAGTAAGGAATGATCACGGTTGTATTTCTTGCAGTAGCCTTTGAGATAGACATTATTATCATTTTGTACACAAGGACACTGATACTCAAAGTTGAGCACTGTTAACCTAAGATTATGAGTTAGTAAAACTATTCTGTTTGCCTTTTAGGCTTCCACATTGCTTCTCTGTGGTTCAGTTTTTAAAAATACTATTTGATTAAAAATCTAAATCTCTGGTTCGCATAGGGAAAGGGTAGAGCGCCAGTTACTCATCCACAAGTCAACAAGAATATGTTGAGTTCCGAGTGCTGTGGAGAATGTGAGGGATGTAGGTGTATATATCCTTCAATTTAGGTATATTAAGAACGTCAATTTTATTACAATAAGTCTTTTCTATAACATTTTCTGGCTTGTGGTATTAACCTGTTCACATTACTGGGAGATTCTTGGCTAATCCTATGTAAAAAATTTATAGGTAATGTTGGAATGTGAATAATAAATTATTTTCCCTTTTCTGAGTTGACATGCTTTTTGGTATTGAGATGGTGCTGTAGTACAAATACTTGGTTGTTCTTGGAATTAAATGAAAGAATCACATGTATCTCAAGTTTTTCTAACTTCATAACTATGTCCTTCAGTGGTTTTAAATGCTTGTGAGTTGAATATACTAATGAATATTACTGGAGATCTCTCCAGGTAAATGTGGTAGTGTGTAAACAAGCCTTTTTCTCTCTTCCCTCTATCCTGTGTGTTTCATGCCTTCATTTGATCAGTTTGGCAGTTCCTTAAAAAGTTAAATAAGGATTTAACCATACAATCCAACAATTCTTTTCCTAGGTATATACTTTAGAGAATTGAAACATGTGTCCATCAGACATGAATGTTTATAGCAACATTACTTATAATAGCCAAAAAGTGGAAACAGACCAAATCTCTGTTAATTGATGATGCATAAGAAAAGATGGTGTATCTGTACAATGGAATATTATGCAGCCATAGAAAGGAATGAAATGATGTTACATGCTGCAACATGGATGAACTTGGAAAACACGCTAAGTTGAAGAAGTTGGGCACAAAAGACCACATATTATATGATTCTGTTTATATGAAATACCCAGAAGAGGGAAATCTATCAAGATAAAGTAGATTTGTGGTTGATGGGACCAGTGAAGGATGTGACTGCCATTGGGTACTGCATTTCTCTAAGGGGGTGATGAAAATATTCTGGAATTAGATAGTGATGGTTACACAGTTCTGTGAATATAGTAATGAGTGCTGAATTGTACAGTGAATTTGACAAATGAATAATGTAAATAAACTTTTTAGGTTACACATACAGATGGTAAATCCAAACGGTGTAAGAGGTATAGAATGGAAGTATGTCTCCCTCTTAACCCCATTCTCCCAGGTTCTCTGTCCCTAGAGATACTGTCACAGGGTTTCAGAAGTGTTTCATAGTTGCATGTTTTTAACTTAACAGAGCGTGTTCATCACTTTAGATTTGAAAGTAGGAAAATATATTCCAGAGATCCATTATAGACAAGGTATATAGGCTTGTCTTAGGATCTAATGAATTGCCTTAGTAGCTACCTTTTTCTTTTTAACTGTCCTGTGATTTCTGTAGCTTCAGTCTGAAGAGTTGCTGAGAAGGTTGTACATGTTTGGGATGTGCATCTAGATGTGCAATTAGTAGACTCTAAAGCTAAGCAAAGTTATGAAGTAATGTCTAAAAGTAAAGTAATAATGTCTAAGATACCCAAATCTTTAAAAATAACAATTTGGGGGGGCGCCTGGATGGCTCAGTCGTTAAGCATCTGCCTTCGGCTCAGGTCATGGGTCCGAGCCCCACATCGGGCACTCTGCTCAGCGGGAAGACTGCTTCTCCCTCTCCCACTCCCCCTGCTTGTGTTCCCTCTCTCGCTGTGTCTCTCTCTGTCAAATAAATAAAATCTTTAAAAAAACCAAACAAACAGTTTGGGTTCATTGATACCCGAAGTCTTTGTCATACCCCTTCATTAAACTAGATCTTAAGTTTTCTCCATTTGAATCTTAATTGTTCCTGATGTGATGTCTGAAGTGACTAGGTCTTTTTTTCGGTGATTATTTAGAACTAATAGACATCATAAAGTAGGCTAGATCCTAAAGACCTAATGTGTCTTTTTTTTTTTCCTCTCTCCTTTTGAGTCTTTGTTACTCAGTAAATACATAGCTCCTTTTGTTCATGTGTCCACCATCTCTAATTCTCGACCAGATTGCTTGGCAATTTTGTTAACCTTGTGTAAAATGCCAAAATGTCACAATTTTACACTGCTCAAGTTGGTGACAATACAGCTTCATTAAATTCTTGTTATGTGATAATCTGTTAATATTAAGGGTTTTTATTACTTAAGGAAATATAATTCAGTATAAACGTAAACATATATTTTAAAAGTAAGTGCTGGGCACCTGGGTGGTACAGTTGGTTAAGCATCCAAGACTCTTGGTTTTGGCTCGGGCCATGATCTTGGGATTGTGGGATTGAGCCCTGCGTTGGGTTCAGGGTGGAGTCTGCTTTAAGACTCTCACTCCCTCTCCCTCTGCCCATTACCCCTGTGCTTGCATGTGCACGCTCTCTCTAAAATGAAAAATCATTTAAAAAAAATAAGTGCTCAATTAACTTAGCTAACTGCCAATCAGTGTTAAGTGTTTTGCATGTGTTATCATTTAATCTTCACAGCCAGCCTCTGAGGATAGGTGGTATTATTATTTTCATTTCGTAGATAAGGAAATCAAGAATTAAAGTAACCTGATCAGCGTCACACAGTGGTAAGAGGGGGAGCCAGAGGTTGAGCCTTGGTTTTTCTGACTTTAGAACTACCATAAGTAGGGGCGCCTGGGTGGCTCAGTCATTAAGTGTCTGCCTTCGGCTCAGGTCATGATCCCAGGGTCCTGGGATCAAGCCCCGCATCGGGCTCCCTGCTCAGCGGGAAGCCTGCTTCTCCCTCTCCCACTCCCCCTGCTTGTGTTCCCTCTCTCGCTGTGTCTCTCTCTGTCAAATAAATAAATAAAATCTTTAAAAAAAAAAAAAACTACCATAAGTAAACAACAACAAAAATAAAACCACACATAATCTCACCATTTTTAGATGACATCTATTAACATTTTGACTTAGATCTGTCCTTTTTCTGCTGTGAATGTATATTTTAAAAACTAGCATTACATGTGCTTTTTTTCCCCCAGTTAACATCTAAGAAGATAAATGGCTTTTGTACTTAATTTGGGCATTTTAGTTTTTATAGCTTTTGCTATTGTAAATTTATTATGAACATCCTTGTGAGAATCTTACTACTTTAGGATATATTTCTAGAAGTGGAGTTATTGGTCAAAAGATGTGACCTTTTTTTATGGCTTAAAGAATGTATTACTAAATTGCCTTAGAAAGTTGGTGTGGGTTTTCACTTCCTCCAGCAATGAATAGGAGTACCTATTTCCTGACCTGTTGACAGTGTCTAGCACAATATTGCCATTCAGTAAAATCTTTTCCACTTAACTTGTTTGAACATGTTTAAGTATGTAGATTCTGTTCATGTCCTTTGTTGCTCTTTTTGGGTGCTTTTCTTATTCATTTGTAATGGCTAAACCTCTCCCCCCTCCCATCATCATAGCTGAGGAAAGTTGTATGGAAGCTCAAAGAAATAATTTGGGTCTAGAGTAGATGGGAAAGTCTTTTTAATGAAGTGATTTTGTTTTTGACAGGCAGTGGAAGGCAGAGGGTAAGAAAAAAACATTTGAGAACTGTTGTTAGTTTTCTTATCTACAAATGGGGATAATTAATAGTACTTGCATTGTTATTTAAAGGATTAAATATACATGAGTGCTTAGTTTTGGCGTATACTTAGTGCTCAGAAAATTTAGTTGGTGCAGTTACTTAGTTATTTAATGCATGATGAACAGAAATAACAGATTAACAATTAACAGAGTAAATGCCTTTCGAGTCCACAAATCAAGATCAACTAGTTGTTTTTGAGATTTGGGGCAGGTTATAGGCACTTTCAATAAGTACATGTTGCATTAATGAATATAGCTTTAGCTTAGTTGAGTTAGGAGTTTGGGGAATCCAAAGACAGAAGTAGGAAGATTAGTTTCAGCAGAATTTGAGTTAGGCTGGGGTCTGGCACTTTGACTATTATTTGATTAATTTACAGTAAAAGTTCAAGCTTGTTCTTTAATTTTTTTTGTTTCATTTTCCTGTTCTCAAGTCCCTCCATGGTTTTGTTCTTTCCTGTGATTGGATACTCTACATTAGTGGCGGGGCTTTCAATGTGTGCTAGAGCCAAAGCATTCTTCATACTACTGGTTTCATTTTCCCCTAGCTGGTAGGTGTGGAGTTTGGGAGCACCTGAAAGTGTGATCTCAGAAAAATCCCGTTAGAAGTGTTGACCCTGAACTGCAGAGGTTCTTAAAAAAAGCCCTGTTCTTCCTCCCCTCGGTGGCACTGTTCTGTTTCTTTGATGTTCTATGATGATCTGAATCCTTTACCAGACCTTGAGTAGGCTGATGAATATATGTAGAGCCCTTAAAAAATTTTACAGGAGTCTGAAGAGAAAGGACATTTTATTGTACCAATGAACATCCTTATTTTTCTTTTTGATTCCTTATTCAGAAGTGCGCTGTTTTATTTTGTCAAAAGAATTGTATTAGCTGGATACCAATACTTCTCAAGCTTTATATGCTTATGGATTTCCCTGAAATCTTGTTAAAATGCAGATTATGATTCTGCTTGTAGATCTGGGGCGGAACGTATGATTTTGCTTTTCTAACTTGCTGCAGGGTTGGTCATGTTGCTGCTACTGCTGCTGTCTTGGTCTGCAGTCTACACTTAGAGGGAAGAGGCAGTTCATAGCCTTTTCTCGGGGAAGGGAAAACAGGTAGAGTAGTATCGTAATTCTTTTACTCAGCATTTCTGACAAACTGAATAGATTCATTGTGCTGTTCTCACATCATTTAACATTTGTTCAATAAATGAATAAACACCTCCTGGGGAGCTTTGTACTAGCTGTTAAAAGAGCAGCTTGCATCATAGTGTGCTACTTGTTAGCCACCCCTAATTGTTAGATTAAATTTGTGTTTGTATTTCAAATTTAGTTCAGACCAATATCTCAGTATTCTTAAAGGTTTGCTTTTGCTAGTAATTTGCCTTTTTAAATAGATTGTCCTAGTGCTGTGAAAAAGATGAATTTAGGAAATAAAATCTTCACTCCTAAATTGGTTGTTCTATAATCTCTAATACTAATACAGATTTTTAGTAAGTATAAATGATTAACTTTTTAATTTTCATTTTTGTGATTTTCTGTTGGCTTCGTTAGCCTCGGAGGTACCTTTTCGGTCTCCGATGAGGATTTCTCTCCCTCCCCAACCACCTAATCTTAGTTCAAAATGCTTATGAGGAAAAGTGACAGTTTTCTGTCTTCCTCACCTGTAACCACCCTTGAGTCCCCCAGACTTCCAGCTGGTTTCTTCTGGTATTTATTTTCCTATTTCTAAACAGTATGTTCATACAGCTGTTAATCAATTTTAGATGTCCTCAGATGTAAATGGTAGCTAAGAGTTGAATTGTGTTCTGCTCCTCTTCTCCTATTTTCTCAGTATTGCTGTACTGTTATTGTTTGTTTTTTTTTAAGATTTTATTTATTTATTTGACAGAGCACAAGTGGCAGGCAGAGGGAGGGGGAGAAGCAGGCTCCCTGCTGAACAGAGAACGTGAAGTGGGTCTCCATCTCAGGACCCTGGGATCATGACCTGAGCTGAAGGTTGATGCCTCTACTGTTATTATTGTTTAAACCATTCAGGGTTGTGGTAGACTGAATAATGTCCTCCACTACCCCTCAGAGATCCACATCCTAATCCCCAGAACAAGTGAATTTACTTTATATGGCAAAGGGAGCAAAGATGTGATTAAGGATTTTGACATAGAGAGATTATTTTGGATTATCCTAGGCCGTAAATGTAATCACAAGGATCCTTACAAGGAAAAGAGGGAGGTAAGATCTAAGGAGGAAGTAGTAGATGTGATACCAGAAGCAAGAGGTTGGAATGATGCAGAGAAAGGGTCATAAGCTGAGGAATGCAGGTTGCCTCTTGAAACTAAGAAAGTAACCAGATTCTTCCTTGGAGCCTCTGGAAGGAGTTAGCCAAGCTGATCCCTTGAGTCCAGTGAAACTGATTTTGGACTTCTGGCTGCCAGAACTTTGAATAAATCTGTATACTGTTAAGCCACCAACAAATTTCTGGTAATTGGTACAGTTGCCATAGGAAACTATAGGAAAGTGGACGTTACTATGTCCGTGTATTGTTCACTGCTGCTAGGTATTGAATTATGATTGTATCCTTTCTGCTGTGACATTATTTTCTCTAGAGTTAATAATTACCTTGTTTTTCAGTTGTTATCGTCTTTTAATCTATCATCACTGTTTTCTTTGTGCACCTTTCAATATAATTTTCTACATGGTCAAAAGAATCCGATAACGCACACACACACCCCACCTTCTGGAATTCTCCCATCATGTTTCAGTCTAAAGTGATTTGCTTTGTTTTCTGTGACTCTGTCACTAAATCATCCTTAGATTTTTCTGACAGGTAACTAAATCTCCTGTCAGTATATTGAAGTACGTCAAATATTCTTATCAGTTTTACTTTTGCCTTGAGCTCTATCCTTCAATCTGGCCTGGCTTTTTTCTAAGTTTATTGCATAGCTGTTGTCCTTGGATTTTCCTTCATTCTTATTTTTACTTCACCATCATGGGAATTCTTTCTACTTCTTCTGTGTTGGATCTCTTTATTCCTGGGTCCTGTGTCTTTTCCTCTTTTGATTCGCTCCCTCATTTTAGTAGTGCACAGCATCAGTGTTTCGTGAGAAAGATTTCATGGGTGGGTACAGTTTTTGAGGTCTTGCCTGCCTGGGAAAGAGGTCTTTTTTTTTTTTTTTTTTTTTTTTAAGATTTTATTTATTTATTAGAGGAGAAGCAGGCTCTCCACTGAGCAGGGAGCTGATGTGGGGCTCGATCCCAGAACCCTGGGATCATGACCCGGGCCAAAGGCAGATGCTTAACCAGCTGAGCTGCCCAAGTGCCCCAGAAAAGATGTCTTTATTCTACTTGCCCACTTCAAGGTTTGGCTGGTAATTGGAAATCATTTTTCCTCAAAATTTGGAAGTCATTTCTTTTGTCTGCTAGTGTCCATTGTTGCATTTGAGAAGCATAATGCCACTCTGTTTACTCTTTTTTCCTATTTGGATGATGTGCCTTGATGCTGAATTAGTCCTCATTGGACTCTTTCAACTTGTGGATTCATTTCCTTCAGTTTTTTCCTTCTCTGTTTTATTTGTTCTTTCCAGAATTCCTATTACATGGAATTTGGGCTTTTTGCACAGAGCCTCCAATTTTTTTCTTCTCCTCTACAATTTTGTTCTATGTTCTAGGAGAATTCTTCAGTTTTGTTTCCAACTCTTTCACCGATTTTTACATTTCCAGTTATGTTTTTAAGAACTCTTTTGTTTGTTTTTCAGCAACCTTTCTTTTTGAGAAGATTAGTTTTTTAAAAAAAATTTTCTGGTCTTGGCATTCCATTTCTTTTGAGTTTCTTTTTTGTGTCAGCATACTGCAGTGTCTGGCGATACTTGGTTGTCAATAGCATTTAAGAATGAGGAACTAATAGGTCTTGATCTCAGGGTGGTGCGTTCAGCGTTGAGCAGCTCATTGTTTAGTATGTGTCCTCCCACTTAATCTTGTTTTCAGTTTGGGACTTCATCATCAGCCATAGCTCAAACTCTCTTCTCTGGTCCAGCTACTTCAGAAAGTAAAGTAGTTCTTCCTTGAGAGTGGGGTTTCCCTGCATCTTATACAGAGATTTTAACCAGTAGCCATGTTTTGAGCCCCATTCCTCACTGTTCTTTCCTGACCTTTCACAGGGTCTGCCAGGTGAGTCTGCTTGCCTCTGCTTGGCAACCCCTTCCACATGCTTTTATTCTGTAAGTTACCTGGTTTCTGTTTTCCAGCACATTCGTTGTCGTCTTCCTTCTGCTCTTTCCCTGCATGCTCCTTTGTTCTTATTGTCTTAAACTGTTTTTATTCATTTATTGTCATTTTAGTGGGATCGAGAGGGGAGAGAGAACTGAGTTTTGGATTTCTGTGTTTAACAAGTGTATCAATAAAATGTTTCTAGTACTGTTTTCTTCGTGTTCCAAAACACTTGATAATCGCTTTGTCTACCAAAAAAACGGGAGAATTCCCAGAATTCATATTTCTATTTTTCTATATAAAAGTAGAAGATTGCTTTCTTTGATTAAATTCTAAGGTTGTGTACTATTGTTTTTAATATACTAAGCTTTGGAAAGTTGTGGAATTCTTTCCCTCAAGTACAGCAATAATGACAAAAATTAAAAGATAGTAACTTGGATTTTTAAAACCTAAAGTTTAGGCACCTTTAAGGAATCAGCCAAAAGCAGTGAGGTTTTAAAAAATTTATTACTACCATTTTTAAACTTTGAAATATATTCTGATTTATTAAACTCAACGAGGAGTGGGTCTTTATGTTAATAAAGTGCTCATGGCCGTATCTGGCATACCTAGTAGGTGCTCATGAAATATCTGTTGAGGGGCGCCTGGGTGGCTCAGTTGGTTAAGCGACTGCCTTCGGCTCAGGTCATGATCCTGGAGTCCCGGGATCGAGTCCCGCATCGGGCTCCCTGCTCGGCAGGGGGTCTGCTTCTCCCTCTGCCCCTCCCCCCTCTCATGTGCTCTCTCTCTCTCATTCTCTCTGTCTCAAATAAATAAATAAAATCTTTAAAAAAAAAAAAAAAAAAAAAAAGAAATATCTGTTGACTGAGTGCATATGTGAAATTTGTTCACATATTTAAAATATCAGAGAAAGTGTTAGCTTTATTGGATTCAAATGAGTTTCAGTTTTATTTCTACTCCTAAAATCACTTTTAATTAATTAAAACATTTATCCCCAAGTAAAGACATTTATAAGTATGATTATAGTCACTTATTGATTGCAGGGCAGCTAAGATCATAATTTTCTTTTGGGTTCCTGAAACCAACACGTAGAATTGAGGGAGTAATTGTTTTTCCCCTGCATTTTCATGAGGAGCACTCATCCCCTGATATTAGTAATATAACATCTGTACACTTAATAGCACACTGCCTCTCCCTGCTTTTGATCTTCTCTTTCTCCCCTTTGCTCATTAGTAGCGCCAAGCCACTGGGGCTTTCTTGGTGGTCCGTGAGCAAACACCATCTTGTTCTTGCTGAAGGCCTTGAACTTGCCCTTTTTAACCTGTAATATCACCTAGATTTTTTGTGTGGCCCTGTGTAAACTAACTGATTACCCTCCCAACCATAACTCAGTGTTACCTGCTTTTTTCCCCTCTTTTTCAAATAACCTTGCTATTATTTGGGATAATCTTGTTTACTTATTGTTTGCTTGCTTATTGTAGGCTTCCTCTCACATTTTAAGTTTCACCTATGAAGGAATGAACTCTTACTTCTTTTGTTTTACCACTTTATTGTTAGCATTTTGAATAGTTTCAGGCACATAACAGTATCTGGCACTTAGTGGGCATTTTGTAATTATTTGTTGAAAGGGTAGGTAAACTGCACAAGGTGTTTTCACATGTCATCCCATTTTAAAATATTTGAAACTTCAATTTTTAATTTTACTAAATGTACATCCTTTAAAAAAAAAATACATTAAGCTAAAGAAGAAATTATAGTACTGATACCATTCTTCCCAGTTTTGGGTAAACCAGGAAAATGAGGCCCAAAGAAGTACCCAGAGTCATACAAGCTATTATGGGCCAAGCTGCTGAAAAAAACCCACACAGTGGTTCTGAGAGTTAGCTAATTTCTCACTCATGTAATTCTCCAGTGGTAGAGAGGAGTCCAAAGTGGATAAGCTGCTTTTGCTAGAGATTTTCCAGCATCCCAGGTTTCTTCTGTCTTGGTGTTTAGTGTGCTCTTGTCTGCATGATCAGATCTGACTCACATCTGTGTTCAGCCCACAGGAGGGAGACAAGCAAGGAGGACAAGTAGCTTCTTTTTAAGGATGTGACATGGAAATTTTACACTCATATCCCATTGTTCAGAATTTGGTCACATGGCCTTAGGAGAGCCCAAGAAATGTAACCTCTAATTTCCTTTAAAACTCTGGTTTTGCTGGGGAGTAAAGGGGTACCAGGGTACCTTTTTTTATTAAGAGGAGAAAAGGGAGACATGGCCACTTGCAGGGACAGTTAGTCTCTGCTATAACTAGTAATTTTTAGAACTTTTACTCAGGCCTTTGATCCTTAGTGCATTGCTCTTTCCTTCCTACCTCATCTATACCTAATATTAGATATTTTCTTCAGGAAATTAAAAAATAAAAATATTACTGCAACTTTCATTGTCAGATAAAATGTTGGTTAATCCAGAATGGGGTAGGTTCTAGTAACAGAATAATAACAGTTAAAGTCTTCAACTTTGGTTTGGTTGTGTCTTGTTTGATGGGGGATGGAATAGGCTTACATCTCCTTTTTAAAAGGCAAGAATCTTTCCCCAATTACCAGTGCCCTTATATAGCCTAGTTAGAGTAGGGGAGATTTTCTGTCTCAGTGATGGTTTGGGAGAAACATGCCAGCTTAGATCTTGGTTTTCCTGCTGCTTAGGTGGGAAAAGTCCAGTCTGACATTTTTTTTTTCTCTCTCATTGTAGGTGTATTCATGGTTTTAGGACCAAGCTAAATATGAAATGAGGTCAGACAGATAATATTAGATCTATATAATGAAATAATAAAGAGCTCTTTGCTGGGGGTAGAAGCCGGGGGGTGGTTCCATGACAGGCTTTTCAAGGCTTTAAAAAGAAACCCAAGGAAGAGAGAATGCCTTTTTTTTTTTTTTAATGCAAAAATTCAGGTTTTATTTTTACTTATTCTTATAATTGTGGGAGCTGGTATCAGGAACTTATAGGCAAATATCAGGAACTTATAGGCAAAAACAACTTTTGTTTTCTACATCTTAGCTGAACAAAAATACACACAATGTGGCATCATCATTAGGCAAGACTTGCTTTTTTACATTTCACACAAGAATACCATATTATCCTTTTTTGAACAAAATGCCCAGATTACTAAGGAAACCATCTTTGGAGGAAGTGTTTAATAAGCATATTTTATTTAAATAAATCCTCCAGGAGGAAATGGGAGCATTCACTGCCTTTACTTAGAAGAAGGCTATGTAAGCAGTTATCTGTCAAATTTATCTGTGCAGCTCACCAACATTTCCTCATTGGAAACATCAATATTTCCACATCGCAGTTCCCAAAATGACTTTAAAGTCTTAAAATTCTGTGTCTCCTTTGGCTTGCTTCTCTCTTGATTCCACCCAGGCTTTATTAATGGTTCGCTTCATGTCATCATCTCCGTCTTCATAAATTTTCTTTAGAACATTCATCAATCCCTCACTAGGATCTGTTTCAGTGTCATAGGAGGGCTTTTCTTTCTCTTTGCATTCTTTTTCAACCTGAGTCAGGTAGTCCCAATGTGTGTTTTCTGCTTTCTTTCTCCATAAGATAAGAACTGTATCTGTCTTGACTTTTTTTCAACTGCCTTCCACAGAGATGGGTTTTAAGAGATTGTTCACAATCATGGAGTAACTCTTCCCATTTAGATTCTTTACCAAAAGATCAAATGACCTCTCTGTGAAATGCACCTGCGCATTCTCGGTAGGGACCTGATGAACTCCACTTAAGGTAATGTAGATTTTCACAAACTTATCTGACTGATCCCATCCGTAATTACTGATTTTCACTGTATATCCTGTTGTAATGGGAGCAACCACAGCAGCTGGCTTTTCACTGTCAAGAAGTTCTGCTTTTCTCTGTGATTTCTGCTGCATCTTGTTCTTGATTTCTGTCTCAATCTTGGATTTTTCAGCTGTAAGGGCATCACGTACTCTTTTTTTAGTGGCTTTTTCCAGCAGCACCTTCACCTCTTCTAAATCTTTCTGTAGCTCTTCCAAAGCTGAAGCCATGGTCGGGCTGATTAGGCAAGGCCCGAGCTGCAGACACGCAGGGGCGAGAATGCCTTTTTTTTTTTTAAGATGTATTTATTGGGGTGCCTGGGTGGCTCAGTTAGGTTGGGCATCTGCCTTTGGCTCAGGTCACGATCCCATGGTCCTGGGATGGAGTCCTGCATCAGCTTCCCTGCTCAGAGGGGAGTCAGCTTCTCCCTCTACCCTCCCCCCCCCCCCCCCCCCCCCCCCGGTCGTGATTGCACTCTCTCTCTCAAATAAATAAATTTTTAAAATCTTGTTAAAAAAATAAAGATGTATTTTTTTAATTTAGAGAGAGAGAGAGAGCGTGCACGGGTGGGGAGGGAAAGGGAGAGAGAAAGAATCTAAAGTCAAGCAGACTCCCTGCTGATCGTTGAGCCAATCTCACCCAGAGATCATGACCTGAGCCAAAATTAAAAGAGTCAGACGCTTACCAACCGAGCCACCCAGGTGCCCCATAACTGTGCTTTAATTATATTCACCAGTTATAAACATTTTGGCACATTTGCTTTCTCTCTCCTCTTATACTTACACCTGCACTTCTGTTCCCAAATCTTTTGAAAATAAGTTGGAAACAGCATATGCTTTATCCCTAAATAACTTAGCATTAATCTCTTAAGTATTCTCTTACACAAACACAATAACATTATCATACCCAAGAAATTTAACATTAATTCAGAAATGTTCTCTGTTGCACAGTTCATATTTAAACTTCCCCAAGTGGCTCAAAAACTACCCTTAAAGTTTTTTTTTTTTCCAATCCAGGATTCAGTCAAAGCATTCTGTTAATTTTGAAGAGTCAAAGTTTGTTTTCTAAAATACCATACTTTCTGGATTTCACCAACTGTTTCCTCATAATAAAATCCAGGTTAAACATTTTTAGCAAAACATAATGCATACTTCCTGGTGCATCAAATCATGTAAATTTGTCCCATTATTGATGAGTCTTAGTTCGATCACTTATGTGCCACATCTCTCAAGAAAGAAACTTTTTTCATCTTTGTAATTAATAAGCATTCATTAATGGCCTTTGCCTGAGGCAGTTCATTATTCCATTGGTGGATGCAGAATGGTGATTTCCTAATCTTCCAACTCTTCCTCTCCTTTATGATATCATTGTGGACTCCTAGGTTATTCTGTGTGTTAATATATTAATGTCACCCAGTCTGTTAATGCCACTGTTCCTTTTGTTGCTCAGATTGTCCTAAATTTGATCTATGAGAGACACCCATCAAGTTCCTCCTTTGCCCCGTTTACATGTCTCAGTCAGTCTTCGATCACTCCCTATTTTTCTGAGAAGAGATGTTTCAGATTGTCATTTTTCTGCCCAAGACTTGGAATCATAAGTCTTGGGTTCTTTTAGTAGGGAATGGTATTTAGAAACCATTTTATGTGCAAAGTGTGTTCCTAACTACTGGAATGTCATTTTGTTTTCCTAGACAGAGCTATGAAATTAAAAGGATTCTGCTGTTTTGTTTTTAATTTATGAGTTCATACAGTATGAACTACAGTACTTTGTTTCTTCAAAAGATAAGTTGCAAGAAAAAAATAGAAGGGGAACCTATAGATGAGGAAAAAACTTAAAAAATATATCAGTCAATTGTAGTTTGAAAACCTTATTGGATTGTAATTCAGACCGCTAAAAAAATTTTTTTTTACGTAAGAATTAGAAATTTGAATGTATGTGGTATACTGGATATTTGATATTAAGGAAGTACTATGCTTTGTTTTGTTTTCCCAGGTGTAATGGTGTTTGGTTATTTTAAAAATGGTACTGTCTTTTAAAGATACCTTTGAAAAATTCATGGGTGAAATAATTAGGTGTCTGGGATATGCACAAAATAATATGGGATGGTTTTATGGATGAAACAAGAGTGGCCGTGAGTTTTCTCTTCTACCTGCTTTCGTATGTAATTAAAATAATTTGTGATGAAATTTGTAAAATATTAGTTTGTACTGATCTGCCAATTTCGATTCACTACTACAGAGTTCTTTTTTGCCTTCCCCACTCTGTGTATCTTTTTTCTCCTAGAGTAAAAACCTCAGTTCCCAAATCTGTAGCTATCTTTTGTCCAAATATGAAGATGAAAAGAACCTGGATCTTTGATGAAATAAGCCACTGAATTAAGTAACCCTGCATTTAATTGCCCTATCTTGGGATTTCTTATGGGAGATAACAAATAATTTTTTATTGTGATAAAATATACATAAGATTTACTGTTGTAACCATCTTTCAGTGTACAGTTTATTGGCATTAAGTATGTGCACATTGTGCAAACCACCACTGCCATCCATCCCCCAAACTTTATATCTTACAAACAAACTTCATACCCACTTAACGGTAACTTCCCATTCTCCCCTTGCCCAGCTCCAGGCAACTCCCAGCCTAGTTTCTGTCTCTCTGAATTTGACTGCTTTAGGTACCTCATAAAAGTGCAGTTATATAGTATTTGTCCTCTTGTAGACTGGCTTATTTTACATAGCATAATGTCCTTGTCTGAGTCTGTTCGGGCTGCCGTAATAATTTTTCTCACAGTTGTGGAAAGCCCCCAGTCAAGGCGCTGGCAGATTGTGTATCTGACCGGGGCTGGCTTCTCACTGCATCCTCACATGGCAGAAGAGGTGAGAGAGCTCTTTGGGATCGTTTCTAGAATGGCACTAAACCCATTCATGAGGGCTCTACCCTCATGACCTAATTGCCTCCCAGAGGCCCCACATCCTCATATCACACTGGGGAGGGTTAGGATTTCACCGTGAATTCGGGGCTTATTTCATCAGAGACCCAGGTTATTTGCACCTTCATATTCTGTCAAAAGTTAGCTACAGATTGGGGAACTGAGGTTCTCATTGTAAGAGAAAAAAGATACAAATGTAGAATGGGGAAGGTGAAAAAAGAACATTCAGTCCATAACAGTGCTCAGAGCTTATCCATGTTACAGAATGTGTCCATTTCCTTCCTCCATTGTATTTAATACCACTTTGTTTATCCATTCATCTGTTGATCCATGGATTGTTTTCACCTTTTGGCTATCATGAATAATGCTGCTATTAACATGGTGTTCCAATATCTGTTCAAGTCCTTGCTTTGAATTCATTTGGGTATATATCCAGAAGTGTAATTGCTGAATCATAAGGTGATTCTATGTTTAACTTTTTGAGAAATCACCATATTGTTCCACAGTGGCTGCTCCATTTTATTTTACCTTTCACCAGCAGTGTACATGGGTTTTAATTTCTTCACATCCTCATCAACACTATTTTCTGGTTTTGTTTTTGATAATAGTTATGCTAATGGCTGTGAAGTGGTGTTTCAGTGTGGTTTTGATTTATATTTCCTTCATGATTGGTTATGTTACAAATATTCTTACATGTTTTTTGTATATCTTCCTTAAGAGAAATGTTTTTTCAAGTCTCTCGCCTATTTTTAAATTGGTTTGATTTTTTTTTTTTTTTTCTATTGTTGAGTTGTAGGAGTTCTTTATATATTCTGGATATAATTCCTCATCAGATACATGATTTGCACATATTTTCTCTCATTCCATGAGTTGCCTTTTCAGTTTTGTCCTTTGATGCTCAAAAAGGTTTTAATTTTGATGGTGTTCAATTTATCTATTTTTTTCTTTGGCCTGTTTTTCTTAGCATCCTAGTCAAGAAATCATTGCCAAATCTAATGGCATGAGCCCTTTTCCCTATTTTCTTATAAAAGTTTTAGGTCTTATGTTTAGGTCTTTGATCCATTTTATAAGTTTTGTAGGTAGTGTAAGGTAAGGGTGCAACTTCATTCTTTTGCATGTGGATATCCAGTTTCCCTAGCACCATGTGTTAAAAAGACGTCAAAAAGCATTTGACCATATGTGCGGTCACATGAGACCACAGGCGAAATAGTGTTTATCTCTCTGGTTGCTATTTCATTGGTCTGTGTGTCTGTGTTTATGTCAGTACCACACTATTTTGATGATTGTAGCTTTGTAGTATTTGAAATAGGGAAGTGTGAAATGTCCAACTTTGTGTTTTGATGTCCCCCGCTCCCCCAAATTGTTTTGGCTGTTCAGGTCACTTCAGATTCCATATGAAAGGGTAGATTTTTCTATTTCTGCAAAAAATGCCATCAGGATATCAGGATATTGATGGGGATTGCATTAAATCTGTGGATCACTTTGGGTAGTGTTGACATGTTAACAGTATTAAGTCTTCCAGTTTATGAGCAAAGGATGTCTTTCCATTTTTTTAAATTTCTTTTCGCAACGTTCTGTAGTTTTCGGTGTATGTCTCTCACCTTGTTGATTAAGTTTATTCTTAAATATTTTATTCTTTTTTTTTTTTTAAAGATTTTATTTATTTATTTGAGAGACAGAATGAGAGACAGAGAGCATGAGAAGGAGGAGGGTCAGAGGGAGAAGCAGACTCCCTGCCAAGCAGGGAGCCCGATGCGGGACTCGATCCCGGGACTCCAGGATCATGACCTGAGCCGAAGGCAGTCGCTTAACCAACTGTGCCACCCAGGCGCCCTTAAATATTTTATTCTTTTTGATGCTTTTGTAAAATGAATTGTTTACATGATTTCGTTTTGGTATTGTTCATTGCTAATGTTTAGAAGCACCCCTGATTTTTGTGTGTCGATTTTGTGTCCTGCAACTTCATTGAGATAACAAGTAATTTTATTCCTTAAATAAAGTGCTAAAATGTTTGAAAATCCCTTTTCTTTGACTAAGAACATATCACCTAGAAATCTGATGAGAGCTCAGATACAGGGTTTATCCCACAGACATGCCTTACATGTCTGTGCAGGTTGGCTGCTTGTGTAGGATAGGTCCCGTGCAGCGGTATGTTATTTGTGCTTAATGTTGTTTGTGTTAAGTCCCTTCTTGATTCCGTTTCCTACGTATTCATCAGTGGAGGACAAGAAACCTGAATTCTGCTTATCCCAGAGAGTATACACTCTGTACCAGATATCATCACATGAGAAAATCTGTTGACATCTGATACAGTTTTTGTTGATTCTCCTCCTGCCCTATTTATTAGTATTCTAAGAAAATGGGGCAAATAAATTATCTTAAGGGGAATGAGGGTGGGGTAGAGGAGTAATACAGTGTAGGAAAAATTTTTTTCACTGTTAAACCAAAAACGGATATTTTGTGTTTTTTGGTTTTTTTTTTTTCAGAAACGGATATTTTGGTTTGTGAGTTACAGTGCTGTTGGTATTCTGACTTAAGATTTGTCTTTGATTAAATGTTCGGTTCTTTTCACAGCGCTAGGTACCTTCTTTACAACCATGGGTGACTAGTTCATGCTGCTGAAGAGCTGCATGTCTGGTTCCTTTTAAGATTATAAGTATATTGTTAAAGTGTTTCTATGCTAAGTTTGGTAACATTGCGTTTTTTGGAAATCATCAAAATTTAGTTACTTAAATTCCTGTAGTAGAATGTATCCTGGGGATTGATGATGTAGATTAAAACATCTTTGTTTTACCCAACAATAGAAATGAATTCATGGGTAGGAAAACCAACAGGCATTTCCTGTCATATTTATCAAAACAGAGTGTTTTAAAGAATGTGTAAAGTGCTTTACTTAAACAAATCGCTGTGTTGACTTCCGGTGGAAGATGATGATCTAAGCCCATATGTTAAAACAAATAGACAAACATACACTGAAATGACCAACAAGATAATGGGAGAGTTCGGTCTCCGTGGAAACCCTGGAAGGGTGCCATAACTAAACTAAAAAGAATTTTGGCAGGAAAAGGTACAAATGAGAAATGTAGTGAGGGAAGTTCTCTCTGGTTAACTTGGTGGTTGAGAAGCCCTCCAAGGGTGTGGCTAAAGACCTATTTTGAGCTAGAATTTAAGGGTTGTCCGTGGGGTAGGTGGTTGGTATGATATTTTGTACGTTGAAGCAAGGATTGAAACTAAATGACTCAGAATGGTTATTACCAAGGGCAATATGATCAGTGAAGAGCAGCTAGCTACCCATGGTTGCAGGAAGAGAGACTAACCATGAAGCACAAAATTTTGAAAGTTCCTGCTCTGAAAGCTGCCTTCGGTCTGCACTGCCGCTACTTGACTACATATTGTTGAGTCCCTCTGGTGACCAAGGAAGTGTGGCAGGCAGCCTCTAAGATAGCCCCCAATGATCCCTGCCTCCTGGTATTCATGTCTTGTGTCTGATTCCCCTCCCCTTGAGTGTGGCTGGACCGGGTGACTTCTCCAAGTATGACAAAAGTGAATGGGTTAACTTAACGGCAAAACTTTTCAGGTTAGGTTACAAAAAGGCTTTGGCTTTCATGGTGGGCTGTCCTCTCTCATTTGCTCTGAGAGAAACAATCTCCAATTTTGTGAACTTCTCTGTGGAGCTCATGAGGCAAGGACCTGGTGTTTCTGGCCAACAGCCAGTGAAGACGTGATGCCTCCCAGCAGTCATGAGTATGAGCTTGGACTGCAAGCAGATCCTACCTCCATTAAGTTTTGAGATGACAGAGGCCCTGGCTGACACATAGACTGAAGCCTTGTGAAAGACCCTGAGCTAGAATCCCCCAGCTAAGCCACACTCAGATTCCTTATCCACAAAAACAGAAAAATACGTGTTTGTTGTTTTAAGCTGCTAAATTTGGGATAATTTGTTAGGCAGCAATTGAGAACTAAGACAGGAAATAACAATGTGAACACATATACCCCCCCCCCAAGTTTTGAACTTCGCTCTGAATGTTTTCTGATTGAACCTAACACAATTCCCAGATGTTATATAAACATAGGTCTTTCTCTTTAAAGTTGAATATACAAAAAGCTAGACACAGATTCAGTAGTCTAAAAGAAGATGACCATTATGAGCAAGTGATAGCCTATGATACAGACTTACTGCAAGAAATGAGAGAAAGTGTTGTGGTTTAAAGAAGAACTAGTGTTCTCAAAGAGACTCATGAACATTTGAAGAAAAAGAATCAGAGAGCAGAAAGGAGTTCTTAAGTGAAATTTGTGATTCTTAACTGTTGACTTTTTGGAGAGGTAGCAGCGGGCTTTAGAAATAGTCCCATAATTCAGAGGAAAAACTGAGATGGAAACTATAGGCACAAGTATAAGAAACAACAAAGAATAGATCCAGTGTATAATAAAGGTTCAGAGTGAGAGATCAGAGCAAACATATAAAAGATAAAGTCAGAGAAACAGTAAAAATTATCTTGACCTAGAGAGAACAGATCACAAGGGCTCAGAGAATATGTAGCTAACATTTATTGAACAGTTATTAGGTGCCAAGCATTTTTCACCTTGAAACTCATTTGAAATTCTCTACAACCCCCATATGTGGTAGGGTCTGTTAATGTTATTCTTCTACAGATAACTAAAGTGCATACCAAGCAAAATAAATGAGATCCATACCTAGGAATAGCCCAGTGGATTTTAAAATTTTAGGATATAGAAATAGATAGTACAAGTACCCAGACAAGAAAAAGGTTACCTGAAAAGGAAGGTGTATCAGATAGGCATTTCATTTGTTTTCTGTATGCTAGAACTGTATTTAACAATGTAGCTATTTAAGTTAGTTAAAAATACGATAAATTCATTTCCTCAGTTTAAGTGCTCAATAAATAACTATGTGTGGGTAGTGGCTGCCATGTTGGACAGTGCAGAATAGAATATTTCTATTACAATAGAAAGTTTTGTTGGGATAGCACCATGCTAAAAGATAGTGGAGTGGCATTTAGAAAACCCCGAGGAAAAAGCTATTATAACCTAAGCATCTTAAATTGGTGAAACTAGCCTTCACGTAGGCAGGATAACAATATGGCAGTTTTCAGGCTTGTGATGACCGAAAAGTATGTCACTCAAGTACTTTTCTTGAAAAAACCCTACTCAGTATATCCAGGCAACTGGGAAGTCAGCAACTCAGAAGCATGATGAATCAGCTTCAGAGTCCTGTTTGTTTAACCCTCTGTTTCTCAGAATAACCTAAGATCTATAAAAGGGAAAATCTTCATTGATGGCAAATCTAAAGAGAATATCCTTCATAAACCAGATTTCAGGCTGTCAGAGCAGTGATTTCAGCCTACAACAGCTTAACTCCAGAGCTGCTTCTCCCTCTGACAGTTGTTAAATAAAGCCACAGAAAACAGGTTGTATTTTAAGGACACTTAATCCACTGAAACCACTTTTGTTGAAATCACACAGAATATCTTTGTGCCGCCAAATCCAAGCTTACTTCTCAGCCCTCACTTTGTTTGATCTCTGTGCACTTTTTGGGCACAGTTCATCACTGTCTCCTTTTAGAAACACTTCGCCTGGCTTCCAGAAAAGCTCTTCCTACCTTACCAGTAGTTCCCTGTGCAATCTCCTTTACCAGCTGGCTCCTCCTCCTCAGTGCTAAACGTGGGAGAGCCTCAAGGCTCAGTCGTCAGGCCAGACCTCTTGTTTTCTGTAATCACTCACTAGGAAATCACATTTAGTGTTAAATGCCTTCTGTTAGCTGATGATACCTTAATTTATATCTCCTCTTCTTCCCTAAACTGCTGTCAAATCTATCTAGCTGCCTGTATGACATTTCTACTTACATGTGTGGTTGAAATCAATACCCAAAGATGTCAAAATGAAATTCTTGGCTACTCTTTTTTTTTTTTTAATAAGATTTATTTATTTAGAGAGAGAGAGCACAGGAGCAAGCGTGGGGAGGGGCAGAGGGAGAAGGAGAGAGAAACCCCAGCAGACTCCTTGCTGAGCTAAAGCCTTATACAGGGCTTGATCTCAAAACCTGAGAGCATGATGACTTGAGCTGAAACCAAGAGTCAGATGCCCAGCGGACTGCACCACCCAGGGGCCCCTTGGCTCCTTTCTTAGCCTAAACCTGCTCCTCCTGGTGTGTCTTTTTCCTCAGTAAATGAAACTGCCTTTCCTCCATTGGGCTTGGTTCTAAAACCTTGGATATATCCTTTGACACCTCTGTCCACCAGCTTAAATATGGCAGTGCTATCTTCAGAACATATCTGAGTTTATCCATCTCTCTGTGGCTGCCCCTGAGTTCAGACCATCATCATCTTTGCCTATGCTACTGCAGTAATTCAGGAACTAGTCTCCTTTTTTTCCATTTCCAGTTTTGCCTGTATTCACCCAACAGGTAATCACTTTAAAACAAGGTAGAAGCCCTGCAATGGCTTCTTACCACTCTTCAAACAAATCCACAGTCCTTCTACCATGGCCCACAAAGCTGTATATGGTCAGGCCTCTGCTAAATGAGCCATCTCCTCTACCACCTTATTCTGTATTAGTGTTATCAAATTTAGCAAACTCATTTCTACTTAGGCTGCCTGCTTGGAATATTTTCCTTTACAAGTTTGGATGACTAATTCTCTGTTCATTTTTGTCTCTGCTTAAGTCACATCCTCAGAGAGGTTTTCTCTCACCACTCTACCTGAAATAATGCCCCACCGCCATTACTTATATTCTCTTTTTGGTCTTCCTATTTTTATAGTACTTAACACTACTTGAAACGTTTTATATTTGTTTATAATATGCCCCCAACACTAGAATGTATGTTCCCTGAAGGCAGGGAGTTTTTTGTCTGTCTTATTTAACTCCTGTATCCCTAGCAGCTAGAAATGCTAGCATGACCCAGAGTATCTAGCGTGTAATAGATGCTCATTAAAATATTGTTGAAGGGATGACTTTCCTAAAAATGAGCAAAAACCACAGAAGTGCACAAGATTTAAAGAATAATACCAGCTTCCAGAATTAGAGGAATAAACATTTAGTTCAAGTAAGTGGGGAAAACCTTTAATGTTTAATTTTCTTTTAATGAGATTCATGAAAGAAATTGCATCTTTGAAAACGATATTGTGAAAATTTCAAATCAGTGGATAAGCATGATTACAAATATTTAAAAAGTATGGTGGAGACAATGAAATGCAGTGCAAATAACAGTTGAAAAGAAGGTCAGGAGTATCACCTTGAGCAAACTAACCTGCCAGAGCTGAGAAAAAGGGTAAAAGGGAAAAGATGGGCAAAAAGAATTTTCTGACCTAAATTTCCTTTTTTGTCATAGAATGTGATGTATTCCTTTTGGTCGAGCATTTTGGTGCTTTTGGTGCTTTGTCATTCATGACATAATCTTCTATATTATTTAGCCAATGGAGGTTAACTTTTTTCTTTAAACCAAAGTTGTATCTGCCATTTAGATGCTTGTTAAATAATGCTTAATATAAGACAAATATCAATCTATTAATGGTATTAAGTAATTCAACCACCATGAGAAACTGGACATTATTATTCTTGCTTTCATCTTTAGCTCTCCACACCTTATCAGTGATCAAGTCTTGCATTATATACTTCATAGATGTATTTTATTTTATTTTTTATTTATTTTTTAAAGATTTTATTTATTTGACAGAGAGACATAGCGAGAGCAGGAACACAAGCAAGGGGAGTGGGAGAGGGAGAAGCAGGTTTCCCCGCTGAGCAGGGAGCCTGACGCGGGGCTCGATCCCAGGACCCTGGGATCATGACCTGAGCCGAAGGCAGACGCTTAATGACTGAGCCACCCGGGCGCCCCTCATAGATGTATTTTAAAATCTCTGTACTTCTGTCCCCTCTTTTTGCCTCTGTGGTTTAGTTAATAAAATAGTTAATATTAATAAGACCAATTTTATAGGTTTGTTGTGAGGGTTAAATACCTAACATACTGTAAGTGCATTTTAAATGTTTGCTACTTATGCTAATATTGTTACTGTAGGATACTGGCTCAGATCACTGTCATTGCTTACCAGAATTTGTCTCTAGATTTCTCTCTACTTTTGCCATTCTCCCAGTTCCCAGTTTTCTTCACTTCAGCCTGAGTAATCTAAAGGCACATCTAATTGGATTACTTGTATTTAATACTTCCGGGTATTTAAAACTTCCCAGTGGGCTCCCTTTTATTGTTGGGGTAAAGTCTGTAAAACTTTCTGTAACATATCTTAATGAACTCTTAACTTCTTTCTGTAAACAGGTTGCTCTTCTGTACTGGGGTTTGTAGGTGAGCGGTTCGTAGGTGAGCGGGAGGAATCCTGTCAAAACAAAATAGAGTTGGGGGTGACTTTGCCAGGACAGTTGGACAACGAAGGGCTTTCTGGTTTGTAAAGCATGGCCATAATAATCCTAGTTGGTAAAGATTTTAAGCAGATAATAATAACCAGATGCCCATTCTGGTTATAAAAATATCTTAAGGCATGCATAGATGTATAAGCTTTGTGCAGTACTACTTTGTATAATCTCCGTGGAAACTATATGCATTATATTTTGATAAGGCAACTTAATGAGGTGATTTGCTTTGTGGAATGAATTATGAGCCAGTTACTTTAGGTTTGGAATGGTCAATTTTGAGTTCTTCGTTCTAACATTATATAACATTAATACACCAAGGCTTGTTTGTTAAGATCACACCTATAGAGTAAATGTATTAGCAACTGTTTATCTTTCTGTTCTTTGTTGCAGGAGGGTATGGTTCCATTCCATTTTATCCAAACATGATATCAGATTATCCAGGAACAAGTTAAAAAGAAGGGAGACTGGTTCCAGAACACATCTCTGGAAATTACCCTATGGACCCTGACTCATGGCAACATTACAATGTAGGTTCTGTATGAGCATCAATAGCCAGTGGTCTTTGTTGAGCCTATCACATAACATGTTCCTGTTCACTGAGTCAGAGGTTGAAAAAGGTTATTATAAAGGCTGTTAGCAGTTACTTTATTTTTGGAAATCATGGTTTAATCAAAGTGATATTTTGGTCCAGAGACCTAGGAGTACAGAATCTTACCCACGACCAGTCCTGCTTCAGCCTGAGGCTTCATGAGTGTACAGACGGTTGCTGACTTAATGATGGTTTGACTTACGATTTTTCAACTTTATGGTGGTACGAAAGCTGTGTGCATTCAGTAGATGTTGTACTTTGAATTTTTATCTTTTCCTGGGCTAGCGATACATGGTATGATATTCACTCCCAGTTGGCCATGTGACCACAAGGGTAAACAGCCAATGCACTTAACAATGAATCTGTACCCATACAGCCATTTATTTTTCACTGTCAGGATAGTTATTCAATAACTTACATGAGCTATTCAACACTTCATTATCAAACAGGCTTTGTATTAGATAATTTTGCCAACTATAGGCTAATGTAAGTGTTCTGAGCACATTTAAGGTAGGTGGGGCTGAGCTATGATGTTTGGCAGGTTAGGTGCATTTAAATGCATTTGAACTTAACGATATTTTCAATTTACGATGGGTTTATTGGGCTATAACCCCATCTTAAGTCGAAAGTATCTGTATATGCAAAGCAGCAGCAAAGCGGGGCAGCTTTAACACTTAGTAGTTTGGGAGTTAGCCTCATAGCCTCAGGCTCCAGGGAGCTTTGTCGGACCATTTGGAGAACTTTACCTAAGCCAGGTTGGTCTCAATAGCCTAGAAACAGATACGGTAAATGCTTGTTTCTTTGCGCAGCAAAGCCCAGCTAACATCTTCTGCTTACCAATGTGCCTACTATGTGCCACATTCAATGCTCATTTCTTTACATTTATTGCTTGGTTAGCCCTCAAAGCAACTCTGTGAGATAGGTATTTAAAGATGAGGAAACTGAGTCTTTAAAAGCCTTAGTTACTTCCTCGGGTTCATATAGGCAGGTGAAGTGAAAAAATGTCCAGTCTGACTTCTCATCATTTCCTCTACAAGTTTTTTACTGATGTGGCCCCAAGAATGTATTACAGGTGTGCTAAGATAATGATCCCTTTTTCCTGGGGATCCTTGCTGGGCTGGATAGGGGGTTACTTAGCTGACTAGAGTTTCTGACTGAACAGACATGAACAGCCTAATCTTTTATACTAGTGTGCCATACAAATACTATATTCTGTGTATGCCCTGACATGAGGAAGATAGAGACACACTGGCCTGCTTCACTGAAAGTAACAAGAGTCAGCAAGAAGAAAGCATTTGCCCCTACTTCTTACAGCCATCCTCCGATCAGCCTCTCTGGCTATAGTAATATGCCCTAGTCAGTGCCAAATGGGAAAGAGAGGAGAGTCTAGAAGGGAAACAGAAAGAAATGGTTGGAGCCCACTCCCCCAGGAGCCGGTGAGTGGGTCAAACCTTACTTACTTAACAGGAGCAAGAGATTGCTAAAGGGATGGCACACACTCAACTTGCTTTTTAAGCCATAATAAAATGTTCTGAAATCTTGAATATACCACATTTCTGGGAGGAGCGGACTGACCTTTGAGAAAAGGTAACAAAAACTTTGAGCTCCCTCTAGAGGTCAACAGTGACAAAGGAGCATCATAATGGGAAATAACTGAACCTGAAGCTAGCCTACAAGAAAGAAGCTAGCAAGAAACTAGCATTTTATAGATGCATTATCCAGAAAAATATTTTCTTTGGGGAGTAATTAGTTACCTTTGAGAAGAAATTTGGGTTAATCACACTCTAATTAGCTATGTGGGGTCAATCCTAAATTCAGTGTTTGCTGTATTAGGGTATATTGAACTAATAAAGGGGAAAAGATCATGAAGATAGGTTGTGTTCAAACAAAATAGCATGCTTCTTGATGGGAGCTCTGAGTGTTGAAGCAAACCAGATCAAAATGAGAATGAATTTCTGTGCTATCAGAACGTTCTGACAGCAGGTCCTTGACTTTAGCAGAGCTAAAGGTGATCAGTGTACCCTCTGTGTTCTGACCCCCCACCTCCCCAGCTTCTGAAAAGAGAACAATGAGTACAGATCAGTATGCAGAAGTCCAAATTGCAGGCATGTTAAAACTTCTAAGAAAGCTAACATACAATTTAAGTTTTAGAACCTCAGCTGATCAAATGAAAAATCTATTTCAGGACAGAAATCTTAGTCCTGGTCAGATACTCCACGGATGAGAATTTAGTTACGTTGCTGACCTTTACAGTATTTACTCCTTTTGTTCTCAATTGGTTTATTCTTCTCTTCAGAACTCCTGCATAGTTAGTATGTAACTATAGAATGAAAAAGTTAGAAGTCATGTTTAATTTGTGGTAATATTAAGGATGTATGAAAGTTACACATTTTTTAAAAGTTCCTGAGGTGCTCAAAAGAACAGAAGGATGGGAGCATCCCACAAAGGGATGCAGGAGCCAACCTGAAAGGGCTCTCAATGACCAAATCTGGAATAATTTGAACAACACAATAAATGACATAGTAAGATTATAACCAAAGTATGAAATAAATAAATATGAGTTCATATAGATAAATAACCGAATAAATAAGTGGGGGAGGGGAGACACATGTCCCCAACAGAAGAATTTCAAGTAATTTATGTAGATACTCCTCCTCAAAGGGGTGGAGCTTAACACCCCCAATCCTTAAATGTGGGCTGGACTTAATGACTTCCTACCTTATGGGGGGAGGGGATGACTTTATAGTGGAGAAACGTGGCAGTCATCAATAAGTAATATTGTTAAAATGTACCCTGGCCTGATACGATAAGAATGACATTTTACCTCTGTGATCTTCCTGCCAGTAAGCCATAATAGCAAGTGTGGCCATGAGAAAAACAGTCTCAACTTGAGGGACATACTGTAAAGTACCTGGCCAGTACTCTTCAGAACTGTGAAGGTCATCCAAAACAAGAGAAGTCTGAGAAACTGTCACAGACCAGAGGAAGCTAGAGACAAGAGGACTAAATGTAATGTGGGATCCTGGATGGGGTCCTGGAACTGATAAAGGACACTGGAGAAAAATGAGTGAAAGCTGAATGAAGTGTGGAGTTTAGTTAATATTCCAGTGTTGGCTCTTCAGTTGTGACAGATGAATCATAGCAAATGTAAGATGCTAACAAATAAGGAAATAACTGGGTTGAAGGTGTACGGGAACTGTCTGTATTACTGTCTTTGTGACTCTTATGTAAATCTAAAATTATGCTAAAATTAATTTATGGAAAACAGAGGTTCAGCTTAGTTAACTTTTGTGCTGTGTAGCTTTTGTTCAGTGATGTTTGAAAAATCATTCTCAGGTGTCTTGAAAAATGGGGAACTTCTCTGTTATGTGTTCATGCATTATCACTTGCGGTTAAGTAGCCTGTGACTTCTATGTGTGTGACTTTAAAAGTGAGAAAGACCCCATCTCATAAAAGGAGAGTGAGTAGTGATCAGTGACATAGAATCTCTAGTACCATGGTTTACTGCTGTAGCAGTGGCGGGAGTTGAGCAGAGCAGAATCATGCTTCATTGCCTCAGTTCCGTTCTGATTTCACCATTGATTGGCATATAACTTACAGAAAGTAACTTGTGTTAAATCACTGTTGGCTGATGAATTCCAGGTTACAAAGAAAGAAATCTGAGATCCATTTTTGTCAGAGTGCGGTCTGGACTAGTGGACTAACAGAGATCCATGGTCATGGGTGGAGTTACGCAGCATTTGCAGATGTATCGTCCTTTCAGGTCTTTAATTTTCCACATTCCAAGTTGCCTGAAAGAAGCACATTATTTTTCTCCTGCCATTATTCTGTTTTCTTCGTCCCCTAGATGTGTTAAGTATCTGAATACATGTTATATATGCTCTGTCCATTGTTTCTTTGCAAATTTTGAAATTCATAATTGACTTACTCAAGGTCGAATTATATCTTAATAGTACAGCTGAGACTACATCTCCAGGTGCCTTCTTCTTCTTGCCTAATGGTTAATGAAGGGCCAAGGGAAAAGAGTGGAAAGGGAGGAGGATTTCAAGAAAAATTAGAGCAAAATATGAAAGGATATTGGCAGAATAAGAACATCGGATGTTTCCCTTATATTCTCTAACACTTTAGATAACTGGAAGACATTAGTGAGCATCTTTATACATTTTTTTAAATTTTTGGATTATTTTGATAGGATGACTTCTGGAACCTTGATTCCAGTCTCTTGATTCCAAGAGAATCAGTGCTTTGTGGCTGTTGATTTAAATTATCAAATAGTTTTCCAAAATAACCAGATATACTTCTCTCTACAATGTAGGTAGAACAATTTATATTTTTTCCTCTAGTTTAATAGATAAGAAATGGTGTCTTAATTAAAAATTAATTTAATTTTGAGTGGATATTTTCTTATATTTTACCAGTATTGCTCTTCTGTGAATTGTCTTACCATGTTGTATTAGCTGTTTTTGGAAATACAAGTATTTTTTCCTAGTCCACTTGTCTTTAGTTATTGTGTAAAAATCACATTTTTCTTTTATTACGTCTATATATGTTATCCCTCTGGTGTATTTCTACCCCTCCAAAACCTAATAAAAATTTTTTTTTCCTGGTGGGCCACATACAGAAGGGCTAAGGGAATGGGGATAGGAAAGGTGATATTTCAAGCAAGGCAGACAACACACCCAAGCTAAAGAAGGAAGCATAAGAGTGGGCATAAGTATAAATGTGGAAGCTGTATGTAAAACATCAGCCTTTCTAGAGAATTTGGCCAGTGCTATGGTACTAGAAAGGAAGATGGTATATTTAGGACAAAGGTTCATATTGTTTTCTTATGATATAATTTGCAAACAGTGAAATTCACCCTTTTTAGCATACAGTTCTTCAAAGTTTGATTTTTAAAAAAACATACAGATGGGGTTCCTGGGTGGCACAGTCATTTGAGAATCTGACTCTTGGTTTCAGCACAGGTTGTAATCTCAGGGTGGTAAGATTGAGCCCCATGTCGGGCTCCAGGCTCAGTGCGGAGTCTAAGACTCCCTCTCCCTCTGCCCCTCCACCTTGTGCACGCGCTCTCTCTCTCAAATAAATAAAAATCTTAAAAAAAAACCATACAGACGTTTAATCACTCCCAAGATGAAAAGAAGTTCCATCATTCCAAAAAGTTTTCACGTCCCTTTGTAAGTCAACCTCCACCCAACTTCTAAGCAAACACTGATCTGTTTTCTGTCCTTCTAGTCGTGCCTTTTCCAGAATGTCAGATAAATGGAATTATATAGTATGTAACCTTTGATCTGGTTTCTTTAGCTTAGCACAGTGCATTTTGAGTTTAATCCACGTTACTGCTTTTATCAGTAGTTCCTTTTTATTGCTGAGTGGTATTTCATTGTATGGCTATATTGTATTCTGTTTATTCCCCAATTTTGGGTTGTGTCCGGTTTTTGGTGATTACAAATAAAGCTGCTATGAACATTTGCATCCAGATTTTATGTGACCATTGGTTTTTGTTTCACTTGGGTATCTAGTATTACGATTTTTAGGTCACGTGGTGTTTTAACTTTATAAGAAACTGCCAAAACTTTTTTCCCCCAAAGTGGATGTGCCATTCCCATCAGCTATATGTGAGAGTTCCTGTTGCTCATAATTAGCACTAGGCATTGTCATCTTTTTTCTCTTTTAAATTTGAGTCATTCAGATGGTGTGTAGTGGTATCTCATTACTTATTTTGCCTTGTAGAGATTCATCTTTGTCAGAGTTTTCAGGTTACTGTTACAGTAATGGCTATAGATGTGTTAACCTGGACTCCCTGTCTGAGCTCTGGAAACTGATTCCATAATGCTCTGATTGTTTTATTTAAGCCGCACAAGTAGGATCAAATATGCTTTGTAATTTTTTTAAACTCAGTGATATAATGTAGACATTCTTTCTTAATACAAATAGATTTTATTTTTTTGCACTGAGAATGTAAGGTATACATGGACAAACTTTGGAGGGATATACACTGATAGAATAATAGTGGTTCTCTTCAGAAGTGGGGTTAAGAGTGATGATTGTCTTTTTTTACAAAGCAGTTTGTGAGATTAAAACAAAGAGTAAAGTTATTATAATTCCATTACAGATTTTACAGAAATCATAGTGTATATAAATACATCGTATACATATTTTATAATTTGTGCAAGTTTGCTAAAAGACTGTTTAGCTGTCACCTGTGGTTATCTCTTAGTGGTGGGATTTCACGTTTTCTTATTCTTTCAGTTTTTTTTTAAGTTGGTTAAAGTGATCACTGTATTGTTTTTTTACAAAAACAATTCTGTCTTAAATATTTATATACTTAGTTTCCTGTAAATGTTTTTAAGTATTTTTATTGCAGTACTGGTTTTTATCTTTTGCCTTAGAATTGTAAGATTACCAAGTGGTTAGTTAGAACCAGTGGTTCTTAATCTTTAGCTAATTTTATTGTGGTTAGAGAATGTGGTCTTTAAATTTGTAATTAGAATTCTTTAAGGGACTGTCTGTGGCTCAATGGATGAGTTTTTTAAAAATTGCATAGCTCTTTGGAAGATACTAATTTTTTATATTGGTATAAAGTTCTCTGCAGGTGTGTATCAATTGTATCTTTCCAGTGTGTATACTTTCTCCTCCCCCCTCCCTTCTTCCCTGTCCCCTTTTTTAAATCTGTCAGGCATGGAGAAGCATATGTCAGTCTTACACTGTAGTTAAAATTTTTGTCAATTCCTCTATTTCTAATAACCCTGAATTATATATAGTAAAAATCTCTGGGTGTAAAGATTCATGACTGTTAACATCTCTACCACACTTTTTATCAAATACACACATTACAAACTCTTGTCCTATTGAATTCTTTTTTACTTAATTTAACTGATGATTGGAGGCATTATTGGCATTTACTAGGCATTGGCCAGGTGTGTTAGCTATTTGATAGTTTGCAGGACAGTCTTGAACAAGAAAAAATCATCCTGCTCTGCATGACTTAGAATATTCTGCCAAATCTTCATGATGCTGAAAAAAACTTACTTATTCTGAGCCTGAAATATAACTCTTATTTATCAAGTATTTTTTTGCATGGGTTTAATGTACATACTGAGGTTTACTGTGTAAATCAGGGGAAGATTCTGCTTTGAAATTTTAGAATTTTTAAAAAAGATTTATTCTAGAAAGAGTGAGCAGGGAGGAAGGGCAGAGAGAGTCCCAAGCAGCCTCCGTGCCAAGCACGGAGCCTTACGCAGGGCTCAGTCCCAGGTCCCTGAGATCATGACCTGAGCCAAAACCAAGAGTTGTACACTCAACTGACGGTGCCACCCAGGCACCCCTGAAATACTAGAATTTTACAAAGGATTCTTCATGATTTTGCAAAGTCACATCACCAGTGCAGGCTATTGATGGTTTTTGAGTTACCACTATTATATACCTGTATAAGTCTGCATTTATAACTGATCTCTTGTGGTTATTCTACATACAGTGTCATCATGCTTGAAAGTTTACATACTGGTCTTTTTAAAATATATATATATATAGGGCGCCTGGGTGGCTCAGTCGTTAAGCGTCTGCCTTCGGCTCAGGTCATGATCCCAGGGTCCTGGGATCGAGCCCCGCATCAGGCTCCCTGCTCCGCGGGAAGCCTGCTTCTCTCTCTCCCACTCCCCCTGCATGTGTTCCCTCTCTCGCTGTCTCTCTGTCAAATAAATAAATAAAATCTTTAAAAAAATAAATAAATAAATAAATAAAAATAAAATATATATATATATATATATATATCCCACCTTTTTTTCTGGGACTGCAGTGACCCATATGGTAGATACCTGTTAGTATCCTACAAGTCAGGTCTTTGTTCTTTTTTCCTGCTTTGCTCCTGCATTTTTTTTTTATTTCTTCCCCTATTGCTAGCCCTTCAAGTTCTTGATCTTTTCTACTGCAGTATCTCATCTGTTAATGTCATCCAGTATATTTTTCATTTCTAGGTGTTCCTTCTTTGTTTTTTCTCTTGTATTCTCAACATGTTCATAATTCTGTGTTCTGGGGCATATTTACAACAGCTGTTTCAAGGTTCTTGTCTGCTGGGACCTTATTAATTCCATCATTTTTGTCATTTCTGGTTCCATTGGTTTATTTTTCTTCTTGTTATGAGTCACATAACCTACTTCTTTACATTCAGGTGATTTTGGATTGGATGCCAAACATTGTGAATTTACATTGTTGAGTGTTGGATTTTATTCTAGCACATCGTTACTTGAAGTAAATTTGATTCTCTTAAAGTTTACTTTTAGCTTTGTTAGGACAAATTCAGTCTTTAGTTCTGATTTAGTCCCACTACTAAGGTGATACTCTTCTGAAGAGTTTATCTGGTGCCTCATTAATTATGAGGTTTCTCTATTCCAGCTGGTAGGGATCTTTTTTTTTTTAAGATTTTATTTATTTATTTGACAGAGACACAGTGAGAGAGGGAACACAAGCAGAGGGAGTCGGAGAGGGAGAAGCAGGCTTCCTGCAGAGCAGGGAGCCCAATGCAGGGCTCCATCCCAGGACCCCTGGGATCATGACCTGAGCCGAAGGCAGACGCTTAACAACTGAGCCACCCAGGCGCCCCTCAGCTGGTAGGGGTCCTTAACAATTCTGAGCCCTCATAAGCTTTTTGGTGGTTCTTTCCTGGGCCTTATGGAATGCTCAGATCGGTATTCATTTAAGGATCCTAAGTGTCCTCTCTGTAAATCCCTCCAACTTTCTTTTGATACTCTGCCACAAATTCCAGCTGATTCTGCTTTCTCTAACCCCCAGTTTCTCTCTCCACAGCTAAGTGAGAGTGCTGGTCTGTATTTGAATTCTTCCTGTCTGACTGTACTGCCCAAAAGTAAAGCGGGTTAAATACACGATTCCATTTCTTTTTCTTGCTAAAGGGTTCAACAGTATTTTGAAAAGTATTTTGTTCCCGTTTTCTAGTCCTTCCCAGCAAGAGGATGCATCCAGACTGTCTTGTTTTCTCTCATGGCCAGAAGCAAAAGACCAATCCTAACCCTCATCCTCACCTTCATCCACATGTCAGAGCTAATAATTGTTTGCTCACCTAATATGTGGCAGTTATTGTTCATTACTACTATGTATATATACCATAAATTTTCCCTTGTCTGATTTTTATGCTGAGAATGTTATATTTCTGTACCCTGTTTATTATATCACTTAAGAAATAGGGAAGATAGGTAACAAGAAGGAAATGTTATGTCTGGTGAAATAAAAACAGACCAATAATACTGCTGTTGTCATGGTTACCACCAACTAACTACCACTCTGCCTCCAAAAGAAAGCAGTTATTTCAAGCCTTCTTAGAATGAAACCCGGCTACTGATGGTTTAGAAGGAAAGGAAAACGTTGGAAGAAGTGAGTTTCATTTTATATATTACATTATAAATCCTTGGTTTTTATTAAGAGTATATAAGATTTAACAATAAAGGTCAAAAACATAGTGCATATTAAGTTCTCTTACTAAAAATTTGATTGTGCCTTTAAGTGCTGTCTTTATGTTGCTTGGAATTCAGTCTCTGCCTAAAATTGCTGTGTGTTGACTTAGTGCACAGGAGGGCAGTTGAAAGGGAGTCCTTTTTATTAACTAAATTAGAATGTTCTTTTTATAGGATTAACAGGCAGTTTTTTCATTGTGAAATAACATTTTTATTGGCCATAGAAAATATCTTATTTTTTTCTTTAAAAGAGGAAGTTTTTGTTCTTTAATTTTTGTTGTTTGTTGCTATTGGTTTGGGAGAATATGGCCCAGTTGATGGGCCATCCCTTGAGTTTAGTAGTATGACTCATAACAGTGAGGTTAATGTCTTTGCTTTTTAAAAGTATGTTATAGTTACTTTAATCTCAGAAGTAAAGTGTTCTCAAGTTTTCATTAATAGTTTGTTTTAAAACTAGTATCCAGGAATCTAAATTTTCATGAAACACATTTATATTTTCATCCTGCTGCTCCTTGGGGCAGCAGTCCATGTGTTGTAAGATAGTTGTTTTATTTTACCCATAGCTCATTGTTCAAAGGTTCAAAATTATCTTCGGTGCAGCATTCTTGGCTTTGCAGTAGAAGTCAGTGTCCACCCTGTAATGTTTTAGACTTAGTCTGTTCAGTGTGGGAACCAAGTGTGGCTTGTGGTGACTGTATTAGACAGTGCAGATACAGGACACTTCCATTCTAACGCAGTTCTGTTGAACAGCACTGTTGTGGACTTTTTGCAGTCATCACCTCTATTTTTTAAAAAATGGTATGGAACATTGGGCGCCTGGGTGGTTCAGATGGTTAAGCGTCTGCCTTCGGCTCAGGTCATGATCCCAGGGTCCTGGGATTGAGTCCCGCATCGGGCTCCCTCCTAGGCAGGGAGCCTGCTTCTCCCTCTGCCTCTGCCTCTCTCTCTCTCTCTGTCTCTCTGACTCTCATGAATAAATAAATAAAACATTTAAAAAAAATAAAATAAAATAAAAATGGTATGGAACATTAGGAGGATATATGTTTTCTAGAAGTGGATTTAGTACAGTTTTCCAAAAACTGATCCCTGTATTTGGTCAACCTTGCTGGGGTATAGTGTGGTATGGGAGCATGCCATGCTTCTTCCTCACCTTTTGCCCATCATGGTACCCCTAGAAAGCAGTTACGTTCAGTACGGCACACTGAGGTAAATAGGTTGTTCATGATGGGAGGGTAACAGATTTGGGTGCTTTGCAGTATCCAGTCAAACTTATAACCCATTCCTGGCGTGCCAGTATGCCGTGGCACGTGCAGTTCAAAGCTCGGTTTCATAGTGTTCTTCATAAGTGATTCCTGGATGTTTTGTGATTCTGTAAGCAGCATTTGATTTTCTTCTTCCTTTTATTCTCCCTTTCATATGTCATATTCTCAGTGAGACCCTGTGAGATCTTGGCATTTCACGAGTCAAAAAAACTTAAAAAGCATCATCCACAGACTTGGAGATTTAATAGGTGCTTGTGTATATTTGATGGTTCTTACGCTTGTACAGATGGTTGAGCATCCAGAAATCATGGTAGCTCTTTTCGTTTTGGGGGAGGGGACAAAGGAACGCCATTGACACAGTGCCTATTTAAATTTCATCATATAAACCAGGAAAATAATTTACTTATCTGAAATATGGCTATATTAAATACATGAAGTATAAAAATCACAGCAAGGAGGCCACAATTCTATCCACCCACCCCTCCACCAAATACAGTTGCTTTACACTATTCAGCTAAGCAGTGGTTTTGTTGGCTATTTCTAAAGTTTTCTCTTTGTTCGTTGGCTTTTGGCAAGATGAGTAATAACAAACAGCAGTATCTTAATATCTGTAAATTGAGAAGGTTGTATACCTTTCGCCCATTATTTCTCTTCCTTCCAAAAGGATTTAAAGTGGGTTGATTTCGTAGTGTATGGTATCTTTGGTTCTTGCCCTTCCCTAACATTCAGCCTCTCTAGATACTTAGGCCAGTTGCTTAGTTGTTTCTAGGATTCCTCAGCCTATCTCCAGTGTACCTGTTAAAATTTTGTACCCTTGCTGCAAAGGTGGTTCAGTATTAAGCATTTATAAACTTTACTCTGGAATTCTAGTTGTTGTAAAATAACCATTCCTGGGATGAGTGACCATTGTGAGAACAGATGTCTTTTTTTTTTTCTTTTTCAAATTTTTATTTAAATTCTAGTTAGTTAACATATGTAAGAACAGATGTCTTATTATTCTTGTTGCAGCTTGCTCTAAAATACTGGTCTTTTTCTCTTCTCTCCCTCCTCTTCCCTCTTCACCTTCTCTCTCTTACATGCGCACAGACGCAGACCCACACACGTCTCTTTGCTTCCCCTCCCCATCACATGTTCAGTGACTGCATTATAAATTGCTTCGTCAATCAGTACTGTCTTTAGTACCTGGGTGGGGGGGAGGGTAGTGTAATAAAGGCTGCTTTACTACTTGATCCTTGTTCTGTCTTCTAAGAATTATATAGATGTACACTCCCCATCACCACCATCCCCATCCCACATCTCTCTTCAGCCCTTTTACTATAATGACCTCCTTTCTGACTTAATCATCTCTAGATTTTTTTCCTGTCCAGATCACCTAAGGAAGATCAAGACTTCTCCCCCGTTGGAAATCGAGCCCATCTTGGAGTATACCTGTCCCTCCTGCTTTTCACTACTCAGCAGGGAAGCTAGTCAGTCCTAGTGATACCATCATCATTGACTTATCCCTTATTAAGTTATAGCCATGACAGCTTATCTACTTAACAAGTTGTGATTTCTTTAAGTGAATGCAACAGTTTGTACCTGGGAAAAAGATGAAATAATTTAAATACTGAGCCAACCCTGCCTATTATTCATTGGATGAACAGGAACATGAATCTGCTGTTAGGTGTGAGCATTTTACCAAGTTGAGAGTCCTAGAGGTCATGGATATTTTTGGTGTAGCATGACTTTATATTCAAATTAAGTAGTTCATTTGATGCATTAGCCAAAGAAACCATAAACTAGCCTTGCAGTAGGGGAAATTGGCTGAGTTGGACTGATAGCAGAAAGAATTTATGTTTGTCTGAGGGGCTTGAATTTAAAGATAATTTTATTATGTATGATTTTTACCTTATTCCCCAATTTTAGAACCTAACCTTCAAATCAGTGAGTCCATATATTCTGTCTGATATTGTTAGTTTCTACTTACTTTTTGTCTCAAACTGTACTCTAATGTACTTTAAGTGCAGGGACTGTGTATGTTTTTAACCCTTTAACATATTCAGTACAGAAGTAAGTACAGTACAGAGCACCCAGTAGAATGGCTTTTATGTTTGATTTCTTATTTGGCCCATTGCTTCTGCAGTAGTGTGTTGTTTAATACTTACATATTAAATAATATTTACAGTGTAGCTTTTCCAACATTGTTTTATTGTTGATCTTTAGTTTTGTACCATTGTGATTGGAAAATATACTTGGTATGATTTCAGTCTTCTTAAATTTGTAATATTTGTTAGATGTCTTTTTATGTGATTTAATTGGGGGATTCTTCTGTGTGTACTTGAAGAAAATGTGTATTCTGTTTTTCTTGGATGGAATGTTTTATATATATATTTTTAGAAGCATGTATTCTGAAGTATGCTTCAAGTAAAAAACTTTCTTGTTGAAAAAGAAAAAAATAATTTTTACTGAGGGTACTTGTTTAAAATAAATCATGTCGGGGCGCCTGGGTGGCTCAGTCGTTAAGCGTCTGCCTTCGGCTCAGGTCATGGTCCCAGGGTCCTGGGATCGAGCCCCGCATCGGGCTCCCTGCTCCGCGGGAAGCCTGCTTCTCCCTCTCCCACTCCCCCTGCTTGTGTTCCCTCTCTCGCTGTGTCTCTCTGTCAAATAAATAAATAAAATCTTTAAAAAAAAAAAAAAAAAAAAAAAAAAAAAAAAAAAAAAAAAAAAAAAATAAAATAAATCATGTCAAATTGCACTACTGGGTATTTACCCCAAAGATACAAATGTAGTGATCTGAAGGGGCACGTGCATCCCAGTGTTTATAGCAGCAGTGTCCACAATAGCCAAACTATGGAAAGAGCCAAGATGTCCATAAATAGATGGATGGATAAAGAAGATGTGGTGTATATATATACAATGGAATATTATGCAGCCATCAAAAAAAAAAACCGGAAATCTTGCCATTTGCAACGACGTGGATGGAACTAGAGGGTATTATGCTAAGCAAAATAAGTCAGTCAGAGAAAGACAAGCATCATATGATCTCACTGATACGAGGAATTCTTAATCTCAGGAAACAAACTGAGGGTTGCTGGAGTGGTGGGGGGTGGGAGGGATGGGGTGGTTGGGTGATGGACACTGGGGAGGGTATGTGCTATGGTGAGCTCTGTGAATTGTGTAAGACTGTTGAATCACAGACCTGTACCTCTGAAACAAATAATACATTATATGTTAAAAAAAAAAAAAAAGAGTAGGAAGGGGAAAATGAAGGGGGGGAATCGGAGGGGGAGACGAACCATGAGAGACTATGGACTCTGAGAAACAGGGTTTTAGAGGGAAGGGGGTGGGGAGATGGGTTAAACCGGTGATTAAGGGAGGCACGTACTGAATGGAGCACTGGGTGTTATACGCAAACAATGAGTCATGAAACACTACATCAAAAACTAATGATGTAATGTATGGTGACTAACATAACATAATAAAATAAAATTTAAAAAGCATGTTAGGGGAAGTTGGTGGGGGATGGGTCAAACAGGTGAAGGGGATTAAGAGTACACTTAACCATGATGAGCACTGAATATATAGAATTGTTGAATCATTATATTGTACACCTGAAACTAATATAACACTGTATGTTAACTATACTGGAAGTAAAATAAAAAACTTAATAAAAAATAGAATGGCTTTTAAATATTATGTTTATATATTCAGTTTTACACCTTTATGTTACATATGCAGACACTAAACTTACTCTTTCCTCCTGATACCACTGACCATGGGGGGCTTCTGGGTTTTTAACCTGGAAGTGGGGTGCTGTCCATACCATCTGAAGGTATATGCAAATTTTTGTACACACTTAAAACATATGCAGTTTTCTGGCACAGCATGTGTAACTTTGAGTAGATTCTCAGAGTGTTCCAAAAAAGTAAAGTGTCTTGGACCTAGACAATGGAAAAAGCGAAGAAAGCTTTCCAAAATCAAACTGGTCTTGAAAAAAATCACTAAAAACTATAAAATGATATGTTGGTCAGTAATTTAAAGATTTAAGGTATATAGTGTTGTTTATTATATCAAGTCAACATGCTTAAATTCTTACAGTGAGCTAATATAGACCGGAAAATGACCCTTCTCTTGTAGGAAAAGTTTACTTATTTCAAGTGCATATGACAGAGTCTTTCCTAATTTGGCATACTACTTTATAGTGAAGAACTTGTTAGTTAACAGTGGTAATTTTTATAGTGTAGTTGTTTATCTTAATGCCTAATTCTGTAACTTAGATTTTTTTTCTTTAGAAAAATGGCTCTGGTGTCAAAAAGCAAGTGAAAACCTCTATAACTTACTTGATCTTACTGTGAAATTAGCACTGACTTTGGGTGTAACATGACCAATTCTAGTAGCCTTTGTGGTGTTTGGGAGCCATGAGAAGAGCTGTGCATATGGAAGGTGCATAGCACAAAGCATTTCTGCTGTGTGTGTGTTCTGTTTGCAGACATTTGTTTAAGAGGCCATAATTTGAATTAATAATTTTACTGTTAAAATTCCATCTGAAATCATTTTTACATTTAAAATTTCCCCCCAGAAGAATGAAGGGGGGAATCGGAGGGGGAGACGAACCGTGAGAGACGGACTCTGAAAAACAAACTGAGGGTTCTAGAGGGTAGGACGGTGGGAGGATGGGTTAGCCTGGTGATGGGTATTAAAGAGGGCACGTTCTGCACGGAGCACTGGGTGTTTATGCACAAACAATGAATCATGGAACACTACATCAAAAACTAATGATGTAATGTATGGTGATTAACATAACAATAAAATTAAATCAATAAAATTTCCCCCCTTTTCAGTTATATCTGCTTTAATTTTCTAGGCTGCCTTTGGGTTTGCATAAAGAAGTTTATCAAAAGTATATGAGAAAGAAAATTAGCAACATAATTAATGTTTAATGATGCTATCAAAATGTTTCATAAATTGTTGGATTACAAATTCATCATTTTAGTGAAATACCAGTAAACCACTAGTATTTAAGTATTTATTACTTGTGTTATTAAAATAGTCTCATACTGATTTATTGTGCAGAGAATGTTTTTTTGGAGAACCAAAACATTCATGAAAGAATCTTAGATTTACTTATTTCTGATGACAGGTTGATCTGTAGGCTTCCAACGTGTTAGGAAAAACATGCTAAGTTCTGAAACTAGTAAGTTGGGAAAGAAGAACTGACATCATCTTTTGTTTTTGTTTCAATTATACAGCAGATATAATTTCTACAGTAGAATTTAATCATTCTGGAGAATTACTAGCAACAGGAGATAAAGGTGGTAGAGTCGTCATCTTTCAACAGGAGCAGGAGGTAAGTGTTTAAAGTTTAAATTTCAGGTTGCTCTTGGGGCTAGAACTTCTGTTGAACTTGAAGTATTTCATCAGAGGATGTTGGCTTTTTTTTTTTTTTTTTTTTTTTTAGGAAGTACCTGTTTATTCAAGCAGAATATCCAGTGGATAGATAGCTCTGCCTCTCTTAGCTTTGTGTGTGTGTGTGGTTTTGATTTAAAAACACAGCGCTTTAATTGTTAGAAGATTTGGTTAGAGAGAGGAGTGGGAAGTGGTGGAATTAATCCAAGATTTTAACTGGTTTTGAAGCCTTGCCCCCCCCCCCTTTTTTTCTCTTAAAAAACTCCATAAAGCAAAATTGCTTTTGTTCTCTTCTCAGTGCCTAGTTTGCTTTGTGTAATTGGGGGTGGGAGGCTAGTTTAAAGAAAAAGCTGCTCACTTATTTTGACATCAGTTCATACTAATACTGTTACTGTGGTTTAAATAAAACGGTTTTAAATGACAATTGCATGTATACCCATGTAATATAATTTACAAGCTCAGTACCCTTTTAAAATGAGTTGATTTGACAATTGTTTCCTTTTCTCTTTGAAGAAGGGAATTTCTCATTGCAGACTCTTGAGATTAAAGTGAGTTTTGTTTTGGGTATAGCTTAGGCACACTTCTAAATCTAATTGACAAGATTTCTCACTAAAATTTTATGCTAAACAAAATTTGTCACACTAGATTTTCCCTTGCTCTTTCCCTCCATTTGTAGATCAAAGTTGAAACCTTTTTAAAAAATCATTTGTTTTGAAACATCTGTCCCTGTCTATATATCCAAAAAGAGTTAAAGTAATGTGCATAAATTGCAAGGGTTTACAAATAGATGTCTAAATCATAGCAGAGAGTTAGGTTTTAAAGGATTGTGAAGTTCCTTAAATAAGCAAAGAATCTAGTAATAATACTACTACTTTGCACTTCTATAGCGCCTTTGACCTGAGGATCTCAAAGTGCTTTACAAACACTAATGAATTAATCCTCACAACACCCCAGTGAGGTAGGTAATTTAATTTTAAAAAAAAATGATTAATAGTGTCTGATTAGAAGATGCACAAACACTAAATATGTCTCCTTTTATTTATTATTTTTTTTGGTTGGACGACAATATGAAAGACTCAAGCTTTTCTTGTCAGAGACTGTTCTTGTGGGAAGTGGGGGGCAAAATCAGTTTTCTGTTCCTGTTTTTAAGCAACTAAAATCTTGACCATAGGGATCTTGAAATACTTAAGAGTTGAAATGGAACCTTACAGATCATTACAGTTTCCCTTTCTTTACAAATGAGAAAGTCAAGATATTAAGAGATCACTTGATTAGTGGCAGAACTAACAACTAGAATCCAAAACTTCCGACATGTCATCTTTTCAGTATTCTTCAATGCCTTTCATGTTAGATAACCAAAATATGAATGTTAATTTTGTCGCTCAGAATTTGAGCTGGCATTCCCATAAGCATTTTCTGCCCTTGAGTGTTTTTTTTCCTGGAAGTTAATAACTTGTCTACACTTTGCTTTTGTTTTAAAGAAAGGTGTTTGGAGTTTTCAGTAAATGTAGTAGGGTGTCGATAAATGTACTCAGTAATAGTTGAAGGCTGTCAGTAATACCTTAAATTGGTGTATATAAATAGTATGTAAATATGTATATAAATAGTATGTAAATAAAAGGTCTAACACAGAGTTACCGAAACTGCTTGAACATTTTACTTGTATTGGGAAACAAGGCCAAAAATTTGAAGCAGATATTTCTTTTGTGAAATGCTATCAAAGATTCTAAAGTACTTATATTTAAAATATATGCCCTTACAAGGAGGAGTTAGCAAAATGACTTTTTGAGGAGGGCCATTGGTATCTATCATTCTTAACTGCATTTGAGAATTCAAGACCATTTTTTCCCAGATGAAGGGGGAGAAATCGGAGGGGGAAGACGAACCATGAGAGACTATGGACTCTGAGAAACAAACTGAGACTATGGACTCTGAGAAACAAACTGAGGGTTCTAGAGGGGAGGGGAGTGGGGGGATGGGTTAGCCTGGTGATGGGTATTAAAGAGGGCACGTACTGAATGGAGCACTGGGTGTTATACGCAAACAATGAATCATGGAACACTACATCAAAAATTAATGATGTAATGTATGGTGATTAACATAACATAAAAATAAAATTAAAAAAAGAGTTAAAGACCAATTCATTATCTGGAACTTCAGATTGGTAGTGTGTCCTCTGAGAATTACTTAGTGTATCAGTATTTTTAAGTGATAGATTAAATAATGATGTAATGATTGATTTCCTCCTCTGAAACTTGATCTTGTTAATATTAATTTGGTGCCTGTTACCTAATTTATTTTCCGCATTTTTAAGCCATATCTTATACTGGAGCTTCTAGTATAGAGCTGTCTTTAGGACAGTTTACGTCACTGATAATGTATGTGTTGCTTACATCGAGAGGCATCTTTATATTAGTACCTAATATATTTAGATTAGATTTTTATGAATTCACACCTATTGTATCTGTAAAACAGGGTTATAGTTTGAAGAGTGGAAGATAACTTAAAGGTGGTCCTTTCCTAGTTTTTAGATAATCACAGGAAAAGTTGTATCAGAAGGTTACATTGCTTAGTTTAATATCAGAGCTCTGGAATTAGAACTTTATTTCTAAATTTCAGTCCAGCTTCTAACAATCACAGCTATTCATATATTTCAGGGCACACTGGTGCCTCTGTGGAGCATTTCTTAGTCTCTGATGATGCGCTAGCTCTGTTTGCAAAACAGTGGCATTTGCATTATTGTGGCTTTATCTTTTCACCTGTCGCTGGGTGAGAACTTCACTTAATTGGCAAATCAAACTGACACCTTTAACTCCCCTTTCTGTCTCACTTCTGTTAAACCTCAAATGTGTCAGGACCCCTGCCTGTCATCCTGTTGGGTACCTCTTGCTGCCTGTCCCTCTTTTCCCCAAGGAAACTGGATATTTATTTAGAGGGTAGGGTCTTCATTCAGTTCAAATATATTTCAGCCTGGTGATCCTGTAACATAATTAACATGTTCTTACAGTTTTTTGTTTGATAGAATCTCCTGATAGAATAAGGTCATGTAGGAAAATTGAGGCACAAGGGTAAGATGATTTCCATGAGGCATCCCACCTATCGTGTTTTGATATCCAATCCAGTGTTTATAGCATGTCCTAAAGTAGGTCACAGCTTATATGTAATAGCTTTTCACAACAAAGTAGATGGTGGGATGTATTTTTTTGATAATGAAAATAAAGTTTTTCTTGGGAGATTCCAAGCCACTGTTAGGTGTGGTTGGTGTTCTCTATTTTTTAGAGGAGCTTTGTTTTTATGGGTGCTCAAATTAGGTGGTTAGCAGTTGTTGAAATAGCTTGGTTCCTATTGACTTTGGACTGCTCAGACTTCAGTTTTCTTTGAGGCTTTCTGATGTACATGGTAAGTTTAAGTGTTTGGGGGGTGGTTTTTTAAAGGGACAGTTAAAGGAGAAAGGTGAAAAGGGAGATTTTTTTTTTTTTTCAGTTCTTCCTAGATTATTATACAGCCTTTGTTTTTTGTTTTCTAGGAGTGCTAGTAATTTTCTCCCCTCTTTCTCTCTCTCTGTTCTTTTTTTTTTTTTTCCCAAAGATTTTATTTATTTGACAGAGAGAGAGAGACAGCAAGAGAGGGAACACAGGCAGGGGGAGTGGGAGAGGGAGAAGCAGGCTTCCCACTGAGCAGGGAGCCCGATGTGGGGCTCGATGTGGGGCTCGATCCCAGGACCGTGGGATCATGACCTGAGCCGGAGGCAGATGCTTAACGACTGAGCCACTCAGGCGTCCCCTCTCTCTTTTTGTTCTTATGTGGTATTCCTAAAACTCCTTAACAGGATATAGAAGAAACCTTAGAAATGCGTGCTTATCACAAAAGATGGGTATGGGTTTAATATGATTGGATTTTCTTTTTAAATTATTTGGAAAGACTAGAATGGGGCTCAAAATCAACAAGATGTTGTTTTACAGAATTCAGTATCTATACAAAGGAGTTTAGTTTGATGTTTAAGTGAAGGAATAGAACCCACTCACTGTTCTAGGGTGATGTGGCAGCATTCACTTAACATGGTATTTACTGAGCACCAATCAGAACAGCAAATTTAGCAGTGTCAGTGAGGAATGGTTCAAAGGGACTGAGGCTGTAATAGCCAGGAGAAGAGATGATGTAGAGTCTTGATATTTAGAGATTCGCATGAGAAGAAACGATTAGTTTCTTTTGTATGTAGAAATAAATGCGTAAGAGCTGGATGCCCATCTGTCAGGAATATTATAGAAAGAATACACGAGTTCAAGAAAATACCACTGTGGTAACTTCCAAATCAATGTATCTATAAAATGAGATTTCTCTTCTAAGCTACCAGGCTTTCACTATCTTCATTTTTCATTTACTCTTTGATTCTAAGTTTGTGTTTTTCAGAGTGCAAAATGTTGGAATCACCTGGGAACATATATTCAAATGCAGATTCCTAGACTGTGTCTCAGAACCACTAAATCAGAATGTCTGGAGGCCTGAGATTCCACTTTTCCTTTTTTTTTTTTTTTTTTTAAAGTCCTTTGGGGACTTCACCTGATAGAAAATGCAAAATTGAAATTGCCTGCATTCCACTACCAGGATAATGATAAAAGCTCCAAAATACAGCTTCAAGTTTATATTATCTAAAAATACATTTAAAAGTTTTCCCAAGATCATATGATACATAGAAAAATGCACAGAATCACAAGTGTGTGGTTCTATGAATTTTGACAAAACAAACACACTTGTGTAACTCTTCCTTGGATCAAGAAATGGGATATTACAGGCACTTTAGAAGCCTTCTCTGTCCTTTCTACTACTACCTTCTGCCAAAGTTAACTGTGAATTTATTTTGCCTGTATTGAAATCTTTGTATGTTTATGATGCATTCGTAGAAATTAAGTGCAAAAATTTATAGGGCTTTTCAAGGGTTCTCAACCTTTGGTGTCATGGATTTCTTCAGCAGCCTAATCAGTTCTGTGGACTTCTCAGAATGTTTTAAATGTATAAAATACATAGAATTAGAAGGAAACTATATTGAAAAATGTTTTTAAGAGTTAAAACACTGAGTAATACGTGTTTTTTTGTGGACAGCAGCTGGGGTATGATTTTAAAACATGTCATTTCTATAAGTGACAAAGTCACAGGTACTGCTAATATGATGGTTTATCGCCTCTATCCATAATTGAAAGAAATGTTGAATTTCAGCTGGACATTAGTGGGAAAAATATGTATACTTCCACCACATCTAAGTTCACAAAATTGCTGGGTTCTATCCATGGATAGGTATTATGTGGGCCCCAACTTAACAATCTCTGGTAATGTAGTCTCCTTTTACCAGTAAAGAGATTAGGGGCCCAGACGATAGGTTTACTCATCCAAAGTCATACAGTTAGTAAGGTGAACCCTTATTCTAGAATCAGCATGTCCTATTTCCCTGCCCATGGCTTTTCCCATTCTGACTTGAGTATAGCAACAGTAGTTTTTGTGCCAGGCCCTCTGCCAAGGTCGCTAAATCTTAACTTAATCTTCACAGCAAAATAGTAAAGATGTATGCACACTTCCTATCTGTAGCTCAGTTTATTACCAATTTATAAATTGAGATTAGAGAAGATAATCAACTTTTCTAAGATCACACATCTAGCAAAGGTGTGTAAAAGCTAATTCTGTATAAATGGGAAGAATACCCACAACATTGAATATTGTTTTTAACAAATGAAGAAAATCTGACTTCTCTTAAGTAATGAGCCTAAGTGGTATAAATCACACAGGAAAATCATTTTCATCACTTTATAGTAATGAGGAAAGTAGTGGATCTTGACTTTTTAATAGTAGCCATTAATGAATGATGTCTTCTCTGTGGTAGGCTTAAGGAGGGAAAAATTAGAGTTTGGATTGAGAGTTTAAATACCTCATTTCTGTTTGTTCATGAATTCATCCAGCCATCTCTCTTGTTCAGCTGTCTGTTGTCCACATTTCTATCCAAACAGCTGTCACACATTTATCAACTACCTACTAACTTGAGGTTCTGTCTCATTTAGAATATTGTATTTTTCAAAAGTGGATTATCATTTAAAGTACCTTTGCTGATTGCTGAGCATATATGAATGTCACTAAACAACTGTTAGACAAAGTAGAATTCCTTTAAGTGTTATTTTTCTACACTAGATTAGATCTTGAAAGGATGTTTTGACATATTAAAGTAAAATTACTTTTTCACTTTACCTGTTGCCCAGAAATTTGAATTAACCATATTTCTTACATTGTCTTCCCCAAATCCCAACAACAAAAAACAGATTGAAATCTATGAAACTAATAATACCCAGTAATTTTAGAATTTACTTTTTCTTCCCTCTGCCATCTTCTCCTCAACCTCATACAATACGTATTCTTCATTGCATTTTTCTTACAAGTAATTTTTTCCCTCTAATTAAAAAGTCGTGGGGATGCCTGGGTGGCTCAGTCGGTTGGACGTTTGCCTTTGGCTTGGGTTATGATCCTGGGATTCTGGGATCAAGCCCCGAGTCAGGCTCCCTGCTCAGCGGAGAGCCTGCTTCTCCCTCTCCCCACTGCTCTTGTTCTCTCGCTCGCTCTCGCTCTCTGAAATAAATAAAATCTTTAAAAAAAAAATGTCCTCATACTCATCGTAGATAGTTTAGGAAATATGGTCAAGGGGCAAAGAAAGTACCTATAACCACCAAACATAAACAACATTTTTGGTGTGTTACTAAAGTTTTGTCTTTCTAAAATGAGGTTATAATACATGTAGGGTGGTATGTTTTTTTTTTTCCTCACGTAACGTATGTAAAGACCTTTCACGTTGTCAAAGATTCTAAATCATCTTTAATGATTATATGAAACTCCATTACAGACATGTACTGAAATTTAATGTAGTCTATTGTTAGATACCACCTAGAGTGTTTAGTTCTTGCTTTCTGTTCATTTTCTGTCATAAATGACACTATAAAAACATTCTTGTAGTGGAATCTTTGGAGTACTTTTTACTTCTTTAGAACCTTATAGAAGTTAAGTAGCTGGAGCTAAGGTTGTGAACATTTTTAGTCTTATATTGACCAAATCTCTTCTAGTAAATTTTACCAATTTATAGTTCAACCAAAAATTTCTCAATAGAGATAAGAAATAAAATCAACAAATTGGTAGTTAAAAAGGTATTTTTTACTGGGTTTTAGTTTTACCTAACCTCTTAATACTTGCAATTCTTAAAATTGTTTGCTCTATGCCCTGTTTTTGTGATGGTGTATTTGTTAAACTGATTCGTATAGGCCATGTGTTGTGAGGAGAATATAAGCTTTTTCATGAGGCCGTGTTTTGCAGTTTTATAGATTGGCTGCGTTTAAGTTTTGTTTACTTTTTTGTTTGTTTTTGTTGTTGGTTTCCTGCCTCTAAATTACTTAGACATTTACTCATATTTCATTTGTTCCCATTTCAATTCATTATCTGGTTGAAGTTTATTACCCTAATTCATATGATTTAGAGATCTTCCCCTCCTCTACTTCCCCTGCCCACTCCCAAATTGACAGGAAGGTTATTCCAACGTCCTTATTGAAGATCTTTTCACAATGATTGTTTTAAATGCATCTTTATTAAACAACATTTTTTTTTTTTAGATTTTATTTATTTGACAGAGAGTGAGCACAAGCGGGGGGAGCAGCAGAGGAAGAGGGAGAAGCAGGCTCTCTGCTGAGCAGGGAGCCCAATGCGGGACTCGATCCCAGGACCCTGGGATCATAACCTGAGCTGAAGGCAGACGCCTAACTGACTGAACCACCCAGGCGCCCCTCATTTTTCCCATATTGTAATTGACTTGTATAGACAGGTTTTGAAATTTATTGAAGTTGTTTCTTTCTCATGTATCTCTTTATGCTCTTTTCAGAGTAAATAACTTGGTCAAAATGAAGTGTGTTGCAGGTTTCCCAGTTTGAGAAACTTGACTTTAGGCTCCTTGAATTCCAGGCCATTGTATGTTTAGCTGTATCATGTTGTCTCTAAAAGGCATAATGTGGATTGCTCGGACTTGGTCCCTATCTGGAAGAAAAACTGATACTTCAGCATTACCCACTCATTTGATTCTCAAATTCTGTTTAACACATGAAGAAATCGAGGTCTGAGGATTATTGCATTTAATGAACCTGTGAGGTAAAAACAGACAAAATTAGTAGAATTTTTTCTTTCTTCCTTTTTTTTTTTTTTTTTAAATCTAACGCCAAGTGGGGTCCATCTGCTGAATCTTATATCCTAGAGAAACCAACTCCCTAACAGTCTAATAAGTTGTCTAAAGTGCATGTTTCTTAGTATAGTATATAGTAGGCACTAAATGAAGGGGCACACACAACTTATTGAATGTAATTTAGTAAGTTCCTGCAAAATCTTGAAGTATTCTACCACTGTCATTGTGATCAGTTCAGAAAATGTTTGAAATTTCTTTTTTGTTTTCTTTTTACATCATTGATTGTGTTGTTTTGCTTTATTTTAGAGAGTTCCACTTGTTTACATTGATAGTGGTTTGTTATCAGATATGAATTGATTTTGTACCATTTCTCTCACTTTCCCTGAATGGTCCTTTTCACAAGACTCTCAAACTCTTTAAACTACTTTGAAATAGAAAACAAATGATTGCCTGTTAAAAATATAAGATTAAAGGAGCATTACTAAACAGTAACTAAGTTTTAGTAGTGTTCTGTTTGGAAGCTTAAAAAATATCCATTCTCATTTATATGAGATGATTAAAATACATTTAATTTTTTCTAAAACTTATGTATTGTTCGAGGAACAAAGGAAATCCTACATTTTCAGAGTTTCATTTAAAAAGAAGGAAGCTAGTAAAAGCACAGTACAGTTATTTATATTTAGAATTAGCTGTTAATGGAATAGCAGGTGACTTTTTTCCCAAGTTTTTTTTTTTTTTTTTTTAAGATTTTATTTATTTATTTGACAGAGAGAGACACAGCGAGAGAGGGAACACAAGCAGGGAGAGTGGAACAGGGAGTGGAAGAGCCCCAATGCGGGGCTCGATCCCAGGACCCTGGGATCATGACCTGAGCTGAAGGCAGACGCTTAACAATGAGCCACCCAGGCGCCCCTCCAAGATTGTTTTTAATTCTTCATTATTCTTAATATGTTTATCATGGAAAATATGAAAACTATCATTTTCACAAAGAAAAAGATAAAAATCCAAATCATCCCATCTCATGAGTAAGGACCAATTTGTCTGTGCGTGTTCTGGGTGTTTTTGTTACTGTTTTGCAGAATGGGAAAGAATCGTGTTGAACATGTCATTCTATAACTTTGAGTTTTTATATCTGTTGATGTTTACTCAGGTTAATCTCATTCTCAGGGAAGTGATGAGACTGTTGTAACCATTAAATGGAAAGGAGTGCCTTTATAGTTGGAAGAACACATCCAGTCTGTTTTTCTAACTTAAGTGACAAAAGTTCAGTAAACATGTAGCTTGTGGGAACTGCAGAGGATGGGTAGCAGGAAGCATTTTGCATAAATTAATATGGTTGAGAGACATTGATCTGCCATTGAATGTCATTGGCTCTATAGTATTTCATATTTCACTTGATGGACATTGAGGTTGTTTATGCGTTAAGTTATTGATACATCTTTGCATACATTGTTTTTCATTAGGTTATACTTTGAAGTGGAATTGTTGAGTATTTATATTTTTTAAGGCTTTCAGTAAGTATTGACAGATTATCCTGCAGAAAAGCTGTATACATTTATACTTCTGCCAGTAGTATATGACTTTGTCCATATTTTGAGGAACATTAAAACATTTTTTTTTACTCATCAGTTTAAGGACAAAACGTTATTCCTTGATTTTGATTACTAATGATAATGAGCAGTTATACATATTTACTCACCATTTTTTATATAAATTGCCAACTTTTGACCTTTGCCATATTTCAAGGAAAGGTGTTAATATTTTTCCTAGTGATTTTCCCCCCCCCACCCCGTATTCTCCTGTTCAGTCATGGCTGCCACAATTAGAAAGGACAAGAACACTTTTTTTCTTGCATCTGTAATAAAAACCTTAGCAGCATGCAGGAACTGCTGCAGGTCAAATAGATGCATTTTCCTAGTGATTTTTAAGGACGTATATGAAAGACCGTAATGTGCTATCTTAAGATACAATTTTCTTACTGGTATACTTTCTTTAACATTTAAATATTTTACTTCTTAGATGTCAGCCTTTCTCTGCTCTTTGCTCTTGTTCTTTATACTGAAAAGTTCTTTTTCACTGTCAGAATACATAGAAATTCACCATTGTACTGTTATTTTGCTGCTTTTACTTATTTTTAAGCATTTAATTGTTTTTTCTGGAATTTACTTTTGTATAAGAAGTGAAGTTCCAGTCCTCTTGTCAAATGGTTAGTTGGTTCTAACACCATTGGATTTTATTATTGTTTTCTATTTTGTTTTGGTTTGCTTAAACCTCAGAGGCCTACTTGAGTACATGACATAACATAGCAAGGTCCCCTCTTCAAGGAAACGAACCTGTGCACACTGGTATGCAGGCGCACGTACATTGTACATCACCTGCTCCTGTTCACCTCTCCCTACATGAATAATCATTTCAGTGTATTCTTGTAATATGTATTTTGTTTTTATGTGCTGTATTGTTATTTAACTATAGCAAAATAACATATAACATGGAACTTCTCAACAGTTTCCAAGTTTATGATACAGTATCGCCACCATACAGTTCACTAGAAACCACCTCCCCCAACCCTGAGTAACTGAAACTCTATAACCACTGAACAACTTCCTGCCCCCTTCCTCCTCCCAGGCCCTGGCAACCACCATTCTCATTTGCTGTTTCAATGAAGTTGGCTACTTAAATACCTCATATAAGTGGAATCATGAAGCATTTGTTTTTTTCTGACTAGATTGTTTGACTTAGCATTATTTCCTCATGGTTCCTCCAAGTTGTAGCATATGATAGGAGTTCCTTTTTAAGGCTGAGTAATATTCATGTGTGTTTGTATGTCATATTTTCTTTATTCATTTATCCGTCAGTGGACATTTAGTTTGCTTCCACCACATGGCTATTGTGAATAATCTCTTTGAGATCCTGTTTTCAATTCTTTGAAATATATACCCAGAAGTAGAATTGCTGGATCACAGGGTAGTTTTATTTCAAGGACCCCCCCCCCAATACTGTTTTCAAAGTGGCTGCACCTTTTGTGTGCTATATTTTTTTTTTTACACTTTATTGAAATAGACTCGAAAAAGCACACAAAGCATTAGTAGATTATCACACAGAAGATATTTAGGTCAAGAAATAGATGGGCCGCCTGGGTGGTTCAGTCGGTTAAGTGTCCACCTTGTCATTTTGGCTCAGGTCATGATCTCATGGGTCATGAGATTGAGACCCGAGTGGGGCTCTGCGCTCCGTGGGGAGTCTGCTGGAGATTCTCTCTCCCTCTGCCCCTCCACCCACTCACACGTGCATGCTCTCTCTCTAAAAGAAATACATAAATCTTTAAATAAAAAAAAGAAATAGAACTTCCTACCCTTCCAACATAACCCTTCTCATTTCCAAGTCACTGATTTCTCCTTCCTCCCCTTATAAGCCTATTGATAAGCCTGTCTTCTAACACTTAATTTGATCTATAGTTTTAGAACTTTTTATAAATAGAATCAGACAGTAAGTGTTGTATCTGACCTTTTTGCTGAGTATTACATTTGTATAGAAATAATTTGCTCACATACATTGCTATATAATGTTCTTTTGTATTACTATACCGCAATTTGTCCATTATGTTGTAGATGTATACATTTTGGTTGTTTCAGTTTGTGGCTATTAATGCAGCTATGAATATTCTTGATTGTATTTTTTGGTACACATAGTCATGCATAAAATTATTATGTCATGGGGTAGACAGAAGAGTAAAAAGTGGTTCTGCCAATTTTATTCTCATGAACAATATATGAAAATTCTGGCTGTTCCATATCTTTGCCAATGCTTTGTTGTTGTCAGTCTTTTTATAATTTCAAATATTCTGGAGGTTTTGAGTGTATTGTAATTTTAATTTGTACTTTTTTAACACTGAGATTTAGCATCTTTTTATGTGTTTACTGGTCATTTGGACATTATCTTTTGTGAAGTGCGTATGTTTCCTGCTGGTTTGTCTGTCGTTTTTCTTCCTGATTTGTGATTTTCTTTACACTTTTTAAATATGATGTCAGGTATATTTGTTGGAAGAATTTTTCACTCTGTGTCTTACCTTTTCCCTTCCCTCAATGGTGGATTTTGACAAATAGAGGTTATTAATAGAATAACTGTATTGTATTGAATAACAATACAGTTTATCAATGATTTCCTTGAGCTTACTGCTTTTTCTGCCTTGTATCAGAAATACTTCTCTACGCCAAGGTCCAGGAAGACATATGTGCCAGATCTTTTAGACGTGTGCTTGTCCAGTATTGGTAGTCACTTGCTCCATGCGACTATTTAAATTTTGATTAATTAAAATTAAATAAAATTTCAAGGTCATTTCCTTAGTCACAGTAGCCACATTTCAGGTGCTCAGTAACGACATGTGGTTAGTGGCTATCATATTGGACAGCACAGGTACAGACTATTACCACCATTACAGAAAGCTGTCTAGGGCAGTGTTGTCCTAGAACCTGATTATTGAACATTCACATTTATATTTCTGATTCACCTGGAATCGATTTATATGAGTGGTTTGAGGTAGTAGGGGTCAAAGTTCATTTTCTTACATACAATAGCAAATTGACCAAAACCATTTAATGATAAGACCATCCTGGCTCAGCAGTGCTACTTTGTTGTAATTCAGGGCTATTTCTGGGCCTTTTATTCTATTCCATTGGTTTATTTGTCAATACTATGTCATTATCACACTCTCTTCATTACTTTGCTTCATTACTGTGTCATGATATAGTATCCTTTATATATTTTTGAATTTTGTTTGTTGAAATGTGTAATTTCATTTTGTGTACTGTATTTTCAGTGTACAGGAAAAATACTATATCTCACATCTCATTCTGTTTCCTACTTTTTTTAACTAAGAGTTTGTTTTCAAGATCATTTTGTCTTACTATGTGTACCTCTAACCCATTTCTTCTGATTTCTGCACCATACTCTTAATTACCAGGTTAATTCCAACCTCCTTTACCATACCAGCACCACCCTTTATTCTTTTTGGTCATTTAGAAAATTTTTATTGAATGCCTCTTATATGTCAGGCACTATTACATGTGTTGAGGATAAAGCACTTCTAAATTTATTTTATTTATTTTTAAATATATAAATATTTTATTTAAATGTATATATATTTATTATATAAATAGATGGGTTAAGAAAGTATTTATTAACACATAATGTATTATTTGTTTCAGGGGTACAGGTCTGTGATTCATCAGTCTTACACAATTCACAGCGCTCACCACAGCACATACCCTCCCCAGTGTCCATCAACCAGCCACCCCATCCCTCCCAACCCCCTCCACTCCAGCAACCTCACTTTGTTTCCTATGATTAAGAGTCTCTTATGGTTTGTCTCCCTCTCCGGTTTTGTCTTGTTTCATTTTTTCCTCTCTTCTGCTATGATCCTCTGCCTTGTTTCTCAAATTCCACGTATCAGTGAGATCATAAGATAATTGTCTTTCTCTGATCAACTTATGTCGCTTAGCAGAATACCCTCTAGTTCCATCCATGTCGTTGCAAATGGCAAGACTTCAATTTTTGATGGCTGCATAATATTGTGTGTGTGTGTGTGTGCGTGTGCGTGTGTGCATGCACACACCACATCTTTATCCATTCATCTGTCGATGGACATCTTCCATAGTTTAGCTATTGTGGACATTGCTGCTGTAAACATTGGGGTGCAAGTGCCTTTTTGGATCACTACATTTGTATCTTTGGGGTAAATACCCAGTAGTGCAATTGCTGGGTCGTAGGGTAGCTCTATTTTCAACTTTTTAAGGAACCTCATACTGTTTTCCAGAGTGGCTGCACCAGCTTGCATTCCCACCAGCAGTGTAGGAGGGTTCCCCTTTCTCTGCATCCTCACCAACATCTACATGACAAACCTTTTAAAACAGTAATTTTCCATAGAAGGTTTATGTAATTTCTTCTTAAAGAAATATTAGCATATACTTATTTAAAGGTAGGGTTATTTGATTTGGTGTGAAAGTATGGTAATGAGACCAGGATACTAATCCCCAGTGTGGATTATCTTTTGTGGTATGCCCTGCATTCTTAATATTGGCAGACTCACTCAATAATAATTGATATTGCTATCAGAGGGTTCAAATGTAACTGAACCATGAGTGACAATCCAGATAGTCAAGCTACTGGAAAAAAAACAACCCAAAACATGCTTTTAAGATGATGATTCAATAAGGTTTTCTTTCCATATGGAGAACAATTACTAATGAGTCATTCTTATAATCAGGTAATCTTAAACATTTCATTTGATAAATTCACTTTTACTTTAAAATAGTTGACTATCTAACAATAATTTAAAAAATTTAAAAAATAAAATAGTTGACTATCAGTAATATCTTTCCTTTATAAACTATTTTCCTGTAGGTTCTTCTTTGAACTAGACTTTTAATGTTTTTGATGGAAAGGTTTTTAATTATGTGATAATAGGTTTAAAAGATGAAATTCTTTCATGGTTGTAATTCACACTTTTTTGAAGGTATCAGTGTTAACTGAAGAAGTTCGCAAGTAGTTTCTATCCAGTAGTTTAAACTATATTCACTCACACTGATACTGAAATAAATCATCAGTTTGTGCTAGGCTCATAAGAAGGCTAACTTAAGGAGCGGAGGCAATTGTTGATGGGTTTGTGGGATGATGTTTGCTGGGTAATGCTGAATGTGGACTTTAATGAGTAACAGAGCTCTGTAACAGTGGTCTTGGGGTGGGAAGTTGTGGTCAGATGATGCCATAACGTTGGTGAGAGCTCTTAAATCAGAGTTTTTCAGCAGTGAAATGACCTAGAGACAGGCATGAGAAAGGAGGAGGACAATACATATATTATTATTTTTTAAATATTTTATTTATTTATTTGACAGACAGCAAGAGAGGGAACACAGGCAGGGGGAGTGGGAGAGGAAGAAGCAGGCTTCCCGCTGAGCAGGGAGCCCTATGCGGGGCTCGATCCCAGAGCTCTGGGATCATGACCTGAGCCAAAGGCAGACGCTTAACGACTAAGCCACCCAGGCGCCCCAGTACATCATATTAAATAACTGATTGAAGATTGACCCTAAAGTGGGCAGAGAAAGAAAGTGAGCCGCGGCCAGCTGTTTCTTTCTGACAAGCTTGTCTTATTTAATCTTCCCTTTTTATTTTTAATTTTATTTAATCTTGCCTTTTTGGGTGAGCTCCCTCATTAAGGATGCTTAGATTTTTTTTTTTTTTTACCAGTAGTCCTCTACCATTATATAATGGTAAATTAGTAATCAAATTGATCCATATTTTAATGTCACTTTTCCTGTTGAATTGGGCTTAATTGTTATTGGGCTTTATTTAGATTTTCCCTTCTTTGGGGGAAGCTGTTTTATTTATTCCTTGAAGGCCTTAAATATAAAAAACAATATAATTGTATTTAAGATGCAAGTAATTAACCAGAATTTTGCAAGGTCTGTTGGAATTGATTGCATGTTTTTTGAAATATTTCTCAACAATGGTCCAAATATTTTTGTTTCCATTTTAGAACAAAATCCAGTCTCATAGCAGAGGAGAATATAATGTTTACAGCACCTTTCAGAGCCATGAACCAGAGTTTGACTACTTGAAAAGTTTAGAAATAGAAGAAAAGATCAACAAAATTAGGTGGTTACCACAGAAAAATGCTGCTCAGTTTTTATTGTCTACCAATGGTAAGTGTGAAATTTTTTTCCTTTTATATGCCCACTATCTATATATATCCTGTAGGATACTTACCCCTTTACAAAGAGGAATAGGTGTTCAGAGATTTCTACAAATAGACACTTGGAAATATGTCTTCCCCATAGAGAATGTGTAAATTTTTTTATGTGTTCCCTTTTTTATTCTCTTTTAGTTTTTAAATTCCATGAAAAAGGTCCTCAGGTGTCAGTTTTCTTTTGGTACATACACAGTCGTAGTGAACCAAAAAAGGACCTTACCATTGGATTTAGGTCAGGTACCGCTTGTCCCGCTTCTTGGCTTAGTAGCCTTGAGCAGTTTATAACACTTGAGTCAAATTTTCCTCATTGGCAAACTGGAGATGGTAATATCTATGTAATAATATTGTTATGGGTAGTAAATGTGATAATTTCTAGTATGCGTAGTAAGTTCTCATAAATGTTAAAGTGTGCCTAAACTCTCCAAAGAGTATCTCAAACTGTAAATACAAAATACTCCATCGAAGGATGGTCTCCATTCCAGGATACTTTCTCGGGGAGCACTCTTTCTACTTGATCCTTTGTTCAGTAAGGACACAAACTGGAGTCAACATTCTGCCTTCTTCCCAACAAGCCTCATGGGTGGGAGATTTCTTCTTACACTGTTTTGTCTGCTCAGGAGAAGTTACCAAATAAGAGAATTGTGTAATGACTACCAGAATTTAAAGTGCTTTATGACAAGTTTAAGGACATTTCTTTTCTTTCTTTCTTTCTTTTTTTTTTTTTTTTTTAAAGATTTTATTCATTTATTCATGAGAGACAGGGAGAGGAAGAAGCAGGCTCCCTGTGGAGCAGGGAGCCTGATGCGGGACTCAGTTCCAGGACCCTGGGATCATGACCTGAGCCACACACGCACCCTCTTTTTTGTTCTTCTAAATTTTTTTCATATGGATTGTTTTGACTTGGTTTATCCTCGGGCTTGGGTCTGAAGAGAACCACTAGAGTGATTGAGGGGGACTTCCAGGTTCTGGTTAGCCATAGTCTGTAAAATATTTAAATTAGAACTTTCTTGAGACTGGCATAAGGCACTATTAATGAAATCAGACTTTAGAACCTAGACCTTACCATTCTTTACCGTTTGCTGATTGTAAACTCAGGAGACTTCTGGGGTGACATGGTGGAAAATGTCAAGTGCCCCTTTCATCCCATTTAGGCCTCATCACCCACTCTGTCAAATTCTTAGAAGTGCATTCCATAAAAGAGTGTCACTAGCTGACACCAGACATGTTTGCTTCCTCTTAGGTGCCCGTTTTTCTGATTGTCAAAGCTCTCCCCAGCCAGCCCACCAAAACCCTCTACCCCCCCTCTTCTCACATCAACTGCATTCACCTCTCTTCTCCTTATTAAAAGAAAAATAAATGATTTAAAGCTTATGACTTAGAGCATTATAGATGGAGGAACTGTGTTTATTCATGTCAGATGTTGGGTTCTAATCTTGGTTCAGTTTTAATTTATATGGTAAACTGAGCTATTTCAAATAGCACTTCACATACTGCTCTTTCACATCAAATCATAATATAATTCTATCATTTATATGGTTTCTACTTTTGGAAATAAATGCCCCAAGTAAGTGTGTTGGTGGGACATACATAATTCATGTATTGGGATATTTGTTCTTAATAATTTTGGCAGTTCACTTTGTATGGGATAAGTTACTTTTCTTTTTATAAAGGGAAATGTTTAAAATAAAGGCAGAACTAGGATAAGGGAGCCCTACGTACCTATCACCCAACTTCAGCAGTTCTCAGTTCATAGCCAGTTGTTTTTTCAGGTACTTCCGCTTCCTCTCCTTCTCCGTGTTGTTCGGAAACAAATCCCATTTCAATTCATTCATGGATTAAATCTTAATTACCTTTCACTTCTCCATTAATACCCACATGTGTCTTCCATGCAGGTTTATACACGTGCTCTCTGTGGTTTGAAATAAGCAAGGCAGTGTTTAACCAGATGAGCCTTTCTAGACAGTAAACTCTACAAAGGCTCAGTGGAGGGAGAGACCACTGGGAATTCCAGTGGTTGGGTCTCGGGTATGTGACTCTATGTAGTATTTTTCTGTAGACGGAAACAACAGTGTCACCCAAATAGGTTTACCATGTAAATTTTAAGTCCTTGATTAATAATACAAATTATTTTAAAGGGCTTCTGTCTTTTGTTGTTGTTACCATTAATGAATACTAAATAAAATACAATTATTTGGGGCTGTGGTACTTTTTTTGTGCTAAAAAGTAGAGCCCACTTTGGAAGGATAAAACACGTGTGGGGATTTTACAGAGTGCTATGTCTGGATGTGGTGGAACGGGAAAAGGATGGAAGGACTAAAACTTAAGCCATATCTGGAAAGCTTTATTGTTTAAAAAGAGAGAAAATAATCATGGAGAATGTCAACATCTTTTAAAACTAAGTAATAATTTTGTATTATTTGGTATAGTTGTCTCTGTGAGATTGAGCACAATAATACCTCCTCCCCTACATGTAACAGGCCTTTTCACTCAAATCCTGTAGGAGATTGATGGAGAATAGGACTAAACATACCACCTTTGATTGACCAAAAGTAATCTTACTTTTGTCTTTGCATTGGCTTTCCATGGTCATCATAAACTGTCCAGTGTTTCCCAAATTGGTTTTACTTAAATAACTTCATAGTGCCCATCTTACAACTTTAGTTCATTTAATGTTTCTTCTGGTTACTGTTCTTTCTCGTTCATCTCCTTTTGCTTTCTTTGAGTTCTCCTCAACTCTTCCACATTGCACAAATGTCCACCTCTAACCTGTTGACTGTGGGTCTTGAATAGATGAGTAATACAAAGTTCACTAGTAAATGCCTTGTGTTTTAACAGCTTGTTTATAAGAATCTTTAATAATAGGGCGCCTGGGTGGCTCAGTCGTTAAGCGTCTGCCTTCAGCTCAGGTCATGATCCCAGGGTCCTGGGATCGAGCCCCGCATCGGGCTCTCTGCTCAGCAGGAAGCCTGCTTCTCCCTCTCCCACTCCCCCTGCCTGTGTTCCTTCTTTCGCTGTGTCTCTCCCTGTCAAATAAATAAAATCTTTAAAAAAAAAAAAAAAAAAAAGAATCTTTAATAATAAAGCTGCATTCCCACAAAGGAAACTTGTTAGCAAGGTCTTCCCTGTCCCAGTCCTCTTTTTATGGTGAAAGGAACACGGACTTTTGGACTTCTGGAACCCTCTTTACTTGCTGGTATTTTTTTTTTTTTTTTTTTAAGGTTTTATTTATTTGAGAGCGAGAGAGTGAGAGCGAGTGTGCATGAGCAGGGGGGAGGGGCTGAAGGAGAGGGAGAAGCAGACTCCCTGCTGAGCAGGGAGCCTGACTCAGGGCCTGATCCCAGGACCCTGGCATCATGACCTGATTCACAGGCAGACCCTTAACCGACTGAGCCATCCAGGCGCACTTTACTTGTTAGTATTGACAGTATAGGGAAACACCATAGAGCAGTGGTTCTTAACCTTTTAGAAATGACACATTTCTTTGAGGAATCCAATAATCCCCTTATAGAAAAATATGTATATTTCCATAATTCTGCATGCAGTTCTGTGGAGTTTGGTTATTGTCACATACCTCCAGTAGGCCAAAATCTACAGTTAAAAAAGTCACTACTACAGAGCTTAAGAATTTTGATTTTTTTTAAAAATTTGTTATACTTATTAAAATATTTTATTTCTGACCTGCCCTGTTCCCAAGCATTGCACAGAAATTGTATAGTACTTTTCTATCCTGTGTTTATGTTACTAAATTTTTTTAAACCTCTTTTTTTTTTTTTTTTTTTAAAGATTTTATTTATTTGAGAGCACACAGGCAGGGGGCAGGGGCAGAGGGAGAAGCCAGGCTCCCCGCTGAGCAAGGAGCCTGATGTGGGACTCAGTCCCAGGACCCTGGGATCATGACCTGAGCCAAAGGCAGACGCTTAACCAACTGAGCCACCCAGGCGCCCAAATTTTTTTAACCTCTTTAAGTGACAAATTTTATCACTTAGAAAATGTGTTTTAAAGTGTAATATGTTTTAAAAATCTATTTACCCAGTTTTTCATGATATAAAAAAATAATAATTTTCTTCTTAAAACACTATTAGGAACCATAAACTGATTACATCTTATTTGAAAAGTTTGATAAGTACATTGTGATTTCTTTATCTGGATCTTTGGTAAGGATGATGAATTTGGACAGGCCATAAAGACAGTTGCGGGGATTGGGCTAGGGGAAACTTTTCATCCTTATTTTTAGATGATAATTACTCCCAAAATTAAGAGTTTAGGCTTGACTCATTACATTTGGGGACAAGTAGAATATCCTAAAATATATAAATCTTTACCTCGACATAGCACATAGAAAACACATATAATTTAACTGTAAGATAACTCTAAACAAGATTAACTAGGGTTTAGATAAAGTAATAGATTACAAGTTAGTAAAGTTAGCAGTTTTTTTCTGCTTACACTTCATCCTTGCAAAGGGTATCCACAGGGTTGGCTAGCACCCCCTTCACCACCAGGCAGAGAGAGGTGGCAGGCCTAGAGGAGTCCCTAGAAAGGGTGACAACATTTTAGAAAGTGCCTCTGTGCACTGTTTTTTAAAATCATACCCATTGGCTTATGAAAGGACCATTAAGAATGTGATACTTTTATATGAATGCAATTTGAAGATTATAACAAAAGTATTAAATAAACATGCATGAGTCTGTAATGATTTAAATAAACATAAGCAGGGAGTGGAGATGCTTCTTAGAGAATTTCAAATATATGGATGGATGCTTCTCCTTTATAGGGACTGTAACTTAATTTTTCCGTTAAGTGTGGACTGGACTTTAGAGATTCATTTCCAAAGACTAGAGTATGGCAAGGGGGAAATTAATAACTGCAGTGGAGAAACCTGGCAGATACTGCCTTAACCAAGTGAACAGAGCTTTCATCCCCAGTGGGAAAGTCATGTTGGTACAATGTATACCTTCACTTCACCTCTGGTATTCTTCTAAAACCCAGTGATCCCAGTCTGATCATGAGAAAACAGCAGACATACCCAGTCGGGACATTCTGCAATACCTCACTGCTGCTGCTCGGAACTGTCAGGATGATGAAAACTAAGAAAAGTCTGAGAAATTGGTAAAGTCAGAGGGACTAGGGAAACTTGACAACTAAATACAGTGTTGTTTGGATCCTGGAACAAAAAGGGATGTTAGTAGAAAACCTGGTGGATTCTCAGTAAAGTCTGGAGTGAGTTAGTAGTAATGTACAATGTTAATGTCTTAGTTTTAACAAATACACCATGGTTGCATAAGATGTTGACATTAGAAGAATTGGATGAAGGGTATAATGGAAACACTTTGGACTATCTTTGTAACTTTACTGTAAGTCTAAATGTACTCCAAAATAAGTGTTTCTTTAAAAAATACTATTAAAAACATTTAAAAAATACTATTTAATATATTCTTGATAACCTAGGAATTTTGTCTTAAAGAACTTGGGGACATAGCTTTTAATTGGTCATTTTTTTTTTTCAGACCCTGACCAACTTGACTTGAATCCCTAATACAACAGGGAAAGATAGATTTAAACAGAGGCATCCAGTCTATGAAGGAATTTGTGGAGTCTTTGGTAGGATCTGCTAGGAAGTGTGGGACCAAGGGAGATAGATAATCCTTTATCATTTTTATTCTAAATAATAAGCTGTATTTGTTTGTTCTCTTTTTAAAAATACTAAGTATATATATGTATGTGTTTGTGTTTACAAACATGTGGGTGCTTACACACACACACCTTTTCCCCTCTCCAGCTTTAATTATTTTAATTATTTTTAAAGGACAAGGACCTGGCTGTGACGTGATTTTAATTTTGAGGGGCGCCTAGGTGGCTCAGTCTGTTAAGCGTCTGCCTTTAAGACCCTTCTGCCCAGGGTCCTGGGATCAAGCCCCATGTCAGTTTCTCTGCCTCTCCCTCTGCCTGCCGCTCTGCCTGCTTGCGCGCGCGTGCTCTCTGTCAAATAAATTAAAATCTTTTTAAAAAATGGTACTTTGAGTGCCATTAATGTATAAATTTGTGATTTCTATGTATATGTGTTTTTATTCTCCAGGTAATGGGAAATTTGTTTTTTATTAAGTCACATAAGAGAGTTTATTCTTGGGACCCTTTTAGGTGAAATACGAAATAGCTTGTTTGAATATGCCTTAAACTTCTATTAGTATTATTCTTTTTTTGAGGACTTTTTTCATTTTTCTCTCCAGATAAAACAATAAAATTATGGAAAATCAGTGAAAGGGACAAAAGACCAGAAGGGTATAACTTGAAAGAGGAAGATGGAAGGTATAGAGATCCTACTACAGTCACTACACTACGAGTAAGTACTTAAGAAAAAATGATCGTAATTCTGATAGTGTTCTGTATTCATATTAGATAGTCTAGACCCTGAGCAGAACTTGAATAGGATTAACTATAATCTGCCCCCCCCAGAACAATTTTATAACCAGATAGGACATTAAAAACTCCCGTTTTAAATAACCATGTCCCACATAGAGGTCTCTCTGTGCCAGGGGCTGACCCAGGACCCAATGCAAGACTGTTTTATACAATGCCACACTCTGTTTTGCCCTCATGGTTTGAATGTCAGCTCTTATACATATCAAGATTAATTTTCTTTGGAGATAAAGAAGTAGGTAGAAGTGGACCAGATATCCTAGTTGCAGCTAAGAAATACCAAGAATTAGATGCTCTGGGCTAATTTCCTTCTTAGCCAGTTCAAACCAGAAACATTGAGCTTTGCGAGTCTCCAGCAAAAGATTGGAACTAGAAAGCAAAACAAATTCTCATAGTATTGCTATCTATAAAAGAAGGTAAATTAACCAAATAATTCATTTTTCTTCTCATTTCAACACTTTAAGGATCAACATCAGTTGCTTTATAAAGCTAAATCTGTGTAATATTATAGTGTTCCCTCAAAAACTAGGATAAAGAACTGAAACCTTAAGTGCCATTGTAAATAGTGAGCATTTTGTAATGACCGTTTTTCATGTGTCTTATTGACAGGTGCCAGTCTTTAGGCCCATGGACCTGATGGTTGAGGCCAGTCCACGAAGAATATTTGCCAATGCTCATACATACCACATCAACTCAATTTCTATTAATAGTGATTATGAAACATATTTATCTGCAGACGATTTACGGATTAATCTTTGGCATCTGGAGATTACAGACAGGAGTTTTAGTATCCATTTGGTTTCTTTTTTTGGTGTTTGGTAAAGAAGGCATGTTGTGCCCATACTAGATTTATTTTCCATCTCTCCTTCGTGTATTTTTATTTCTTCTCTTTGAAAGTAGCTTCTTACTTTATACCACTTTTTCTTTGTGTTTAAGTGATTAAACAGTGGGTGAAGTTCTTTGATAAAGAGCATAATGTATTGGTTTAAAAATAGGATTCTTGGAATTTTAAGTACTATTATAGTAAGTTTAGTACTTAGTACTAAATACTTTGCTGTAATACTATGTATATTAAGTACAATCTATACCATGAGTGTAGGTACAGTATGCACCTGTGAACAGATTTTTTTTAATGGTTGAGTTTTTTATAAAACAAATTTGTGGAGTATTATTTATTAAAAATGTAATTATAAAAATATTCTTAGTAAGGTTGGCAAAAGAAATTGATACAAGTCATGATGCATGGTGGTATGAAGTCAGTAGAAATATTCTCCAGATGCCACTTTCATTGTCTGTATCATCCTTCTGAGATTTTTCTGTACATGTACCAGTGTGTGATACAGACATACCTGACGAACACAATATACTATATACATACAGTGTGTGTATGTGTGTGTATATATAAACATCCTAGATGGTTTATAAATATATTTGTTTCAAGTATCTTTTTAAAAGGTTTTGATACATGTTTGCAGTTATTGCTGCTAGTGTTAATGTTGTATGTATTTTTAAATAGACATCATTTGAAAAATTAACACTACTGTAATTCATATTCTACCCATAGCATATAAAAGAGCCTGTTTCCCTCCACCATTACCAGTCTAGTTAGTGAAAAGTCCTAATATTTACCAACCATTTATATTTCTTTTTGTTCTTTTCTAGTTTTTTCATTGGATTTATATATATTCTTACTGGGTTTTTTGTTTGTTTTTAAAGCACCTTTTTTTATATTAAGTGAATCAACTTCTTTGTGGTGCAAATAGGTTCCCCTTTTTGCCGCCTTGAAGTTTTTTACCTTTGTTTTGTTTAGAATATACACTAATAATATTCTGGGATTTGTATCATACTCAGAAAAAGAGGCCCATCTACAGTCTAACATGGTTTCTTCTAAGATTTTTTCCCAATCTTTAGCAGTTTTGATCCTGCTGGGATTTATACTCCTATAAGGAGTAGAATGCAATTCGGAATTAATACTTGTGCTTAAGTTTATGAATGAATTCTATATTTGAGAAATAGAAAATTATATTTGCCCTTTTTTCTAAGTGGAAATTCCTTAATAAAATGCTATCCAGATATTGTGGATATCAAACCTGCCAATATGGAAGAGCTAACAGAGGTGATTACGGCAGCAGAATTCCATCCAAACAGCTGCAACACGTTTGTATACAGCAGCAGTAAAGGAACTATTCGGTTATGTGACATGCGGGCCTCTGCCCTCTGTGATAGGCATTCTAAACGTAAGTGTACGGTCTTTTTTTTCAAATGATAACATTTTCTGTTTTTTTGAAAACTAGCATCAGATGTGGTGACTACATTTGCATAGGTTTACAAGTCTGAAAACCTGTGTGCCCAGGGCCTCCTGTACACTTTGGTAAGCTGTCTGACTCCACATGAGGCATTGTAGGTTATTCTACTGGAAGAACATAAAAAGCTATCTTGGGAGCATGTCTGTCGATGTCCCAGTGGATATATTTTTAAATGGAGTGTTATTTTGGGGGAACTTGGGGCTGGGCTCTCCAGCTCTTTTTTCAAGTAGAGTGTTGGTTTTTTTCCTACCCTCCTTCCCTCCCTTTTCTCCTTTCCTCCTGCTCTCTCTTGTTGCTTTCTGTTTTGAGCTTTCTAGGAATACTTTTCTGAGAAGAGATTTCCTTGGTTTAAAAAAAGTTTAAAAGCACTGGGTTAAAAAATTGAGGGGTTGCATTATTGTCTTCATGTTGTTGAGTGTTTTTAAAACTCATGAAAATTGGTACATGCCTGTTACCAAAACAGTTTTATCTGGCCACTAAAAAAAAATAAAATCTGATATAAATTTGGATGGTGTGTTCCCTTGCGGTGACAGTACGGGCAAAGTCATGGACGTATCTGCAGAACCTACAGACCTGGTGCACTTTGAAGTCCGAAGTCCTGGCTGTTCCTGGTTCTGCTAAATCAGCTCTAGGACCCTGGGAGTATATATTTTTGTATCTTCAATGTCAATGTTAAGTCATTCCCCTTAAGAAACTTTAAGGGGAGGTTATGTTCTTATAGTCAGAGAGATGTTTTTTCGGTTCTGCACTAGCCTGTCATCTGTAGCTTACTCTTAGGAAGTTTGTGAATGGTTGTCTCAGCAAGTGCTTTGTCCAAGCCAGAATATTACACAAATTGCCCTTTTTTTTTTTTTTTTTTTTTGCTTGTTTTTAGTGTTTGAAGAACCTGAAGATCCCAGTAACAGGTCTTTTTTTTCTGAAATCATCTCCTCTATTTCTGATGTAAAATTCAGCCATAGTGGTCGATATATGATGACTAGAGACTATTTGTCAGTCAAAATTTGGGACTTAAATATGGAAAACAGGCCTGTGGAAACATACCAGGTATTTGCAGTTTTTTCTTTCAATTAGCATATACCCTATTTACTTCTAAGTCTTTATAGAGAAGGATTTTGTACTATGTGTTAATCCCAATACAGCATGGTTGACCCTTAGGCTTTTTCCTTCAGAGATCCATGAGTATGTTGCTTTTCCATATGTTAATTTTATATATACTTTTATAGGTTGTGTTGTCTATTCAGTTAAAGTGTGATTTTGCTACCAGTTTGGTTCATTATTGACAACTTTTTTCCGCACCACTGTCTACATTTAAAGTGAGGAGGGAAGAGTACTGTAATAAGGTCTAGGTGGGGAAGAGGATTGGGAAGAATGGCCAGTCCTAGTGGAGATGTCCTGGTTGGAGTATGCGCAGGAGTAGTTGAACTAGAGCTTAACTTTGGCATGCCCATAGACTGGCATTTTGCCTTTTGGCTGATAACTGTTGTCTTAGGCTAAAGGAGAAGGGCTTGAAAGCCCAGCGGACGGCTTTAGGTGTTTGGCTGTCTATTGTAGAATGTTAGTTCTGGGTCCTCTTTTTGTCAGCCAGCCACTACCATTGATCCCCTATCCCTTTCTTCTGGAGAAGAGAATAAAGACATGCACAGCTGGGGACATGGTGGGGGGCAAGCAGAAACCTGGGGTAAGCCCTAGACTACAGTGTAGAAAACACTTAAACACTGGTTTTAAGAATACAGAATTTATAAATGGTACCTTCCTTATGTTGTGTGTTTTCCATAAAATTAGAATGATGTTTCTCAAACCTTTTAATCCTCTTTGACAAACATAAACTACTTAAGACTCTTCCTTAATGGTATTTGAAAATTTAAAATAAATGCTATGTTGAAACAAAAGCAAAGAGATACATACTGCTTTGTTTTCAAATTACATTTGTGTAACTTCCAAGATTGTGATCTGTCTCCTGGTGTTTCTCAACACCACTACCACCCCTGGTTGCCATTGAGAATAATTGATTTGAATCTCAACTTCATACTCTTAAAATTGTTTGGTGAGAATCCCTTGTATGTGCATTCTAAAACTTTGCCAAATTGTTATCATTAACTTAACTTGCAGTTTTTCTGCTTATGCTGAATTAGATTAGTGATTCGGAGTAGAGTCACATTTTATACTCAATATATACAGATTCAGCTGTTGAGTTTAATATAGGCATCTTGCTGAGCTATGTGTGACTAAAGGGTATTTTGATCTTAATAATTTTTTGCCTCCTGTCCTGACCCTACCTGAGTTACAGTTCCTCAGTGTTAACAGATTTGTACTTAATGTTACATAGATATGGCCTGAATCATTCCATTATACTTAAAAGTTAAAGTGGACACTTAAAAAGACTTCAGGTTGTTTCATAAAGAATAGAGAATTCTAAGCATTTAGAAGGTACCTACTCTTTTCTATCATTAATTCTTTTTTAAGGCTCTCTTTAAGTAACAACGGTTAGTAGATCAAGACAACCCCCCTGATTTGGTATTGGACCTTTCCTGCTTTGTAATTTAACAGTGTTAATATTGAAATGCATTATTTCTTAGAATACCTTTTAAATACCAGATTTATTTATTTTTTGGCTTATCCCTTTGTGAAATACTAGTGAATTCTACTTCAAAAAACAGGTACATTTTCATTAGATTTTGATATTCTGTGAGGAATATCAAGTGATACAATTTTTTCAGTGATGCATACGTTGATTATATACAATTGATCTTTGAAGAGCATAGTTTGAACTGCGTGGGTCCACTTTATACATGGATATTTTGTTCTATAAAAAGAATAGAGTACTGCAAATGTATTTTCCTTGTGATTTTCTGAATAACATTTTCTTTCCTCTAGCCTACTTTATTACAGACTACAGTATATAATACATATTACATACACAAAATACATGTTAACTTTATGTTATCAGTAAGGCTTCCCCAGACAACAGTAGACTATTAGTAGTTAAGTTTTGGGGAGTCAAAAGTTATATGTGGATTATTTTTTTGAGATACATTTATTTGAGAGAGGGCAAGAACACGAGCTGGAGGGGCAGAGGGAAAGGGGGAGAGAATCTGAAGCAGACTCCACCCTGAGCATGGAGCTTGACATGGGGCTCGATCTCGTGACCCTGAAATCACAAACTTAGCCAAAACCAAGAGTGGGATGGTTTAACTGACTCTGCCACCCAGGGGCCCCTATATGCGCATTTTTGACTGCAGGGGGATTAGCACCCCTAATCCTCGAGCTGCTCAAGGGTCAGTTATAATACCAAATCAGGGCACAGCCATGCTGTGCATAGCATAGGCACTTTAATGATAATGTAGGCTTCCATTATTTATGCCCAGAGAATGGTATTTAAAAAGGAAGTAAAACATAATATTGAGTATTTTTTTTATCAGCAATTAATGGACTGAAAAAACCAAGTGTTAACATATTCAACTACTGCTATAATAGTCTTTAATTATTCTCTATCTGTACCATTTTCAAATGTATTTTAGTCTAAATATTTTAGTCCAGCTTATAAAGAGTTCATGTGTCATGCCCCAAAGGGTATTTTCTCTGTCCTACAGTAGGAAAATGCGTGTTCATAGAAGGGACCTCATTTGTTTGTGAAAAGGATAAAATGCCTTTATTATTTGTTGCTAAGAGAGTTGAGTTTTAATAAGATTACAGAGTATTGTGTCTGTATATTCCTTTTTAAAAAAATGAATTGTTTAAATATTTTCGTAATATCACTTAGCAGATCCTCAGGTGAAAATAAGTATATCTATAATAATATATAATAATGTATTTATATTTAAAACCCAGGTTCATGAATACCTCAGAAGTAAACTTTGTTCACTGTATGAAAATGACTGCATATTTGACAAATTTGAATGTTGTTGGAATGGATCTGACAGGTAATTGATTTTAATTTGAACTTCTCATTCAAATGTGCCTTTTATTAGAGGAAAGAAATGTGCTATTTCACTTCTCCTAGTATGATTGACATAAATTACAAATCCTCACTTCATTCCCTGCCCCCGTTCACTTGAAATAAATTCAATAATCTTGTAGTAATAATAGCAGATAAAAATTAAACATTGTGTTTCACTAGTAACTATGAAAATACACCAAAAAATCTAGATATCTTAAATTATGATTTAAATATCTTTAAATATTTCCCTTTTTTGAACCAGATCAATGACATTTTTGACATGCCAACAATTAAAATGGTGAAATTTCAGTTTGGTGGTTCATCTAGGAAACTTTTGAGAAATATTTAGGCAGTGGATATTTCATTTGGAATGTTAAACACCAGTTTTTCCAGATATCACATTAATATCTCATAGAAGTGGTAATTACCGTATGTAATTTAACCATATTACCATGAGTAATTAGGGTTTTATAATCCACAATTTTGCCATGGTATATGATTTGTTTTTATTGTATGGTGAAAATGTGTACCATTATTTCCAAGGAGAAATAAGTCTTAATCTTCCAGTTTTTCTTATCAATATTTATTTACCATTTATTGTGTTCCAATAGAACAGAAAATAGAAGAAAACAGTGTTGGAATTACTTAAACTTGCCTTCAAGGTCATTAAGAGGTACTTTTTATTTAACAGTAGTTCAATCAGTGAAGCTTAATAACATTCAAGTATCACGGTGTTCTGTGTTATAGAGGATGCTAGAACTTGGATCATTTATCTTTGGTGTGATTTTTAATATTAACTTTTATCTGAATCTAACATGATACCCAGTAATAGGCTGGTCACAGTAAGCCTAGACTCAGAACAAGCAAGCTTTACTTTTGAATGCCACTACTTAACACTAAGGCATCAAGAAGGAAGAAGGAAAGGGAAGAAGAGAAAGGAGAAATTTGCAGACAGAGAAAGAAGATACTGACACACTAGGATCTGATGCACTGCTACACCAGCTCTTCCTCACGTTGTTGAAACATTGTTGGCAGTTCTAAGTTATGTTCCATTATCAAAAAGAAATTCTTGATTTCCCTTACCGTTTGAAAACTTGTTTTGAAATAATTTCAAACTGGGGGAAAATTTGTTAAGAGTGACACAGTCTTATTTAGCCCATACTCAGGTTCTCCTGTTACTGTTTGCTGTGTCAGTCTTTTCCTTTATATCTGTCTCTATAAAGACACAAATAGACACACATACTTTATTTGTTAACCAGTTGGGAGTAAACTCCAAACATGGTGCCCCATTGCCCTTAAACTTTTTAATGAGTATTTCTTAAAAGATAAGAGTCTCTCCTGTATTATGACAGCGCAGTCATCTAAAGCAGAACAGTTCCCGTTGGAGCCCATTAAAATTTCACCAGCCCTCTCAGCCATGTCCTTCCTAGCAAAGAAGAAAATCCAGTCGAATATCCAGTCCCAAAGTATATGTAACATTTAGTTGTCCTATCTTGTCCTCCTTTAATCTGGAACGGTAGTTCATGCTTTCCTTGTCTTCCGCGACTGGCATTTTTGAAAAACAGGCCAATGATTTCATAGGAGGTTTCTTACTTTGAGTGTTATCTAATGTTTCCTCATAATTTGATTCAGGTTATACATTTTGGGCAGGTACACCACAGAAATGCTGACCTACGAAAACCTTTTAAAACTTACAAATAGCCGTAGACCTAGGTGTCCTAATTATTGAAACCTCACAAATTCAAATAATACGGGGATGCCAATCCAAACTACATAAAATCATTTTAAAAGAAATACAGTTTTATTACCCTCAGGCACATGCACCAGTTTGAGTTTGATTAAAATGTTGTCAAGTGTCCTTTGGAGGAATTGACATTACTGAATAGATGGTAATCATTTGTATTTCATATATGACCTATATCTTTGATACTTGTAAATACTCAGTCGTTTTCAAGTATTACTTTAAACAGTTCCTTGATATTCTATAATCTTATTTACAATAATTATTTAAACCATGTGGGAAGAACATGGTAAGTAATAATAGCACCAGACCCTTTCTAAATTAACAGTTTCAAACTTGTGAGGTTTTGCTTATTGGGTACTTAAAACTTAGCAAATGTTGAGCAGTGACGGATGGAAAGTTGAACTGACAGAGCTACCCTGGGTAGGGTTAAAATTTGGCAACCCTTTAGACGGATACTATTAAAAATATTTGTCCCCCCAAAAAGTGCTTAAAATGTATTTAATGTTATAGGTAAAATGATTTCCTGTTAAGAAAAAATTTATATCCTACTCTCTTAATATTCTCAGAAGGAGATTTTTTTTTTTTTTAATTTTTTTTATTCATTTGTCGGAGGGGGAGAGAGAGAGAGAGCACACACAAGCAGGGGAAGCTGCAGGCAGAGGGAGAAGCGGGCTCCCCGCTGAGCAGAGAGCCCGATGTGGGGCTTGATCCCAGGAGCCTGGGATCATGACCTGAGCTGAAGGCAGGCGCTTAACCTACTGAGCCACCCAGGCGTCCCAGAAGGAGATTTCTTAATAAGCATTCATGAGATAGCATTATCCCAACCAGACAACATCCTAGGAACAAATTCTATAGTTTATAATTTAAATCACAAAGTAAAGCATTGGTTTCTTATGAACAGCTATTTACCATGAATTTTGAAGGGTTTTAGAACCTGTGATCCCACGGTTGGTTGGTATTTCAAGAAGCTACCTACAGATTTAGTTAATCACAAAGCCTGTAGTTGCAAAAATATATTCAGCAGAGGTTATTTTAGTACTACTACTAAGAAGCTATTCTTGAGAATACTTTCAACTTTGGTGATAGTTTTGGTAGTCATGAAAAGGAGACTAGAAATCTCCTAGTTACTAGAAATCCAAGTTAACTACCACTAACTAGTACCAGACTAGTACTAGTTTATTTGAATAATTGGTCCCTGGGTTGGTGTCAGCAAGCCTCTCCTTAAATCCAGGTCAGCTTGAAGTAGCTATTTCCTATGCGGTAATAGGCTAGGTGTCAGCACTGAATCGTTTTGCTGGAAATTAACTTTTGCTCACTTATTTGACTGCGTCCTCTGTTTACTTTTGCAGTGTTGTCATGACTGGATCTTACAATAATTTCTTCAGAATGTTTGACAGAAACACAAAGCGAGACATAACCCTAGAAGCGTCACGGGAAAACAACAAACCTCGCACGGTTCTGAAGCCACGCAAAGTCTGTGCAAGTGGCAAGCGAAAGAAAGATGAAATCAGTGTTGACAGCCTAGACTTCAACAAGAAAATTCTTCATACAGCCTGGCACCCCAAGGAAAATATCATTGCTGTAGCTACTACAAACAATCTGTATATATTTCAAGACAAAGTGAATTAGGGTTGGCATTCCCAGCAGAAGAGCCCACTTCCTGCTTAGTTGAGATAGTTGAATCTAGCATTCGTACCTAAAAAAGAGAGAGGTCCATTGTGGCGCCCCTTTCCAGTGTTTGACAATGTGCCATTCGACAACACATTTTTTATAGCTACATGGAGAAATCTCTGTGGATTCATCACTGTGGTGTTCTCCATGTCTGCTAGCCATGTAGGTAAGGGTAGGGCACTTTTAATTTAAATGACTTCTTGCACCATCTTGCCTAATGGACTACATTGGACTGTATCAACATTGATTTACTCCACTTTTTATGCCTTCCATTGTGATGACGTCAAACACAGTGAAAGCCTTCAGTCATGCTTATGGGATTTAATTGTGTATCCTCATTACTGTATCATTTGTGGGGTACACCCCTCCCCCTTTTTTAAATTAAATACAGCTCATTCTTACTGTGGCTTGTAGCATTCCTCCTCTTCTGGCCTCCTGGACTCTTCCCCTTCATCTCTTTTACCCTTGCCCCCTCCACCCAGTCTTGGTGGTGGTATATTAAAAAAAAAGAACGAACGAAAGCACACGAAATGAGTCAGTTTGGGGTCAGTGGTAAAGGGGGTATATGTTGCGAACAAATGTTTTAACAACAGTTGGCTGTAATCACTCCTTGCCGTGTCTGGCACCGAAAATAAGGAAAAAAATACTACTACTGAATAAAAGTGACAAAGAATGGAGAATCTGGTTTTCTTTTTTCTTTTTAATCTACCTCTTCAAGCTAATATTTTGTGTCATACTTTTGGGCGCAGTGAAATGAAATGAGTTTCCATTGTTTAATTGGTATTTTTGTTAATTATCTTTAACAAGTGTTCTTTTACATGGAGAAGGAGAGGTCTTGGTTCTGTATGAACGTGTTTTGAATTATATACTGGTATTACTAAGGATTTCACAATCTATAAATTGCTAGAGATTTTCTTTTTTTTTTTACTGTGGTTATAAGAGTATTGGATACATTGTATCTACACTTAACTCATCTGTTAATGAAATTGTTGTAAATGGGAACCAAATTTGTAGAACTTCATTTTTAAAGTCTTTTTACAGTGCTTAATTTCATTTTTGCCTTACTAAAGTCAAAGACTTAAACTTTTTTAACAGGTTAAAACTTTTTTTTGTCATTCAATTATAAAACATAAAAGTATCAAGTGATTTACAGAGATAAAATTGACACTGCACTATTTTTTTTTTTGTATTTTACTGCTTTCAAATCTGAATGAAATGTACTTTGCCATAGATGTTTTTCCTCTATTTTTGGTTTTCCAAAGTATTAATATTAAAGACAAACTTTAAAGGTACAGTGTTCAAAAAGTGCTTCATGGACTCCCAATAGCTGCCTCAAATGAAAATTTTAGTAATCTGTATATGATTACATTTCCCTATCCAAAGATGAAGATTTCTCCTATTTTTAATAGGTAGAATGTACCTTTGTCAGTCTTGCAGAAGCTTTAATGGAGAAACAAATGGACTTTATTTTTAAAAATATAAATCGAGTAGGCATATATATTATTAGAGAATGGTTAGTGTGTTTTGGCTGAGCAGTAATAGACAACCTTGAAGTTTCGAGGACTCTGAGTGCTTCTTCTATGTCCACTACCTACTGTTCTATTCTCATCAATGAAAAATGATTAGACAATTGAACCGTAATTCCCTCTACACGTATACAAATAACTATGTTCTTGTAAGTTAACATTTTTAGCACACAGGAGAAATTTTATGTAATAAAATTACTGTATCTTTTGGACTTAACAAATTTGAATTTGTATTTAAACACATGATATGTCTGATAATTCTTAATGGCACTTTTACTAACTTATTTTGGGGGTGTTGGGTGCATTCTTAATTTGTGTTATTTATTCTTCACACTTGACTTGGAGTGGGATATTCTCCTGCCACAGTATCAAACACTGATACTTGTCTCTGATCAGGCAGTGTTCCAGATCTTTTTGGAAGATTGTTTCCCTAAAGTTTGGGTGTAGGTCTTGAGATAATACCGCCAAACAGCTCTTGGAAATTCTCTTTTGATTCAGCCGTAGCTGTAATGATTCTCACCCATGACACTAAGGGTTAGTTTTTTATGTTAAAGAGAAACATTGCTAAAATTAAAAATGCCTCTATAAAGGAATGCTATTATAAATTGTAATGATATTCTCAAGTATCAATTTTTAATTTATTTGATGTAGCAAATTCTAAGCCCAGCCACTCATCTCATATGGTCATGGTTAATCTTTTTATTAATAAAAATTTTGCTTAGAATAAACTTAGTCTTGTCAAATTGCTTGTATTCTATTCTCTTGACACCTACATTCATACCCTGTCCCTTCTGTCTTAACCTTTTTTTTTTTCTTTAATTACAGTAGGAAAATACTCTCTATTAATCTCCTTTGATCTTTATTTAGTGGCTGGGCAATAGTTATTTTATAAATCTCTAACTATGTAAACACAAGTTTATATAACAACTAACTACTGGATATTAAGCTTTCTTCTGTGAAGCTCTTAGTCTTTCGGAATAAATACTACATTCATGCAGGGGTTTTTTTCCTTTCGAATTGTGAGGGTCTTTTTTATTTTATTTTTAAGTGAGGATCTTTTTAAACCTTCAGTGTGAGGAGGATTCTGGTTACAGATATTCCTAAAGAAAATGAGAAATATGAAAACAGGTTCTTCCGGTGTGTAACATGATTTATTTCAAGTAATAGGTTTTTAGGCTTGGAAAATTTATATGTGAAACCTAAACAGTACTGACAAGTATTTTTAGTGGAATATAAATCATTACCTTCTTAGGGAACACTTTCAGCATTTTTTTTTTTAATCACATATACATTCAAGTGGAGGTAGTACTGTACACTTCTGGAAGAACAAAACCAAGCCAAGAAAAGAGAAAAAAGGTGAATGCTAGGTAATCGAGAACCAAGTCAATTTATTTAGTATTTGAGAGCACTACTGTATGGGGTATCTTCTTTATTCAGTTGGTTGGTAAGCTGTGTTGTGTGTGTGTGTTTGTGTGCATGTTAACCATGGCTAAAAAGGTTTTTTACACATCTCTCCCCCAAAACCTTAGAACCTGACCCTGCTTTATTTCATAAAAATGCATATGAGGCCAAAACATTTTAACTCTTTAGTAGTAGTATCAAATGATTAGTGAATTTGCAAGGTCTTGGGATGTTCTCAACTGCTGAAGATACTTTTTTAAGCATAATGATAAATTTTTTGTCTCCTTGACATTTTATTGCATAATGGTATTAGCACTGTGACTTACCTCTGTGTAAGCATTAAGAAATGGCCACCTTAAATAAACATAGAAACAAAGAAATGCCCACCTTATGGGATTAAAGTTAATACATATGAAAAGTTCCTCTTTAGCACAGAACCTATCATACTGAAGGCACTACAAGATTCCTCCAAAAGGAGAAACCTGGCAAAGAAAGAAACTGGCATACAGGGCAAAGACAGTACTTGTTTCTTTTAATATTCTAGCTACAGTTACACTCTAGTGTGTGAACAGCAACAAGTTATTTGAGGGCTTTCCCACTAGGGGGCAATGGTTAAGCCCTGAACAGGTATTTTTAAGAATACATCAACAGGAGAATTCTACGCCTGAACTGTAAGACCTTAATTATTAAAAACTAAGTTGGGAGCCAAATAAAGGGAAAGTCCAAAGCGTATTTGTGTCCAGATAAAACCAGTATTCAACATGAATACTAGGAGTGCTCAATTGAGGGCCCAGTGATAGAGGGGGGATCCCTCATGTCGGTTAATGATGTCTGTCATGGTCGTATCTTAACTGGGAAAGCAACCAAAAGGAAATTAGAAAAAGAGTTTTGAGCTGTCAATCATAGCCTACACAGTCTGCCCACCCTTTGCAAAACCGAATCCTTACGTGCCATGCTCGCTTTCTTTTACAAGGAAACCGGGAATTACATGTTGGTTTATGTCGAACTTTATGTGGAGTTAACTTTGGGACACCATTTCCTTTTACTATATCTTGAATACATGTTTTTCAGGAAGTACAAAAAGGAAAAATACCCCACCAGTAATCTCATCGTGCAGAGAAAACATTTGTCTTTTCTTTTTCACCGAAAATGGAATCCTGTATAGTTCTATGTCCTATTTCTCCACTTACCGTTGTGTTTTGAGCAGTTTCCCAGATCAGAATACTCTTTAAGCAAGATTTCCCTGTCTGCATAGCCTCACATTGGTGGATGATCCGCTATTTATTTCATCAGTCCCTGTTGTGAGGGCTGATTTTTGTTTTCATTTTTGCAAATAGAAGTACCTTAGTGTAAGATTTTTAAGGATACATTTCTAGAAATATAGTTTCTGTATTAAAGGGTATGGATATATTTAAGATGTGATAGATCTTGTCAGATTTCCTTCCAAAACTGGAAGTTCCGTAACAACTATGTGGGATTACCCATATCGTCACATTCTCACTAATGGACAAAAATCCTGTGTTTTATCTTTAATTTGAAAAAGTCAAAAGTGGTAAACCACTTTGTGTTTTTGTATTTCTAGCCAGGTACTAATTTCTATAATCTTGATACAAGACATATGTTCTGTAAATATTTTCTCCCAGTCTGAGCTTGTCTTGTCTTTTCTTCTCTTGACAGAGCTCTTTGAAGAGCAGCAGTTCTTAATTTTCATAAAGTCCACTTGAGCAACTTTTTCTTTAATGGATTATGCTTTTGGTGTCCTATCTAAGAAACGTGCCTAACTTAAAGTGACAAAGATTTTTTATTTTTTAGGACTTCAGTAGTTTTCAATTTTTACATTTAGGTCTGGGATCCATTTGAGTTACTTTTTACATATTGTACATATAAAAATTATATATCCACCACAGATCAAAGTTTTTCTTTGCACCTTTTTCGAAAATCAGCTGACACAGTGTTAGTCTGTTTCTAAACTGTTCCATTAGTTTATACGTGTGCTTTCGCCCATACTACATTGCCTTGGTTGCTATAGCTTCCCATAAGCCAGTAAATCAACTTTATTCTTTTTAAAAAACGTTTTGCAATTTTGGTTCCTTTACCTTTTCTTTATACATTTTAGAGTCAGCCTCTTGGCTTTGATGATAATTGTACTGAATGCATAGACCGGTTCAGGGAGAGTGGACATTTTAGTATTTGTCCTCCAAACCATGAATGCAGCATATTGCTCTGTTTTATGTGGGTCGTGGATTTCTTTTATCAGTGTTTTTAGTTTTTAGCATACAGATCTTGCACATATATTGTTCCTAGTTCATGTTTTTTGTGTGTATACGTACAAAATTTTCAATTTCTAATTGTTCATTGTGAATATCTAGAAATACAATTGATTTTTGTATATTGACCTTGTATCCCGATAACTTACCAAATCCACTTCTGTAGATTTTTAGAAGTTTTCTATTCAGTCATGTTGTCTGCAGCTTATTTATAATAAATGTTTTCTTTCTTTACAGTCTTTCTAATTTTCCTTTCAAATGCCTTTTATTTCTTTTCCTTGCCCTGCTGGACTGGTTAGACCTTTCAGGTGATGGTGAAAGCAGTGGTGAGGTCAGACACATCCTTGCCTTGTCACCAGTCCTGGGAGGCGAGCATTCAGTCTTCCACCATTAAGTAGGTTAATTGTAGGATTTTTGTAAATGGCCTTTTTTAGGCTGAAGAAATTCCCTTTTATTCCTGATTTTCTGAGACTTGTTAATCATGAACGGATGTTGGGTTTCCTCCGATGTTTTTTCTGCATCTATTGAAACGATCGTGTCTTTTTTTTTCTTCATAATGTTGGTGTGTGAATCATATTCATTTTCCTTTGTAGGACCAGCCTTGAATTTCCAGAATATTGTTTAGATTCCTTTGCTAGTATTTTGTTGAGTATTTTTGCATCAATGTTCATAAGGGATACTGATCTGTAGTTTCCTTTCCTTTTAATGGCATTGTCCGGTCAGTGTAATTTTGCCCTCATCAAATGAGTTATGGAAGAATGTGGGTAGAATTCATATAATTTCTTCCCTAAATGTTGGATAGTATTCACCAATAATGCCATTTGGGCCTCTTTATTGGAAGATTTTTATCTGAACTCAGTTCTTTAAATGGAATTATGCAGGCTACTTCTTGAGTTTTGGCAGTTTGACTTTCAAGGAAATTGTCCATTTCATCTAAGTTATCAAATTTATGGGCATAGATATTCATAACATTCTGTTTTGTCTTACTCTGCTCAGGCTACTATAACAAAATACCATAGACTGTGTTTTTTCTTACTTTCTTTTCCTCCCCCTCCCCCTTCTTCTCCTCCCTCTTCTCAAACTGTCTCTCCCTCACCTTCTCCTTCTTCTTGTTCTTCTTCTTTTGTATTCCAACCAAAGAGTTTATTCCATTTATGGATAGAAAGTCCTTCCCTTCATTTATGGTTAGAAAATGAGAAAAAGTTCTTTAATCATTTTTTACACTTAATGCTTTTTATTATGATTCATTGTATTTCTTCACTGCATTTTCATTTTATTAATGATGACATATGAGAGCTATTAATTTCACTATATTTTAAATTTAGCCATTAACTAGAATATTTAGTAATTGCACTTTGTATGTCAGTTGATACTTTGGTGTTTTGTGTAATTATATTGTCTACACATAATTTCATTTATTTTCCAGTATTGAATCTCTTATTTCCAAATCTCTGACTTTTCTGCTTTAATAGCAGTAACTTTCAAAGTAATGCTAAATAAAAAACAGATACGAAGTTGTTTGTTTTATTCATGACTGCATGGGGAATACCTTTGGTGTTTGTTGTTAAGTATAATGTGGGCTGTTGATTGAGATACTCTTTATCACGTTAAGAAGAAAAATCTCCCTGGTTCTATTTTCACTAAGATTTTTTTTTCTTTTTATCAAATGTAATAATATCAAGTGCTGTGGCTGTCTATTGAGTTTATTTTTATTCCCTTTGAAACTACTAAATTGATGAATAATATTTTTGGAATTTTACCTCTGTCTACTAGATGACATTGATCTTTAGTTTTTGTGTATAGCTGTTTTTGTCAGGATTGGGCCAGCTTCATAAAATTAAATGAGATGGTCTCATCTCTCTCAATGCCTTAGCATGGTTTTGCTGCTTTTACTCAGGTGTACTCTCGGTAATCCCAGCGGAGTGGGGGTAGGGTGGCACAAAGGTAAGGTGATATTTATTTCTGTGGTGGTCACTCTCTTCTCCAGAAGATCCTTCTTATTTTAATTCTGAACTCCATCAAGGTTATAATAGTTAAAATTATTATAGGTAAAGAATCCACTCCAAATTACCAATAATATGTCCTATTAGCATAATCTTGACCTATACATCAATAAAGAAGTACTTTATTGCTTAAAGGGACCTCAAACCTCATTAAGCCAAGCTCCTCAGTTGAAAAATGGCAAAACATAAAACTGTTTCATCAAGAGTCACATAGCTGTGAGTCACGCTACAAAGAGAACTATAACATATGTCCCTTGTGGGACTTGAAATGTACTGTTACTTTATTATTCTCTGAATCACGCAGCAAAGTCAGCAGAATGAAGCACCAAAATTTGAACTTTCGCTAGTGACATTTTGCTTCTTCCCAGTATCTTTGAAAATGTTAATCTATTGGCCCCAATCTAGATCAAACCCTTGCTGCCCAGCAGTTTACTCACTAATGCCAGAAAGGATCCAGATTGATCAGCTTATATAGTTGTTATCTTAAATAGCAAAGAACAGGTGGTTAGGATGTGATGGAATGCCACACTAGGAACCCTGCCACTCTAAGAAAATATAAAGTTCTTTCTCTCCTCCTCTTACCCTTTCTTCACTCTCTCCCCTCGTGGCCAAGTGCTGACGGATCTCGTGGATAAGTTTATTCCACTACATCTACTTAACTTCCCTTTCTTCTGTGACCATTTGAGTTTGTACCTCTCCTGCTTTGGAATTAGGACACAATTATTTGTAATTGCATATGATATTAAGGAGTCAACTACTCAATATAATAATAAAGTATTTTGCAGAGTATATCCTGGTTTACGTAGTCCTCTTATAAACTTTCATTTGATCCCAACTACATTTCTGAAATGGTGAAAGAGTGTTACTCTCCCCATTTGACCCTTGAAATCAGGACTCAGAGGATGTGACTTGCGCAAAATCTTACCACTTGGTGGGTGCCTGGGTGGCTTGGTCGTTAGGTGTCTGCCTTTGGCTCAGGTCATGATCTCAGGGTCCCAGGATCGAGTCCCACATCGGGCTCCCTACTTGGCGGGAAGCCTGCTTCTCCCTCTCCCACTCCCCCTGCTTGTGTTCCTGCTCTCGCTATCTCTCTCTCTGTCAAATAAATAAAATCTTAAAAAAAAAAAAACCAAAACTCACCACTTGGTAAAAGCTTGGGCTCAAACCCAGTTTTTCTTACTCTTGTTCCCATGTGTCCTTTTGTACAATATTAAACACACTGCCTCTTTGTTATTGAAGGCACTTTTTATTTTTAATTTTGTTTCTATTTTATAATGGAGGATGATGATGATAGTTTCACTGTACTAAAGATTTTACATAAATTAACTCATCTAATTTTCATAAAAGTGACTTGCCTAGAGCCACACAACTAGTAAATAGTAAAGCCAAGGTTTCAACCTAGTTGGGCCATCTCCAGAGCCCACAGGCTTTTTTTTTTTTTTTTTTTAAAGATTTACTTATTTATTTTAGAGAGAGAGCATGAGCAGGAGGAGCAGAGCGAGAAGCTCAGGGCTCCACGCAGGGCTCAGTCCCATGACCCCAACCAAACCAAGAGTCCGATGCTCAACAACTGGGCTACCCAGGCGCCCCTCCAGAACCCATAGTCTTAACCACTATGTTAGATTGTCAGAAAAAAAAAATAAAGTTCATCCATAATGCCACCTCGCAGGGGTCATTCATTTTGCTTTCATGTGTACAAAAACTGGAGTTCTACTCACACTGTTTTATAAACGATTTTCACATTATGGCCCACATTTTCCCACGACTGAGAAACATTTTCATTTTTAATGGCAGCATTACAAAGATACACAGTGGTATATTAAATTGACTTCCTGTTGGCCACATCTAGATTTTTTTCTAACTTTTTGTTGTTGTTGTTGCAAGTAATTTTGCAATGGCTATCCATGTACAGACATCTAGTACTCTTTATTTTGTTAGACTAATTTCCTGAAAATGAAAGTTCTAGATCAATCAGCTACATTTTAAATCTGGATACAGTGTTATAACTGTCCACCAAAAAGGTTGTAGACAAAGCTTTGTTAGAAAGTGAAACAAGCAGGAAGAAAGAAAGAAAGAAAAGAAACGAAGAAAGGACAGGAAAAGAAAGGAAAGGAAAGGAGGAAGGAAGGAAAGAAGGAAGGAGAAGAAAGAAAATAAAAGGAAGAAAAAGAAAGAGAAAGAGAGAGAGAGAGAAAGAAAAAGAAAAAGAAAAAGAAAAAGAAAGAAAGAAAGAAAAGAAAGAAAGGAAGAAAAGAAAGAAAGAAAGAGAAAGAAAGAAAGAAAAGCTTAAGGTCCTAATTTAGATATCAGTGTGACAGGTGCCAAAGCAGTGGATCAAAATGTCCATGTCCTTACTGATTTATATTAAATTTGGCCCTTATTTTTCCAAGGGCAATAAAATTGCAAGGTTCTAGAACTGGATGAAATTTCAGATATCAAGGTAAAACATTTTCTGCACAATATAATTGTGGTTCTTTCTCTTGACAGGAAATTTGAAAGAGATCATTCCTTGGATTAATGCATAGGCAGCGAGCACGTTGTTTTTTTGTTTTTTGTTTGTTTTCGTTCTTTTGTGTGTGTGTGTGTGTGGATTTTTTTTTTTTTTTTTTTTTGAGCATTTGAAAGGAAACAAATTCTTTCCTACAAGAGAAGTGCTAAATCATTGAGCCTCATAGATTGAACTTTGCATAAGCCCCTGAATAGAAAGTAGGAACTCTGATAATGAGAGATTCTGAAGGAAGTGTGCATGGCAGTGCAGACAGCGTAGGATAACTCAACATGGGGCCAGGTTGGATCTCTGTAAATCTGGGTAAAGAAGAATCTGGCCCAACCAGACCCATTTTTTCTAGACAGTGCCTTGGAGGCTAAGAAACTAGACTACAATTAGAAAACAGTAGTCACTTCTTCCACGTTTGTGTTAAAATACAAAGGGGTCATAGTAGCTGTGAATCTGTGCTTTGGAGTCAAATGGTTCTGGATTCAAGTCCTAGCTCTACCACTGCCATCTTGTGGATAGTACGTTGCAAGTGTGTCAGTTTTCCTATCTGTAGAATAGTAGTAATACCTAACTTGTGAGATTGTTGAGAGAATTCAATAGGACACTAACTATATGAAGTCCTTACCGAGTCTAGCGTATATGAAGGGCATAATAACATTAGCTGCTATTGTATGTGTTTGACCCTCTCTTCTACCTGACTTCTTATCTAACTGGTTTTGAATAAAGGCAGTGGGGGAAGTAAAATGTAATGTGGTACATACAAATTCTCTAGCATCCAGACCCAGTTTAACATGTAAAACACAAATTTCCCCTCGTGATAACATACTTTACAGACTAATGCTCAGGCCTCCCTCCAGAGTGGAGCCAGCCACACCACGCGTTTTGCCCCTCACTAGGATCACGCTTGCATGCGGCTTATGACATTATACTAAACCTGGGAAAGGGACCTTTACCAGCTCAATGGGGAGGAATTCAGGCTTTACTTAGTAATTCAGTTTGCCTTAACTGAAACCTGCTTCTCTACACCAAGGAAACCCTGCTATAGTTTACAGACCCCTAACTAATATAGGTCATTGTCTCCAGCTCCACAACGCTTCCTTGGCCCTCTGTTCCCATCCAAGGGCACGCCAAGGTTTTATTATCACTAGATTACCTCCCACATGTCCTAGTTCAGATGTCTACTCCTTAGATCATTTTCTCCAGACTAATGTCTTGGCTCCCCTTCAGTGAGCCTCGATCACCAACTTCCAGACCTCCAATTTTCTTACTATCGGAAATTAAGTCAGTCATTCACTTGATAATTACCTGACTCACTAATGAGACAGGAAGCTACAAAAGAGAGGTCTTGTCTGACTCCTTAACTGTAGTAACCTGGACCCTAAAACATGTCTGGCACTTAATAAACAGTCAAAGAATATTTATTGAATGACGGAATGAATACATCCTGATTTTATTGTTTGTCCTCCATAACCTTGCCCAAGCTACCCCATGGATGTAGTTTTGTTTTTTTATTTTTTTAAAGATTTTATTTATTTATTTGAGAGCGAGAGAGAGAGAGAGAGAGATCACAAGTGGGGTGAGGGGCAGACAGAGAAGCAGGCTCTCTGCTGAGCAGGGAGCCCGACGTGAGGCTTGATCCTGGGACTCCAGGATCATGACCTGAGCCAAAGTCAGACCCTCAACTGACTGAGCCACCCAGGTGCCCCTGGAAGTAAGTTTTAGATTCCTCATTGGTTAAATGATGCTAATAATGAGGATCAATTGAGGTAAATATATGTAAGTGCCTAGCATGGGCCATGGCACTAAATAATAGCTATTATGATGTTGGCCTTTTTTTTTTTTCTTTGTAATGTATTTATTGAGGGAAATTTTCTGGGTATAGATTCTAGGTTGACTTCTATACCCTCAACACTTTAAAGAGATTCCAATATTTTCTGCTTTCCATGGTTTCCAATGAAACTTCATCTCCCTGTAAGTTAGGTGTTGTTTTTTGCTGCAGCTTTTAAGATTTTCTCTTTATCGTTTTTTTTTTTCTTTGCCACAGGATTATGATGTGCTGTGGTATGATTTTCTTCATGTTTTTCCTGCTTGGGGTTTGTTGAGTATTTTGTAAGCATGGAACCGTAGTTTACATCAATTTGGGAAATTTTTCTTCAAAGAAATTATTCCTTTAATGGTTTTCTCTGTCTTTCCCACTGCTCTCCTTCTAGGACTCCAATTATATGTATGTTAGATTTTTTTTTTTTTTTTTTTTTAAAAGATTTTATTTATTTATTTGACAGAGAAAGACACAGCGAGAGAGGGAACACAAGCAGGGGGAGTGGGGGAGGGAGAAGCAGGCTTCCCGCGGAGCAGGGAGCCCGATGCGGGGCTCGATCCCAGGACCCTGGGATCATGACCTGAGCCGAAGGCAGACGCTTAACGACTGAGCCACCCAGGCGCCCCGTATGTTAGATTTTTTTGATAATATCCCTTATGTCACTGTTCATTTTCTTTCCCATCCTTATTCTCTGGCTTAAAAAAAAAAATGGGTTGGGGCGCCTGGGTGGCTCAGTCGTTAAGCGACTGCCTTCGGCTCAGGTCATGATCTCAGGGTCCTGGGTTCGAGCCCCGCATCAGGCTCCCTGCTCGGCAGGAAACCTGCTTCTCCCTCTCCCACTCCCCCTGCTTGTGTTCCCTCTCTCACTGTGTCTCTCTCTGTCAAATAAATAAATAAAATCTTTAAAAAAAAAAAAAATGGGTTGTATTGCTCTCTTCAAGTTTACAAGTCTTTTCTTCTGCAATATACAATTGTCCTTAATAACTGAATTTGTTATTTCAGATATTTTATTTTTTCATCCCTAAGACTTCTATTAGTTTTTTAAAATCTTTCATTTTTCTCTTCAGTATGTTAATGGTGTTCCTTAAAATCTTTGAGTATATTTACCCTATTTTGACATCTTTGTCTACTTATTCCATCATCTTTGTCATTTGTGGGTCTGTTTCTATTGATTGATTGTCCTAGTTATGGCTCACATTTTTTCTACTTCTTGGCATATCTAATAATTTTTGTCTTAGTTTCTGGACATTTTGAATCATAGTTGAACATCTAGATTTTGTATTCTTAAAGAGTTTTGGAATTTGTTATAGCAAGCAGTTATTTGCAGTTCAATTTCATCTCCGCAAGACTTGTCTTTATTAAGGTGCATGAGGTTGGCCATGGAACTTCACTGCCCAATATGGTAGCCTCTAGACACATTTGACTATTTAAGTTTCAATATAAATTATTTAAATTAATTAAAATTAAGTAAAACTAAAAATTCAGTTCCATAGCCCTAGTAACTATACTGGACATCACTGGCCTGGAATATTTTTACTCTAGAGATAATTTAGAACTACTCCTAAGGCATGATCTTTCTGGGGTCTTTACTGAGTGTTCAATGAAAACTCTCCCGTCTGTCTTATCAGAACCTAAATATATCTTATTCCTAAGTAATGTACATCCCTGGAAATTGTTCAGCTTACAATTTCCCATGCCTTCTTTGCTTATAGAGTTTCACTCTATGCTTGCATGGCTTAGTATTAGGCAAAGAATAAAAGGGATCAATGCACATATTTCTTTTTCATGCATTGGTTCTTTCTCTCCAGAACTCTGCCCAACTCTGCCAGTCATCTTATCTCCCTGGACTCAGATCTCTGTCTCAATGTCATCATTGCCTAATCAAGTCTTGCATATTCTGCTTTTGATTCTCTTTCCTGTTGTGGTTCTCCCTTAAGTAGGAAGCCAAGGTAATCATAGGATTTACTTGTTTCCTTTCTCTCATGTATCAAAGTCCTATGCAATTGTGCAATAGGACTTTGTGCAATGTCTAAAAACTATTGTTCTGTATATTTGATCCAGTTTATTAGTTGTGTATTGTCAGAAGATAAGTCTATTCCCTGTTATTCTATGATAGCTAGAACTGGAAGTCCTTGATTCATAAAAACTTTAAAAATTTTATTTCCTGTCCTAGTGAGTACTCCAAAATATAATAGATTTAATTGATTAATTGGATAAGCCAAATTAATTCATGTTTCTACCACTATTGCACAGAATGATGAAATTATACACTGTAGTGTAATTTTGGTAACTTATTTTACTTGAATAGTTCTATCCATGTTACTTACTTTGTCTAGAAACTTTTTATACACTTCTTCAGTGATGCATCTTTTTTTTTACTTTTTTACTTGTTTCTCCCATATTTACAAACTTTTGCTCTATATTTCTTTTATATTTAGATACTTAAATATAAAGTCTTATTCATAAAATCAATGTGGGTGACCATATATTTTAGTGGAAATTCTGAACAATAACAATAAAATTTGTGATATGTTAACACTGGAATGTAAAGGAAAAGATTATTATAGTCAGAGGTATTAGTTCAAAATTTCGAATTCATTCATTTCTTATTTTAGTGTATCACTTCGATCTCTTCATTTTTAAATAAATTGTATTAAAGCATGATGTATAATAAGTTCATTTTCTATTGCTTCCAAGCAAATCACAACAAACTGAGAGGGTTAAAACAACACAAACTTATTTATCTCACAGTTCTGCAAGTCAGAAATACATGTGGTATTGGCTAATTTTCTGTTCCAAATCTTGCAAGGATGAAATAACTATGTTCACTGGCTAGAGTCTTATCAGGAGGTTCTAGTAAGAATCCACTTTGAAATACATTCAGATTGCTGGGAGAATCCAGGTCCTTGTAGGTTAGGACTGAGGTCTCTGTTTGCTTGTGCAACTTGGGCCTTTCTTAGCTCCTAGAGGACTTGCCCTCTATGGGTCCCGATATCTTAGAACCAAAAATAGCAAGTTGAATCCTTTTCATGTTTGTAATCTCTCTAACTTCCTTTTTTGATTCATCCCTTTTTAGGGAGATAATTCTCTACTTTTAAGTACTCATGTGATCAGATTGAGCCCAACCAGCTGATCCAGGATAATATACCTGTTTGTGAGTCTATAAACTTAATTGCATTCACAAAGTCCCTTTTGCCTTGTAATGTAACACAGGCACAGGTTCCAGTGATTAGGACCTGGACATCTTGGGGGGGCAGGGGCAGCTATTCTGCCTATAATATAAAATATTCAGAAGAAGAGAAGTATAACATTTAGGAAAAAAAGAAGGAAATGATCAAAAAATGATACTAAAGACAGGAAGATGAGTTCTATCATATACCTCATTTGTGTATCTGGAGAAAAATAATGGAATAAATGCACTCCATGATTCAAGGAAATTTTCCAGAAACAAGACCCAAGTCTTTAAAAAAAGACATACAGATGTCTGGGAAAACCTGATACAGAACAATCCATATCCAGACAAATGGACAAAGCTAATGGATGTCAAAAATGAAGAAAAAAAATCATCTGTATCCAGTAAAAAATATTAAAGCAAATTATAAAGCAGAGCAGGGAATCAAGCTGACCTCAAATTTCCCCAGAACAATACTGAGTGCTAGAAGACAGTGGAGTAATGCTGACAGAATCTTTAAATAAAGTATAATCCAATTATTTTATATCTTCCTATAACAGTGTTCAGTTAGGAGAAAGAAAGTATTGTGGATGTTTTGAAGAAACATCATAGATTATAAAGAAAATTTAATACAATATATTGATTATACAAAAAGAGTTATATATAGACTAGTTACTTCAAGAAGCCACTCCCAGCCCTAAAGCTGAAGAATCAAAGTAGGAAATAGTGTTATCCAGAGCCCACAGTTATTTCTGTAATGGTGAGGCAGCTCTTGGAACTGCCAACACTACCTTACACCCAGGAATGCATATTCCTTCTGATGCTGCAGAAGACCATGGGTCCAAAGTGCCTGCTGCTCCCAGGCTGAGAGCCCACAGATGCTACGCTGTCAAGACTGCATTTGTGTGGCTGCTACCGTGGGAAGCATGATATCTGAGCAGGAAGCCAGTGGCCAAGATTTACCTGCCTTTGCTACTGCTACCACTGCCAGACACACTTACTAAAAACACAATAAAGAAATGCTTCTACCAAATAACAAGTGTTGGCGAGGATGTGGAGAAAAAGAAACCCTAATGCACTGTTAGTGGGAATGCAAACTGGTGCACTTGTTGTGGAAAACAGTATGGAGGTGTCTCAAAAAATTAAAAATAGAGCTGCTATATGACCCAGTAATTCCACTACTGGGTATTTACCCAAAGACAATGAAAACACTAATTTGAAAAGATATATACACTCTTATGTTTATTGCACCATTATTTACAGGCACCTGTAAATCTGTGTCTTATCTGTTAAAAAAATTAGAGACATGGAAGATATAAAACAGACTCAAGTCATACTTCTAGGGATTAAAAACTACAAGGTCTAACAGGAAAAATACACCAGATGAGATTAATGGTAGATTAAATATTGCAGAAGAAAAGATTAATGAACTTTAAGCAATTCCAATAGAAACTATTCTAAATGAAACATAAAGGGAAAAAAAATCATGAAAAGGGCACCAGTGAGCTATAAGAAACACTAAGCAACCTAATATATGTATAAATAGCATCCACAAGGAGAGGAGAGCAGGAGACCAAAAAAAATTTTTTTAAGAAATCATGGCTGAAATTTTTCCAAATTTGATCAAAATTATAAACAGAGATCCAAAATGTTTAATAAATCCCAAACACATGAAACATAAAGGAAGCTAAATCAAGATAACACATAATCAAATGGCTGAAAATCAGTAATAAAGAGAAAATATTAAAGGCAGTGAAGTAAAAACATCAACAGTATTTTACAGGGGAACAAAGAAAAGGCTATCAGATTTCTCATTGGAAATAGGTGCAAACAGGGAGCCACCAGAGCAACATTTTTAAAGTACTGAAAGAGGGGCACCTGGGTGGCTCAGTCAGTTCAGCATAGGACTGTTGATTTTGGTTTATGTCATGATCTCAGAATTTTGAGATCAAGCCCAGTGTCAGGCTCTGTGCTGGGCATGGAGCCTGCTTAAGATTTTCTCTCTCCCTCTCCCTCTGTCCCTCCCCTGCCTCCAGGTGAGCGAGTGTGGGCGTGTTCTGTCTGTCTCTCTCTCAAAAATAAATAAAATACTGAAACAACAACAACAACAAAAAACTTGTAAGCTTTGAATTCTATACCCAGCAAAAATATCTTTCAGAAACTTTGGAAAACAAAGTAAAAACTGTCAGAATCAAAATTTTCCAGACTCTGGATAATAATAAAAGGAATGCTGAATTATGAAAAAGACAACCAAAAATGGTAGTGAAGAGTTGTGGCATTTCTACTGACCCTGGTCCCATGCATCCCTGGCTCAGGGGTAGTCCTGATGCTGGCAGCCTGCATTACCACTGTGAGACCCTGGGCCTCGGTCTCAGAGAGAGAAGAGTACACTGTGTTTTCAAAGAAATATGTTGGTCTGTTCTAACCTGTGTGGGGGCTATCTGAAAGTGCTTGCTTTTCATTCCCCTAATTTGGAAGTTGTCAGGGCAGAAAAGTGGTTATACAGTTGGAATTCCTTGTAATCCTTGCAAGGCAAATTAGCTACTGCTGTTGCCTTGACAAATGTGTACAGCTGAGGCAAGCAATAGATGTGCCTAAAGCCTGGAAGGAAAAGCTGGGAAGAGGGCTTTTTTTCTTTTTCTTTCTTCTTCTTCCTTCCTTCCTTCCTTCCTTCCCTCCTTCCTTCCTTCCTTCCTTCCTTCCTTCCTTCCTTCCTTCCTTCCTTCCTTCCTTCCCTCCCTCCCTCCCTCCCTCCCTCCTTTCTTTCTTTCTTTCTTTCTTTCTTTCTTTCTTTCTTTCTTTCTTTCTTTCTTTCGCAAATTAGGGCATTCAAAGTGACTATGTATACTGAGGAGCCAAGAAAGCCATGCATATGCCCAAAGTAGGATGTGCGCTTAGAAAAGACTTGGAAAGACACTAAACTTTCACCCCTGGCTGATCTCTAGGCTCAGCACAAGCAAGAAGTAGAGGCTTGGTGTTGTAAATGGCCTGTCAAAGCCCTGAAAGAGTGCCCCAACACAGTTGGAGAGTGTTTTTCCCATCTCTTTCTTTTCTTGTCTTTTTCCTTTGGTTCCAGACATTCAAAGAAATTTCTGTCAAAACACCACCTGATCACAAGCTAAAGGGACAGAGGCTTCAGAAATCTCACATGAGAAAGAATATGGGACTTTACAGAAATAGTTTTTAAAGGCCACAAAAAACTAAACAGCCATAGTCCACAACTAACAACAAAATAAGCCCTAAAATGGGTGAAAATCTGATTTCCAGAGTTGCCATAGTATATTCAAAATGCTCAGTTTTCAACAAAAATTAGGAAGCATATAAAATAACAAAAAGTATAGCCCATTCATAGAAGAAATCAACAAAAACTGTGTCTGAGGAGGCACAGACATTGAACTTACTAGATGAAGACTTTAAATAAACTGTTTAAAATATGCTCAAAGAGCTAAAGGAAACCAGAGATGAAAAGCTAAAGGGAACAGGGAGAATGATATCTCAATAAATAGGGAATATCAATAAAGAAACACAAATTATAAAAAGGAACCAAACAAAAATTCTGGAACTACAGAGTATAATAATTGAAATGAAAAAATAAATTAACAGATTTGAGCAGGTGGAAGAAACAATCAGCACACTTGAAAATAGATCAAATGAAATCCAGTCTGAGGAGCAGAAAGAAATAAGCCCAAATCTTCTGGTTTGTGGTCAGTACATAAGAAGCTTGGAAGTCACCACTCCATCTTATAAAGTAAAAAGCTAAACAAACTGAAAAATCAACAATTCTTCTTAGATCCATAAGAGAAGTGAGGACACAGAGCAAATCACTGCCCCCAAAATTGGAGAAATTGACAGGCAAATACAGAGAATAGGTTTTCCATAGTAGAAACTGAGCTGAAACTTCTGAAAGCCTAAACATAACTGATGAATTGCTGCAGGTTCAGGATGGACCACCCTGAGAGTTAAAACTCCAGGGAAACCAAATCACTGGGAGGTCCTCACACTTGTGAGTTTTACCTCCTAGATTTCTACCGGGTTCTTACAGTGAGTATTGGAGAAAAATCCACTTGTGCTTAGTAGGAGAAGGGGAAAAAGAACCTTTTTGGAATATGCCTGACCATTCTGTCCTTCTTAACAAGGCCTACCTTCAGGAGAAACTGTTTAACCAGACCCATAGCTGCCGGGCTTTTTGTTTTGTTTTTTTCTATCAGAGCCAAATTGACCTCAAGAAAGGGAAATACCCAACCCCAGATGACTCTAGCCTTCCACAAAAAGGCTAGAGGGAAGGGAGGGGGGGAAAGGAACTACTCAAGCCCTTTCTAGATTCACACGTGGGAGAAGGAAAATACCCAATTTCACCCCACTTTAGCCATCCTGTCTCACTAAGGGGAGTGGGGACTGAAAATCAGATGTGAATGCAGTCTAAAAGCATAGGCTCACTAAAAGACTTGAGACCTAATCATAGGAGTATAGAACATTTTCCCTTGCCTACACCTTAGCAGTACCTTACTAAAGGCTTATTTACAGCAGATCCTTTTACCGAGTTCATCATGCTCAGTTATTAAAAAAAAATTACAAGACATACTGAAAGGCAAAAAACACAGTTTGAAGAGTAATGTGAGCATCAGAACCAGACTCAAATATGGCAAAGATGTTGGAATTTTCAGGCTGGGAATTTAAAACAACTATGATTAACATGCTAAAAGCTCTAATAGATAAAGTAGACAACATACAAGCAATGAAAGCAGAGAGATGGAAATTCTAATAAAAAAAACAAAAAGAAATGCTAGAGACTAAAAACACTGTAACTGAAATGAAGAATGCCTTTGATGGCTTTATTAATAGACTGGACATAGCTGAGGAAAAAAAATCTCTGAACTTGAGAATATCTTAGTAGAAACCTCCAAAACTGCAAAGCCAACAGATAAAAAACTGAAAAAAACAGAACACAATATCCAAGAACTGTGGTACAACTAAAAAGGTATAACACATACAGCTTAAAACAGAAGATTATAAGGGAGGGGAGTGGGGGGATGTGGTAGCCAGGTGATGGGCATTAAGGAGGGTATGTGTTGTGGTGAGCACTGGGTGTTATACACGACTAATGAATCATTGAACACTACATCAAAAACTAATGATGTACTGTATGGTGGCTAACTTAATATAATTTAAAAAACCAGAAGATTATAACAGAATGAGAAGAAAGAGAAAAAGGAGTAGAAGAAATATCTGAAACAATAAGGACTGAGAGTTTCTCCAAATTAATGCTGAACAACAAACTGCTCATACAGGAAGCTCAAAGAACACACCAAGCATGATAAATACCAAAAAACTATACCTAGACTCATCATTTTCAAAAAAACAGAAAATAAGAGATAAAGAGAAAATCTTGAAGGAAGCTGGAGGGGAAAACAAAAACAAAAACCACCTTACTTATAGAGTAACAAAGATACATCTAAACACAAGACTTCTGAGAAACCATGCAAGCATAAAAAGAGTGATCTGAAATATTTAAAAGGTTCAGAGAAAAAAACCCACCAACCTAGAATTCTGTATGTGACATTATCCTTCAAAAGTGAAAAGGAACTAAAGACTTTCTCAAACAAAAATTGAGAGAATTTTTTCCCAGTAGACTTACCCTGCAAAAAATGTCTCTTTTTAGAGAGAAGGAAAATGATATAAGTCAAAAACTCAGATCTACTAAAAGAAAGGAAGAGCACTGGAGAAGGAATAATTGAAGGTAAAATAAAAAACTATTGTTCTTAGGTTTAAGTGATCTAACAGATAACAGTTTGTTCAAAATAATAATTAGAGCCACAATGTATATATATGCTTATGTATAAATGAAATGAATGATAACAATGACATTGGGGAGGAAATGGAGGAATTAACATTATTTGGTTATTATGAGGTGTTCACACTACCTGGGAAATAGCACAGTGTTATTTGAAAGTAGGCTTGAGGGGCACCTTGGTGGCTCAGTCAGTAAAGTGTCTGCCTTTGGCTCAGATCATGATCACAGGGTCCTGGGATTGAGTCCCACATCAGGCTCCCTGCTCAGCGGGGACCCTGTTTCTCCCTCTCCCACTCCCACTGCTTATGCTCTCTCTCTGTCAAATAAATAAATAAAATCTTTAAAAAAAAAAAAAAAGAAAGAAAGTAGGCTTGGATTAGTTGTAAATGTATATTGCAAACTCTAGGGTAATCAATGAATAAAGGGGGAAAAGTATAAATGATACGCTAAAAAAGGAGAGAAAATGGAATTATATAAAATGCTTAATTAAAATGACATAAGGCAGAAAAAAGATTGGAAGACAAAAATAAGAACAAAGGCAACAAATGTAAAAAGCAACAGATATGGTAAATACTAATCCAACTATATCAGTAATGACTTTGAATATAAATGGTCTAAATGTGCCACTTGTCAGAGTGAATCAAAAAACAAGACCCAGGGGCACCTGGATGGCTCAGCTGGTTAAGCGTCCACCTCTTGATTTCAGCTGAGGTCATGATCTCAAGGTCATGAGATTGAACCCTGAGTCAGGCTTGGCACTCAGCACAGAGTCTGCTTGAGATTCTCTCCCTATGCTCCTTCCCCCACTCGAGCTCTCTCTCTCAAATAAATAAATAAATAAATAAATAAATAAATAATAAAATCTTAAAAAAAAACAAGACACAACTATGTGTTGTCTACAAAAAAACTTATTTTAAATAGAAAAACAGATATAGATTAAAAATAAAGGAATGGAGAAGGAGATAACATGCTAACTCTAAACCAAACAAAGGGGGAATAGCAATATTAATTTCAGACAGAGAAGATTCATAAAAAGGAAAGTTTTTAGGGATAAAGAGGGGCATGACATAGTATTAAAGGGAACAATTCCCCAAGAAGATGTAAATGCCTTAACATGTAGGTACCAAACAGAGCATCAAACAGCATCAGGCAAAAACATAATTGCAAGAAGAAATAGATGTATCTGTTATTATAGTTGGAGACTTTAATATACCTGTATCAGAAATGAACACATCCAGCTCGCAGAAAACCACTGAATACATAGTAAAAATCTACAATACCATTGATCAACCAGATATAATGCACATCTATAGATTACTTCATCCAACAACAGAATGCACATTCTTTTCAAGTTCCTGTGGGACATTCACCAAGATAGACCACATTTTAGACCATAAAACATACCTTAACAAATTTCAAAGAATAGAAATCATATGACTTCTCTTGGCCCACAGTGGAATTAAACTAGAGTTGAATAGTAGAAAGATAGCTAGAAAATCTCAAAATACTCAGAGATTAAACAATACACTTTTCAAAAAGATTTTATTTATTTATTTATTTGTCAGATAGAGAGCAAGAATGCACAAGCAGGGGGAGCCGCAGGCAGAGGGAGAAACAGGCTCCCCACTGAGCAAGGAGCCCGATGCGGGACTCAATCCCAGGACCCCAGGATCATGACCTGAGCCGAAGGCGGATAGATGCTTAACCAACTGAGCCACCCAGGCATCCCTAAACAACACACTTCGAAGTGACACAAGGGTCAAAGAGGAAATCTCAAGAGAAATTTTTAAATATTTGACTTAAATGAAAATGAAAACCCAAGTTCTTAAAATCTGTGGGATAAAGTGAAAGCAGTGCTTAGAGGGAAATTTATAGTATTGAATGTACATACTAGAAAAGAAGAAAGATTAAAAATAATCTAAGCTTCTACCCTAGGAAATTAGAACAAGAAGAGCAAACTAAACCCAAAGTACACAAAATAGAATAAATAATAAAAATATGAAATCAAAAACAGGAAATTAATGGAGAAAATCAATGAAACAAATAGCTGGTTCTTTGAAAAAATCAATAAAATCAATAAGGCTCTAGCCAGGATAATTAAGAAAAAAAAGAGAGGGCACAAATTACTAATATCAGAAATGAAAGAGAGAACATTAATACAGATCCCATGGATGTTAAAAGGACAATAAAGGAATACTATGAACAACTCTCTGCCCACATTTGATAACCTAGATGAAATAGATAAATTTCTTGAAAGATGCAATCTGCCAAAACTCACACAAGAAGAGATAAAGCTATATCTATTAAAGAAATTGAATCTAAAATTAATAGCCTTCCAAAAGAGAAAATACCAGACCAAGATGGGTTCACTGGTAAACTATATGAAACATTTAAATCATATCAATTTTCTAGAATCTCTTTTAGAAGATAAAAGCAGAGAGAATTCTTCCTAACTCATTCTATGAGCCCAGCATACCCTAAAACCAAATACCAAACACTGAAAGGAGACAAAAACATCATTAAAAAATTGCAAATCATTATCTCTTATAAACATAGATACAAGAATCCTCAAGATGAAATTGGCAAATCATATCCAACAATGCATAAAAAGGGTTATATACCACAAACAAGTGGGATTTATCCCAGGTATGCAAAGCTATTCACATTAGAAAATCAATGAATGAGGCTGAGTCTCCTTTAAGGGGCCATGAAGGAAGGGTTCAGCTTTGGCAACCAAGGTGTGATTTGGTTTGAGATTCTGCCTGGGCTCGGGGTTATGGCCTTGTGCTCGTTCATCCCCGACATAGCCACTACACAAATCCACAGGCTCACTAACAGGGGCAAGGAAAAGTTTGCCTATTATTCCTATCAGTAGAGTATGATGGAAAGAGATAGGCACATCTCTGGAGTTAATCATTACTACGTGTCAAAGGGTTTGGAAAATACTGATTAAAGAAGAATTTTCCTTTTTTGTAATTTATTTTTTTAATTTAAATTCAATTAATCAACATATAATGTATTATTGGCTTCAGAGGTAGAAGTCAGGGATTCATCAGTCTTATATAACACCCAGTGCTCATTACAGCACATGCCCTCCTTAATGTCTATCACTCAGTTACCCCATCCTTCCACCTCCCTCCCCTCCAGCAACCTTCAGTTTGTTTCCTATGATTAAGAGTCTCTTATGCTTTGTCTCCCTCTCTGGTTTCATCTTTTTAAATTTTTTCCTCTCTTCCCCTATGATTCTCTGTTTTGTTTTTAAATCCCACGTATCAGTGACATCATATGATAATTATTTTTCTCTGATTGACTTATTTTGCTTAGCATAATACCTTCTAGTTCCATCCACATCATTGCAAATGGCAAGATTTCATTTTTGATGGCTGTGTAATATTCCATTGTATGTATATGTATGTGTGTGTGTGTGTATATATATATATATATATACACACACACACACACACACACACACCACATCTTCTTTACCCATTTATCAGTCAATGGACATCTGGGCTCTTTCCATAGTTTGGCTATTGTGGACCTTGTTGCTATAAACATTGGGGTACACGTGCCCCTTCAGATCACTACATTTGTATCTTTGGGGTAAATACCCAGTAGTGCAATTACTGGGTTGTAGGGTAGCTCTATTTTCAACTTTTTGAGGAAACTCCCTACTGTTTTCCAGAGGGGCTGTACCAGAGAAGCATTTTCCTGATTAATGAAAAATAACTAGATTATGCTTATCTATCCCTTCTAGAAGGTTATGCAGGGTATTAATGTGGTACATAATAAAAACAATGAAAAAGTAAAAAAAAGAAAGGAAAATCAATTAATGTAATCCATCAGATCAATAGGCTAAAGAAGAAAAATAACATGATCATATCAATAGATGTAGAAAAAGCATTTGACAAAATCTAACATCCATTCATGATAAAAACTTGGTAAACTCTGGAAAGAGGGGAATGTCCTCAACTTGATAAAGAATATCTACAAACACCCTACAACTAATATCATACTTAATGGTGAGAAATTTGCAGCTTTCCCTCTAAGATCAGGTAAAGAATGTCCCCTCTCACCACTTCTTTTCAACACTGTACTGAAAGTTCTAGCTAATGAAAGAAAGCAAGAAAAGGAAATAAAAGGTATATAAATTGGGAAGGAAAAAATAAAATTGTCCTTGTTCACAGATGATATAATCATCTATGCAGAAAAGTCAAAAAACCAACAAAAAAATCCTGGAACTAAGAAGCAGTTATAGCAAGATTGCAAGGTTTATATATAAAAGTCCATCACTTTCCAATACCAGAAATGAACACAGAATTTGAAATTAAAAAACACAATATCATTTCTTAGCACCTCAAAATAATGAAGTACTTAGGTATAAATCTAACAAAATGAGAAAAACCACAAAAATCTGATGAAAGAAATTAAAGAAGAGCTAAATAGATATTCCATGGTGATGGATGGGAACACTCAATATTGTCAAGAAGACAGTGCTGCCCAACTTGATCTATAGATTCAACGCAATCCCAATCAAAATCCCAGCAAGTTATTTTGTGGATATCGACAAACTGATTTTTAATGTTTATATGGAGATGCAAAAACCCCAGAATAAGCAAAACAATATTGAACATACGAAAAAAACTGGGGGGTGCCTCGGTGGCTCAGTAAGTTGAGTGTGTGACTCTTGGCTTTGGCTCAGGTCATGATCTCATGGGTCATGAGATCGAGCCCCACGTCAAGCTCTGCACTCTGTGTGGAGTCTGCTTGAGATTTTCTCCCTCTCCCTGTGCCCCTCTCCCTGCTTGCTCTCTCTCTCTCTCTAAAATAAGTAAATAAATCTTTTAAAAAATGTAAAGAACAAAACTGGAAGACTGTTACTACGAGACTTCAAGATTTACTAAAAGTCAAAAATAATCAAGACAGTGTGGTATCAGTGAAAGAAGAGATAACAGATCAGTGGAACAGAATAGAAAGCCTACAAATAGACACATGTAAATAAAGGCAATACAATGGAGAAAAGATCGTCTTTCCAACAAATGGTGCCAGAACAACTGTATATTCATGTGGAAAAAATTAACTCTAGACACAGACTTTACATCCTCCAAAAAAATGAACTCAAAATGGATCACAGACCTAAATGTAAAACACAAAATTACAAAACTAGAAGATGACATAGGAAAAAATATAAATGACCTTGCATTTGGCAATGACTTTTTAGCTATGATAGCAAAGGCGCAATCCACGAAAGAAATAATTGATAAGCTGGACTTCATTAAAATAAAAAAATTCTGTTCTTTGAAATACATAGTCAAGAAAAATGAAAAGACAACCCACAGACTGGGGAAAGATATTTCAAAAGATATATCTAATAAAGGACAGCTCAGCAAAATATAAAAAAAGAACTTTTATTTTTTTATTTTTTTTTAAAGATTTTATTTATTTATTTGACAGAGAGAGACACAGAGAGAGAGGGAACACGAGCAGGGGGAGTGGGAAAAGGAGAAGCAGGCTTCCCGCTGAGCAGGGAGCCCGATGCGGGGCTTGATCCCAGAACTGTGGGATCATGACCTGAGCCGAAGGCAGCCACTTAACAACTGAGCCACCCAGGCACCCCAAAAAACAACTTTTAAAACCCAACTAAGAAAATAAACAATCTGATTTTTTAAAAATTAGCCAGAGACCTTAACAGACACCTCACCAAAAAAGATAACAGGATGGCAAATAAACATATGAAAAGATGCTCTATATCATATGTCATCAGGGAAATGCAAATTAAAACAATGAGATACCACCACATACCCATTAGAATGGCCAAAATCCGAAACACTGACAAATGCTGTCAATGAGGTGGAGCAAAAGGAACTTTCATTTTTTGCTGGTGGGAATGCAAAATGGTACAGCCACTTTACACTGGAAGTTTGGCAGTTTCTTACAAAACTAAATACTTATAGCATATGATCTAGCAATTGCACTACTTGGCATTTAATCAAAGGAGTTGAAAACTTATGTCCACAAAAATCCACACAGATGTTTATAGCAACTTTATTCATAACTGCCAAGACTTGGAAGCAACTAAAAGGTTCTTTGGTAGGTGAGTGGATAAACTGTGGTATGTCCAGAAGTGAAATATTATTTAGTGACTTAAAAAAATCAGTTATGAAGCCAAAAAATGATATGGAAGAACCTTAAATGCATATTACTAAGTGAAAAAAGTCAACCTGAAAGGTTACATACTGATTAATTCCAATTATATGACATTTCAGGAAAGGCAAAACTGTAAGACAGTAAAAAAAAAAAAAAAAAATCAGTGGTTGCCAGGGGTTGGGATGAGCAGGCTGAATAAAGGAGCACAGAGGATTTTTAGGACAGTAAAAATACTCTATGGTAACATAATGATGGATACATTCATTTTACATTTGCAAAAACCCATAGAATGTACACAAGGAGTCATCCCTAATGTAAACTATGGGCTTTGGTGCTAATGATGCATCAGTATAGGTTCATCAATCATAGCAAATGTACTACTCCCATGGGGAATGCTGATAATGGGGGAGGCTATGCATGTGTGAGGACATGGGTTATATGGAAAATCTCTGTCCCTGCTAGATATTGCTATGAACTTAAAACTGCTCTGAGAATTAAAGTCTATTTAAAAAAAAAAGAATTAAAAAAATGAACAGAGCATAAGATACCTATAGGATGTCATCAAGCATACCATCTTATGCATAATGGGACTCCTAGAGAAAATTTGCAGAAATAATGGCCAAAAACTTTCCAAATTTGATAAATTTGGAAATAAATCTTATAAATTAAACATCCCATGTTCATGGATTGGAAGACAATATTGTTAATGCTAATTATACCCAAGACAATCTACATCTTCAGTGCAATTGTATCAAAATCCTAGAAGAAAACCTAGTAGAAAATTGTTGTGACTTGAATTGGGTAAGATATGACATTAAAAGTACAATACATAAAAGAAGAGATTGATAACCTGGACTTTATCAAAATTGAAAACTTCTGTTCTTCAAAAGATACTGTTAAGAGAAACAAAAGACAAGTCTGTATACTGGGGGAAAAAATCTTTGAAAATTATATGCCTAAGAAAAGATGTGTATTGTGAATATATAAAGAACTCTCATAACTCAAAAATAAGAAAGCAACTCAATTTAAAACATGGGTAAATTATTTGAGCAGACATCTCATCAAATAAGATATATGGATAACAAGCATATGAAAAGCTGTTCAATAGCTTTGCACAATGAAACAACACTACACCCTTATGAGAATAACTAAAGTTAAATTAAAATTAGTACAATACCAGTTTTTAACAAGGTTATTGAGGAAATAACTTTCAAACACTGCTGGGGGAAATATAAAGCAACTCTTGAAAATATTTAAGCAGTTTCTCAAGATGTTAAACATACTCCTACCATATGATCCATTCATTTACCTCCTAGGTATTTACCAGAGAGAAGAGGAAATACATGTTTATACAAGAGTTTATACATAAATGTTCATAGTGGCCATATTTGTAACAGCCCCAAACTGGAAACAACCTAAATGTGCCATCAGTGCCTGAATGGAGAAACAAATCAGGTATATCCATTCAAAGTAATTCTATTTAGCAATAAAAAGCAACAAACTGGGGCACCTGGGTGGCTCAGTCGGTTAAGCGTCTGCCTTCGGCTCAGGTCATGATCCCAGGGTTCTGCGATCAAGCCCCGCACTGGGCTCCCTGCTTAGCGGGGAGCCTGCTTCTCCCTCTCCCTCTGCCTGCCTGTCTGCCTACTTGTGATCTCTCTCTCTCTCTGTCAAATAAATAAATAAAATCTTTAAAAAAAAGCAACAAACCATTAATATACAAACTACATAGATGAATCTCAATATAATTATATTGAGTGAAAGAAGCCTGGCAAAAAAGTATGTAATGTATAATTTCATTTATATAAAACTCTGGACAATGCAAATTATAGTGACAGAAAGCAGATCACTGATCACTTGGGAGTGAAAGGAGGAGAGGGACAGGAGGGACAGAATAAAAGGGGCATTAGGGAAATGTTGAGGATGAGGGATATGTCCACTTATCTTGACTGTGGTGATGGTTTCACAGTGTATACGTAAGTCCAAAGTTATCAAATTGTGTACTTACAAACATGTGATTTGTTGTATTTCAATTATTGTGCAAAAAAAAATTGTTTCAAGAAAAAAAAATTCACAGCCAACAAGCCAACATTTTAGAACATGCATTATCTTAGGGGATACTATTCTCAGGAAGAAAACTTCAGCAAGCCAGAGATAATTGCATAAATTGTGGCAATAGAATCCATAATGAGCAGTGAATCTGTAACTTTAGAATTGAACTAAAACAAATGTGGGAATTATGCTAACATATTTTTGTAGAGTATACTACTGTTTCCAGTTTTTTTTAGCCTCCTAGAATCCATTCCCTTTGCAATGTGACTTAGCAGTTGGCTCTCTGACTTGCTTTGGCCAATGGAATGTGCACAGAATGATAGTTCAGAGCTGCAGCTGCTCATTATCCTTGAATTTCTTTCATCATTATGAGGGGAACATGACCTGGCCAACCCATGGTCCAAGGAAGATGACAGACAAGGGAACAGAGCTGGATCAACTTTCACCTTGAAACCAAATCCACCTGAGCTGAGTCTATATTAATTATCCTTCAGGTGCATGAGAGAAAATAAATGTTTCTTCTGCAAGCCAGTGAGTTTGGGGTGGCTCATTATTCAGCATGGCTGTGGTAATAGCTATATACTGTGATGTATAAACTAATAATATTGAAGTGAGTAATTAACAAACGGTGGTAGTGTGGAGAAAAGGGAGAAAAGAGATAGGGCAGTAGGCTACTTTATTTCTACTCATCAAAATTTATTAGATTAAGTTGATAAATCAAGTGATAGATGTACAACTATATCTAAAACTACAAAGATAAATATTAAGAGAATATGATTAAAAAATGGGTAGTAGAGGGAAAGGTGGAAGAAGAGAATTATACTAATTTCATCATTGTTCCTTTCTGGACATTAAAAGAAACTGAAGAAATGGAGGACTAAAGAAATTACATAAATATATAGTTGTAAAAGGAACTAATTGAACAAAAATAAAATTTCTAAGTTATAGGATGAGACATACTATAAAACAAAGAGACCTATGGTGAAAGATATTTTGAGATATGAAACAGAAAGCATGATATAAAATAACAATATTAAACCCAAATACATTTATATATTAATGGATATAAATGTGTTAAGCTACTGTATTAAAAAAAATTCTGATTAGATCCTAATGCAAAAATGCTGTTATCACATGACACACCTAATAGAATGTGATTCAGAAAGGTGGAAAGTTAAAAGGGTAGATAGGTAAAGGTACACTACGACGTTGCAACTAAACAAAAACCATCACCACAACAAAAACCAGGATCAGGATGTTAGTATCAGAAAAATTTGAGGGACAAAATTATAACCACTTCATTATGATAAAGAGATAATTATGAGTATCTGTGAATCAATTACTAAAGCATCAAATATAAAAAAAGAGATAGAAAAAATATAATCATATTAGGAGGGGGAAATGACCTCTTGAAATCCATGACACATAAAGAGGGGGAAAATATAAAAGCTTAAATGACATTATTATTATTATTTTTTTAAGTAGGCTCCATGCCCAACGCAGGGCTTGAACTCAATCCCAAGATCAAGAGTCATAGCTTACTTTACATACATCGGTGAGAAAAAGGAAGATTTTCTCCTTGCCCAGCAACAACCCAGCCAATGAGAAAACATCACAATCTTGAACTCTTGCTCTCCTCCAATGAATTTTTGTTCAAAGCAACCCCTCCAAACTTTCTCCTTTCCTCTATGAAAGGATGCTCTCCTCCTTTCTTTGGACTTGCCTAGGAATAGCCAAGGTTTGCTTGTCCTGGGTTCCTCTGCTATTCTGAACTAAGGTCGATTTTGTTGGCTAAACTGCTTACCTTCTTCTTTGGATGGTTGACATTTCTTGGTGTTAGAAGTGGGATCAAAGGAGACAAACCCTTGAGCTACTACCAACACCCAGAACTATGCGCAGTACCCACTTGAGCCCTTTGTACTCTTCACAAGGTGCATTGTCTTCTTCCATCTTGATTTGGGTAAGTCTCTCTCAATTCAAGCTCTCTCCTTTTGGTCAAGCTTTTGGACTTTACTTGGGATCTGTTTTTATGAAAATATCACCCTTTCTGGTGAGTATTCTTTTGTTTTCTAAATTTCTGATTGTTTTGTTTTGTGTTCTAAGCTCTCCAACTTTACTGTGCATACTTGTTCTCTATTTCTGTTTAATCCCTTCTGTTTCTGTTTCTGTTTGTTGAAGCTTCTTGGTAAGTCACCCATCCTGTTCAAAAGGTGGGAATACACATGATTCCCAGTGTTTTAAAACAGCTGTTGGAAAACAGGGCCCCTCATGGTATGTTTTAGAGAATCCAAAGGCAAGACAGGTTCCATCTGATCCTTGGACCAGGTTCTTGTGCCTTTCTGAAAACTGGGTAAATTTTTGGATACTTTGGAATTGTAATGGCCATTCTGGGGAAACTTTATTTTAGATAAATCCACCTTAAGGGGATCCCTTAAAAGAGAAGTTTCCAAACATCTCAGTGACAATGGAATGCATTCTTAGATTGGAATGCAGAAGATCCTGAAAGACAAAATGACTCCAAAAATAGCTCTAAAAGGATCCTTGTAGCATACAAATACTTTAGTAAAAAACTTTGGCCATCTGAGGAGGTAAACTTAACTTAGGCCATTTGCCAGAAACATAATTTGGATCCAACTATTCTTTTGAGTTTTGTACCTGACATATAGCTAAAATTTTTAAAACAAAAGTGGTAAGATCTCTGTGTCTATCTATATATTATGTGGGCCTATGCTCTTATTCCCATTTCCCAACCTATTGCAAAAGGGGCAAATCTTTCTGACCATTGAATCTATCACCAGGAACTCCAACCTATTCATAATGTCAGAGACCTCTTGGTCTTACCTGTCACCAATATCTCCTTAGTCTCAAATGCCACTACTGATTAAACCCATAAGCCTTTGAATGTTACCTAGGGTGCTAGGCTATTATGGCCAGGTGTTCCTATACTTTCCCCAGTCATAACCAGGCTAGCTCAACTAGACACCTCCATCTTTGCCAATCATACAACCTTTGTTTCCTCCCAACCCACATCTTTTCCTTACTTAAATATGATCTGTCCCCTGTACTCAAGAGAAATATAAATGGGCTAACTCCTCTTTGCAAGGCTTTTAGAAAAGACAGCTTTAGGATGGGATGGCACCTCACAGAATGTTATCCTAATTTCTCTGACCCCTGGCTTGAAAATTTCAATCAGAAAATTCCAGCTAATGAATCTATCAATAACCAGACCTTAGCTGAAGTCCTCTGTGCTCCACCTGGTTTCATTTTTGTCTGCAGTGGATGGCATTTTCATGGGCATATGAATGTTTAGATAGCTGGTGAATTGGAGACCAAGGCTTATTGGGACATTTAACCATCCCTGTTAACATGCAGAGCAAATCAGAAGCCTCTAATTGGTCCACCCATTGAGCCTCCATGGCTGACTTAAATGGGAACTTCCAAGAGGCATACATGACTCTGTAGGGAAAGCTTTTCCTCTTCGGGTTAGAGTAAATACCAGTGAGCATATGATCAGAAATCTCTCCCTAATATTACGAGAGCTAGCCAATTCCACACCAAAGCAGTAGCAGCCCAACACTGATCACTTGACTCATCGGCTAAGATAGTTTTGGACAATTGCATAGCCCTTGACTACTTGCTGAACAAGGAGGCATTTGTGCAGTAGCCAATACCACCTGCTGCACCTGGATAAACGCCTCTGGAGAGATAGAAACTCATTTACACAAGATCAGGGAACAAGTACACTGGTTACAACAAATTTCACCTGATCTCCCTAGTCTTTTGATTTGTTCAGTTGGCTACCTTCAGATTTGGGTCATGGTTTAGAACCATTATACAAATTGGATTTGTCATGTTCCTTTTAATTCTGTTTTGCATAATTATTTTTAAACCTGTTGCTTGTCAAATCTCTACAGAAGTGATGCACCAGATAGAATGATGTTAGCTCAACACTTTGAGATGATTTCCAAAGCTTACAATCTAGACAAGATATGACCTTAAGAGTGGAAAATACCTGAGAGCTCCTTCTTCTACTTTATTTGTTGCGCAAATATGATTTCTATGGTTTCCATCACCTCAAGGTCTCCCTGCAACCTGGGACAGGAATACCAGGAAAGGTCCTTTCTGTCACTGAGTGACACAGACAAAAATGTTTAATTAATAAATAAATAACCAACCAAATGCTTGAGCAGCAATGCTTTCAAGGAAAGATCTTGATCAAACGAGGGGAATGTGAAAATGAATAAAGGAAATCTAATTCAAAATGGAGAAGGGAATCAATGAAGGGAGGGTTCTCACTCAGGTACCACTCTTGACAGCTTACCTTACATACTTCAGCAGGAAGCTTACTTTACATACCCCAGCAAGAAGAAGGAAGATTTTCCTCTTGCTTGGCAACAGCTCAGCCAATGAGAAGCTGCCGCAACCTCAAATTCTTGCTCTCCTTAATGAACTCTTATCAAAATAACCCCTCCCAACCTCTTTCTTAAAAATCCCTTTCTTCTTTCTTCTTCAGACTTGACCATGGTTCACCATAGTTTGCAACTCCTCGGCTATTCCTGAATAAAGTCAATTTTGCTGGCTATACTGCTTACCTTTTTCTTTTAATGATCGACAATAGTCCTGAATGGGAAGGCTATTTTGTAAATATGTCAATTATCCTCCCAATTAATCTATTAACTGAATACATTCCTGACCAAAATCTTAAAAAAATTTGCAATGCGATTTGACAAATTAATCCTTAAAAAACATTTTTAGTATGGAACTTTTCAAATGTATTCAAAACTAGAATAATAGCTTAATGTAACCATCACCTAGCTTCAATAATTACCAACACATGGTCAATCTTGGACAGTCAACTTTTAAAATTCATCTAAAGAGTGATTAAATAGTCATGAAAAGTTTTAAAAAGGCAAAGGAGGACAAACTTTCTCTTACTTTTAGCTAATAGAGCTATTGTAGACAGGCCTTAAATGGACTCATGCTTTTGAGGAAATTTAGAACGTGATAAAGGTACAGTTTCAAATCACTGTGGAAAGGATGACATAAAAATTAATAAATATTGTTGGGTCAGTTGACTACCCAATTGGGAAAAATTGAAATTAATTAATTTACAACACATCAAAAATAAATTTCAGATGGATCAAGGACCTAAATATAAAAATTAAGCCTATAAGAGGATTAGAAAAATTTATAAGGAATAGATTTAAAATCTTGGTGTGAGGGTGTTCCCAAATCATATGAAAATAATAGGTTTGATTGCATGAAAATTTTGAACTTAAAAAAAAAAAAAAAAGAAAATTTTGAACTTTTTCAGAGTGAAACAAAGTTAAAAGACAAGTGACAGACTGAGAGAAATATGTGCCACACGGACCAAGGAATGGACAAAGCCGTGGTTGTATGAAACAGGTGTAGCGTTTAGGAATATAAAGTAGTTTACTGTCACCCACGTATAGGGAACATGGCTTCTGATGTCAAGTCCCATTAATAGGTTAGACGATGGAATTCGGGTGGTTATTTTCTTCCGTATGTTTTCCTGGAATTTTCCATTTTTTACAATGATCACGTGTTACATTTGTAATTTAAAATTTTAAAAAATCTTTAACAACTAAAAATTCTGGCCTGCCTTACATTGTTCCCTGTTTGGAGTATTAATGTATTGCCAGCTTTGTTTTAGGTTTATGACAGGGAGGCGCCGGGGTTTTTGCTTCCTTTGTGTCACCATGAAACCTATTACAGAAATGAATCCTTGTAGATAGTGAAAAAGAAATGCTCAGGGATTGGCTAAAGCAATGTTGGTGCAGATTTGGGGGCCAACAGATGAACACCTTAACACTTCCTCATTACTCATTTCTCTCTAACCTCTATCTCAGTTCCAGCTGCATAAGTCACTCCAGCAGGCCGGTACAAATGACACGCAAGAATTCATTCCAGGTGCGCGTGTCAGCGTGACTCCCGCGTCTCCAGGTCTGAAGCTCGCCTGGGAACGCCCCCTCCCCGCCCCGTCGCTTGTTGTGTTGTCATCACGTGGCCGGAGCGGGCCCTGACGTCAGGGGCGGGGGAGGGACTGCGCAGGCGCAGAAAAGGGGGCGGGGGACTCGGCTTGTTGTGTTGCTGCCCGAGAATCAGAGGCGGTCTTGCTGCGGCCGCAGCTCTTCCAGCCGCCTGACAATGTCGTCTCATTTAGTAGAGCAGCCGCCGCCCCCGCACAACAACAACAACAACTGCGAGGAAGGTGAACAGCCTTTGCCCCCGCCAGCCGGCCTCAACAGTGAGTGGTGGGCGGGTGGGCTCGGTGAAGAGGATGGGGGAGGAGGAGGTGCTCCGGCCGCCGCCGCCAGCTCCGCGCGGGGGGCGGGAGGAGAAGGCAGCCCATTGGCCAAGGCTGAGGATGTGCGGGTGACTGACAGCTCCCGTCACCTGTCAGGAGGAGTTGCTCCTGTCTTTCTCTAGCCCTGTCTCCCCTCCCTCCTGGGGTCTTGGTAGGGGGTCGCTTGGGTTGGCAGTTGGGGAGGGCAGGTGGGTGGGAGGAGAAGGGGGGCGAGCTGATCCCACCTGTGGTGGGCCCCTGAGCGGAGCCAATCGGGGCGCGGTGGGGGCGGGCCTTGGGGCGCGGGGAGCAGGGTGGGCGGAGCGGGCGGCGGAGGGGACGTGGGCAGGGATGGGGACGTGCAGCGGGGACGCCGGGGGATGGACGCGGGCGGCGGGCCGAGGGGAGGGGGCGGCCGGGGGACGCGCGGGAGGTCAGGTGTGCGGCGGGGCTCGGGCCTGGCCCGGATGACCCCACCTTTCTGGGTCGGCGTTCCTTTAGGGCTCAGAATGTGAGCCCTCCAGTTCCCTTCCTTTGTTACCACACAGGCTGGTCAGGAAAATCATTTGGTAATTTAGTGGTTATTTGTTTCACGTTGGGGATCGGGGGTGAGGAGGCTATGCTACTTTTTTTTGTTTGTTTTTGAGAGTTGGCCCAAGTGAGTTTTTTGGTTTTGTTTTTGAAACGATGGAGTTGTGTGCCCTGAAAACCTTTTGTGAACAGCCTCTTGAACCATCCAAGATGGCATAAATTGTGGAATCTGGGGCAATAAATGTTCAGGAACGGGATTAAAACCACACGAATACAGTCGGGCGCTTGGAAGTTAATGTGCAGTATTTGAGTTACGACCAACTACAGTTGCTTATCATAACATTCTGGTGCTCAGACCTCTTGTCCTAAGGTTTTTCCCAGTTGTCTTGAAAGCTCAGTCTTCTTGGAAAGGTTCTTGCCTAACCTTTCTGTAATTGATCTCCTGAAAGAGGCAGTTGGGACAGTTAGCAAATGGCCCGATGAAATCGTTTGAAAATCATTTGGATGCTTAAATGACATTCAAAGGCATTGCAATCTCTTTCATAAGAGGGACGTGTTCCAACATGGCCTAAAAATTATTTTAGGGAAAAGAGTTCCTGTCCCCTCCCACAAGATGGGGATAGAATTTGAGTATTTTAAGATATTTTCATTGCTTGTTGCTGCTGTTCCATCTTTTGATGGGTAAATTTTTCTTAAATGTTGAGTTTTTGAAACTCAAGTGTCTTACGTTCTGGAATTTAAGATTTATATGTTATTTCCCACAGAAAGGATTAATTTATGTATCTTTAAACGTTATCTGTTTCATGTATTAATGTGCACTTAAAACACTGCTTACCCGTTTTTAGCATACTCTTAGAAGCATGGAATTTTAGAATGGGAAGAGACTTTAGAGGTAACTCTCTTATTTTCTGGTAAAGAGAGCAAGAGTAAAGTGTGTTGTCCAAGTTCACAGCAGGCTAGGACCTAGAGCTGAGATTTTTACTTTCAAATGAGCTAGTGTTCCTTTCAGGACGCGTTAGTGGCCCAGAATCCCCTGGTTATTTGTGTTTCCTAGTCTCTCAGTATGCTGTTCTTCCTAATGTACAGAGGTGACCCGCCTATCTAGCTTTTTAGTGTACTGTTTCTTGATTGTACTCACCGTTTTCCTGCAGTACTTACAAGTTAGCTGTTTGGTTAGTATGCATACATGATTTCACAGGAAAAAAAGGAATTTTAGTTTCCTTTGCGCACCATTTAACAAAAACAAGAACAAATGGGGTTGAGCTGTCTGTGATTGTTTATCTCTGTGTCTGATAGACCTGTGAGGTATTTGATGTTTTCGGCCAATCAGTTGCTGCTACGTTTGTATTAGCTCTTAACAGAAGTGGAAGAACACTCTGTGTGTGATATCAAAATGTTGGCCTTGGGAAATCTAGATAGAAAGTATTTTATTTTGAGTAGGGTGAGCTTTGAAAAGTTACTGAAAACCTTTTAGCTAGTGCCATATTTAATTTCTCCCCTCTTGCCTTTTATTCTTTTGTGTTTTCAGTTCATTATACAACAGTGGTTTAAACAAAACAAGAAGCCTTACTGATTCCTTCAAGTGATTTTTGGGCACTAGGCAAAACAACTTATTCAGACATCTAATACTACCCAAATTGCTGATAAGTTGAAGTTCTTTGTTGGGTAAAGTTGCACAACTATGAAACACAGGAGATGAACTCATTGTACAGATTATCTGTGGTTTGGGATTTTTCTTCAGTTCAGGGGTCAAGACAGTTTTAACAGCAAATTATTGAAATATTTGGAATAATGAAACTTTTTTCTGACTTTTTTTTTTTTTTTTAGTTTACCATCGTAGGGGAACTGTTCATTTTCCTTACAAATCAGTGGATAAATATCTGAACTGCTGGCAAAGTTAAAATGACATTTTTCCAGTTTTCAGTCCAGTTTTATTCTTAAGAAAACTAACAAATTAAGAATATTTGTATAGGACATTTATGCTATATAATTTGGTAGGTAATATAAGGAAAATCAAGGTAGTAATAAAATTCTTGTTACTATTTAATGTAGGAAGTACAGCCTTTTTTTTTTTTTTTTCTTTTTTAAACATCTTCAACCATGATGTACTTGCTTCCCCAGTATGGTGAGAAGGCTTTTAAGGCTATGGCATGTGAAACTTCACTGCTTCATGATACTGTTTTGAATACATAAGTAACTGATGTGTAAGTATCCACTTGTGCAAAATGACCAACTTTTTTTTTTTTTTTAGAAGAATGTTGGTGACTGTTCTTGGTCTGGATTCCAGCATCAAGTATTTGAAATAAAATAAAGACTTTGAGGAGAGAACATAAGACATAATGGAATGTGTTACCCCTGGTTCGGATAAGAGTTATACATGGGACCTTGGAAAGTTGTGGAAAAAGATGAGAACTACTCTTCTTCCTTCTCTCCCTTCCTCTACCCCTCAGCTCTCCCACTCCCCTTCTTGCAAGAGGATTGAACTAGTGATTGTAAAACTATGAAGAGTATATACAGCATACAGTCATGAATATAATCCCAATTACTGGACCAACCTTCACGATGTACTATATTACAAAATGTAGAAGTGTGATTCTCTTAGCAATTCTGAATCTCTTAGCAATTCTCAAAGACTTAAACTAGAAAATATCTCATGTATTGTGTATGTGTAGAGTCTGGCATAAGAGAACGCTTTTCAGTTTGTAAGTAGTCTTTTAATGTAACGGAGAGAGCCTGCAGTTTTTAATTTTAAAGCTTGATTATCAGGAAGAGAATTCACTCAGATTTTTTTCTACTTTGTATTGCTTGGCCAGCACAATCCTCATATCTTGTCTTGTTTCCTTTCCAAGTAGAAGGGGACTTTGTGAGAATTGGTAGAGTTAGAACATCAAGAAATTCTGAGGCTGTAAATCAGGAATGAACTAGGTAATGAAAAGCATGTGTAGTCCACCTATTGAGAAAGACAAGTTTATTTTTTTTCCCATCTTAGTCAAAAGATGAAGCTTTTAATAATCTGTGTGCATAACTTTTTCTGCAATAATGTTTATTTCCATAGATCTATCTGGAAGAGAACTTTTAAGGGAAATCTACCTTTTTAGGTGTCTTAATGCACATTGTCAAATTATCGTCTATTGAAGACCTGATTGTAATAACATAATATTAGAAACAATTTGGGTAATGGTTAACCTTGACATTTAGATAATGGTTAAAGTATGGTATATACTTATGATGAGATGCAAAGCAATTGTTTAAAAGAATAAAATAAGGTAATATACATTGACATTGAAAGAGATCTATAAGTTGTTAGGTAAGAAATGCTTCTTACAGGGGCGCCTGGGTGGCTCAGTCAGTTAGGCGGCTACCTTCGGCTCCAGTCAGGATCTCAGGGTCCTGGGATTGAGCCCTGCATCAGGCTCTCTGCTCGGTGGGGAATCTGCTTTTCCCTCTCCCTCTGCCCTTTCCCCTGCTCATGCTTGCACTCTCTCTCTCTCTCAAATAAATAGATAAAATCTTTAAAAAAAAAACAACGCTTCTTACAGGAAAATATTTATAGTACAATTCAATTTTTTTTATAAAAACAAGAGCAAAAAACAACTGTATTTCATTGAAAAAGCTCTGGAAGTTGACATACAAACCTTTTAAAAGTGGTCTTTGGGAGTAGGAATGGGAGATTGGGAGGAAAAGTGTTTTTACTTTATGTTTATTTTCAAGAAACACATTTTTGCAATAAATTTCTTAAAAAGATAACAGGGTATAATTATAATAATGGCTAGCACATAGCAGTTACCACGTACTAGTGACCTTATTTTTCTCCATGCTTTATTCATTAAATACCTTCTAACAACCGTGTGAGGTAGATACAATTCTTATTCCCAGTTTATAGATGAGAAAACTGTTAAGGGGTTAAGTAACCTGTCTAGGGTGTAACAGATGTAAGTGGTAGAGTGGGAGTCTGCCTTCAGTCTGTGCTCTTAACCACCCTAGTAATATATGCCAGATAAATATTGTCTGCCTTAAGTAGAAATGACTTCAGTTATGCTGGGTGTGAAGCCAGTCACAGAGATCGGTTTTACTGAGGTTTTCCAGCTATGTCTTCTCAAGTTCCTAGGTTATGATTACTCATATATTTTTAATGCAGAAAGAAGAATTTAGATATTGGTTTGGAAGTCCTTCAAAAAAGTAAGGTCTGGAAAAGATACTGTTACAGCCAGTTTTCTCTTTGATCAGCTACTTGAAGTGAACATTAACTGTATTTTAGGGAAGACTGGCTTCCACAGAGACCCATGGGAAACTCCTGGTTCCTTAGTTCTTCTATCAGAGCAGCTCAGGTCTTTTGTTTATTTTACACTTTGGGCTTCTGTACAAGAAGAACTGATTCTGTTGGCTTAAAATAAGTTTGACAGTCCTAGAAAACAGTTAAACTAGAAAAAAAATTTATCATACACCTTTTTTTCTGTCTCTTTCCTGTTAAAATACTTTGTAGAACTCTAAATTTAGGGATGCTTTTGGCATACTTCTTATATACTCCGGAGGCACTCCAAGTATTTAATTAAATTACCTTTAGTGTTAAAGTCTGTCTTAGCTTTGCTAGTTGAACTTGTTAATCCATTTTGAGTCCTGTCTAGTCTGTGTCCATTTTTGTCTGTAGAATGAGGTCACAGAGATGTCCTACAGCTGTGTTGTAGGCAGTACAGGCCCCAAGATTTGGTGGTGGTTAGGGGACTGTGACACCCACTGGGACCGCCTTAGAGGGAAAGGAAGGAAAGGGTAACTTCGTTTTTATTTAGCAAACACTGTTCTAAGTACTTGACAAATAACAAGCTCTTTTAACTAGTGGATAGCTGAACATCTCCCCCCTACTGGGCACTTTACCTATGTCCTGTGTTTAATCCTCAGAGCAACTTTGAGACGTAGGGGTCTGTATTTTTATATCTCCGTTTTACAAATGAGAATACCTAAGCTCAGAAAGACAGGCAGAGAGTAGGTGGTGGAGTCAGATTTCTAGCCAGGTCTGCCTTTGAGCTTTTCCTTCATGTAAGGATGATGTTGAGTTCACTTTGGATTTAGAATAGTCCTCACCTCACTGAGAGTGCATTTTAAGGTTTGAGCCTCATTTGGTGGTTTTTCTGATTTACTGATGGAAGATTGGCCACAGAACTCTAATGTTCTGCTGAGAGTTTGGAGGAACGGCCCTATCAACCTGCTTGGTTATATTTTCTAAAACAAAATTTGTTATACAGAATGGAAATTAGGAAGAATTCACCCGTGTTTCTTTTTGTTGTGAAGTTGGTCTATTGGCTACTGTTATCAATTCTTATTAAAATTAAAGCACCTTAATGTGTTCAGCAAACTCATTGAGCCAATAAATAAATATTTTCAAGAGCTATCTAGATTACCAGGGCCACATCCCCTTTCCTGTGGCTCCACCCTCTTTGACTGTTGGCCTGAGAAAACCTCAGTGTCTCCTGTACAGATGCAGTTTCTCCCCAAAACCAACAAGGCTTAGTGAAACCCTAGGAGATAGGGAAGTCGTGGGAGAGAAGAAAGGACAAATCCACAAGGTATGGTTAGTGCATAGGGGAGAGGATAAAAAGGGGTGAGGTATAAAGGAAAGGAAGAAACTAATTTGTGGGGTAGAGAGAAAGCTTTTTTCAGATTTTTTTTTAGTATTATCACTGGATTTAATTAAGAGCTAGGTGCATTAATTTTATGCTGCACATTTGTACACAAATTGAAAATTTTATGATTGGATTTAAGTTTTCTAGGAGCTTCTAATTGTGCTAATTAGGACAGTTGTTAACTTATTTAGATGACTTTTAAGAAGTTTCTAAGCCATAGGTTTATTTTATCTGTGGGGAGGATACAACTAAATAGCTGTAGTAGTGGGAAAAAATACATATATATATTATGTTAAACATATATAATTAAAATATTAAAGATAAGTAGTAATAAAGTAGCCATTTATTTTCTGAAAAGCAATCTCAAAGTTTTCAGTGAAGTGCTTATCATCTATAAACTAAGCTTTAACTAGAGAGAAAATTGGCTGAAAGACACATTTTCTAAGATACTAGTTGTAGAGTTCCAGCTTCTTCTAAATTGGTTGATTGCGTGAGCTACTTCAGGAACAGGAACTATATGTATTTTTAGACTTCTATTGCTCCTTATTTATTTTCTTCAGAATACTCTTGCATTTGCTTTGAGGCAAGACCGAATTCTTATCAGAATTCACCACATTCACATCTGTGTGCACATGACAGAGTTTGGTTCTGCTGTGGTTAACTTAAGCTATCTGACTTGTCCAACAGGTTCCTGGGTGGAGCTACCCATGAACAGCAGCAATGGCAATGATAATGGCAATGGGAAAAATGGGGGGCTAGAACATGTACCTTCCTCATCCTCTATCCACAATGGAGACATGGAGAAGATTCTTTTGGATGCACAACATGAATCAGGACAGAGTAGTTCAAGAGCCAGCTCTCACTGTGACAGGTAAGTGAGATCCATACAGATGGGTTACAAGGTTAATTCCCATTAGAAAAAATAAATCTGCTTTCATTTTCTTTTACAAAATGTGACTCCTGATTGTGTATTTAAATCAGATGGCTAATTGACAAATACTTGAGTGCCTGGTGTTTTTCCCTAGATTAAATCAATTTCCTTATTCAGATTGTATCATTTTTTTTGATGTTTATCAGTTTAAAAGTCAATGGCATAAATGTTTACTTGTAGTATTAAACTTTCTCCCATTTTCCTTTGTGTCCTGTTTCACAGATTATATTCTGCCGGTTACATATCTGTCCCCCCTTCTAGACTATGAGGCTCCAAAAGGCAGGGATCATGTTTCATCTCTTTTGTACCCTTGACAGTCATGGTGCTGGTGCGTAGTAGACACTCAGTAAACATTTGGGTCCTAGAAACTGCAGGTTGATTTAAGTTATAGTGGTATTTGCATGGTTGGAAACACCAACCAGGGTCTGCAAAGATAGTTAATTTGGAAGACCATTCTGTTTCTTCAGAGGAACTTTTATTTCAGACCTCATTTTTCTACATTTGCCTTGGGGAGAGTAATTCCACTGATGAAGGGCTGCTTTTGGTGAAAGAGTAAGGATACAGTGATACGTATGAGTGGAATGAAACCGAGTTGTTCGTTTATTTTGCAGTGTAAGCTTTGCTTTTTTCCAGAGGGCTGGGTGGTATACCTGCCACTTCTTAGACTGGTGACAGCCACACTGTTAGCATTATGGGATACTGGATGATCTTTTGGTTAATTAAGAGTTAATTGACATTAGTCATGTAGAAGATGCAGATGCACAAGGCAAAGACTAAGGAAACACTTAAAATGTATACTAAAAATAAAAGTGATAATCTCTAAGGGGTGGAATTATGGATCTTTTTCTTCTGAATATTTTTGTACGTTGTAAAAATTGTATATATAGCATATTTTATTTGTCAGAAAAAGTTTCAAAGGAGAAAGAGGAGTTCAGTCATGTTTGAGGTTCCTGCATATCTTATAATCCACTGATGTTACCAAGGTAGCAGAGCCTGGTTTGCTGGCTCTGGCACACTGTGCGCCCCCACCACCCTGTCTCATCTCTGCCCGTGTCCCTGTGCTTCTCAGGAGCCTGGGATGGCTGTGGTTAAAAGCAGAAGCAGAGCAGATGGCTCTTTGCTGAGCAGCTTGCCATTGATTCCAGTTGCAACAGCATTCGTCTGTCTTTCAGAATGAAGTTTATATTCTGTTACATTTATATTATGGGACTCGTAATGGGTTTCTGAAGTTTTCTGCTTGTTCTGGGCCTGTTTATAGGACTTTTACTATACATTCAAGTACATCACCCTTGATCATTGGTATCAGTGTGTCTCTTAACCTGTTGTTCACTTGCTGTTGTCACTGAGCAGCGAAAAAGTCACCTGCTTGCTTTTCTGGTCATCTTATTTCACTTGTGGTTGTAGTTATACTTGTGATCGAATATGAATTTACCTTCCTGTGATCACGTTTAAGTTAGGTTTCTAAACACGTGAAGCAAGGCGTGGCATGTGCTTTTGAACACTATCCTATCCCTCAGCTTCTGTATCTTTAGGCTCTGGGTTCCTGGTCATCTTTCAGAGAAGGCCTGCAACTCTAGCTCAGTAATACTCTCCTGTGCCAACACACCTTGACATTTTAAAACGTCTTCAAAATTCATGTCATTTGAGTTGCCATGCATCTCTATATTTGAAGTCATTGAGAAGTGTTTTTTGTAGGTAGAAACATTTTAGGACTGTTGGATGTTCATCCCAGAACTAATTTATATATACAGTGACCCTTGAACAACATGGGTCTGAACTACACAGCCATGTGGATTTTTTCCCATAAATCCAGTACAGTACTATAAATGTAGTTTCTCTTCCTTAGGAGTTTCTTTAACATTTTTTTCCTCTAGCCTACTTTATTGTAGGAATACACTACATAAAACCTATAACATACAAGATATGTGTAAATTGACTATCCGTAAGGCTTCTTGTCAAAAGTGGTTTATTAGTAATTAAGTTTGGGGGGAGTCAGAAGTTATACACAGATTTTTAACTGTGCAGGGTTAAACCCTGCATTGTTCAAGGGTAAACCATATTTTCAATTTAAAAATTATTCCAGAGATACATTTTTGTCACTGTAGTGGTTACTAGAAGATAACCCCTTTGTGTTTTGTATTGCGTTTTACCCTATTGCAGGAGTTCTCAACCTACACACTAGATACACCCAGGGAGCTTTTAAAAATACCAGTGCACAGGCCACATCCCTAGAGGTTCATATTCTGTCGTCAGGGACGGGGTAGAGATGTGAGGATATTTTAAAAGCTCCCTGGCTAATTCTAATATAAGCCAGGATTGAAGCTCTGATGCATTCCATATTATTAGAAATAGTAAACCGTTTACCAGTGAAACGTTTAGTATTCTTCTAAGTGAGATTGGTGCAGTGATAGAGTGTAGAAATAGAGCAGTGCTTCTGTAGGGTTCTTGCCTATGTCATTCTGCTGCCTTGACCTGCTCCTGGCTCTGTGAGGCTGACCCTTAACTTGATCTCTCTGGCTGTGAACGCAACAGTGTTATGTGAGCATAATGACAGTAAACTGAGGACAACAAGAGTGCCTCCTTCCACCTGGTTCCTGTGCTCTAGGCTGAGATTTCTAGTTCAAAAGCATCTCTGTATGTTAACATTGTACACGTGCTCTTGGTAGCTTTAACAGATAACATCTACTCCTTTGAACAGGATAAGCCTGGAGCGTTTTCATCCCTACTTCAGTTTAGATTTGGTGGGGTGGGGTGTGTAGTGGAAAATCTAGTGACCTGCTGTGGTTACACAAGGAATCATTGATAAAGTTAAGAATAGAACTTACCAGGTTGTTTTCATCTATCATATCAAGTATAGTTCATGATCATGTGTTTTTGTCTAAAAGTTTATCTGTAAATTTTTGTTTCTGGGAATATATTTTGTACTTTTCATTGAAGGTTCTGTATTCATATATATGCTTATATAATTCACTTTGAAATATCTCAAAGCAAATAATTTCTGAAATAAGTAGAATGGTGGTTCTGGTCTCTATACTCCTTTACATTCCTAAAAATTACTAGGATCCCCAAAGATCTTTTGTTGATGGGAGTTATATATATTGATATTTAACTATATTAGAAATTGAAAGAAATTTAAAAATATGTATTCGTTCAACAATAATAAACCCATTACATTTCAGTATGAGTGACTTTTTAAAATGAAAAATAACTTTTTCATAACCAAAAAAAAATTAGTAAGAAATAGTGGCATTGATTTTACATTTTTGCAAATCTCTTTCTTATCTGGCTTAATAGAAAACAGCTGGATTCTCATTTGCTTTTGCATTCGGTTTGTAGTGATAAAACACATCATGTAGCCTTTGGAAAATTTCACAATACACAGAATAAGAATGATAGACATGACAGAATAAGAATAAAAAAGGCAAATAAATCATAATAGTATCATGAAAACAATTTTAACCTTGAAGACCCTTTGAAAGCGTGTTGGGGGAGGTGTTCGAGAAGACGTGACCGCAGTTTGACCCTGGAGCTGGACTTGGGCAATTGGAGGCTCTTCATTCCCTCCCCGTCCTGGAATGTGCGTTCTGCTTGCCTTCCTGGCTCCCAGAAGCTGCCTCAGGAATACAGCTTTGAGACGGAAATGTGGCGTTGAGACTGTTTGAATGGTATCCGTGACTAAACCCAGTTAAGACCTCCGTATAAACTTGTAAGATGTGGCAGGCGGTGCCATCTGCTCACCTTACTGTCACGCCAAGACAAGCCTCATCTGTAAATTCCCTTGCCGTTTAAAGCTGCCACCTACCACGCTGGAGTGGCCTGCCTCTTTCCCTCTCCTTGCCCTCCCGTGTGGGGGCCGGTTTCGGATTACACCCGGGAAGCTCCTCAGGAGGCTGGGAACCAACTAGACTCTGAAAACTGCTTTCACGCTTTGAAAATCACTGGTGATGTATTATTTAATGATGAAAGAACTTTGAGAAAAAGAACCCGAAATTAAGTTTCTGAATTTGAAGATCTTTGTACCTTTATTGGAAAAAGAATAAAAATGAGAAAATTTATCCTTGCAAAGGAATTCGTCACCATCACAAAATTCCAGAACATTTTGGGAATAAGAGTGCTCAATTTCATTTGTTCTTTGGGGTCAAGATAATACTTTTTGATTTGCCCCTTTTTCAGAGCCATACTACTGTGACTTAATTTTCTAATTTCCAGTGGAGGTTAATTTACTTGACAAAATGAGAATTAAAACTAATGGCTAAATTCTTTCTCTTCCAGCCCTTCCCCACAAGAAGATGGGCAGATTATGTTTGATGTGGAGATGCACACCAGCAGGGACCATAGCTCTCAGGTGTGTGCGTGTGTGTGTGCTTGTTTTTCTGATGTACGGTAAATAATTAGGAATGCGAATTCTAAATATATTTTGCTAAAATGTATTAAAGAATAAGAAGACTTTAAAAAGTAGTTGGAAGCTGGTATAAGTTCTTCAGTTTCTGATTTTGGAATTTACTTAGGATGATACAGCCCTCGTTATATGCCTTTGCAGCTGAGACTTTGGGTTCCTCTCACTCTAACAGAATCGGAAAATTCTTGTCTGTAATGTATCATTCCAGTATTCCAGGCTAGTTTCTTGAGTTTCTAAATAGAAAGCTGAGATAGAGGTTTTATTTGAGGTCACAAAATGAATGAAAAGGAAAGTTGTAGAACCAGGCGTGAAAACTTTTTCTGCATCTGACATCAAAGCAGTGACTTTTGAGACGAATTTCAACAGCTAGAGATAAAATTCATCTAAATTTTGCAGGGTTCCTTAAACTAAAGAAGGTAAATGTAGTTCACTAGGAGTTGACATTGTCAGTAAAATAGATGGCTGTAGTATTGAAAGCATACAACGATTAATATTCTGAAATTTACAATAAGTAAGTAATTGTTATTAACGATTTAAAATGCTCATAGCTGGCCCTTGACTGTATTGATGTGTCAACTCGCCTAAAAGTGCTAGAGTGCAAATTTATGAGGACCAGAACCATTGTCTTTTTCTACCGTGTTCATGGGCTAGCAGAGTATTTGTGGAAGGAATGTTTAAATGCATTCAGACAGAAACTTTGCTTTATGGGGTTCTCCCTGTATAATGTCCTATTCCCCTTTTGCACTAGAAATATTGTGCATGATATGTTGGGTCCACCCAGTATTCTTTCTGTTTCAGAAGGCTTCACAGTTTCTCCCTGCTTTTTCCATATTCTGTTTGTGCTGTTCTCTAAAACCTAGAAAATCTACAGATCGGATATAAATTTATTTTATGAGCTTTATATTATGAAGAAGGCTCTCATGTACAGAGATGTTCTAACTGCAGTTGTTGAATTGCTGGCTAATGTATTTTGGTTTTGCCATGTGCATAAGCTATAACTAATGAAGAAGAAAATATGTAGTTTCCATGACAAAAGTGTACTAAGGAATCCCAAGGAAGAGAAATGAAATTAATTCTTTGCTGTAGTCTTTTCTGAGGAAGATGTCCTCAATTCATATTGACAATTTGAAAATCTAGGTTAGCATTTTACAGAATGTGTTTCGAGGAACATTTGCTCAATGCGAAGCTCCATAAGATAGTTCTGAAGTCAAGTTAAGTGGAAATAATACAGTCTCTGGGCTCTCTCCACCCCACTCCCCCCCGCCCCCAGTAGTCACAGCACATAGTAGCACATTAAAGGCTCTGACAATTCCTGCAGTAGAAGAATCTGTTTGTTTAAACCAAGTGTTTCCCAAGCTTATTTGATCTTAGACCTCCCTCCCCCTCCACACATACTTTTCCCTCCTAATAATCTATCTAACAACGTAATAGAACACTCTGATAAGTGCTGTCTCGATTCATGGAGTGGCAGTGTACAATTAGCCTTAACTGATAATTGAATTGAAATGCAATTGTAGAGCTGACTGAGTTCATCCTAGAATTCCAGAGGAATTTGTGAAATTCAGGAGAGAAAATGTAACATTTTTGGCTTCTGTGTCAGATTATGGAAGTATTGCTACTGTGGTCCCAATTCAGAAACCAGTACCTAAAGGAACATTAGTTATCGTCAACGTTGTTGGGTAAGCCACATTAACAATCAGAGCAGTCCATTTAAACATCGTTACATCTTTGGAAAAGCAGTTTTAAATCCCTTAAGAAAATATGTTCTTTTAGAGTAAGACTTTTAATAAAAGAGAAATCAGTAGGTATGATTTATTTAAACTTTCAAAAAGCCTATTACATTGCTTTTTTAAAATTGCAGAAATGATCATTTAAAAATTAATAACTAGGTTTTGGGAGGGTGGATTTTTTTCATGAACGAGAAGTGAGCTTAGGATTAGCAAATAGAAGCATTTACCACAGGACTATGTTATGGGACTTGCTCTTATCAAACATTTTTATATGTGTCTATATGAAGAATATAGAATGTTTTCAGCCTTTTCTGGGAGAAGGAAGGAAAGACAATAATATATATTAAAATATTCTGGGTGCTAAATTTATTTTTAAAAAAGATTTTTCCCACTTTCAATGTTCTCAGTCTAGTGAAAGAGGTGATATTAGCCCTGAGAACAAATGGGAGAAGTGGGGCTTTGTCTTCATTAAATTACTAATCTAAGATCACAAAGCCAGTGGGTGATCGAGCCAGGATTGAAACCAGGGCTGTCTGAGCCTGCGGCCCCTGTGCCTTCTTCTAAAATAAGTCCATGCACAGGATTGATTGCCGGAGAGCTCACAAGGTCGTGAGGATGAACTAAGACGTGCCCGGTGAGTTAGGGTATGAGGAAGCCTAAGGTGTAATGCATTTAGGAAAAGGATCATTCAGACTACACTTTTATGACCGTAGTCCTCAAGAGTCTCTGTTTTATGGCAGCAAATAGACTGTGGAAGTCTCCTGAAGTCATTTTTGCAGTGTGTTTCTGGGACTGAGGGGGGCCAGCACCGTGTTGGGTATCCCTGTATCACTGATGCAGACCGAAAATGCCCTCCCTTTCCCCTCTTTTAAAACTGGGGTTTATGGACCCCATTCTGTGAGGTTCAATAGCCGCACGTAGAGAACTAGAGAACTTGACATGGGCCAGGGAGGGAAAATGTAAGTGCTTTGAAGGTAAAGGACTTGCCCATGAGGACAGGCTAAAATAATCAGAGAAGGTTTTTGATTGAGGTAAAAGCATGAATCTTATTTAATTAGATTAAGTACATTTTTACCATATTAAGTGCATTTTTCCAAGGATTGGAAGGTAATTTAAAACCTGAAACTGGCAAATTTAAGATTAATAAAGGGAAGCACACAGCAGTAGTAAATGAGGATAGCATAGGATTCTTGGTTCTTAAGGTAAGCATTATAAACTTATTTGGGAAATTTGTTTTTACTAGTAGTCCAAAGATAACTTTGCTTCACTCAACTGAGAGAAAATGACATCATCTTAAAGTAAATTAAGCCATAAAATTTTACTACATTTTAATTCTCTTTGAAAGTAGAAAATATTACCTTGTTCACAAATTTAAACCTCAGTCTTTGAGCAGTTTTAAGGAGAGACACATGAGACCAGAGTTGGAAGCTGTAAGCAGAAGTGACATGCAGTGTGTTGGGTATCGTCAGATATTGTGTGTACACAAACTGATCTATAAGTAAATTGTAACAACTTACTGTTTTTGATTTAAGATGTTTTCAGATTTATTCCACAAAGAGCCAACTCATGATTCTGAGTAATCTCAATACCCAATGGAAAAAGCTTAATCCTAAAGGCTACATTGTGTCATTCAGTGGAATTTGCCAAGTCCAGCAGAACTAAATAAGAATGATACTACCAGAGTAGCAAAAATCCACAGGGATTTTACTTTCAGTTTGTTAGTCTCTAGAGATAGGGTAGCCCCTTTTACTCTTTGAATTACCTTCCTGGGGCACTTAGTTCATAGAGAACTAGCCTGTCAAAAAGAAACACGTGATATAGATCAAGCTCTGCATTTCATAGCTATCTACCGAAAAGAGTGAAAGCTTTGGTCAAAGAGTGAATCCTGTTCAAACAAAGTAACAAATCAAAACAGTTCTTTGCTTTGAGACCCTTGGGTTTGAGGTCCTAGCATCACATTCCTTAAAGCCGAGTGAATATTGCTGTCATTTTTAGGACTATCTCATTCCTGTGGGTTCTCGTGAAAGGGAAGCTATTGGGAATTTTGCTTGTTCTTGGCCTGAAACTGTAGGTTATCATTAGTAAGAAAAAGGACTTCGTTTTCATTTACCTGATGCAAAATATGTCAAATTCTAAGTATAAAATAAATGATTCCAAAAAACTTTTGGCTTAAGTAGTTTTGAATAAACCTTGGGAAATGTTTAGATAGTGATTTGTCAAAAAGATGGAATCTCCTTCCAGGAAGTAAAACCTAATGCTTAGGAGTTGGGGACTCGAGAGACAGTTTACCCAGTTTAAATACTGGCCCTGTCTCTTACTACTTACAGAACCTCAGGCACTTACTGAATTTATGTCTTCATTTCCTCATCTGTAAAACGGAATATTGATAATTCCTGTTTTATGGGGTTGTTGCCAGGTAAAAATTATTAATGCATGTAACGTGCTTAGAATGATGCTTGTCTCTTGATAAATGATTAATAAATACTATTATTATTTATTTTCTCATCACATCTCCCACTTGTTTTCTCATCACTTTATATTGGTTAGCATATACTTCTGGAGTTTTTTTTTTATTTTTAATAATGAAAAATTTTAAGTGTGAACAGAAGTAAAGAGAATGTTGCAGTGGGCCTTGGTATAAGTATCACCCAGATGCAACAGTTATTAATCCTCTCCACATTTTAGTGAGCATTACAGCCTGAAGTGCACTTTTTTCAGGTTCACATCCTACGCTTAGATAGAACAACAGTGAGGCCCGGTCAGGTTCTTTTTAAGATATGAAATGCCCTGATCTCAGATCATTGGGTCAGCCTTTTTAGAAAACTGGCATGTTTCTTACGTAAAAATTGCTGATGGACACAACCTTAGAGTTTTCACATATTTTCTGTCTAGATTTGTCTTTTGTAGTAGGAACAATTGGGCTTCCTTTTTTTCTTTTTTAAAGTTGTAATTCTTCTTCACAGTCGGAAGAAGAAGTTCCAGAAGGAGAGAAAGAAGTCGATGCTTCAAAGAAAAGCGTCGACTGGGTGTCCGACTGGTCCAGTAGACCTGAAAACATTCCACCTAAGTAAGTCCTTGCACGTGTCTTCTCAGGGGACATGGCAGACGCCGCTCCTGCTCATGGGCAGCGGACCTGCTCGCTCCCAGGATGTTCTCAGCAAGTGCGTTTCTGACCCCTGCCTCTGCCTTTATTCCCTCAGGGAGTTCCACTTCAGACACCCCAAACGCTCCGTCTCTTTAAGCATGAGGAAAAGTGGGGCCATGAAGAAAGGGGGTATTTTCTCCGCAGAATTCCTTAAGGTGTTCATTCCGTCTCTCTTCCTCTCTCATGTTTTGGCTTTGGGCCTAGGGTAAGTACTGGTGAACTCCTAATGGGTTTTCCCTTCATTTCATCCCCTGTTGTATTTCCAGACGTAAGAAATAGGCATGAAACAGTTTGTATTTGTTTTGCTTTTAATGTTTCAGTGCAAATAGGGAGAGCTTAAAAGAATTATTGAAGCTGATACACTGTTGGTACACTGGCAAGCATTTTTAGTAGTGGAGTTTTATTTTTCTTATTTGAAAATAAGTTGTTCATGTTAATCCTCTCAGTGGTCATCTTTAAGTGGGCTCTTCTATGCTTAATCTTCCCTTTTGCATTTTGTTCTTGTTTATGAATTACTCAAGATTAGCGAAGTTTTTATTTATTTATTATTTATTTATTTTTAATTTAAGTTCAATTTAGTTAGCATACAGTGTATTATTAGTTTCAGGGATAGAATTTAGTGATTCATCAAGATTAGCTAAGTTTTAAAGTAAACTAACCTGTAAGTGTTTAAATTTGGGGTTGATTTGAACATTTTTTTTTCCCCCAGATGGGAAAATACACCATTTTATTGAATAGGCCTTGAGTGAAACTGGTAGGTTGGTTCAGGATCCTGTTTTTTTTCCTTGTAGCATTTTCATTTATTCTTCTAAAGTTGGCCCTATATTTACCTATAACTGATGAATTTTTCAGGAATGTCTTTTAAAAAATTCTTTTTTTTTTTTGTCTTGATGGAACAGTTGAGGAAATCCATTTTTGAAAGATTTTAAGAGTTAAACACTAGTGTTTTTTTTTAAGACCTATCTGTTATTCTCTTTAAGCATGTGCAAAGAATCATTTTCTCTATATAATATACAAAAGCTCTGTGACCCCTTATCTCCCCTGTAAGGAGCTCAGCATATGGGTAAGAGATTTACTTACAGTCATAAACATGGAACCATACACATGACTTTTCCATAGACTTCTTTTGTCTTTCTGGGTGCTTGATCTGTTTTTGTGATGGCGAAGGCTGCGATCACAAATAGCAGAATGGATGGAAGGGGTTTGTGGAGGAAGGGAGTGTGTGGGTGTTGAATGGGGTTGGTGTGAGGGCAGGCAGGGGAGGAATTTAAATTCCCCTCCAGTATTGACTGCACAGTAGTTCATTTGCCCTCAAGGACTTGGTTTTTATACCTTCCAATAGCTTTTCCTTTCATGAGTCTTCAGATTGTCTCGCTTGCTGGTGTAAGTGTAACTATTGTTATAGATGTGTGTGGGGAAAAGAGGATTTGAGAAAGTTGGTTTTATTACACGGCGGGGTGGGACTAGCTTCCTGTTTTCCTTAACTGCCCTTGTGCTTACGTTATTTAATGGTAAAATACTTGCTTGGCACGGAAAAGTAATGTTAGGCCTTAATCCTGAAGAGTTAAGAGCCCACTATAAAGCCCTGGCAGCTTTGTAATTTGGCATGTTACTGTATTTTGTGTGTGAAATATCAGTAGAACTTTCTGCCTACTCTAAGGGAACATGTCAAAGGAAGTTGGCTGTGCTTTGTTCTTTGGAGGGATCTATTCTCTCTGATTTTACTTCGTGTGATCACTGCCCCTGTGCTGTCCAGTCCTGCCTGATGAGTAAACATAATTACCTAAAACCAGTTTGGCTGGCTGGTGACTAGTTTTAAGTAAGTCAGCAGTGATTTCAGTGTGTTAGCTGTGCACATCCACCTTCAGAGTCTTCTACAACATGGAGTTGTCAGGTGCAGTTTGGCCCGTGGCCAGTGGGTGTGCAGCTGTTGACATGGTTGAGACCCGATGTACTCTGTTTCCTTTCAGCATCTATATTGGGAAGCGACTGAGCACACCTTCTGCCAGCACCTACTGAAGGGAAGAACAGCCCCGGAGAAGCGGAGAAGCGTGTGACCTGTGAAGTGGTGTATTGTCACAGTAGTTTATTTGAACTTGAGACCATTGTAAGCATGACCCAGCCTACCACCCTATTTTTACATCCAAGTTCCAGTAACTCTCAAACCCAGTATTTTATTCAAACTCTGTTGAGGCATTTTACTAACCTCATTCCCTTTTTGGCCTGTAAGACACTTTAGAATTTCCTAACAGAGTTTACTGTTATTTAGAAATTTGCAAGGGCTTCTTTTCCGCAGATGCCACCAGCAGATTATAATTTTGTCAACAATGCTATCGTCTCCTTTTAGTGCCACCAGACTTAGACCTGCATCATTCATGGTATAAATTTTACTCTTGCAAGATAACTACCATCTCTCTCTTCAAATGAGATCAGGTTAGCAAATGATAGAACAGCTTTTTGTTTTGTTTTGTTTTGTTTTTTCAAGGCAAAGCAAACTTCCCTAAGCTTGAATTTATAGTTATTTAAAAAGAAAACAAGCAAAAAAAAAAACAAGACACAAGAAAAAAAATATCCTGGGCAATAAAAAATTATTTTAAACAAGCTTTGGAGCCACGTTTTGTCTAAACAGCCTCCTAATGGCGCCTTTTAATTTATAGGAGGCCGGCTACGTAAGTGATGGGTATGAAGTAGAATAAGAACTAAACTACATCAGCAGATTTTAATACTAGTATGTTGTAATGCTGTCTTTTCTATGGTGTAGAATCTTTATTTCTCCTAAGGAACGTCTCAGGCCTAGAAATATATGAAATTGCTTTGGGGATTTATGTGTGTTTAGTGTTTTTACGTTTATTAGCTTTAGCTGCATGTGAATTTTTCATGACTTTAAGTTTTGGTTTTGTTTTTTTGTTTTTAATTCTTTTCTCAGAAGGGGCTTTGGAATGAGTTCCAATTTGTGGTATAAATACAGGCTTCTTGTTCTAGGAAGCGCCCCTTATACTCTGAAGCCTTTAAACTCTGAAGATAATTATTTCAGAGTGATTCCAAGCACTTGTGCAACTTTGAAAACCAGACTTGGGTTGTGGGAACAGTTGACAAAGTTCTGAAAAGATGCCATTTTTTTTCTTTGGATCTCTCCCTTTTTAATGTTTACCTGCACAAGCCTCCCAAGGTGGTGCCCGAGACTGTGCGGGCAGTGGTCATGTTCTCCCGGGGCCATCTTTTCAGTCGTGCTCGACTCCTGCGGTTCCCGAGCGCTCAGCAGCTTCCTTCAGTGATAGACTGTTTCTGTTTTGTTTGTTCGTTTCTAAAATGTGAAGCTTTAGGACCAAACTGTTAGAAAGCAGCAGGATTACCGGTTACTCCAAGTAGATTTATTGGATTTTGGAACACCTAGCATGACTCTGAAGGGGATACTATTATATGTTTTATATATAAATAATTACTGTTTATGATATAGACATTACTATTGACTATTTAGAGAACTTCTCATTGTTAATTTTAAAACTGGCCATCTATTCATTAAATAAAGTGCATCAGGTTTGCCTTGGATAAGAACACTGGCAGCCAGATTTGCCAGTTTGCAGAAACTAACTCTCTTGTCTTTCACATCAAGTTTTGTAAAATGGACATGTTATAATGGAAAGTAACCTACAGATTAAACAAAAAAAGTTAATTTCTGACTATCTTTTTTCAGGAATATAGCTGGTTATCTTTAAGAAAGATGATATATCCAAAATAGTTTTCTGAATTGTTTTCTTTCTAGCACTTGATGCCTAAATAATTTTGGGTATCTTTTTGTTATACCTTGTTTCTATCTTATTCTCAAACCTGGTAACACTTGATTTGCCTTCTGTAACCTATTTATTTCAAGTGTTCATATTTGGATTTCTTTGGAAAGAAAGTGAATCTGACGGCCCGCTGATTTTGAAAAGCCTGAGTAAAATTGGAAAGGCTGATAAAGTTGAAAGCACTAAACTGTTAAACTGCTACAATATGCAACTCGCATTACAATTGATATCCTGGCAGGGGAAAGTAAAATCAACCTTAAAATAAGAGCAGCTTTTTTACAGGTAACACATTGCCCTCTTTTGAAACTCAGTAGCAATTCTGTCAGTAAGTAGTGTGGTTGAACTTGGGTATATTTATGATTTTTTTCAACATTGGAAATAAATTTAGTTCTGTCCTTTTTCTTAAAATATCTGTGAAATTTTGGACTATTACCTAAAACATGAATACATGATCACAGTAAAACTTCTCCTAAGATGAAATCATGCAGTATTTATTGATAGCCCTAACATATGGAATACATGTTTATGCTCCTACCCAGATTTGTGTTGAACAGAAACCGATTGCATGATTGGAAGGGAGACTTCGACAATTAACAGTTGACATTTTAAGATTAATGTTTAAAAAGCTTTATACCTGTTTACAATTTGGGGACGAAAAGGCAGGCTTCATTTTTCTTGATTGATGAAAACTGGCTAAAACTACTTGTAAATAGAATCATGAGCAAAACTGCACAAACTTGCACATTGAAAAGTGCAACAAGTTACTTTGCAGTAAAAATATTTACTACTCTAAAAAGTGAAAATTGAAGACTTAGCCAGTCGGATGAATTTTTAAGTGAACCAGTTGTTGAAATTATTGGAATTAACTGAGCCAAAGTGATTATGCATTCTTCATCTATTTAGTTAGCACTTTGTATCATTATATACAGTTTACAAGACATGTATAACTTGTAGCTATAAACATTTTGTGCCATTAAAGCTCTCACAAAACTTCTTCTGTCAGCATATCATTTTATGTCATGTGCGTGGCGTGGGAGTTTAGAGATGAAGCCTCACCTGTCTACACAGAAGTTTTCCATCACTAAGTTCCTCAAATACTCCAGGGCCTACAGTGTGCCAAGTGCATGGGAACGAATGCTATTCCTGACCTGAGTTCCCTCGTGGGGAGACCGTCACCACAAAATATTACTTATCGGAGAAGTGTGTATGAAGTATGATGGGGCCAGAGCATTCAGAACTTCTCTTCTGCTAGATGGCATCAGGGTATTTTTTACAGAAGAGGTGATGTATTGAGTAAGTGTTCAACAAGCACAAAAGGGAATCACGAGTGTGCCTGTAAAGGAATGGCAGAAACTGACATGTGAAAAATACATTCTAGGAAGAACTGGAAGGTCATTGTGGCTGGAAAACAGGATGGGTAGAGAGGAAATTGAAAGTATAGTTTAGTGTTGCACCAAGTTGAGATTTATATGCTCTTCTGGGAGTTAAACTTATTTATACAGTTAGTGGGATGCCTTTGAGGGGTTACATGCAGGGAAATGACTCAAGATTGAAGTTGTGGATGGTCCTGAAAGAGTGAGGAGAAAGAAGAGTACCAGAGGCAAGAAGATCAGCTGATTCTTTAGGTAAAGGCCTGCCCAAGGGATAACCCCAGGGCTGGGACAGGTGGGCCAGGGTGGATATGAAGATCTGAGGGAAAACCAAAGTCAGTGGTAAGAAGATGATTTAGAGAGGAAGAGGCATGTGTGTCTGTCCTGCCCCCGCTTTTTTTTTTTTTTTTTGCTCTGAGTTTCTATTGATGCCATTAACTGAGAAAGGAAGGACAGGAGGAGAAATGGAGTGGTGGGGGAAAAACAGATGACTTCAATTTTGAATACACTGAACTTGGTTGGAACCTAACAAGTAGACCCTTCCTATAGAGCACTTGAACTCAGGAGAAAAGTCTGGAATGGAAATGAAATACACAGAGACAGACATGCATGTGTATTATACACTATTTGAAGATTTGACCAGGAGGAAAGGAGAAAGCAGTGAAGTCCAACATTTGAAGACTGAGCAGAGGAGAAGCTCAAAAAGGTGAGTGATGTAAATAGTATAGTAAGAGAAGCACCCCCCTAAGAGGGGAGGAGGTGGCCAATCCTGTCAGACTTAGTGGTTAAGGAGGTGAATTGAAGAGAACCTTTTGATTTTGGTTGTTGAATCACCACTGCTCCTTGCAAGAGCATTTTCTGTAGGAGCTAAAGAGGGGTCAGGTAAGATTTGTATTGGGTCAGTGAAAGACTAGCAAGTAAGAAAGTGCTGTTTTTTTTCTCAGTTAATCTGGAGATGAAAAGGAAGGGGAGGTTTCTCAGAGGAGACAGGGTGGTAGGATTGTTTACTTAAGTCAGATATAGGGATAGGAGTAGGTCTAAAAGAGCACAAAGGGAAATGTTAAAGACACAAGGGAGCAGAAAAATACTGGACTAAGACCCTGAAGGGAGTAGGAGGGATATGTTAAGGACTCAGAGGGGAGATTGACCTTGGAAAGAGGGAGAAGGACTTTTGGAGCTATTACACAAACATAAACATTCATGAGAGGAAGTGGAGAGGTAGGCGAGCAAGGGTCAAGAGAGGTCTGTTAGGAGCGAAGGAGTGAGAAGTTGAGGAAATCCAAGTCTGATAGACTGTTCTCTCCATAAAGACTAGGTCTTTGAAGACAAAGATGGTGTAGATGTAGGAGGAAGATGGGATTGTTCTCCATCATTATCTCCCGATCTGAAAGGAGACTGGAACTAGAGCTAAGATTCTTGAAGCCTTATAATTGCTCCTGCCAGTATAACCAAAAGCATCAGTCCAGTTGACCCAGACTGGGCTCCCACTTTTCAGCCTAGTCGACTTGATACATTTGAGCTTCAGCTGCCTTAGATTGGACTAAATAATGTCTTGGGACCTTTTAATTCTGTCATTGCTATTAGTAAATTACAGTTCAGTCTAAAAAGCAGGATTGAGACTGGCTAAATTAGGTATAGACATGATGGAATCCTAGAAATAATACTTTATATCTGGTAGTGGAACAAAAATGTGTTTGTTTATTCTAAATGTCTCCTTTATGCCTCTTGGTAAACAGACCAAGATAACCAGAATTCAGGATAAAAGCTATAAATTCTAGGTTTAGGTGAGCTAACATTCCAAGTCACAAATGATTAATCTTCAATAAACTAGTAGGGCCTATTCATGACATTTTAACTTTTATGTGTTTTAGCCCTGGGATGATTTATTGTACCTCTTCTGCTCCATGACGGGTAGAAGTTCAAAGTATTAACCACTTTTGTAGACTAATTATAAAATTTAGTGAAATCTTTGTTTAGAATGTGGAGGACAGTTTGCAAAGAAGATCATGTCCTCTGCTTCATTTATTATTATTTCTTATTTTGGAACGGTAGAAATACAAATATAAAGGTCATGAAATTAGCCAGTTTATGAATTCAAATCAAAGGGAAAAGTTTTGACAAAGGGTTTTTTTCTGCAGCTGAGAAGACGCTCATCAGAAGTTAATAGACAATAGCAAGTTTTATAAATAACTGAAAAGAGCATTTGGGTGTGTTTCAAGGGGTTTTGAATAAGTTCTAATGGGTGGTTAAGCTGCTGATCAGTTCTTAGACTTTGAAATGCAAATTTGAAGTTTGCTTAAGTGGAATGGGGTTGGAAACTTGGGGTGAGGGAAGGAGTACAAATCATATTAAAATTATTTGGTTGCCACCTAGTAAAGATACATCTACCTCCTCTACAGTTTGTATCATGTTTTGAAATGCTCACGAAACAAAAACTCAAAGCTTTATTTCCCCAACCTCAGTGAATTTTACCTGCACTCCACCTCAACAATGTCCTGTCCTCCACTCCCACTCCCAGCATGATTACGGAAAAATTGTGGATATATTTAATAGAGAAACAAATGGCGGTTTTTTTGTTCTTTGTTTTTTTTTAAGCGTTTCCAAAGTGATTCTGATGCAGAGCCAGGGATGTGTGTCACTGACCCACAGGTGAATGCGAGTGATGCCCACAGCTATAATCAAGCCAGGTGTGTGCTGGGCTCCAGATCCTTCTGTCCAACTACCTGTTAGATATGGCCATTTCAAACTTAGCACCTCCTGAACTTGTCTTCCCCATCTTGTCTTCCCCATCTCTCTTCCTCTTTCCTTCCATGTACCCGTCTTATTGTGTCGTTTGTGAAGAGCATAAGTATCCCCTCAGTTGCCCAAACCAGAAACTTGCCAGTCTTCCACCCACACATCTAGTCGCCATGCCTGTTAACTGCTTCAAAATCTCTGCTGCAGCTGCTGCTTCCCCCTTCCGCTGCCTTCATCTGGGCCCCCGCCCCCAGCCTTTCTTGGTCACTGCAAGAGCTTCCCAGCTGGTCCCTATGGCTCTGTACTTGCAAGCAGCCACAGTAACTGTTCCAAAATTCAAATCAAGGGGCGCCTGGGTGGCGCGGATGGTTGAGCGTCTGACTTTTGGTTTTGGCTCAGGTCATGATCTCAGGGTTGTGGGATCGAGCCCCCAGGTCCAGGGTCTGCACTCATCGGGGAGTCTGCTTGGGATTCTCTCTCCCACTCCTTGCCCCTCCCACTTGTGTGGGAAGTAAAATAAAATTAAAATCTGATCATATCACTGTCACTTGAAACCATTAAATGCTTTCCCATTGTCCTCAGGATAAAGTTCCTAAAGTTTGCTGCCAGGCCCCTCCTCTTCAGGCCCTGCTCATCTCCAACCTTACCGCCCCCCCCCCACAGTTGCCCACCACCGCCTCCCCAAATTGTGAACATCCCTTTGTGCTCTGCTAGCCTGTCGCCTTTTTATGTGCTCTTTCCTCTGTGGGGGATCTCTCTTCCCCCACCCCTCATCCTCCATTTTTCATGGCTCAGCTCACAGTTCAGTTCCTCTGGGAAGCCCTCTTGACAACCATCACACACACACCCACACCCAGCTGGGTTAGGTGCCTCCAGTAATCCCCCAGAACATCTGGCATTTACCCCCATTTGCCCTGAATTATGATTCTTTTCCACTTGTCTGTTTACCTGATAGGCTGTGAGGTTCTCTAGGCAAGCGCCATATCTTGTTTCCCACCATCCCAGAACTGACACAATGCTTGTCATATGATGCACGCTAAAAATATTGAAATATTGAAAATGACTGAATTTTATTTTTTTAAAGATTTTATTTATTTTGACAGAGAGAGACAGCAAGAGAGGGAACACAAGCAGGGTGGGTGGGAGAGGGAGAAGCAGGCTCCCCGCTGAGCAGGGAGCCCAACGTGGGGCTCGATCCCAGGACCCTGGGATCATGACCTGAGCCGAAGGCAGACGCTTAACGACTGAGCCACTCAGGCGCTCCTGAATTTTATTTTTGACACACACAAAAAAAAACCCCCACGAAAAACCAATCTAGTTTTGGGCTAGTTTTATTTAATTTACCTGAAGTGGAATAGCAAGATAGAGTATTTTGAAATAACCCAGGAATCAGGAAGGATTGAACTTTTAAGAAAAGTTGCATACCATGGCACCAGATTTTTGAAGTTTTATTTTTGAGACAGAAGAGGAAAATGTTTAAGAAACACTTAAGGAGGGGTGCCTGGGTGGCTCAGTCGTTAAGCATCTGCCTTCGGCTCAGGTCATGATCCCAGGGTTCTGGGATCAAGCCCCACGTTGGGCTCCCTGCTCCGCGGGAAGCCTGCTTCTCCCTCTCCCACTCCCCCTGCTTGTGTTCCCTCTCTTGCTCTGTCTCTCTCTGTCAATTAAATAAAATCTTAAAAAAAAAAAAAAAAACACTTAAGGAAAAGAATAGAGCTCGCAGACACCTGAAATCTCCCTAAGTAACAAGTCAAATTGATTGATTACTTAATATTTTGGCTAAACCCAGAATCTTCTCTTCGCCCTAGCTGAGTGGGTGCCCTGTGAGTTTTGTATTAGAATTGTCACATGCAAAAGCAGCTCTGCGTGGCCATTTGTTTTAATAATGGGATTAGGGAATACTGCAGGGTTGGCTAGCATGATCTTGAACATGGGACAGATTCATTTTCACCATGTAACCTTGTTTATGGGGTGGGATTGAATTAGATGTCTTGCAACGAGATGACTGCACGTGGGAGGTGTCTGGACTAAAATTCAGCCTACAGAGAAAGGTGGGGTGAGTTTCCTACAACTTATCTCCGCTGCCTGTTGAGAAAAACTGCATCTGTTGGGGATTTTCTTTTTGTTGCCGAGCATTGTGGTGGCTGTCAGTTAATAGAGTCCTATAGGTAATTTTATTGCCGAAGGAACCAAGGCTCAGAGGTGTTCAATAATTAGCCCACATCCCACCATTAATAAATGACAGGATGCCAATTTGAAACAAAAGCACTTTCCAGGGCCCCAGTCTCTTTTTAAATCAAGCATCTGGGGTGTCTTGGTTTTCTCAAAATAATCTGCAATATCAATTTATATCCTGAAAAATCACAGCTTCTCACCAAACGTTATGTAATCATTAATATTCTTGAAAATGCTTGTCAACGGTTTTACCAGTAGATGGGGGAAATAAACAGAATGGGATCAAGCACTGGGCTGTATCGGCCGTGTGGCGCATTTTGTTACGTTTGGCAACACTAACGATCCTTGGGTAGAGGCAGATTTTTGAGCTTCAAGCTATCCATTTGGGCATCACTAGATTCGGCATCATGAATAAATCTGAAAAAGGAAATTCATACACATTTTAACCATTTCTGAAAGTTAATCTTCATATCATCTGTGCTTTTAGAAACGCTACCATGTTCCTGCCAAAGAATCCATGTTTGGGGGGATGTAATTCAGGGTGAGAACAGTATGACAAACTGTCAGTATCACTGGTTTTTTAAACATTGCCACACTTGCCGTATGATTTAATAAACAGATCACTGTTTTGGGTGAGGAGAGAGGAGCAAGGGAGGGAGGGAGAAAATACGGAAACATCCAGGGAGCGCTAAGCATGGGCCAGACATGGACTTCGGAGATCTTAACATTCTGCAATTTAAATCTCATAACAATCCATTTGAGGTGGTAGTTTTTTGGGGTTTTACAAAAGAAAAATCTCGGTTCAGTAAATGAACCAGGTCTCTGCCCTGCATTCTTTCTCATAGAAAAGCTCCTGAATCCCTTTGGGTTTTAGTCTATAGCTGGGTGACACTTACCTCTAAGTGAACTGTCCCTTACACAATACACGCTCCTTGGTTGCTGGTCCAACTCAATTCTTTGGTGGATGTGACCTTTTTCTAGTGGGGAGAGAAATCATATGGTAATGCAGTGGGTACAATCATTAAGGGATTTTCAGTATCAACCAATGCAGTATTTTCCAAACTGGTTTAATATTTGTGATTTTTGCCATTTAAATGTAAGGAGGATGGGAGTTTTAAAAATTCTGTGTAAGAATAAGGGATCCTCAGTCCACAAGGGCACATAGGACCCTTTTGGTTCATGCATTCTTTAAGCCAGTGAGTGTTCATTGTGTACGTGCTCGGTGCCAGGGAGTCCTCTGGGACACCAGATTTATAGTTGTTGTATTAGTCAACTCTGACTAGTAGATTCTGGTATAGTCTCACTCTGGTGCCATAGTGTCTATTAAAAAGTTGATGACAAGTGACAGAATCATTGAGAGGACTGGAGAGCTACCCCACAGAACCGAGAGCAACTGCCGAACACAAAGGGCAGTGTTTTTTCATTTATTCCCAGGACCTCATTGGGCAGCCACTGCTGCTGCCACCACCAAAAGCTGCTTCTGTCCCAGGGGCCACCACACCACTGCTTCCGCCTGAAAGAGAGAAGTGAATTTCCCCTTTCCTTCTCTGTTACCAGTTCCTGAGCCCACATCCTTCAAGGATGTGTCGACGGGGGGATTGTCTGTGTCCTACATACAGCAGGGGCTGGGAAAGTGAGCGGAGCTGGGGATGGTCTTTTGTGCTCCTTCCCTCTTCCACTAAGATTTATAAAGTGATTGATGGTTCCGACACAGAAAGAAGTGCAGGTGCAGGGTCACCATGAGGAAAGACAAATATCATCTATGACTGAACAGAACAGATAATGGAACTTTCCGTCTAGCAGGAAAAGTAAACAGATAAAAAACTACACACATTATAATGGTAAGTGTTAGGAAGAAGTGAAGAACACTTTGAGTGCCTGTGACATGGGGACTTAACAAATGTGAGGGAACAGAGGAGGTCACCTTAGACCACGCCCTGGACGCTGAGCTGCAACCGCTGGGGGAAAAGGCAGAGAACATTCTAGGCAGAGGAAGCAGCATATGCTGTTAAGGTAAGAAGAACATGTGCGAGAAACCGGGAGAAGGTCGGTGATGAGACTGACCAAGCAGTCAGAAACAGACAAACAAAACAGGCCTTGGAGGCCAAGCTCACGATGATGGATGTCGTTCCAAGAGCATGAGGAAGTCGTTGAAGGATTTCAAGCAGCGGAGCAACATAGATTTGCATTATTAAAAGACCACTCTTTGGGGGCATCTGGGTGGCTCAATCGGTTAAGTGTCTGCCTTTCTGCCTTCAGCTCAGGTCATGATTCCAGAGTCCTGGGATCGAGCCCCACATCAGGCTCCCTGCTCAGCGGGTAGTCTGTTTCTCCCTCTCCCTCTGCCTCTCCCCCAGCTCATGCTCTCTCTTGCTTTCTTTCAAATAAATAAAATCTTAAAAAAACAAAAAAAACCCACTCTTTTAAACTTAGAGAATGAGCTTGAGAACAACAAGAATGGATATGGAATAGACTGGTGAAGATGAAGAGATTATAGTGGCTTAAAACTAATGAAGATGGGGCAAAAAATAGATTTGAGAGACATCTAGGAAGTAAAATCAACAGGATGGGGTGAATGATGGGACATGCCACCCCAAGGCTATCGGATGATGGCGCCGTTTCCTGAAGGACAGCCAGCCTAGTGGCCCCAAGGAATTGAGGGCTCGTCAGAGAACCCAGTCCAAGTGTGGACAGGTCACTGGACAGACGGAGTCTTCAACCCCGAGGAAGGAGCTGGGACGCAGATGCAGATTTTGGTCTTAATCAGCAAAAGGGTGGTCAATGAAGGTATAGCATGGATGATGTAGTCTAGGGGAGAGAGGGAAAGAGAAGAGAGTCTAGGAGGAACCCCAGGGGCCTGCGGCTCTGACAGATTTGGATAGAGGAGAAGCTAAAAGGAGGTTGAAGAGACAGAAAGAAACTGGAAGAAGAACCAGGCCATGGGACTACGGAGAAGAGTGTTTTTATAGAGCTGTGATGCCACGTGCTTTGGGATGAGTTTAAATGAAGGGCTGCACAGCAGTTGGTTCGGTTCATCATTGATGGGAACCATAGACTCAAAGATTGCTGGGGATGGGAGCTAGACCAGAGTGCTTTGCTGAGTGAGAAGAGGAAGAAAGAAAGATGGCCCTTTCTGGAAAATGTGCCACAGAGGACAAGAAAGCAATAGGGTGTTAACGGGATAGAGCTTGGGGGAGGATATTTTTTTTTTAAAGATGGGACAAATTTGAACTTATTTAAATATTTATGGAAAGGATGTAATAGAGAAGTTGGAGATGAGGGTGAGGGATGGCAAGGGGCAGGGTTTTGTTCTGTTTTCTTTTTGACATGTTAAGTTTTATGACACAGAAGACAAAGCCTTCTCAAGATTTCCTGGCACTGGGCGCCTGGGTGGCTCAGTTGGTTGAGCAACTGCCTTTGGCTCAGGTCATGATCCTGGAGTCCCTGGATCGAGTCCCACATCGGGCTCCCTGCTCAGCAGGGAGTCTGCTTCTCCCTCTGATCCTCCCCCTCTCATGCTCTCTGTCTCCCATTCTCTCTCTCAGGTAAATAAATAAAATCTTAAAAAAAAAAAAAAGATTCCCTGGCGCTGCCTCAGTCTCCAAGCCCCTGATTGCTCCAAAAAGAAGGCCGGTGGATAGCGCCTGCTGGGGGGCGATTGTTCCGAGCACGGTGCATGGAGCGTGTACGGCGCTGCGTGACCGAGGGGGCGTGCGGAGGTGGAGGACCCGATACAGGCGAGGGCCGCTCAGGCGCCTAAGACAGCTTTATGACAGGACGCTATTTATGCCAGCTTGCATACACATGCCTATTTAAAAACAAAAAACAAAAAAACAGGAAAAAAAAGTTTGCCACCAATGGGCTTTGACTTACACTGAAAACCTTTTCTGCATCTGTTGAGAAAAAATGCTTTTCCCTCATATGTTAGTGTGGCAAATTATATTAAGTGATTTAAAGCAAATTTATTCGTGCTTTCCTGAAATAAACAAAATTCAGCCATGACTGTAAATATACAAAGCTGGATTCAGTTGTACACGAGTGGGGCTCAGGTGTCTGCCTCTCCCCCAAACTCACCAGGCCTTCCTCCTGCAGGCTCAGGGAATCCACTCTCCTCTTCCCACCAAAGGCTGGTCTCTACCCCTCATGGACAATCCACTTGAATTGCTGAGGTGGGTCTCTACCTTTGAAACACAGAGGTCCCATAGTGGCTTCCCGAGCAACTTGCTTGCCTGCCAAATTCTGTTCTTATCCTGAAATGTGTGCCCACACGCGTGTGCACATGCACACATGCGTACACACGCATACAGTATCAAAGAGGATCAGAGCTTTAGGAGTTGTAATTACAAATATTCATGTCCTCTCCCTCCTGAGACTCTACCAAAATTATGGTAAAAGAACTTAATAAAGGTATAAATCGATCCTTATATAAAGGAGAGGAGCCTCAGCAGACAGATTTCAGCACCATTTTGGAAGCAGAATGTCAAGGGAACTAGGAATTTGCCCTCTCCTTACACTTACAGTGATGTCTCAGTACTCCCATGGACCGAAGCCCCGGCAGTGCCCAGCGGACCCCCTCCTGATTCGGGCTCTGCTTCAAGCTAAGCTGTTTCAGTGTGCTTCTGAGATCTGTAAGGCCCGACATGAAGTGTCCTTCTGGTCTCCCTGTGTCTGTAAGGAGGTTCATGGAATTGGGCTCAGTGTGATGGATATGCATCAGAGATGAGAGGGCCAACGGGGAGAGGTGAGGGCAGAGAAAGACACGTCACGATTCATGAAGGTGGGGGGCGGGGAGATGCACAGGACAAATTAAAATTTCAGAGCTTTATGTCGTAGACAAACTGATAATGCTACTGAATAAAGTCCTTTTCAGCTTTTTGAATTAGCATATAAGTAATCATGGTTTTTTTACTACAATATGTGGGTTTATTGATATTGACATTTGTAAACACAAACTTAGTTTTATTTTTTAATTTATTTTTTTAAGTAAACTCTACCCCCAACGTGGTGCTCGAACTCACGACCCTGAGATGAAGAGTAGCATGCTGTACTGACTGAGCCAGCCAGATGCCCCCAAAACACAAATTTATTTATTTATTTATTTATTTCATTTTATTTTTTTAAAGATTTTATTTATTTATTCATGAGACACAGAGTGAGAGAGAAAGGCAGAGGGAGAAGCAGGCTCCCAAGGAGCAGGGAGCCCGATGCGGGACTCGATCCCAAGACCCTGAGATCATGACCTGAGCTGAAGGCAGACGCTTAACCATCTGAGCCACCCAGGCACCCCAAAACACAAATTTATTAATCTTTTCTCATGGAAGTCAAATTTGGAATGTCTCAAACTGATGTAGTTTGAATAGTCCCTTAGAGACCAAACAAGTGTTGTTTTTTAATTGTAGTAAAACACATAACAAAATTTACCATCTTAACCACTTTTTCAATTATTATTTTTTAGTATACTTTTTAGAGCAGCTTTAGGTTCCCAGCAAAACTGAGTGGAAGGAACAGAGTTCCCATATACTCCCTGATCTCCATATGCACAGCCTCCCCACTATCAGCATCCCCCAGCAGAGGGGTCCATTTATTCCAATTGATGAACCTACACTGACACATCTTTATCATCCAGTGTCTATAGTTCACATTAGGGTTCACTCTTGGTGTATGTTCTGTGGGTTTAGGCAAATGTATACTGACATGTTACCATCATTACAGTATCATACAGAACAGTTTCACTGCCTTAAATCCTCTGTGCTCCCCCTACTCATTCCTCCCTCTCCCAATCCCTGGCAACCATTGATTTTTTTACTGTCTCCATACTTTTGTCTTTCCCAGAATGTGATAGAGTTGAAATCGTACTATACATAGCATTTTCAGATGGGTTTCCTTCACTCAGTAACATGCATTTAAGTTTCCTTCATCTCTTTTCATGGCTTCAAAACTCATTTTTAAAGTCACTGAATAGGGGCACCTGGGTGGCTCAGTCAGTTGGGTGTCTGACTCTTGATTTGGGCTCAGGTCATGATCTCTGGGTTGTGGAATCGAGCCCCGCATTGGGCTCCATGCTGCTTCTCTCTCCCCTCTCCCCCCTTTTTCCCCTCCCCCCACTTGCACTCTCTCTCTCAAATAAATAAATCTTTTAAAAATAATAAAGTTGCAGAATAATATTCCATTGTCTGAATGTACCACAGTTTATCTCTTCATCTACTGAAGGACATCTTGGTTGCTTCTGAGTTTGGGCAATTATGAACAAAATTGCACAGACATCTGTGTGCGGATTTTTGTGTGGGCATAAGTTTTCAACCCCTTTGGGTAATACCAAGCAGTGTGACTGTTGGATCATATGATAAGAGTATGTTTCATTTTGTATGAAACTGCCAAACTGTACTCCAAAGTCACTATACCATTTTATATTCCCACCAACAATGAATGAAAGTTTCTGTGGCTCCACATTCTTATCAGCATTTGGGGTTGTCGGTGTTCTGGATTTTAGCCATTTTAACAATTGTGTAGAGGTACTTACCGTTTTTTAAATTTGTCTATCTCTGGTGACATATGACATGGATTACCTTTTCACATACTCATTTGCCATCTGTATATCTTCTTTGGTGAGGTGTCTGTTAAGGTCTTTGGCCCATTTTTTAATCAAGTTGCTTGTTTTCTTATTGTTGAGTTTCAAGAGTTCTTTGTATATTTTGGCTAACCGTCCTTTGTCAGATATGTCTTTTGTAAATACTTTTTTTCAAGTCTGTGGCTTGTCTTTTCATTCTGTTGACATTATCTTTCACAGAGAAGAATATTTTAATTTTAATGAAGTCCAGCTTATTAATCTTTCAAGGATTGTGCCTTTGGTGTCATATCTAAAAAGTCATCAAGGTCATCTGGATTTTCTCTTGTGTTATCCTCTATGAGGTGGCATTTTACATTTAGGTCTGTGATCCATTTTGAGTCATCTTACCTTTTTTAAATGTGCAGCTCAGTAGTCTTAACTATATGCATGTTGTGCAACAAATCTCTGGAACTCTTCCATCTTGCAAAACTGAAACTGTACACCCATTAAACAACATCTCTCCATTTCCCCCAACCCCCAGCCCCTACAACCGCTGTTGTATTTTCTCTATATATTGCATTGTCTCTATGAATTTGACTATTCTAGATGCTTCATATTATCATATGGAATCATATAGTAACTCTCTTTTTGTGACTGGCTTATTTTCCTGAGTGTAATGTCCTCAAGGTGCATCCATGTTGTAGCATATGACAGCCTTCTTTTTAAGGCTGAATAATATTCCATTGTGTGTGTGTGTGTGTGTGTATATATATATATATATATATATATATATATATATACACCACGTCTTCTTTGTCCACACACCACATTTTCTTTATCCATTCAAATATTGATGGACACTTAGCTTGTTCTCCTGACTATATTATAAATAATGCTAAAATGAACATAGGTATACAAATTTCTTTGAGAACTTGCTCTCAGTTCTTTTGGGTATGTACCCAGATGTAGGATTGCTGAATCGTATAGTAATTCTGTTTTTAATTTTTTGAGGAACCTCCATGTTATTTTCCATTGCAGTTGTACCAATCTACCAGTGTTTCACAAGGGTTTCGATTTCTACACATCCTTGCCAACACTTGTTATTTTCTGGGCTTTTTTCCCTATTTTTTGTTGTTATAGTAGCCATCATAGTGGGTGTAAGGAGACCAAGATTTTTGTGTGTGTGTATATATATATATATATATATATATATATATACACACACACACATATGTATATGTATATATATACATATTTAAGATTTATTTTAGAGAGAGAGAGAGTGAGAAAGCACACACGTGAGTGGGGGGAGGGGCAGAGGGGGATGGAGAGAGAGAATCCCAAGCAGACTCCCCACTGAGCATGGAGGCTGACATGGGGCTTGATCCCACAACCCCAAAATCATGGCCTGAACCGAAATCAAGAGTGGGACACTCAACTGACTGAGCCACCCAGACATCCCCCAAGATTTATATTTTTAATTTTGACCTGGAAATGTATATCGAAGAAGCTATACATCATAGTTAAAAGTTGTGTGTGTGTTCATGTGTCTAAGAGAGAGAGACTACTACACAGATGTACACTGTATATTTTTGCTAAACAGCAGTGAGAACATAATTGGAATCATTTGGGAGAGAAGGATGCAATGTGACATGGTGGCAAAAGCTCAGGGAGTGGAGACAGGAGTTCTTTTTTTTTTATTTTCCTCTATTATTATTTTTTTTAAATTTTTTTATTGTTATGTTAATCCCCATACATTACATCATTAGTTTTAGATATAGTGTTCCATGATTCATTGTTTGTGCATAACACCCAGTGCTCCATGCAGAACGTGCCCTCCTCAATACCCATCACCAGGCTAACCCATCCTCCCACCCCCCTCCCCTCTAGAACCCTCAGTTTGTTTTTCAGAGTCCATCATCTCTCATGGTTCGTCTCCCCCTCCGATTTCCCCCCCTTCATTCTTCCCCTCCTGCTACATTCTTCTTCTTTTTTTTTTTCTTTCTTAACATATATTGCATTACTTGTTTCAGAGGTACAGATCTGAGATTCAACAGTCTTGCACAATTCACAGCGCTTAACAGAGCACATACCCTCCCCAGTGTCCATCACCCAGTCACCCCATCCCTCCCACCCCACCCCCCACTCCAGCAACCCTCAGTTTGTTTCCTGAGATTAAGAATTCCTCATATCAGTGAGGTCATATGATACATGTCTTTCTCTGTTTGACTTATTTCGCTCAGCATAATACCCTCCAGTTCCATCCACGTCGTTGCAAATGGCAAGATCTCATTCCTTTTGATGGCTGCATAATATTCCATTGTATATATATACCACCTCTTCTTTATCCATTCATCTGTCGATGGACATCTTGGCTCTTTCCACAGTTTGGCTATTGTGGACATTGCTGCTATAAACATCGGGGTGCACGTACCCCTTCGGATCCCTACATTTGTATCTTTGGGGTAAATACCCAGGAGTGCAATTGCTGGATCATATGGTAGCTCTATTTTCAACTTTTTGAGGAACCTCCATACTGTTTTCCAGAGTGGCTGCACCAGCTTGCATTCCCACCAACAGTGTAGGAGGGTTCCCCCTTCTCCGCATCCCCGCCAACATCTGTCATTTCCTGACTTGTTAATTTTAGCCATTCTGACTGGTGTGAGGTGATATCTCATTGAGGTTTTGATTTGGATTTCCCTGATGCCGAGCGATATTGAGCACTTTTTCATGTGTCTGTTGGCCATTTGGATGTCTTCTTTGGAAAAATGTCTGTTCATGTCTTCTGCCCATTTCTTGATTGGATTCTTTGTTCTTTTGGTGTTGAGTTTGATGAGTTCTTTATAGATTTTGGATACTAGCCCTTTATCTGATATGTCATTTGCAAATATCTTCTCCCATTCTGTCAGTTGAGACAGGAGTTCTTATTGCCTCTGACACTTTGGGTTGGTGAGTGATCACATTAACTCCACATCCCTGTCTGTTCCTAGTGAGGATGGAAAGGAAAATGCCTGTAGGAGAGCCGGCTAACATATTCAGACACTTCACCACACAGCCAGCTAGGAAAGGGAAACGACCAGAGGAGGCTGGAGTTCAGCATGGAGCTGGGTTCTTCCCATTACATACAGATGTTGCTGGACCTGGGCAAAACTCTTTTGAAATACAGATAAAATTTGCTTTACGCAGCAGACGTGTTGGAGAGATACTGTGCCTATGGGAAACTGCTTTTTATTAAAGCAAATGAAAATGTAAATGTTTTCAGGGAATTCTACATGAAGGAACCCCATGGTGAAGTTAAATGTAATTTGGTAATGTAAATAATGGATGTTGATTGCCAAGTACAAGTCTTAGAAGAGTTTGTTCCTTACCCCCTGTCTTTCTCTTTTGCCCCCCATTCTTATCTTTCTCACCCCCCCCTTTTTTTGAGAGAGAGATAGAGAGCACCCACGAGTGTGTGCAAGGGGAGAGGGTGTGGAGGGGAAGGGCAGAGGGAGAGGGAGAGAGAGAATCCCATGCAGGCTCTACACCCAGCACAGAGCCAACTCCAGGCTGGACCTCACAACCCTGAGATCATGACCTGAGCCAAAATCAAGAGTTGGATGCTTAAACGGCTGAGCCACCCAGGCGCCCCCCTCCTATCCCCTTTCAATAAGGATTTGATATGCTGTATTAAAGACAAGTAAAAAAATTAAAAGATAAATTGGAGGAAAGGAAATAAAAGATAGAAAAAACTTAAAAGCAGAGCAAATATTAATTCCCAAACACATGCTTTGGGAAGATAAACTTTTTGTTAAAGGAAGCGTAAATAAGATTGGATCTGAGTATCCTAGCATCCAGTGCAAAGGGAGAAACATAAACCAATCCAACATTCACACAGTCCAAAAACTGGAACAAGCCAATTGTATAGATCTGATTAGCGATGCCTGATTTTTTTTCCTGAGAGGTATTTAAAAAAGGACACAGTGTCCTGTGAATGCCTGCATCTTCAAAAATCAATTCTAGAATAAACACAATACTGAATTTTTAAAATTCAATGGGGTGGCAAAACATAACCTGGCTTATGTAGAAAATAGAGTTCTTCACCTAAGATATTGCTGATCCTACCTTGTGAGTTCTTGTGGGTTTTTTTGTTTGTTTGTTTTTTAATCTTCAGAATCGACTCATAAAGAACAAAGAAAAAGGGGATTTATTGAACATTGGGAGCTCCAGGCTTAACCTCAAAAATCCTAAGGAAAATAGTTGATGACTTAAATTTGATTTCTGAAAACATTTATACTCTTATGTATGAACAATACCAGAAACAGTGGGGAAAGGGACCCTCGTGCACCGTTGGTGAGAATGCAAACTGGCGCAGCCACTGTGGAAGACAGTATGGATGTTTCTCAAAAAGTTAAAAACAGAACTACCCTATGCTCCAGTAATTCCATTACTGGGAATTTATCCAAAGAAAATAAAAACACTCACTTGAAAAGATATCTGCACCTCCGCGTTCAGTGCTGCATTATGTACAATGGCCAAGATAGGGAAGCAGCCCAAGTGTCTACAGATAGATGAACGGATAAAGGAAATGTGGCATAACTGGGTGGCTCAGTCAGTTAGGCGTCTGCCTTCGGTTCAGGTCATGATCTCGGGGTCCTGGGATCGAGCCCTGGGTCAGGCTCCCTGCTCAGCGGGGAGTCTGTTTCTCCACCTCCCCACTGCCCCCCACTTGTGCTTTCTCTATTGCTCTCACTCATTTTCTCAAATAAATAAAATCTTTTTTAAAATGTCACCTGTCAATTATACTGCAACAACAAGAAACCACACACAAAGTCAAAAGATAAACAATGAACTGAGAAAAGGTTTTTCAACACACATGACAAAGGACAAATTGCCTCTTCTTTTTTTTTTTTAACATTTTTAAAAAAGATTTTACTTATTTATTAGATAGAGACACAGTGAGAGAGGGAACACAAGCAGGGGGAATGGGAGAGGGAGAAGTAGGCTTCCCGCTGAGCAGGGAGCCCGATGCGGGGCTCGATCCCAGGACCCCGGGATCATGACCTGAGCCGAAGGCAAATGCTTAACGACTGAGCCACCCAGGTGCCCCAAATTGCCTCTTCTTTAAGGCACCCTCCCCCCGACTCTGATTTGTATGTACATGGTTACTGTGTTGGGAAGGGAAGATGCTGGGGTTAAGGAAGGGCCTTTATAAAAGATACTGTATTATAATTTTTGGACTTCATAAAATCTTTGTGAAATCTTTCTCTCAGAATCAGCCTTATGTAGGGACAATGTTCACCTTCCATGGTGTTGGCCTCACCATGAAGCCCTGTAACGTCTTCCGTGTCCTGGCAGCCCCATGAGACCGGCCTTGATTTGTGTTGTTTAGGACCCTAGTGGTGGGGCTGTGTAGACAGGTCCTGGGTAGCCTTAGCACCCTATGTGGGTCGTTTCATCCCAATTATAGATTTTGGCTTCCACTTTTGACTTTATATAGATAATATCTATATGTTGCCTCCTAGGACTTCTCTATGGGAATATCTCCTAGTACTTCAAACTCAGTGTGTTTAAGATGGAAATTGACTTCTTCCCCTCAAACTCCTCCTCCTGTTCCTTTACTCCCTCAGAAAGTATTACCACCATTCAACTCCTCCAGCCAAAAACTAGATGGCACCCATACTCCCTCCTCCCAAGGTCGAATACATTGCAAGTCTATTGATGCTGACCCTCATATTTTTCCAGCATCCACTTACTGTCTCACTCCCTACTGTTTCTCCACTGGTTTGGTCACTGTAATCTTTGGTCAGGTTATTGAGCAGCCTCCTGATGTGCCACCCTGCCTCCAACCTTCAGAGGATTTTGCACACAGTAGCTGGAGTGATCTTTCTAAAATGCACACCTGCATGTCACCTTCTGCTCAAATCCCTTCAGAGGCTTACAACTGCCATTGGTAAAAAGACCAAAACTCTTATTCTTGTCGACTGGAGGAAGAAAGAGATATATTAACAGATATTTAAATAAATTGTATAAATAAAGGCCCTTTAGATAATGATAAGTTGTAATTGAGCAAATAAACCAGGGTGATGCACTAGATGTGAATGTGGATGTTGATGCAGTGGGATTTGGGGAGGAAGATGACATTCACATTGACCTTGGTCTAGGACAGACAGCATGATGGGGACCCTCCCCTCCTTACTCTCCCGCCTCTTGGAAGGCACTGTGCTTTCTGACCACCGGGCCTTCACACAAAGGCCTTATCTCTGCCTTATTTGCTCCTCCCTCCTCCTTCACTTGGCTAAGACTTACCCTTCAGGTCACTTCTTTAAGGATGTCTGCTCACCTGCCAGAACGCGGTACTTTAAAAAAATGATGCTAAGCTGCCTTGCCCAGGGTGTGTTTCAAGTACATTCTTACTAGCAAGGTAACAAAGAGCTGGGTTCCACATATCTGTACTCCTCCGGGTGGCTATGGTCTGTTCTTTTTCGTCTTGGCCATTTTGAGAGGCACAATGATAATATCTCAATGTTGTCTTAATTTGTGTTCCTGTGATTTCAATGAGACTGGACATATTTTTATGTGTTTACTGTCCATTTGAGTTTTTCTTTTGTGATTTGCCAGTGTATTTCCTTTAGTTATTTTTCTATTGGTATGCTCATAGTTTTATCATTTGTCTAACACATGTTTGTTGCATGCCTACTATATATTAAGCATTTGCTATGAATTATGTCCTCCAAAAATTCATATTGAATTGAATATGGTTAGGGTTGAAGCCCGAATCCCCAGTACCTCAGAAAGTGACTGTATTTGGAGATAGACCCTTTAAAGAGGTAATTAAGATAAAATGAGGTCAGTCCGGTGGAACCCAATCCAATATGATGGTGTCCTTATAAGAAGAGGAGATTAAGACATGGACACACACAGAGTGAAGATGATGTGAAGACAATAGGAGAAGACAGCCGTCTACAAGCAAGGAGAGAGGAAGAAGAAACCAACCCTGCCGACGCCTTGATCATGGACTTGCAGCCTCCAGATAGTGAGAAAATAAAGTTCTCTTCTTTAAGTCATCCAGTCTGCTTTTTTCTTATGGCAGTCCTCACAAATTAGTATAGCAGTGTTCTGGACACTGGGGTGATACATAAATAGATTTATTTTATGTTATATCTTATTATATTTCAGTATTACTGTAAATTAGGTGGTGAAGTTCCAGCTGGAGTGCAGAAGGCCAATGTACCAGCTTGAAAATAAGCAGAGAGAGTAAATTCTCCCTTCCTCCGCCTTTCTGTTCTAGTCAGGCCTCCAACAGATGGGATGAGGCCCACCCACATTGGGGAGGGCAATCTGCTTTACTCAGTCTCCTGATTCACATGTTAATCTCACCCAGAAATGCCCACACAGACACACTCAGAATCACTTTTAACCAAATATCTGGGCATCCTGTGGTCCAGTCTAGTCAACACATAAAATTATCAACATTGAAATTCTCATGGATAAATGAGAAAAACGCCCTGGTTACCAGGACAGTTCAGGACCTGGAAATGAGTTCAAAGTTGACATCAGTAGTTCATTGACTCATATAATTTTAGGTCCGGAAAGGACTTCAGAGGGCATCCTGCTGAACCTTGTGTTTAAGAGCGTAAAGTGCTTAAGTGTTTTGCTCAGATACATATAGCAACTTAGTGGTGGAGACCCAAGTGCCCGCCAATGAATGAGCAATTAGTTATTATGATAATAATAAGTTAACATGTGTTACACCTCACCTTGTGCCAAACACCGTTCTCAGCTCATCCTTGTACTGATGCATTAATAACATATGAGCCCTTAATCTGACACATGAGGACACTGAGGCGAGGCCACACGGCCACCAAGGGAAAGAGCCAGGAATCAAACTTGGGCATGTTGATTCCAGAGCCTGTGCTGTTAACAACCATGCAAGAACATCGGAAAGATGTGCCTGACAACAGTTCAGGGGCCCGGGAGAGCTTTTCATTAGGCACGGCTTTTATTTACTAGGTCACCTCAGTTGGACATGGAGTGGCCACTGTGGGCTGGGGGAGTTTGGGTAGTTTTGGCCTCCGTAGCCTTTTTGCACCACATTCGCTACTGGAGTTTCATTATAGGGGGCTCCTGCCCCTTGTGCAATCAAAAGAGGATATAGTTACTTTCTTGAATAGCTGTTCAAGAAAATGGGACTGATCTTGATTTGGGGAGCTCTCGGCTGCCCCGTGATGTTTAGGAAAAGCATGAGGCAAAATGGCGTTTCAATACCAGGGAAGGGAACCACTCAGCTTACTGCTCTCCTGGGACAAACAGGAAGCTGGTCTTTGCTTCCTTCCCCCACAAACAGACTTGTTGCAGACTTTTCTTTTTTCCTTAAAAAAAAAAAAGAAAGAATCTGGGAGTTTATTTCCCATACTCTCATATGTGCTTTGTCCACATTTGTGTTTTACCCATCGATGGCATTATTAAAAACACCCTGTCTTGGATCAAGTCCCTAGAAGCAGGACCTGAGACAGATGCTCTTGTGAAAGGGATTTATTCAGAGAATGCTCTGCAGGAAAACCCTGTGAGGGACCGAGGGGGAAGGGCTGGGACCAAGCAAGGATGTAGTCTCAAGTCAAGTTCAGGTTTGAAACATACAAAAAAGCAGAAACAGGGCCATAAATTTAGAGAACAAACTGGTGGTTGCCAGAGGGAGGGGGGTAGGGAGATAGGCAAAATGGGTGAAGGGGCGCGGGAGGTACGGGCTCCCAGTATGGAAGGAATAAGTCATGGGGATGAAAAGTAGAGCAGGGAAGATGGTCAGTGGTATTGTGACAGATGGGGGTAGCTACACTGTGGTGAGCTCAGCATTACATATGGACTTGTGGAATCATTATACCACGCCTGAAACTAATGTAACATCATCTGTCGGCTCTCTTTTGGCTAAAAAAATAAGTAAAGTCTAGGTTTAGCTTAATCCACAGGGGGAAGCTTCTAGAACATAAACTGCACTGTAGAGCTGACCCACCTTGAGGCAAAGGGGGCAGCTCTGTAAATGACATCAGTTTGTGGCTGTGGGCAGCCCTCATCAGGGAAGGGTCACCGTGGAGGCGAGGGGGGCTGCAGGTCCCCCACAGCCACCCCGCACAGGGGCCTGGCAGTGGTTCTGGGCAGGGCACCGAGGCTTCTACCTCACAAAAGCCGTTTGATTGCTCGGTGTCGACACCATTTCCCAACAACTGCCCCCCTCCACCTCCTCCCATGCATTGCACAGCACGGTGACCCAATGGGCAACGATGAGCGGCAGCATCGAGAAGGGCTGGGAGAGACAGAAGTGGCAGCCGTTAGGGGTCAGACTCCGAGTGGCCATTTGGCTTTTGTCCTAACTCACCACATGCCTGGCCTGCTATTCACACACTAATGGGAAGCCTCAGAGTGGCAGAGCAGGAAGGGAACTTGGAAAACATCTGGGCCACGTGTGGGCAAGATGACAGGCTTTGTGTGTACTGTGCTCAAGGGCATGCGGTAAATTTGTGATGCAATGGGGACTGGAACTTCTTCTGACTCGAGGCCAGGGCCCTTTCCCCAACAGTCTGCTGCCTGCCTGCCTGCCTGCCTCCCCACGGCGTCTGCCCCTGGAGCAACCTCTTGGCTGCCTGAGGACCCTGGAGAGAGCACATGAGTGCAGGCTCAGCAAGGCTGGGATGGACGAGGAACAGGTGGGGCCTCTGTGGTCCGGGCGTGGTGAAGGGCAGGGAAGGGATATTGGTCACATCATCTCTCTTGCAGAGAGGACAGAAGAGGCCAGAAATTTGTGTTTCCATTGCATTGATTTGGAACCCATGCTAGGTCTTGAAAACAGACCAACAACTCCTGTTTTGTTTCTCATGGGCGCCTTGGCCTTGGGCATCTTCAGCACCTCCCCATCTTGACTGGATGGAGATGTGGCCGGTGGGATGGCCCCCCGTAGCCCCAGAGCCAGTGCTGCATAGAGCACTGGTCATATTACTCCCACTGCCCAGCGGGGGCCGGACCTAACCCTGCTGCCGTGAGCCCCAGGCTCAGGTGAAGCTCACACCCCCATATGCCCTCAGCGCTACAACTTGGCCCAGATGCCGGCTCTGCTGGCCTTGTCGTTCCACTGGGGATGTGGCCGCATGTTCTGTTTGGCCCTTCCGCTCTGGTCTGGACCCGATACCCTGCCGAGCTCTCGGGCTGTTCCCCTTGGCCAGAACCCTCCTGCCCACTGAGCAGCTGGGATTGCGGTTCTTCAGCTGGTCTGCCACCTGCACACGCCCCTGCTGGGGCCCTCCCACCTTCTCAAGTTTGCACTTCCTTGGCTCCCAGCCTCAGGCAATTCCTGGGGCTTCACCACAGCCCCTGGAATGTTCTGCATTGTGCAGTCTTCCACGCACACCTGAGGCCAGCCTGACAGCAAGTTATTTCTTCCAGCTCCAGCTGGGTCTGGCCTTCTCTTCTATTTCCCTACCCTCCCATGTTTCTGAGCTCCCAGCATGCCTTGCAGCTGAGCCTACCTGAGTTGTGTGGCGGGTTTCTTCCTTTCTGTTTCTTGAGAACCTGAAAGGTGCCAGATACTCTGATGTGCTATGACAGGCATTAGGCAGAAAAGGATGAAAGGAACATGAGGGCTGATAACAAGGAACTCCAAAGAAACCTGGGGTTCTCTTCGAAACATCCCTGTCTGAACTGGGCAGAAGCTGCCAGTGGACGCTGTGGGAAGGAAGGTTAACCTGGGAGCACCTCAGGTCCACCGGCAACCTCACCAGTGGCTGTGTTAGCTTGAGTGTAATGATCTTAACAGACGATATCCTTGTTTACTAATTCATACAGTCCCTATTCCTCCTGCATGCAGAGTTTCTTCTTCAGTTTCTCTTCGATCACGCTTTCTTTTTTAAAAAAAATTTTTTGTAGTTTTTTTTTTTTTTTTAAGTAGGCTCTATGTCCAGCGTGGAGCCCAACATGGGGCTTGAACTCACGATCGTGAGATCGAGACCTGAGCCAAGATCAAGAGTCTGATGCTTAACCAACTGAACCATCCAGGTGTCCCTGGTCATACTACTTCCTTAGCATAAAAATCGCCATCAGAATGGCGATCCTTGCCTTCGGAATGGTCTAACTTTGTTGGTCTGGCATTCAAGGCCCTTCCCCTTACACACCCACTTATATTTCTAGTTGTATTTCCCAGTACTGACCTATTAGAACTCTCTTCTGCAACTAGTCTGGTTGATTGGCTGACAGCTACACTGATATTTCATTCCTGAGGCTCCTCGCTCCTCAGATACCCCTGCTCCTTGCGGTCCAACCTTCCCTTATACCTCAAGGTTTGGTCCAGAGACCACAGCCTCCAAGATGCCTTCCTAGCCCACATCTCTCCCTCTTTTAAATCAGTGGTTCTCACCCCTGACTGGAATTAGAATCACCTAGGGAGCTTTAAAAAATCAGACGGGGTGGGGAAAGGAGCAGCTGACCAATTTCATCAGGCTCCCCAGGGAGAGTGCCTGGGCATTTGCCTTAAAAAAAAAAAAAATTATATATATATATATATATATATATATATATACACACACACACACACATATATTTTATATATATAAAATACATATATATATTTATTTATATATACACAAATAAACTATATATATATATATAATTTATTTATTTGAGAGAGAGCCTGAGTGGGGGGGAGGGGCAAAGGGAGAGAGAGAATCTCGAGCAGACTCCACGCTGAGCCCCATGGGGGGGCTCCATCTCACAACCCTGAGATCATGACCTGAACAGAAATCAAGAGTTGGATGTTTAACTAACTGAGCCACCCAGGTACCCCTGGGCATTTGCCTTTTTTTAAAAGCAACCAGATCATTCTCACATGCAGCCAGGGATGCACACATTGCAAACAAATATGTATTTCTTCCACCCCTCTGGTTGCATTGTTATTTAAGACTATGCAAGAGAAACATAAACTTCCTTATTAAGGTATTCCCTTAAAACACAAGATGTGCCCTTCCTTTCTTTTTGTCCTGTGCAGAGCATACCACAGCATCTTTCACACATGAAAGCACGGCAAGTATCTGCTGGACGGATGGATTTGTAGAGCACAATCTGCCTAGACAGAGTGTGGAACTGACCCAGTGAGGTGGGTCGGCCATTGTCTTGTAGATCTCAAAGGGTGAAAATCCTTGCCAGCGGCTACAATGCAGTGAATGGAATCCTCCACTTGGGCTGTGTTTTTGGAGCCCTTACTCTTTGTACAGGCAACTCTGCTGGGTGCCATCATGCCTTGGGCAGGTACATGCAAGACTAAGATCAGAGCTCATAGCCTACTGCAGGAAGTAAGCAATTCATTCTAATGTGATGTGTACTGCAACTAAGATAAGTGCCCAATGTCATGGGTGCTTAGAGGAGGAAGTCATAGTCTAACCGGGATGTATGGGACTACTTCTCATAGCAAGCAACAATTTAACTAGAAAGATCTAGAACGTTGAACAGCTTACCGATGTATTGGTTAGAAATGTCTTCAGCTGCAAGTAACAGAATGCTTAACTAGCAGTGGTTTAAAAAATAATAATAATAGGGGCGCCTGGGTGACTCAGTCAGTTAAGCATCCGACTCTTGGTTTTGGCTCAGGTCATGATCTCAGGGCCATGAGATTGAGCCCCAAGTCCGGCTCCACGCTCAGCGCAGAGTCTGCCCGAGATTCACTCTCTCCTCTCCTTCTGCCCCTCACCGTGTTTGTGTGCTCTCTCTCTCTCACCCAGTTGCCCCTGATCATGCTACTTTCTTAGCATCAATTAATCTTTAAATAATAATAATAGATAATAATAAAGAACTATTATGTATAATATATATGATATATCCAATATATATTTATTATAACAAATAAGTTAGGCACTCAAGATGACTCATTAGCTCAACAATGTCAGGGCTGACATTTCTGGAATTCTCATGACCTTTAGTCACAGTCACAGGTTGGCTACAGCAGCCCAGCCATTGTGTCCACATTCAAAGGAGAAAGATGAGGAGGACAGTGCCAGCCATGTTTTCTCCTTCTATCGGGAAAGCAAAAACTCCCAGAAACCCCCCGGCAGATTTCTCCTTACATCTCATTGGCCAGAACTGTGCCACAGAACTATCCTTAGCGGCAATAGAGTCTGAGCAAGAGACGATTTGCCTTTTCCAGCTTCTATATAGCAAGCCAGCTCAGAGAAGGGGGTTGGACTTAGCTTCTTAGTGAGCCAACTAACGGACAGACCATTTCAAACAGAACCGGATTTGCAAAAACATGCAGCTGTGAAAGCATGTGGAATATTTAAGATCAAATAATTTGGTATCACCAAAGTATGGGGCACATGGCAAGGGAGTGATGGTGGACAACAGAGAGAGGTTGGGATGAGATTCTTTAAATTCTTGAATGACGTGCTAGCGAGCTTGGAATTCTTCTGCAGAGCCTGGGTAACCAATGATGAAATCAGTATGTTTGGGGAAAAGTGGCAGTAGGGTAGAGGAAGAACTAAGAAAGAAAAAGATGACAGACTTTTTTTTTTTTAAGATTTTATTTATTTGAGAGAGAGAGAGTAGAGTGAGAGAGAGAGAGCATGAGTGGGGGTGAGGGGCAAAGGGAGAGGGAGAAGCAAGCTTCCCGCTGAGCAGGGAGCCCAATGCGGGACTCGATCCCAGGACCCTGAGATCCTGAGTCGAAGGCAGAAGCTTCACCGACTGAGCCACCCAGGCGCCCCGATGACAGACTCTTTATAGGAATCCAGGCAAGATATGATGAGGGCCCACACTAAAATTTCTTTCAGCATGGTTGCTGGGGGAAGAGTTGGGATAGCCAAGAGGCCAGGGATCTGATGAAAACAGCTGCCAAAATGTCATCTTTCGGTAAAATAGGGCATCCTACTGATTCTACTTCATAAAAACCTCTTGCATGTGTTTCTTGGAAGGAAGAGGAAGGAGGTGATACTCTGCTCAACACCGTCCCTTAGGGTTGCATTAGGTTCCTAGAGCTGCTATAACAAAGGACCACAAACTGGATGGCTTAAAACAACAGAAATTCATTCTGTCATGGATCTGGAAGCTGGAAGTCCAAAATCCAGGTGTCAGCAGGGTTGGTTCCTTTTGGAGATTCTGAGAGAGAATCTGAGGGGGAATTTCCTAGCTTCTCTCCCAGTTGCTGGAGGCACCCAATAATCCTTGGCTTGTAGACGCATCACACCAATCTCTGCCTCCATCTTCACATGGTGTTCTCCACTGCGTGTGTCTATGTGCTCAAATTTCCTTTGTCTTATAAGACCCACCCTAATCCACGATGACCTCATCTTAGCTTGATCACATCTGTAAAGACCCTAATTTCAAATAAGGTCATATTCATAGGTACCAGAGGTTAGGATTTGAATGTATCTTTTGGGCGGATGCAATTCAACCCCCATAGGTCTATTAGCGCTGCTCTGGTTGAAAGTGTCAGGCAAGCTCTGGCTTGAAGGGAAGAGAGGGAGTTTGTCTACTGGCAAAATGTGAAGCACATGGGAGTAGATCTGCTGTCCTCAGTGTTGCTTCATTCTCAGGAAGGATCCCTCCACAGGATGGCTAACCTACCCTGGCTGCATTCAGGTTTACAAAGGTAATCTCAGACAAAGGTCTCCCCCAAGTCTGTGGCAACACCACCATAGGAATCACAGGTCACATGCCCATGCTTTGAGGCATGGAGGCAACTTGCCCAAATTATAACAATTGAAGAGGATTATCATGGAATGTGGGGGATGATTCCACAGAGAGCTGCCAGGCAATGTTCTCTCTCTGCCTCTACCCAGATGAGGGCATGAGGGCAAGGAGAGAAAGCCCCAGCTGGAAATACCAGATTCTTCCTGGCTAACCTTGTTCTTTCGGGCAGCTTACGCAACAGACGGCACTACATCTTCTGACTTACTCTTCATGTGGTTTTGATGGACACATATCTGGCAATTATGTACTTTATTCTGTTCAGGAACCTGGCATTTCCCCCTCATGTCCTCACCTGCCCACAGGAAAGAAAAGCCTGCAAACCAGGTTGCCAAGTGAGCAAGCTGGACTCAACATCTAGAATTTCTTTATTGTTCTCTGCCTCCAGGGCCATGACACTGAGGATGGCTGGCCACTGAGCACCACTCCTCGTACCGTGACCTTTGGGACTCCTTGTGCACATCAGGTTCTCCCTTCACAAGCTCCTTCAGATGCAGAGAACCCCTGTCTGCCTGGTGCTCCAAACTGGCTTACCTCTCCCAGCACAGGCAAGCGAGAAGCTAAAAACACCCAGAGGTCCACACCTGGATTGTCACTCCATAAACATCCCACTGCTGCCACCATCAGCATTCTCAGCATCTAAGCTGGAAAACTGCCCACTTCCCTCCAGTGGGCTTCCCGTCCATGTTGTTCATCCTCAGATCTGACCATAGGCTGGCAGAGTGAGGAAAAACCCCAGGAATAACGAATCCAGGTCACTCTCTGTATAGATGGCGAGACCTTCATTTTCACCCCCATTCACCTACGGGGAGACGTTGGAGGAGGAGGGAGCACATGTTTTGCCTTGCCCAGCATGGGCCTCCTGGACCGGGTTGACCAGCTGCTTGGCTGGATGCCTTTCTTCCCTTTGTCACGGGTGAACAGGGCCCCTGGCTTGGCACTCTGTTTTTTTTTTTTATGATTTTATTTATCTATTTGAAAGAGTGAGCAAGAGAGAGAGCATAAGCCGGGGGGGGGGGGGGGGGGGTAGGCAGAGGGAGAAGCAGACTCCCTGCTGAGCAGGGAGCCCGATGCAGGGCTCCATCCCAGGACCCTAGGATCATGACCTGAGCTGAAGGCAGACACTTAACTGACTGAGCCACCCAGGCGCCCCTTGGCACTCAGATTTGACCCACATACTCTTCTTTAGGACCTCCCATAGGGTGAAACGGGATATTAACATTCTCATTACTAATTTCATTATCAACAAATCATAACAACCATCCCCACATGCATACCCTGTATTTAGTCCTTTCTGACCAGTAGCTGAAAAAGTAGAAATCACCCCTACTATTGAGAAGAACACACTAAAGCTCAGAGAGAGGTTGAGTAATTTGTCCAGGCTCATAGACCTAGCACGTGATGGGCTGTAGAGGTGAACTGTGCGGGGCAGTGGCCTCAGGCTGTGACAGGCAGCAGGGGAGGTGAGGATGCTTTGACTCCTTTTCTCTTTTCTCCTGGCACCACCTGCATTTTCCCCTCAATTTCTGACCATCCGCCACATCCAGTTTTCTTAATTAGAAAAAAAACTTTATTTTTTGTTTGTTCACGAGGATTTTTTTCTTTTCTAAATAATCCATTTTTATTTTGTCCTCCTTAACTTCTTCCTCTTGATTTCCTCAAGTTTATTTTTCAGAAGTCAGTGTTCTCAGTGTGATTTTCTAAATGATCTAGCATTTCAGTCTCGACTTTCTCTTTGACCCCAGAGTTAGAGGGTTCTAACCTTTGCAGGTAGTTAACCTTTTGTCATTAATTACAGGTGTTCTCTCTCTCTCTTTTTTTTTTGCTGGTGGAGTGAGGTGTGGGTGGGCAGGCTATTTGTGTTTGGGAATGTTTAGGAAACACTTGTTTATTTGACCTGAAGTGACTGTCACCACCTGTGTGAGAGCATTATGTTGAACTCCATGGGAAACACAGAGGTAGGTCAGAAACAGTTGTAGAGAATTGAGTCCCAGTTACCTGCTTTACTGTCTAGTGCTTTTAGTTTTCTTTTCTTTGTTTTTTAATTGAGATATAATTGACATGGAACATTGCATTACTTTTAGATGTAAACAGGATGATTTGATTCATGTATATCTTGCAAAACGATCACCACGGTAAGTTTAGTTAACACTCATCACATAGTTACACATTTTTTTCCTTGTGATGAGAACTTTTAAGATCTACTCTTCGCAATGCTCAAATATATAATTACTAGAATATTAATTACTAGTAATAACTAGTTTTTACTGCACTGCAGCTAGATATTGTGGTCTGCACAATTTCTACTTTTGAACTGTATGGTGCTTTTAAAAATAATTTATCTTCAGGATGCCTGGGTGGCTCAGTCGGTTAAGTGTCTGCCTTCGGCTCGACCCAAGCTGAAGGCAGACGCTTAACCGACTGAGCCACCCAGGTGCGCCAATAAATAAAATCTTTTAAAAAAATAAATAAATAATTTATCTTCTCCATAAAAGTCAATCGAGAGTTCTTAAAACTATAAAACTCTAGAGAAAAAAAATAGAGGAAAATCTTCCTGACGTGGGATTTGCCAATGATTTCTTGGACATGACACCAAAAACGTGGGCAACAAAAGAAAAAATAAATTGGGCTTTATCAAAATTAAAAACTTTTGGGGCACCTGGGTGGTCCAGTCAGTTAAGTGTCCAATTCTTGGTTTCAGCTCAGGTCATGATCTCAGGGTCGGCGGGGAGTCTGCCTGTCTCCCTCTCTCTCTGCCCCTCTCCCCCTTCTCTCTCAAATAAATAATCTTTAAAAAAAACAAACACTTTTGTACTTCAAAAGTACAAAACCAACAGAATTACCACAGTAATACCAACAGAATGAAAAGGCAACCTATAAAATAGGAGAAAATATTTGTAAATCATATATCTGATAACTGATTCATATCTGGAATACATAATAAACTCTTACAACTCAACAACAAAAACCAAATGATCCAATTCAAAAATGGGCAAAGAACTTGAATAGACATTTCTCCACAGAAGATATCCAAATGGCCAATAAGCACATGAAAAGATGCTCAGCATCGCTAAGCACTAGCGAAATGCAAATCAAAACTCTAATAACACTTGGCACCCAATAGGACAGCTATTATAAAAAAAAAAAGTAACAAGTGTAGATAAGGATGTACACAAATTGGAATCCTTGTGCTTTGCTGGTGGGGATATAAAAATGGTACAGCTGCTGTGGAAAATTCTCAAAAAATTAAACAAGGAATGGTCCAAATAATTCAGCCATCCTACCTCCGGGTGTATATTCAGAGGAACTGAAAGCAGGAACTTGAATATTTGTACACCCATGATCATAGCAGTGTTATTCACTATAGCCAAAAGGTAGAAACAACCCCAGGCCCATCAACAGATGAACAGATAAATAAAATGTGGTATGTACATAAAATGGAATACTATTTAGCCTTAAAAAGGAAGGAGGTTTTGACACAGGCCACAGAATAGATGAGCCTTGGGAACATCGTGCCAGGTGAGATAGGCCAGTTACAAAAGGAAAAATACTGTATGAGGTACCCTGAGAGGTCAAATTCAGAGACAGAAATTAGGATGGGGGTTGCCTCGGGCTGGGGGGAGGGGGAATGGGGACAGAGTTTCAGTTTGGGAAGATGGAAAGTTCTGGAGATCGATGGTGCTGATGGTTACACAACAATGCAAACATATTTAATGTCTCTGAACCCTACATTTAAAAATGGCTAAAATGCTAAATTTTACGCTATGTATATTTTACCACAATAAAAAAGTAAATACAGAGCCCTAAAATTAAGTTAGTTTCTCTCTACAAGTCTTCCATGTCACCTTCTGCCTATGAGATGTGACCAAGAGAGAAGGAGTTAAAGTTTCTAAAATCAATGTGATATTTGCATTTTTCTTGTTCCTTGGACAGTTTTTACTTTAAATAAGTTGACATCATACTATTCAAGACCTAAGGGTTTGTGGCTGTTATTTCTTCCTTTTTTTTTTTTTATAAATGCCAAATAAACCTTTGTTTCATTTACACTTTTCCCCTTGAATTCTACTTGGTATGACACATTTATCCCTCTTTCTTTCTTGGCTTGTCTTTCATTTACTCCTTCACTGCCTCAACTGTGTGCCAGGAGCCCTTGTAGGTGTTGGGGACCTAGCAGGGAACAAAATAGACCAAATCTTTACCCTTCTGAACTTACGTTCTTGTGCAAGGAGGAAGGAAGTAAAAAAAGATCAGTATGAAAATATAGTACAGTGTTTTTGATCTTTTCTATTTAAAGTGTCCTCCACAGATTCCCGGGCAGAAGGGCAGCCGCACCACGATGTGGGAACCTGTTAGAAACGCGGGGACCCACCCTGAGCCAGCTGAGTGTACACCTGTGGTAGGATGCCCAGATGAGTCACAGGCGCCTTCAGGTTTGAGAAGCACTGCCTAGCCCCTGCTGCATGCTAGGGTTTTAGGAAAATTAGGCAGGGAAGGGGTTCATGTGGGAAACAGAGGGGCAAGAGAGAAATTAAATTTCCTTACCACCTACAGCCCATTGACAAGTCCTTGACACAAGCAGAGTGACATTTCTCTAGGGACTCAACTGCCTCGATGTTAATACTTTGCTAAGGGCAAAAGGCAATCTTAGCTTAACATTACCCCAACACCCCCAGGATCCTGTAAGTCTTCTTTAACATATAAAAGTTCCTTTGGAAACTTCCTTTATCTCTACCCGCCCCCCCCCAAGATACGTGTTGGCAATCATCTTCCAAGCAAATGGCCCACTGATACACATATGAAGGGTCTCATGACTCAGGTTTTATTAGACAGCAATAAATGACCTTTTCCCAACACTAGCTAGCCCCCTCAAGGCCCTGGAAACCTTGCTTCCAAAAGTCCTTAGAGACTTACCCTATCCCTAACCCCCTCCCAACTTGAAAGTATTTAACAGGCTACTCTTCCTGACCCCAGTGCTTTCTGCCCACAGGTCCTGTCCCCGCTGCTTTAATTAAAGCACCTTTTTGCACCAAAGATGTCTCAAGAATTCTTTCTTTGCCATTGGCTCCAAACTCCAACCTTTCCTACATCAGGGGTCAGGGAGGCCTCACTGGGAAGGAGTCCTTGGGGTACCAGCGGTGAGCTCCGCAGATACCTGGAGGAAGAAGCTGCAGCTAATGGTAAAGCCCCAGAGGAACTGGGAGCTGGCGAAGCAGCATCCGCTTGCACCGGACTCACCCTCAGTAAGTCTTTATTCCAGGCTCTCTGCTTTGGGTGTGTTGGGGCGCTTGTTCCAACGCTGTAATTTGAGCGGGCGCCAATTAGCCAGGCCCCTAGATGCGCCAGGCCCCCTGCCCGGTGCTTACTTGGGGGCACTCACAAATAAAGCGTTATTTGCCTAGAGTTTCTGCCATTCTGTCTAAAGCTTTTCTTTTTCTTTTTTTTCTTTGGCTTTCCTTTTCAGATGCAACTTCTCCCCTCACATTAGTCAGGCTTGTAGCAGAAGAAACCGCAAAGTAACCCTCTGAATTTACTCCTTTCTCTTGGCTTCCTCAATCTAAACGTCTTCCGTAAACTCCGCCCCTCTCCCCATCATCTTCCCGTTTTTCCAAGCCCCAACCGTCGACACTCTTAAAAGAGTAAACCACGCAAGTGGATCTCAGCCCGAGATCGGGGCTGACCGAGACAATCACCCGGGCTTCAACTTGTCCTCGGTTTCCGAGCAGAAGGGCGGTGGAGCGCGGCCTGGGCCGGCCTCTGACCCAAGCGAGCCCCGCCGCCCAGTCTGGGACCTGGGGCGAATTCCTCTACCTCTCCCAGTTTTCATCTCCTCCCCGCCAGCCTCCCTGGGTTGTTTTGAGGCCCAAGTGAGATCATTCATAGAAAAGCATTTTGTAAGTCATAAGGTGCTAAAGGTAACACACGCGACAGTGGCAGCGCCACGACTACAGCCAAATGATTGGCGGCGCGCCCCTCATGGCCCCCACCCTCCCATCGTCTGGTTTCTTCTGCACCGGAGCCGCACTCGTGCACGCTGACTGCACACGCTGTCCCGGATTCCGCGTCTGGGGCCACAGGTTTCCCCCGGGAGCACGGACCGGATGCGGAGGAGAGCACTGATTGGCTGCGGAGGAGGTGGGCCGAGCGGTGACGCGCGGCGCCGGGAGACTGCGCCGCGGGGTGCGCGGGGGGGGACGGGGAGGGGCGGGAAGGGCGCGGAGGCGCAGAGGGGCGGGGTGGGACCAGGGGGGCAGGGAGGGAGGGAGAGGAGGGGGAGGGGCGGAGGGAGGCGGAGCCGGAGAGGAAAGGGGCGGGGGCGGGGAGGGGGACAGGCTAGGGTGGGACTGGGGGCTGGGACGGGGGGCTGGGTTGAGGAGGGAGGTGGGAGGGGACGAGGGCGAGAGCGGTTTTTGCGCCGCCGGGCGGAGGCCTGGTCTCAGGCCCCATGGCCGCGTCCCCCTTCCGGTGGAAGACAGTGGCCCTGGAGAATCATTGCTGGTCCATCAGGGGAAGGGACGGGGCCGGCGGCGCGGGAGGGGTCGGTCCAGGGCCGCCTAGGGCCCGCGACGGGCGTACCCGCGCCCGCTGAGCCTTGGCTCTCGCACTGTCGCCACGCCCAGGAGGTTTCCGGTCACAGCACGTTTCTGGGCATTTCAGTGCTTCCCAGGCTGTTCTCCAGCCGCCGCCCTTCCCTTCCTCGGCTGCTGGACCCCGCGCCCGAGGCGGGGGGGAGGGGGGGGGACGTCGGGGTCGTGTCCCTTGGTGCTTGCTGGCCGGGCGGAGGGGTGGGGGGCACTCAGCGACCCCTAGCGGGATCTACTGTGTGCCTGGTGCGGTGCGGGTGAGTGGGATGGGGACTGGATTACAGGCAACCGGGAGGACCCCGAGAGAGGGGCAGCTATAAGGAGTCATTGAAGGGGGTCTGATCATGAGATGTGTAAGCTCCAGGGCGGAGGAGGCGTGGGCCTTGGGGGCGATCTGGCTGGTGGAGAGGTGGGTGCCCCAGGCCGAGGGAGAGATGTGATGGAGGCAGGAACATGGCTTGCTGGGGTCAAGGACTGGAGGAGTGGGAGGGGAGCCGGAGGTTCCAGGTCAGTCCAGTGCCCTGCAGAGCCTGCCTGGTGCAAGGTGACGCCCCCACACTCGGCAGTGTGACCTGGCAAAGGTAGCCTTTGTGAGCCATGGTGTCCTCGGTGTCCTTGTGAGTAGGTGGGACAATAGCTCGCTGTTCGGAGGATTTGTAAGACATGCACATGAAATTGTTGTGCCTTTCCCAGCATCGCATAGCTTAATAAACTTAGCCCTTTCCCTTCTGGAAGGAGAAGGAAGGCAGCTTGTGAAGCTTCTGTGGACCCTGGGAACACAGCTAAGAGCCAGAGTCCAACAGAATCGCTAAGAGTCCTCCAGAATAGGTGCCTGGCCTAGCTGGCCATCTGTTTCTGGAATGCACATCCCCTTAGAGACTGGGTCTGCATTAAGGCCAGGGTCTCAACTTGTTTATTCTTTTTAAGAATTCTTACACATCACAACAGGGGGAACTTACTGAACCCACCGCATCAGCATGAACACACACACAAAGACACACATTTGATGACATTCCCTCTCTCAAAGGTACACGCAACCACCCAGGTTATCGTCAGCCAGAATTCCTTGATTTGCAGCTCTGTGTTGGGTTTGGGGTTCTAGCTTTAATGGTAGAGCTCTAACAGGGTCTGAGAGGTGGGACCCTGGTACTGCGGCAGCAGAGCCCTGGGCAAAGCCTCAGGCACCAGCCAGGCCGCGCTGTTGGTGATAGAGCACAGAGCGGAGGAGATACGTGCCCGAAGTCACACAACTTGTGGGTTGGGCTATGTGGGATTTTGACCCTGATGAGTCACTGGAGTGTTGAGAATGCCCTGGTAAATCATTTCCATGACTCAGTATCACCACCTATAAATTAGGAGCAAGGATACTGGCCATATAGCTTCCCTTAGGGTAGGAACAGTCTTAAATGGCTCCTGTCACCTTAAGATGGTTGGTGGATGGGACTGTCATTTTTGAGGGATGGTGTGGGTGCAGCCTTCCAGTGAGTTCAGGGCCCTGGCGTGGCTGAGGCAACACGGAGAAGCCAGGAGAAGCCTGGTGGGGACGGTGGTACAACCCCCCCCCCCCAAAGGGAGGGGAGGAGGAAGGCTAGAGGTGTAGCAGATTTGGTGGAGAGAGACATCATGACACTGGGGTTCCCAGTGTCCTCTTCCCAGGGGCAGAGCATGGCTGTGTGAATGCCTGGTTGCTGGCCAGGACAGGGGAAGCTTCCCTTTGTAACAAATGTGGACTCTGATTTAGGAAGTAGCTTGATCGATGGCATAGTCAGGGCTGAGCCACATTAAATGCGAACAGGTGCACACCTTCTTCCTGCCTGAGGACAGCAGTTCCCCGAACCCTCCGGAACCTGGCCCCTGCCTCGTTTCCTTCTCCAGGTGGGCCCTGCTCTGACAAAAGGCTCATTCTTGGAGCTCTTCCTTAGGGCTTTACAGAATGCCATGCCGAGCGGGCTTTGCTGATGTCAGCTTTTAAATGTCACTGAAACATCCCAGTGAGCCCTAGTGACAGCATTGGCTGGTGAGACCCCTCTTCATTCTGGCCTGGCTGTTGTCTTCCTGCCCCTTTGTCCTCTCAGCATTATGCTGCCCCTCTCCTCAGCAAGCTCATTTACATCTTTTTACCTATAATTAAATACCCTCACATACACACCCAGAATATTCTCTCCCATCTCGGTCAGTCCTTCCCATCCTCAAGGGCTAGGGCCAGCTCCACCATCTTCTGTCCTTCCCTGACAGCTCCAGCCTGGCTCTGGGAACTGATATTCAGAGGCCCTTCACACACTTATATGCGATCGTGAGGTGCCTGCCATTGTTTTGTGTTTATGAATTTTAATTTTTCATCTGGAGTGTAGGTTTCCCGGTGGCAGAGAGGCTCCCAGATATGTCTTCGTATTCCTGCGGCACCGAAAGTGATGCTGAATGTGTTTCAGGCTCTCACTAAATACTTCCTGGTATAACTGGTAGGTTGTATTCATTTCCTTCTCCCCGTCCTGGGGCTCTGGGCCATGCGCAGCTACGAAGATGAGGCAGGTTCTTGGTAAGATGGAGGAAAGGGGTACACGAACACGCCAGGGCCTTGCTAGGAAAAGCACTCAGCTTTGGCAGCGTTTTCATTATCTTTCCAGTGTAACAGCCTCCTACCCTCAAAACTTAGTGACTTAAAACCAACCGTTTGTTTGCTCATGAACCTGCCAGCCAGGCTGGGCTCAGGCAGGCGCTTTTGCTGCCCATTCTTGCCTGGGGTTGCTTGGCTGGCTGCAGTTGGAGGGGAGCCCATCGGCTTGGGACCAAGATGGCCTCCCTCACGAGGCTGCAGTCAGTGCTGGCCCTCAGCTGGCGCGCCTCAGTTCTCCATGGAGCCCCTCATCCTTTCCATGGCCAGGTCAATTCTTAACAGCATGGCTGCTTGGTTCTGAGAGGCCTTTCTTGCCAAGGCCTTGGAGTCACTCGGTGTCACTTCTGCATTCTATTGACTAAAAAAATCACAGGGCCAGCCAGGACTCTGGGAGGGACGTGGACCCCATCTCCTGATAGGAGGAGTGGCGAGAGTTACACTGCAAAAAGGCATGCGGGGTGGGAGGGATGGTTGTGGCTGTTTTTAAAACCATACTACCTCATCAAGAGAGGCAGGTCTTTTAGAAATGTCCTGTGCCACAGCCCGGGAGGGCCTATTTGCCCGGACATGACACCCCCCTGCACCCCCGCCCTCTTAGCTCACCAGACCCGCATCCCCTCCACTGCCGCCTGAGCCGGAGCCTCGTGATTCTGGCTGGATTGTGTGGGGAGAGGGAGGCTCCACAGGGGATGAGGAAAGGAAGAGAGCTGAGAGAGGGGCTGCCGATGCCCACCTGGAGCGGTCTGGTGCCCATGTGTTCCAGAGGAAAAGTGAGCAACTGCTGGGTGCCGTCCTGTGGTCTCTGTGTCAGACTAGGACCACTTTCGTTCAGACAGTCGAGTTTACCTTCCGGCTTTCCACCCACAAGGGGCACAGGTTCAACAAGTGTCTTCGTGGATGTTAAGAATTTCCCTCTAATAGAAAATCCTAATAGAAAATCCAGAAGAGCTATGTGTTTAAATGGTTGCTCGAGGCTTTTCAGGATGAAAAAAACCCATGGTCTCTCATCTCATCTGATGCTTACTGAGCATCAGAAAGTGAAGTTGTTAGGTGCAGCTGTGTGCTTCCAAGCCCCCTCGGTGGTGGAGAGGGCCCTTCTGAGCAGGCGCGACCCCTCGTTGTCACTGCAGGGCCCCCGCATCATTGGTCCTTCCCTGTGTCTGCAGCCTTCTGGGCCTGGGCCCGTCTGGCCTTAGCCCTCAGGTGGGAAGAGGCCAGATCCTTCTAGCGGCCCAGACGCAGCTCAGCTACCTCTGGAGTAAGATCTGGAGCAGCCCAGGAAGCTGTGATACCGCCAAGGGCCGGGGCGCCTGGGTGGCTCAGTCGGTGAAGCGTCTGCCTTCAGCTCAGGTCATGATCCCGGGGTCCTGGGATGGAGCCCCGCGTCGGGCTCCCTGCTCAGCAGGGGTCTGCTTCTCCCTCTCCCTCTGCCCCAACCCCACTCATGCTCGATCTCTCTCGAATAAATACTGCCGAGTGCCAAGAAGTGTGCCCTCCCTGGCTCAAGAAGCAAAGGAAATAATGCCATCAGTCTCAGTGACTGAGTGGACCTTGAGAAGTTTAGAAGGTTCACCGGTTGGAAACACCTGTGCCGACGCTGACCGCCTGCAGCGCGCAGGGCCCTGGGCTGAGTGGCGCCTGGGGCAGGCCAACCAAGGGCGAAAGGGCCTGGCTGTGTTCCTGTTCCACGGCGGGCCGTACAGGCCGCGTACACGTGGCCCTTCCGCTCTTGCTTCTGCTATGTTGCATGCTCACACGGGCCACCACACGGAGAGTACTATGGGCTTTCACATTTAGTATCCAGCCCAGCGCTGGGCGCGTGGGGGCTGAAGGCGAACGAGAAAGCTGGGCCTAGAAACGAATACGCGGGGGGCACTGTTGAGTATGTGACATCCAGGGGTCGCTTCTGTTGTTGCTCTAGAGTTTGTGATGAGCGGCGCCTTCCCCCACCTCTGCCGAGAGGAGCCACTGCTCCTAGGGCAAGTGGCCGGAGCGAGAGAGGACAAAAGGGACCTATAATATTCTATTATTATTTTTTTTAGATTTTATTTGAGAGAGAGAGAGAGTGCGCACCAGCATGAGTGGTGGGGAGAGGCAGAGAGAGAGGGACAAGCAGACTCCCCACTGAGCCTGATGCAGGGCTTGATCCCGGGACCCCGGGATCATGACCTGAGCTGAAGGCTTAACCGACTGAGCCACCCAGGCGCCCCAATATTCTGTTATTATAAGGAAGTGCTCAAAGATCGATGGGGACATTTCAAAAGACACAAGAGCCAGCTGAATGGGGCTTCCACCCCCAGGCCACCTCCCCACGCCAGAAGGAACTGTCTTACAGAGGAGTGAATGAACAATTTAGAGCTGGAGAACTTGGTTTCTATTTTTTTTTTTAAGATTATTTATTTATTTGACAAAGAGAGACAGTGAGAGGGAACACAAGCAGAGGGAGTGGGAGAGGGAGAAGCAGGCTTCCCACTGAGCAGGGAGCCCAATGCGGGACTCGATCCCAGGACCCTGGGATCATGACCTGAGCCGAAGGCAGACACTTAACGACTGAGCCACCCAGGCGCCCCTGGAGAACTTGGTTTCTAGACCTGGATTTGAATCCTGCCTCTAACTAGTTAGGTGACCTTGGATATATTAATTCATCTTAAAAAGAAAAAAAAGATCCTACAGAAATGTTGCAAGTAAAACAAAAATTCATTTTTTTCTCTGCTGAGCCTTTGAGAATAAGTTGCTGTGCTGCATCATGCCCCATGCCTTGGCATGTCCTTCCCACAAATAAAAACCTTCCACTTGTGTGGGACACAGCCATCAAAGTCAGGAAATTAACATTAATACCTTATTACCGTCCAATCTTTAGGCTGGAGAGTTATCCTTTGTGCCAGTAATGTTGTTTACAGCAAAGGATCTAACCCGGGGTCACACGTTGCATTTGACTCTACGTGGAACTGCTTTTCAGCCTGGACCTGCAGAAGCTTAAAACGTGTGTGGATTACACGTCAGTTGTCTTGTGGAATGTCCTCAGTTTGGGTTTGTCTAGTGTTTCCTCTTCATTGGATTCAGGCTGTGGATCCTTGGCAGAACATCGTACAAGTGACTGTGTTGTTTTCACTTTGACCTCTCAGGCTGCTCCTGATTTCAATTTTACCCGTTACTGGAATGATTACTTTTGCCATTTGATTAAGATGGTTCCTGCCAACCTCTCTCCACTGTCAAGTTTCTTTTTCTATTGCAGTTATTACTTATTTTGTGGGGAGGTCCTTTGAAACCTGTTCTTCGTGAGACTTCAGTTCATTTATTTATTTACATGAGTATGGAATCATGGGTTCCTGTGTTGTTCAGTAGGCTGTAGTCCATTACTACAGTTTGGGTTTTTTTATTTTAATATTCAAATTGTCCTCTGCTGGGCCAGTGGAAGCCTCTCTGAGCTGGTTCCTATGTCCTTTTGAGATGTCCCTGTCCATCTTTGAGCACGTCCTTATACGAATAGCCAACAAATATTCTAGTCCTCTCTTGGCCATTTGTCCCAGTAGCACTGGTTCTTTATAGCAGAGAACGAACTCAGAAACCAAGGTTAGGGTGCGCTTGTTACAGTTGGGGTGCTGTGGCTTCCAGGCCCTCTCAGTGGACAGAGCTAGGGAGATCCGTGAAGATACATTCATATATTTATATCTATACGTATGTATTTATTTCTACGTCTGCTGGACTGTTGAACACAGTGACCTCACACCAAGAGCTCAATGCCCGTCTAGCACCACAGGATTCATTCCAGTTCCCTCCCTTTACTTAGTTGTGACTCTTCAACAGAGGCACATCTGGCTTACGTTCTGTGTCATATGACTACCTATTGATTGCTCCCCTTCCCATAATCAGTCTCCCATTGTCACTGTATCCCTCCCGCATGAGGATGCCGTCCTCCCCCAGCTTGGGCTCCGCACCCCACTCCCACTCGCAGTCCCCTCCCTCACCCTGCTCAGGATCTCATACCCCATGCTGCCCATGAGGACTCCATCTTCCATCTGCTCAGGTTCTGCCACACCCGCCCCCCCCCACAGGGGCACCCTCCCACACCACCGTTGGCTCTCTTCACCCTGTTCAGGGCCTCATACCCCACACTGAGTCCCCCCCTATACCAAGAAGCCCTTTTACCTTCATGCAGACATGCAGACATGTTCTTCAACCGCTTGGGGTAAGGTGGGGGCTCTGACACCCCAGTCTCGACCCCTTACCACCCCGTGTGTGGACACAGTGGTGTTAGGACTGAGTTCTTCAGGAAAGGAAGGAAAGAGGAAGAGCCACATGTTAAATGTTAAGTCTCGGATTCCTCATCAGTAAAATGAGAAGAATAATGGCTCCCACCGAGATGAACCATGAGAGACGATGGACTCTGAAAAACAAACTGAGGGTTCTAGAGGGGAGGGGGGTGGGGGGATGGGTTAGCCTGGTGATGGGTATTAAAGAGGGCACGTTCTGCATGGAGCACTGGGTGTTATATGCAAACAGTGAATCATGGAACACTACATCAAAAACTAATGATGGAATGTATGGTGATTAACATAACAATAAAAAATAATGGCTCCCACCTAATATGGTTGCCGCAAGAACCACAGAAGATAACGTATGTGAGGTGCCTCCTCAGCACAGGGCCTGGCTCTTGGTGGCCACTCACTGTCAACTGCCATCATTGTTACTATACATTAACATTTTCATTTTGTACTGCGTCATTTGGCAGGGACACATTAGAGACGCACAGAGAGAAGGTGGGGGAGCGGGTACGAATGGCAGATGCATCAAGAGACGACTAATGCCTCTTTCTCAAGAGAATGGAGACACTCATTAATGTCATCTGAATTAAAATACGTAAGTAAGGAGAAAACACTGGGAGGAAACATGTTAATGTGTTGAGAGTGATGATCTTTTTTTGGTGGGCTTATGTGACTTAAAGTTTTTTAATGTGTTTTCCAAAATATAGTCAATAAATATTATTCAAACTTAGAAAAAAATTATTTTAGGATGACTCTGGTTAATTTCAACATAACTAATTGAAAACTGCTTTCAGCCTGAGTGGTTGGTTGTGTTTTTTTTCCTTCTGCCTGGTAGGTTCTGGGGAAGAGCACCTGGATTCGGATCCTGGCTCTTCCATTTCGCAGCTACATGACCATGGGCAAGTTCATTAAACTTCTCTGTGCCTTTTTGTTTGTTTTATAAAGTGAGGAATCTTACAGTGCCTAATTCGGGGTTATTAATCCTTTAAATGAGACGCTGCTTCTGGGGCACCTGACACAGAGTAAGCACACAAATATGTGAGCTGTTGATATTGTTGTGATCTCACGGGAAGGAATGCGGTGAGTGGTTCCCGAGATGTCTCAGAGGAGAGGGCTCATCTCGGAGTAGCCACAGCTAGGCCTCCCCCTGAGTTAGTAGCCTGGGACCAACGCAGAGACTTCAGGCAGCTGGGCCTCCCTTGGGGCAACAGTGGTGGTGAGGGTGACAAACCAAATCAGGCAAAGTGTTTTCTTCACCTCTTGGAAGGGATTCAGAGATCAGTTTCTTCACAGACGCAGCAGCCTGACGTTAGGACGCCGTGACTGACACCTACAGGACGAATGTTGTAGCTGTGTGTGAGCTGGCGTCCAGCGTGGGAATCACTCATCTATTCACTCACTCACTCACTCACTCACTCACTCACTCATTCAGCTATTAATTTCACATATACTTATTAAATGCTCGCTATTTGTCAGGCCCTGTGGTAGGCAATGGGATGCAACCATTAAAATGCAAGTGATTAGGAGCACCAGAGTGGCTCAGTTGGTTAAGCGTCCAACTCTTGGTTTTGGCTCAGGTCATGACCTTATGGGTCATGAAATTGAGCTCTGCGCTGGGCTCCCTGTTCCACTGGGGAGTCTGCTGGAAGATTCTTTCCCTCTGCCCCTCCTCCCCCTCATGCTCACTCGCTCGCTCCCTCTCTCTCTCAAATAAATAAATAAATCTTTAAAAAAATGCACTTGGTTAAAAAAATATACTGTAAAATAAAAAATGCAATTAATAGCGGATTCAGATATCTGTACACCCATGTTTGTAACAGTATTATTGACAATAGCCCAAAAGCTAGAAGCCACCCAAGTGTCCACTGATGGATAGTGGGTAAACAAAATGTATATACATACAAAAGAATATTATTCAGCTGTAAAGAAGGAAGAAAATTCTGACACAGCCTGCAACATGGACAAACCTTGAGGACATTGTACTGAGTGAAATAAGCCAGTCACCAAAGAACAGATACTGTACCTAGAGTGGCCAAATTCAGAGAGACACAAAGTAGAATGGTGGTTGCCAGGGGCTGGGGTGGGGGGAGGAGTGGAGAGTTAGTGTTTACTGGATCCAGAGTTTCAATTTGGAATGATGACAAAATTTCTGAAGATGGGTGGTGGTGACCATTGCATGATAATGACTGTGTACTTAGTACCACTGAACCGTACAGTTAAAAACAGTGAAAATGTCAGTTTTATGTTGTGTATGTTTTACCACAATTTTTTCAAGTGTGAAAAAATGATAACTTTAGATAGTGGAATAAAACATAGAAATTAAATTCATGGAAAAAAATTTATCTAACAGGCTTAGCTTTTACAGTTTGTTTTCTTTTAAAAACTTTTTGAACAGACACATCAGTAACCAAGATGTATGGGTAACAGATAAGCGTGTGAAAAGAGGCTCAACATCATTAGTCATTAGGAAAATATAACTTAAAACCAGAATAATACAACATGACACACCAAAGTGGTTAAAATTGAAGAGATTGACCATACCCAGTGTTGACGTGGATGGAGAGCAAATGGAACTCTCATACACTCGTGGTGAGAATGTGAAATGGTGCAACCACTTTGGAAAACGGTTTGGCAGCTTGTTTTAAAAAGTTAGAAGTAAAAAAAATAAAAATAAATAAAAATAAATTTTAAAAAATTAAAAATAAAAAGACGTAGGGGCGCCTGGGTGGCTCAGTCAGTTGAGCGTCTGCCTTCAGCTCAGGTCATGATCCCAGGGTCTGGGATTGAGTCCTGTGTCAGGCTCCCTGCTCAGCAGGCAGCCTGCTTCTCCCTCGCCCTCTGCCTGCCACTCTGCCTACTTCTGCTCTCTCTCTATCTCTCTGTCAAATAAATAAATGAAATCTTTTTTTTTAAGATTTTATTTATTTATTTGACAGAGAGAGACACAGTGAGAGAGGGAACACAAGCAGGGGGAGTGGGAGAAGGAGAAGCAGGCTTCCCGAGGAGCAGGGAGCCTGATATGGGGCTTGACCCCAGGACCCCAGGATCATGACCTGAGCCAAAGGCAGACATCTAAAGACTGAGCCACCCAGGCGCCCCAATAAATGAAATCTTTAAAAAAAAGTTAGACATATATCCTGTTACATGATCCAGCCATTGCACTCCTACAGATTTACCTAGGAGAAATGAAAGCATACGTTCATACAAACAGGAAACAATACAAATGCCCATCAACAGATACATGGATAAACAAACTGTGTTATGTGCATACAATAGAATACTACTCGACAATAAAAGAAAAAGAATGAACCATTGGTACTACATGGATGAATCTCAAAATAATTGTGCTGGGCAAAACCAGGCAAAAAAGAGTATATACTGTATGATTACATTCATATAAAGTTCTAGAAAATGTTAACTAATATATGGTGATAGTTAATCAGTGGTTGCCTGCAAATGAGAGAGAGGTCAGGGAGGGCAGGAAGAAGAGATTATCAGGGGGGACCAGGAAATTTGGGGGGAACATAGATAAATCCTTTATCTTGATTGTGGTCATTCTTTCATGGGTGTTTACACAGGTCAAAACTTACCAGGTAATACACTTGCGTATGTACAGCTTATTACATGTCAATTGCACATTAGTAAAGTTGTTAAAGCCAAAATTAAAACAAAATTAATGCACAGAAAAAATGCAATAAGTAAGGGGCAGGAAAATTGTAGGGTTCCCCAGGGGCGCAAGATGGGGCTGCGCATGCAAGTAGTGGTGGTCAGGTGAGGCTTCACTGCAGAAGCTACCTGGGGACGAAGGGAAGCTACCTGGTCAGGCAGAATGCGGGATAGGAGAGGGTCTTTCCTAAGAAGGAGGAAATGTGTGGGAAGACTCACGGCCCTCAAAAGAGCCTGAGGCTGGAACTCGGTGTGGCTGGAACTCAGGGCATGGGGGCAGTAGTGAGACAGGAGGACCAGAGAGAGAAACCAGGGACCAACTATGAATGTGGATTTTCTCTTGAAGTCAATGGAGAAGAACTACAGGTAAGCAGAGGGTTGTCACATGTGCAGTTTATTTTTTTAAAAGATTTATTTATTTATTTATTTATTTAGAGTGAGCAGGAGGAGGGGCAGAGGGAGAGAAAGAGAGAGAATCCCAAGCAGACTCTGTGCTGAGCACAGAGCCCGATGTGGGGCTCGATCCCATCACCCTGAGATCATGACCTGAGCCTACATCAAGAGTCGGAAGCTTAACCAACTGCACCACCCAGGCACCCACATGTGCAGTTTAGAAAGATGTTCCAACCGCAACCTGAGAAGTGGGCTGGAGGGGGAGTAGAGTCTGGGCAGGTGGCAATCTGGGAGTTGGCGAGGACATTTAACCAGTGAGGAGTGACCCAAGACAAGAACAGTTGGGATATGCCACTCTCCGCCCCCCTCACCTTTTCGGCACCCTGGAAAGTTAGGACATTTGATCCCAGCTTTACATAAGAGGAAAGGGACTTGGAGTAGTTTAAGTAGCTTGCTTATGGTACCACAGCTCGTGAGCAGAACATCTGGGGTTTCCAGTCCGATGGCTTCTGAATCCAAAGTCCATTATGTTCACAGGTTTTTGTCTAAATAAAAGGCATCTGGGATGACTCCCCTCTCCCCCTGCCTAATTTTTCTCACTCTCACTGTGGCTTTTTTTTTTTTTTTCCACAGGAGCACGAAACAGAAGATATAACATCATCTGGGCATTCAGGACAAGAAGGCTTCCTGGAGGAAGAGGCATCTCATCGGCGCCCTGAAGAATTCTGAGGAGGAGGAAGAGCTAGTAAAGGAACAAGGTGGGGGAGTGAGGAAGGAGCAGAAGGAGAAGATGTTCTGCAGTGGGAAGAAGAGCATGTGTGGCTGGCTGGGAGCAAATTATCGACTGGAATGCTCAAAGAACTGAGCCCCAGAGTGGCTGAAGATGGTGTGAGATGCAGAGAGGCACACGATGTGACACCGATTTTTCGCTCTCCGTGGAGCAGCTTACAGAGTGGAGCGCAGGGGAGAGAGGCCAGTCGGGTGAACCCTGTTGATCTGCTGGTGAGATCGTGCCCACCAGGCATCTATCTGCCTTACAGTGGTTACCATGGAAACATTAGATCGTACACCGAGAAGCGTCTAGTCAGCCCCTCTGATTAAAGATGATGACAAGGACGAGATGGGGAAGATGGACTGACTATTCTACTGGCAGCAGGGTAAAATGGATTCTAACCATTTTAAGGGTATGGTTCTGTGGCAGTGAGTACATTCATAATATTGTGCAGCGAACACCACCACCCATCTCCAGGAATCTCTCGTCATTCTCTTAAGCTGAAACTCTGTACCCATTACAACAACTCCCGTTTCCCCTTTCCCTCCCCAGACCCTGGGGAGTATTGTTCTACTTTCTGTCTCTATGACTTTGACGACACTGGGTACACGGAATCCTCCATACGTACATAGTGGAATCATACAATATGTGTTGTTTTGTGCCTGGCTTATTTCACTTAGCACGATGTCTTCAAGGTTCATCTGTGTTGTGGCATGTGACAGCATTTCCTTCCTTTCTTTTTAAAGTTGAATAATATTCCATTGTACTTATAGACCACATTTTGTTTATCTATTAAGTGTTGATGGAAACTTGGGTTCTTTCCACCTTTTGGCTATTATAAATAATGCTGCTATAAACATGGGTATACTGGAAACCTCCTTTGTAGACATGGATTATTGGTATTTAGTGAGGAAGACAGACTTCTGGCTGATGGGTTTCAATAAAAGGGAAAGAAAATAGGGAGAAAGAAATGTTTTCCCTAAAAGTCAACTCTAAGTACTCTTTGTGTCTGACTACTTTATGAGCTTATTCTAGGTAGTGCTCTCCTTTGCTGTTGTCCTGAGTATGGTCCGTCAAGACTGCAAGTGGGTCCAACTTGAGTTAACGTGACAGACGGAGCAGACCACCTTTCTCTTCAAGACACAGATTTGCCTTGGGACACTTCTCCTGGGGAATTCTTTGGGCTTCTCAGAAAACTGCCGAAAGGCCAGCTGGATTGTTCCACCATCTACAAGAATATAGGCTCCATGATGGCAGGATCATGTCTATTCTGTCTGTTTTATTAACTAGTGAATCTCCAGCACCTGGCACTCAAAATTTGTCAAATGAGCGAACGTGTCTTCCGCTGATCGGGCCTAGGCAAGTCTTAGCTCAGGAAAAGAAGAGGCCACTTGACCAGAAGCAAACTCAGAGCTTGTCTGATTGTTGTCTGACATGCGAGTGTCCTTGGCTTGTCCCTTGTACTTCCTGGTTTTTTATCGCTCAGCTGATGGAAATGACACCTGCTTGGACTGACCTTACCAGGTGTCATGAGCATCGAGGGGCTCACGTAAATAAAAGTGCTGTACGAATGAATGCCATTATTGGGTCTAGCCCTGGACTCTCTTTGGGACACCAGTCTTGCATTGGCAACTAACCTGTCAGCTGCAGGCACCTCTCACGTCTTGGCACCTCCCCAAAAGCAGCACCCTCTCCCAACTTCCCACTTTTCCTCACTGTATTGCTATTTTCTCAGTCTTTTTGCTTGCAACTCGAGTCCCATTTAGCTCCTCCCTCTCTCTGGCATCCCCTCTCCTGCCCTTTGTCTGGCTACTTCTTTTCTTTGGTAGCCCTGGTTTCTTCTGCCGCCACACCTCGACAGGAGTCCCTCCCTTTAGTCTGACCACTGCCAAAGCCTTGACCATCTTCTGCCTCTTGACTTTTTTCCTGCCGACGGGCAGCTCTGGTTCATCATGCCTCTACTCAGAAATGACTAACGATGCTCAGACACACAAGGATGTCTACCATCAAAAACAGAAAGTAACAAAGCTGGCGAGGATGTGGAGAAATCGGAAGCCTCGTGCACTGTGGGTGGGAAAGCACAATGGCACAGCCACTATGGAAAACACTGTGGTGATTCCTCAAAAACTTAAAGCTAGAACTACTGTATGATGCAGCAATCCTGCTTCTGGGTATATACGCCAAAGTATTAAAAGCAGGGACTCAAAGAGATATTTGCACACCCATGTTCATGGCAGCATTATTCATGATAGCCAAAAGGCGGAAATAACACAAGTGTTTATCAACAGACAAATAGGTAAACAAAATGTGGTCTATACCTATAATGAAATATTTTTCAGCCTTAAAAAGGAAGGAAATCCTGTCACATGTTACAATGTGGATGAATCTTAAAGATAGTATGTTAAGTGAAGTTAAGCCAGTCACAAAAAAAGCAAACTCTATGTGATTCCACTTAAATGAGATACCTAGAACAGTCACATTTATAGAGGCAGAAGGTAGAATGCAAGTGACCTAGGGTTGGGGAGGGGGTAGGGAGGAAAGAAGATTTCTTGTTTACTAGGTACAGAGTTTCAAATTTTCAAGAGGAAAAATTTCTGGAGCTGTGTTTCACAACAACAGGAATATACTTAGCACTACTGAGCTGTACACTTAAATATGGTTACGATGATGGGGCGCCTGGGTGGCTCAGTCGGTGAAGCATCTGCCTTGGGCTCAGGTCATGATCCCAGGGTCCAGGGATTGAGCCCCACATCGGGCTCCCTGCTCCGCGGGGAGCCTGCTTCTCCCTCTGCCTGCCGCTCCCCCTGCATGTCTGCGCTCTCTCTCTGAGAAATAAATAAAATCTTTAGGGGCGCCTGGGTGGCTCAGTCGTTGGTCATCTGCCTTCAGCTCAGGTCATGATCCCAGGGTCCTGGGATCGAGCCCCGCATCGGCCTCCCTGCTCCACGGGAAACCTGCTTCTCCCTCTCCCCCACCCCCCTGCTTGTGTTCCCTCTCTCGCTGTGTCTCTGTCAAATAAATAAATAAATAAATCTTAAAAAAAAATCTTTAAAAAAAATGGTTAGGATGGTAAATTTTATATTACGTGCTTTTCTTTTTTTAAATTTTTATTTATTTATTTATATATTTTTAAAAGATTTTATTTATTTACTTGGCAGAGAGAGAGAGCACAAGTAGGCAGAGCGGCAGGCAGAGGGAGAGGGAGAAGCAGGCTCCCCGCAGAGCAGGGAGCCCGATGCCAAGACTCCATCCCAGGACTCTGGGATCATGACCTGAGCCGAAGGCAAACGCTTAACCGACTGAGCCACGCAGGTGCCCCCGTTACGTGCTTTTCACCACAATGTTTAAAAATGACTGATGGATTAAGGGCCTAAGTTGATCCTCTGCACTGAGGCCTTTCAAGCCCCTCCCACGTCTGGTCTCTGGCTTACCTAACCTGGACTTGCCCTGAACGTCCTGGCCGCTCCCTCTGGCTGGAGCATTGATTTTTCACTCCTCCCCGCTCTGTTGAAATCCTATGATTTAAAAACCCAGCTCAAGGGGCGCCTGGGTGGCTCAGTCGTTGAGCGTCTGCCTTCGGCTCGGGTCATGGTCCCAGGGTCCTGGGATTGAGCCCCTCATTGGGCTCCCTGCTCGGCGGGAAGCCTGCTTCTCCCTCTCCCACTCCCCCTGCTTGTGTTCCCTCTCTTGCTGTGTCTCTCTGTCAAATAAATAAATAAAATCTTTAAAATAAATAAATAAAAACCCAGCTCAAACGCTCCACTGTGCTATTTCTGTGACTCATCCCCACTGCGGTCCCTGCACATACAGCACTGGCTGGGGGGTGTTTGTTTGCATGCCTTCCTTTACTCCCGAGGCTAGAGAGGATGTACTTGCCCCAGCTCCCAGCACAGTCCGGTCCAACCAGCTCTAGGGCGCTGCTGGTTTGAGGGGAGATTCCTTGCCTCCCCATGAGACCGTTTCTGACTCCCTTTCCCTGTCTGCCGGGGTCTTGTGTGCTGACTTCATCCCCTTTCTGGTCCGTGAGCTTGCAAAGGGCAGAGCCTGGATTGTATGCTTTGCACCGTGCCCAGTGCCCGGCCTGGAGGGGCGGCATAAATGTTTGATGGTTATGAAAATGGGTGAGGATGCATCGCCACCGGCTTTGTTGCCTCGCTCCCTGATGGGAGGCTGGGAAGGAACTGACAGAGCTCTGCTTTCTCCAGCGCTCTCTCAATTATAAACTCAGGGTCAGAGCCGTCCTGCTGCTTCAGCATTTCTTCGTGCTGGACCAAGCGCAGTTGCCAAGACCGCAGAGGAAGGGGATGGAGGAGGCACCTCAGACATCCCAGAGGCTTGTACTTGTCGCCTCTGGTGCTACCAGCCAAAGGCCTTTTCATTAGACCAGCCGTGTTGGCTCTGGGCTGGCCAGGCTTCCTGTCACTGATGGGCTCTGTTTAACAGCTCAGCTGGACTTGGCTGAGTCGGAGAGCCCAGGGAAGCGGGCTGGTCCTCCGTGGTGCATTTGCACATTAGCATCTTGTGTGTGTGCCCGGCTTCTGGCCTGGCAGCTTCCCTCTGTGGCTGCCTTCTCCTCCGAAGCTCATCGGCAGGGGGCGCCGGGTCTGTCCATCAACTAATAGAAACCAGACCTCCATGTAGCCAGAGGAACAGGCTGAGTTAGGTCTGGGCTTTCTCCGGGACTAGTTCAGATGATCGTTATTTTATTCATTGGAAGGGAGATGAAGTGCTAAACGTAGCAGTCGAACGTGATGTATGTTTTATATCTTTGTAAAGTTTTTAATGTAAATTCACTAATTTTAAAAATCCTTCGGACAGCCCCTTGCCCTTAATTTTTGTGTTATGTGAGCTACGGGGAAACCGAGAGACAAGATGTTCCAGCTTGGAACACAATTTTCTGTTTCTGAGCAACATCAGGCGTTGCCCTGCAGACAGACAGACGGCAGAGGCTACGGTGAGCCCATGTGTGGGCAGTGTTTTGAAACAGCCCCAAGGTCCTCTCTGGTGAATAGTAGATCTCCACATAAACATTTCTTATCTTCCGGGCTGCCGGCACTTTGACTCTGTTGCTGGTTCCTGATCCTCAATTCCCACCTTGAGCTGAGACTTTTGTATTAATCATGTCTTTTTATTTTCTGATGTTTGACATCTGGGGCCTTGCTGATGCTGGAGGGACTGCCCCTCCCAGAGCTAGCCAATATCTAGAGATAGTGAAGACCAGCCCGCAAGCACGCCTTTCCTAAGCAATCTGACCAATCCAAAGCCCACACCCCAACCTCCTTTATGTGGCTCCCGCACTCCTGGCCACTGTCTGCTTACCCTAACCACCCCAGGGCCAGGTATTGGACAATGAGGGACAGCTCCTATGCCCCAGAGCCCACCCAAATGCCTCAGACTAGCCACTCCTAAACCTGCTTCCTTGCTTTGCCTTCCCAGCAAAAGCCACAGTAAAGGCTCTTGACCCCATTTCCCCCTCGCGTCCTCTCCCTCTTGACTGACCCTGGTGCTTCCCAATGTGGTCCTGCATGGCATGCCATGTCTCCTAGTTTTAGGTGCGTGTGTGAAAAACTTCTTCCTTCATGACAGTCACTATACCTTGATTAAAACAATCCCAGATACAATTTACAACATCTTACAGCTTCTCTTTGACTCAAATCTTGGCAATTGCTGGTGACACTCAAAATGGAACTTGGTTCCTTGCTCTTGGCCTTGACTCTTTTGTCAAAGATCAAGTTTGTCACCTGCCTCTTCAGACTATCTGCTTTCCTTTCTCTTTAGCCAATGTCAATCCAGACACAACAAGCAGAGCTGAACTTATGCTTGGAAGAGAAGTTTACCTTCACAGGGTAATTGTAGTTGCCTTAGAAAGTCTCCAAGCCCCCAGATCAACTCACTCTGATAATTAAAATTTTCCCATCACCCAAATCATTCCCTTTGCTTGAGCATCATCCTCTGCTTTCTCTTTTTCTCTTTTTTGTTTTGAAATATGCTTTCTCAATTGCTTTTCCCCTTATAATAAAATAATAGAGATTGGATCAAAATGATATATGGATCTATTTCTTCTCTTATCACAAATTCAATGAAATGACAAAAAATATGTCTTCATCAAGGAGGGCCTCCAGGTTCAAACACTAGTTCCCCTCTACTTGTACCAAAAGCATTTAGAAGAATGATGTATTTCTGGGGCGCCTGAGTGGCTCAGTCAGTTAAGTGTCTGCCCAGTTAAGTGGCTCAGGTCATGGTCCCAGGGTCCTAGGATTGAGCCCACATGGGCTCTGTGCTCAGCAGGGAGTCTGCTTGACCCTCTCTTTCTGCCCCTCCCCCTGCTCCTGACCTCTCTCACTTTTTCTCAAATAAATAAAATCTTTTAAAAAAAAGACAATGATGTCTTTCTGATTAGCACTAAATTTTGATGGAAAAAATCAACTTTAAGTTAAAGGATATCAGTCAAAAAAATAGAATCATCATGTAGAATTCCCAAATCCTTAAGAAAAAAAGGCAATCCAATAAAAGCCAGAAAAGAAATAAAATAAAGAACGAGAAAGCATGGCAAATAAAAACATAAAAGATAATCAGGAATAAATCTAAGTACATCAGGTAATCACATCAAATGAAAGTGGGTTAAAAAAGTCTATTAAAAATCTCTCAGATTGAGCTAAAAAAGAAATACAACCTCAAATCCAGGAATATACACTTTATAGGAGAACTTCTTAAAATGAAATGTCTTTAGGACAGTTGAAAACAAAACATGAAAAAGATGTTTTAAGCAAATCTTAATAAAATGTATCAGACAAAAATAGAATTCAAAGTGAAAATTATTGAGAGAAATTTTTTTATTTTTAAAAGTTACAATTCATCAAGGATTATAATAGTTATAAATCCTTATGCAACTAATAATGTAGCTTCAAAACATAGTACGCATAAACTGACAGAAATATAAAGAGAAATGAATGAATTCATAATCATAGTGGGAGATTGGAAACATCTCTTTCAGATACTGACAAAGTAAACAAAAATTAAGTGAGGATGCAGAGGGTTTGAATAAATGAACACACTTTACAAATAACTATATGCAGAATTTTATACACAACAAAGAGAAACTATATTATCTTTATACACTTAATGTACATGAATAAAAATTAGCTACCAGATCACACAGAAAATCTCAATACCAAAAATGCAAGATGACCACAACAATGAAAATGATTGCAAAAGAAAACAAAAAATGAAAACAGCCATATGTTAATTTAAGAAAGAATCAAAACCTGTTGATAGTGATTATTTCCAGGGAAGAGTTGGAGGTGGGTCAGGAAATTTTTACATATCCTCTCATGCATGAAGTATTTGCTTGAATTTTTTATTATTAAGTACATCAGTAATCTAAGTACATCAATATGTAAAGTATTCTGAAGCATCTAAAGTAACAAATATATAAAGTAACAAATGGAATAAGATATATAATGAGCAAAGTACCATTATTTTTCAAAACCTGCAGATGAATACAAAGCAGTAGCCAGAGGGAATGTATAGCCTTAAATGCACATATTAGAAAACAGTAAACATAGAGCATAAGAGAACTAAGCATTCAACTGAAAAAGGCTTTTTTTAAAGCCCCCTTAAAACTAAAAGAAAGGCTAATCCAAATAAAAGTTTCAAACATTGAAGAGAGAAGACTGTTATTTGCGTTACTATACTTATCTATTACAAATATCGTAGAGAATCAGTTAAAACACCCAGTAATCCAACAAATAAGAATAAAACAATGTGATATTTTTGCTCCTTATTTGGATAAAATTTAGAATGTCCTCTGTTTGTAGGGATATAGGGAACAGGCACTTACACACAGGATTGGTAGGGAGGTAAATTGGCCCATTTCTGAGGGCAATTCAGCAGAAACTATCCGCAGTTTATTTAATTTTTTTTATTTTTTAAAAATTTAAATTCAATTAATTTTTTTCAGGGGTATAGGTCTGTCATTCATCAGTCTTATATAATACCCAGTGCTCATTACAACACATACCCTTCCCAATGTCCACCACCCAGTTACCCCATCCCTCCCACCCCTCTCCCCTCCAGCAATGCTCAGTTTGTTTCCTATGATTAACAGTCTCCTATGGTTTGTCTACCTCTCTGGTTTGTTCTTGTTTCATTTTTTCCTCTCTTCCCCTATGATCCTCTGCTTTGTTTCTTAGATTCCACATATCAGTGAGATCATATGATAATTATCTTTTTCTGATTGACTTATTTCACTTAGCATAATGCCCTCTAGTTCCATCCACTACATTGCAAATGGCAAGATTTCAATTTTTTGATGGCTGTGTAATATTCCATTGTATTCCATATATATCCATTGTGTATACACACACACACACACACACACACATATACACACACACACACATATATATACCACATCTTTATCCATTCATCTGTCGATGGACATCTGGGCTTTTTCCATAGTTTGGCTATTGTGGACATTACTGCTATAAACATTGGGGGTGAAGGTGTCCCTTCGGATCACTACATTTACATCTTTGAGGTAAATACCCAGTAGTGCCATTACCGGGTCGTAGGGTAGCTCTATTTTCATCTATCCACATTTAAAAAATGCTTATCCTTTGACAAGCAATTGCACTTATAGCTATGGTAGAATGATACTGTCACCTGTTCCTGAAGAAACTTGTGCAAGCAGCATTGTTTGAAGTCAGGAAATTTAAGAGTCATCTCGATGTTTATCAACATTAAACAAAAATCATCATATATTTATACTATGGAATATCATGAAGAATTTAAAGGAATGATATAAATGCATTTACAGAAAATCTCCAAGACATATTGTTAAATGAAAACATACACAAATTAAAATAAATAGCTGTTTTGTCTGATCCAGCTGTTGGCGGACCCCAAAGCAGTTGCCATACTTCCTCCTTGATGCCAACTCCTCTGGTGGTTGGAAGAGTGAAATGCTTGCTTTTCAGTCTTCTGTGGCTAGAGGGGGCCACGTGACACATTTGGCAAATGAAATGTATACAGAATTCCGTTGGTAGGTTTCTGGGAAATTTTTGCTTTCCTGATCAAAAGGTCAGATACAGCAGCCCTTTCTTCTTTTTCCAGTCTGAACACAGATGTGTAGCAGGTGGACTCTGGAAGGGGAGAGTCATCTTGTAGCAATGAGGTCACAAACATTAGCGAAAGTTCCAGAGAATCATCAGGACAATGGTGCCACCTAAGATCACAGAGCCACTGAGCTAACTCCAGGACTACTCGTGTCTGGAATTCTTGGATTGTGAGCCAAAGAAAATCCCCATTTGTTCAGGTTACTTTTTGTTAAAGTTTCTAGATGAAAACATTTCTAACGGATACAACCACCTATTGGTTTATGTACATCCAGAGAAAATACACAGAGAATATCCGGAAGGATTCTCACCAAATTGTTTATGGTTACCACTCTGGAATGGAGTGGGATTGACTTTTTCCTCTAAATAGTTTTGTAGTGTTTCAGATATTTTCAATAAGGAAGTATTTGTGTGTGAATCAGTAATGAAGAATTTTTAAGACACATAACAATAAAACTTTTTTTAGGAGGGGGTTGAGGGGCAGAGGGAGAGGGAGAGAGAGAATCCTAGGCAGGCTCCCCACCTGGCGTGGAGCCCCATGCAGGGCTCAATCTCATAACCTTGAAATCATGACCCCGGTGGAAATCAAGACTCAGAGGCTCAACCGACTGAGCCACCCAGGTGTCCCAGCAATAAAACCTTCTTATGTTGAAATTTTGAGATTACAACCAAATAGAAAAGAAAAACTTGTCACAGTCTCAGCACACAGAGATAAACATTGTCTATTTGTTCTCTCTTTTAACTAATTGATTTTATATTTTAGAAGTTTTAGGTTTACAGAAAAATTGAACACAGAGCACAGAACATTCCTATATACTGTCCCTGTCCCCCCCGTTTCCCCTATTTTTAATGTCTTGCATTAGTGTGGTACATCCCTGACAATTAATGAACCAGTATTGATACATTATTATTAACTAAAGTTTGTAGTTTACATCAAGTTTCACTCTGTGTTGGACAAAGAATTCTATGGATTTGGACAAATGTATAATGACGTGTGTCCACTGCTACAGTATCCTACAGGTGAGGGCACCTGGGTGGCTCAGTTGGCTAAGCGACTGCCTTCGGCTCAGGTCATGATCTCAGGGTCCTGGGATTGAGCTCCACATCGGGCTCCCCCTGCTCTGCGAGGAGCCTCCTTCTCCCTCTGCCTCTGCCTGCAACTCCTCCTGCTTGTGCTCTCTCTCTCTCTGTCAAATAAATAAATAAAATCTTTAAAAAAAAGAGTATCCTACAGGTGAGTTTCACTGCCCTAAAAATCACCTGTGCTTCACCTATTCATCCCTTTCCTCCTCCCCACCACCACCCAACCCCTGGCAGCCACTGATCTTTTTTTAAAAAAATTTTTTGAAAAGATTTTATTTATTTATTTGACAGAGATACAGCAAGACAGGGAACACAAGCAAGGGGAGAGGAAGAGGGAGAAGCAGGCTTCCCGCTGAGCAGGGAGCCTGATGTGGAGCTCGATCCCAGGACCCCGGGATCATGACCTGAGCCAAAGGCAGACGCTTAATGACTGAGCCACCCAGGTGCCCCAGCCACTGATCTTTTTACTGTCTCCATAGTTTTGCCTTTTCTGGAATGTCATATAGTTGGAAACGTATAGTATGTAGCCTTTTCAGATTGGCTTCTTTCACTTGAGGTTCCTCCAGATCTTTCACGGTTTGCTAGCTCATTCTTTTTAGCATGGAATAATATTCCATTGTCTGAATGCACAGTTTATTTATCCCCCCCCCTCACCGGGGGACAGCTTGGTAGTTTCCAAGTTTCCACAATTATGAGTACAGCTGCTATGAATATCTGTGTGCAGGTTTTCATGTGGACATGAGTTTTCAACTCATTTGTGTACACATACCAAGAACCATGATTGCTGGATGGTATGGTAAGTGTAGGTTTAATTTTATGAGAAACTGCTCAACTGTCTTCCAAAGTGGCCGTACCATTTGCATTCCCACCAGCAATGGATGACAGTTCCTGTGGCTCTGTCAACATTTGGCATTGTCAGATCTTTGGATGTTAGCCCCTCTAATAGGTGTGCAGTGGTGTTTCACTGTGGCTTTAATTTGCAGTCACCTCATGACATATGATGTTGTGCATCTGTTCATATGCTTATTTGCCATCTGTCACTCTCTTTTCATAAAATTTGTAATCAGGTGACAGCTAGCGCTTCTGGTCCCTTGAAGTCAGATAAGATTTATTAACCCCCTTATTTTAAGTTCTGTGAAAGTGCTAATCCCTCTTTGAGAGAAATCTAGACTAGATTAGACAAGGAAAGTCTGATCAGAGTGGAGGAATTTCTAATGCTCAGCACCCAGTCCTGGCCCTCCTCTGGCAGCCCCTGTCTCTGTGCATGTCACCATCCACTTGGGTAAGCCAGAGCCCTCAGGGCCACCCTCCCCTCCCTCTCCCTTATCCTCATATTCAAGTTATGGTCAATTGTATCTCCAGAATATTTCTCAAACCCACTTGTCTCCACTGCCACCACCATGACCAAAAACAATAACAAACTTGTTCAGGCTATATATATATATATATACATACATATATATATATATATATATATATATATTTTAAGATTTTATTTATTTATTTGACAGAGAGAGAGAGCACAAGCAGGGGGAGCAGCAGGCAGAAGGAGAAGCAGGCTCCTTGCTGAGCTGGGAGCCCGACATGGGGCTCGATCCTATTCTGGTAAAAGCCCTAACACAGTCCCTGCTCCACAACCACCATTCCCCACTCTACTCACATTGGTCTCATTTAGTCCCTCCTCTCCATGTCCCTCAGACCTCAGGCCCATTGCATGTTCAGTTTCCTCTAGTTAGAATCCTCCCTTGGGACAGATTGAGGAGCAAGATGGCAGAGGAGTAGGAGACCTAAATTTCATCTGGTCCCAGGAATTCAGCTGGACAGGGATCAAACCATTCTGAACACCTACAAACTCAACAGGAGATCAAAGAAAAGAAGAGCAACAACTCTCTGAACAGAAAAGTGACCACTTTCTGGAAGGTAGGACGTGTGGAGAAGTGAATCCGAGGCGATATTCGGGAGGATAGACGGCGGGCGAGGGGGCCTCCGCCGGCCGCTTCTGGCAAGTGATAGAGCCCCGGACCATAAAATCGGAACTTTTAGAAGTCGGCTCCGCTGAGGGACGTCGCTCCAGTGGCTAAGCTGGGGGTGGAACCCTCGTGGGACAGTGTGGTCTCAGGACCCTCGGGGTCACAGAAAGACCGGGGGTGCCTGAGTGCAGCAGAGCTCCCAGGTATCGGAGCAGGGAAGCCAGCTGCAGAGATGGAGCCAAGGAGCAGACTCGAAGCTCGGGGTTGCCCTAAACTGTGATCCGCGGCACAGTTGGGCCACTGCTCCCCCAGCAGGGACCCAACAAGTGGCAGATCCGGGGAGACTCCCCTTCCTCCCCTGGGAGGAGCGGCACAGGAGCACACCGCAGGGATCTGCTGGGTTTGGAGACTCCACACAGGGTCGGGAGCCAGAGATAGAAACGCTCGGTCACAGGCCGGGTGAGCACGGAGTGCGGCTGGAGACCAGGGAGACGGGAGTGACTGACTGCTTTTCTCTGGAGGCACACTGAGGAGCGGGGCCCAAGTTCTCGGCTCCTCCGGGGTGGAGATTGGGAGGCCGCCATTTTCACTCTTGGCCTCCAAAGCTGTGCAGAAAGTTTCAGGTCCCTTCTGATTTGTTTAGTGCATATTTTTCTGGGGTCATTGTTACCCTGTTAGCATTTTGTTCCCTCATTCATCTGTTTTTCTCTGGACAAAATGACAAGATGGAAAAATTCACCTCAAAAAAAAAAAAGAACAAGAGGCAGTACCGACTGCCAGGGACTTAATCAATACGGACATTAGTAAGATGTCAGAACTAGAGTTCAGAATGACGATTATAAAGATACTAGCTGGGCTTGAAAAAAGCATAGAAGATATTAGAGAATCCCTTTCTGGAGAAATAAAAGAACTAAAATCTAACCAAGTTGAAATCAAAAAGGATAAAATGAGGTGTAATAAAAAAATGGAGGTTCTAATTGCTAGGATAAAAGAAACAGAAGAGAGAATTAGTGATATAGAAGACCAAATGATGGAGAATAAAGAAGCTGAGAAAAAGAGAGATAAACAACTACTGGATCATGAGGGCAGAATTTGAGAGATAAGTGATACCATAAGATGAAACAATATTAGAATAATTGGGATCCCAAAAGAAGAAGAAGAAAGAGAGAGAGGGACAGAAGGCATATTAGAGCAAATTATAGTGGAGAACTTCCCTAATTTGGGGAAGGAAACAGGCATCAAAATCCAGAAGGCACAGAGAACCACCCCTCAAAATCAATAAACATAGGTCAACACCCCGACATCTAATAGTAAAACTTACAAGTCTCAGAGACAGAAAATCCTGAAAGCAGCTCGGGAGAAGAGGTCTGTAACCTACAATGGTAGAAACATTAGATTGGCAGGAGACCTATCCACAGAGACCTGGCAGGCCAGAAAGGACTAGCATGATATATTCAGAGCACTAAACGAGAAAAATATGCAGCCAAGAATACTATATCCAGCTAGGCTCTCATTGAAAATAGAAAGAGAGATAAAAAGCTTCCAGGACAAACAAAAACTAAAAGAATTTGCAAATACCAAACCAGCCCTACAAGAAATATTGAAAGGGGTCCTCTAAGCAAAGAGAGAGCCTAAAAGTAACAGAGACCAGAAAGGAACACAGACAATATGCAGTAACAGTCACCTTACAGGCAATACAATGGCACTAAATTCATATCTTTCAATAGTTATCCTGAATGTAAATGGGCTAAATGCCCCAATCAAAAGACACAGGCTATCAGATTAGATAAAAAAACAAGACCCGTCAATATGCTGTCTGCAAGAGATTCATTTTAGACCCAAAGACCTCTCCAGATTTAAAGTGAGGGGGTAGAAAACCATTTACCATGCTAATGGACATCAAAAGAAAGCTGGGGTGGCAATCCTTATATCAGACAAATTAGATTTTAAACCAAGACTATAATAAGAGATGAGGAAAGACACTATACCATACTTAAAGGGTCTATCCAACAAGAAGATCTAACAATTGTAAATATCTATATCCCTAACATGGGAGCAGCCAATTATATAAGCCAATTAATAACAAAATCAAAGAAACACATCAACAACAATACAATAATAGTGGGGAACTTTAACACCCCCCTCACTGAAATGGACAGATCATCTAAGCAAAAGATCAACAAGGAAATAAAGGCTTTAAATGACACACTGGGGGCGCCTGGGTGGCTCAGTCATTAAGCGTCTGCCTTCGGCTCAGGTCATGATCCCAGGGTCCTGGGATTGAGCCCCGCATCGGGCTCCCTGCTCAGCGGGAAGCCTGCCTCTTCCTCTCCTCCTGCTTGTGTTCCCTCTCTCGCTGTCTCTCTCTCTGTCAAATAAATAAATAAATAAATCTTAAAAAAAAAAAAAATGACACACTGGACCAGATGAACTTCACAGATATATTCAGAACATTCCATCCCAAAGCAACAGAATACACATTCTTCTCCAGTGCACATGGAACATTCTCCAGAATAGATCACATCCTGGGTCACAAATCAGGTCTCAACCAGTACCAAAAGATTGGGATCATTCCCTGCATATTTTCAGACCACAAAGCTTTGAAACTAGAACTCAATCACAAGAGGAAAGTTGGAAAGAACTCAAATACATGGAGGCTAAAGGGCATCCTATTAAAGAATGAATGGGTCAACCAGGAAATTAAGAATTAAAAAAAAAATCATGGAAACAAATGAAAATGAAAACACAACTGCAGAAAAAGCATTTGATAAAGTACAGCATTTTCTTGATTAAAACTCTTCACAGTGTAGGGATAGAGGGTACATACCTCAATATCATAAAAGCCATCTATGAAAAACCCACAGCGAGTATCATTCTCAATGGGGAAAAACTGAGAGCTTTTCCCCCAAGGTCAGGAACACAGCAGGGATGTCCATTTCATAACTGCTATTCAACATAGTATTAGAAGTCCTAGCCTCAGCAATCAGACAACAAAAAGAAATAAAAGGCATCCGAATCAGCAAAGAAGAAGTCAGGTGATATGATACTTTATGTGGAAAACCCAAAAGACTCCACCCCAAAACTGCTAGAACTCATACAGGAATTCAGTAAAGTGGCAGGATATAAAATCAATGCACAGGAATCAGTGGCATTTCTATACACCAACAACAAGACAGAAGAAAGAGAAATGAAGGAGTCGATCCCATTTACAATTGCATCCAAAACCATAAGATACCTAGGAATAAGTTGAACCAAAGAGGCAAAGAATCTGTATTCAGAAAACTATAAAATACTCCTGAAAGAAATTGAGGAAAACACAAAGAAATGGAAAAACATTCCATGCTCATGGATTGGAAGAACAAATATTGTGAAAATGTCTATGCTACCTAGAGCAATCTACACATTTAATTCAATCCCTATCAAAATACCATCCACTTTTTTCAAAGAAATGGAACAAATAATCCTAAAATTTGTATGGAACCAGAAAAGACCCTGAATAGCCAGAGGAATGTTGAAAAAGAAAAGCAAAGCCGGTGGCATCACAATTCCGGACTTCGAGCTCTATTACAAAGCTGTCATCATCAAGACAGTATGGTACTGGCACAAAAACAGACACATAGATCAATGGAACAGAATAGAGAGCCCAGAAATGGACCCTCAACTCTATGGTCAACTAATCTTCGACAAAGCAGGAAAGAATGTCCAATGGAAAAAAAGACAGTCTCTTCAACAAATGGTGTTGGGAAAATTGGACAGCCACATGCAGAAGAATGAAACTGGACCATTTCCTTACACCACACACAAAAAAAGACTCAAAATGGATGAAAGACCTAAATGTGAGACAAAAATCCATCAAAATCCTTCAGGAGAACACAGGCAGCAACCTCTTCGACCTCAGCTGCAGCAACTTCTTCCTAGACACATCGCCAAAGGCAAGGGAAGCAAGGGCAAAAATGAACTGTTGGGACTTCATCAAGATAAAAAGCTTTTGCACAACAAAGGAAACAGTCAACAAAATCAAAAGACAACTGACAGAATGGGAAAAGATATTTGCAAATGACATATCAAATAATGGGCTAGTATCCAAAATCTATAAAGAACTTATCAAACTCAACACCCAAAGAACAAACAATCCAATCAAGAAATGGGCAGAAGACATGAACAGACACTTCTGCAAAGAAGACATCCAAATGGCCAACAGACACATTAAAAAGTGCTCCACATCACTAGGCATCAGAGAAATCCAAATCAAAACTTCAATGAGTTATCACCTCACACCAGTCAGAATGGCTAAAATTAACAAGTCAGGAAATGACAGATGTTGGCAAAGATGCAGAGAAAGGGGAACCCTCCTACATTGTTGGTGGGAATGCAAGTTGGTGCAACCACTATGGAAAACAGTATGGAGGTTCCTCAAAAAGTTGAAAATAGAGCTACCATACGACCCAGCAATTGCACTACTGGGTATTTACCTCAAAGATACAAATGTAGTGATCCAAAGGGGCATATGCACCCCAATGTTTACAGCAGCAATGTCCACAATAGCCAAACTATGGAAAGAGCCAAGATGTCCATAAACAGATGAATGGATAAAGAAGATGTGGTATACATACACAATGAAATATTATGCAGCCATCAAAAAGCCCCAAGATCTTGCCATTTGCAATGACGTCAATGGAACTAGAGGGTATTATACTAAGCGAAATAAGTCAATGAGAGAAAGACAATTATCATATGATCTTACTGGTATGATGAATTTGAGAAACAAGACAGAGGATCATAGGGGAAGGGAGGGAAAAATGAAACAAGATGAAACCGGAGTAGGGTATAAACCATAAAAGACTCTTGATCTCAGGAAACAAACTGAGGGTTGCTGGAGTGGGGTGGGGGTGGGAGGCATGGAGTGGCTGGGTGATGGATATTGGGGAGGGTATGTGCTATGATGAGCGCTGTGAATTGTGTAAGACTGATGAATCACAGACCTGGACCCCCGAAACAAATAATACATTATGTTTAAAAAAAAAAAATCCTTCCTTGCTTCAATACCTGGGAACACCTGCTCAGTATTCATAACTCAGCTTGAGCAAGCATCACTTGGCAAGGAAGCTGACTCCCTGAGTGGGATAAGGCTCCCTCTCACAGTTCAGGCTCTCTCTCCTGTGGAGCTCCTGTCACAGCTGCAAGTTTGTAAAGCTTATGCAATCGGTGTAGTGTGCTTTCACCATTAGCCAGTGAACTCCATGATATTGGGGATTTTGCCTGCTTTTGCTCATCATTTTATCTCCAGCGCTTAATACACTGTCATACTCATAGCAGGCACTCAATAAATATTTGCTGAATGAATGAAGGACTAAATCACTTCCATCCAAGCAGGACTGAGCCTTCTGGCTGCCTCCTTCTAAGGCTGGCGTAATAAGGCAGATAAAACACTACCCCACAATGTGAGTGACTCTAACACAGATACATCCTATTAAACTCTGCTATGGAGAATGGCTTTGACTTTCTGTGAAAGGATCCGGTACAACCAGATACTGTTTCTTTCTCTCAGCATACAGCTGTACCTGGAATCTAGCATGTATTTTACATCATCCCCCTTTCCTTAGAGCTTGAGGGAAGCGCTCAGGATTCCAGATGCCAACATTTGGACACATTTGTAAGATCTGAATTTCAGCACCCTACCATATGACCAGCAGGAGGGAAGTCCCTGGGTTTAGCTCTGTCTGCCTCCTCTTGCATATGGATGATGTGGACATATGATGGGTACAGATGGGCACCTCTATTTCTTCCAGGAATTTGAAGCCTGTCTCATCCAGGACAGGGCATGTGTTAGGAGAAAGTCTAGATCGGAACTTCCCGCTGAGTCATCTGTCCCAAGATTTAGGAACAAATCCACTAAGGCGGGGCCAGGGGGTGGGGGTTTTGAAGAACCAAAGAAGACTTTGGATGCCTGTTCATTTTCTTGCTCCTTCTCAGTGAATTCCTCCTGCAGAAAGGGAAGGTCTCACCCTAGGCACTCGTTGTGGCCATAATTGAATGGACTGCAGGGGGACACCTGACTGAATGTGGGCAAATTAGATGATCTTCCAGTATTGGGGGCTGGCATAGAGACTTTTCTAGTTGTCATTGAACAGACAAGTTGGAAGGCCATGTGCAATCGGGACCAGCATGACTGTTTCTTCCATGTGCACACAGAGGCAGGGCAAGCGAACAAGCAGAGAGAGACAGGTACCCTGCAGGACAGTAAGACAAGGGACCGTTTGGTCCACGTTCCTGGCTCTGGGCTGGGTTTCCCATCTCAGTATTCCACAAGATACCCCTGCATCTTTTAAGAGATTCGAATTTGCACTTGAGCACTTCCTTGGCAGATGCCTGTTCTGTATAAACAGATACAGAGAAGGGTGGGGACGAGGGGCATGTTGAGAAACATTTCAAAGGCAGAAGCTCCAGTCCTCCTGAGAGTGGATGTCAGCGTGCAGGTGGAGCAGGAAGAGGGCACGGACATTGGCTGGATGCTCATTCGTGCCCATTGGCTCGGAACCTCCTGTGTATCAACTCTATTTTGAATTTCAAGAAACTTATGCAGCAGATCTCACCATCCTCCTGTGACAGGCAAGGAAACAGAGGCTCAGAGAGGTCATGCAATGTCCCAAGGTCACACAACCGGTAGGTGGCACGGAAACAGATACGGAGCTGGCATCAGAAACCAAGATGGCAACTCCAGTGGCTCTTGCCTAAAAGACCGATGGGCTGAGCAGAAGTGGATGGGGATGGCTGGGTGGCCATCTCCCTGTCCAGGAAAAGCAGCGGTACGTCTCTCTTGTCCTGGGTATGCGTGACCCACATCTGTCCACGCTGCACAATGCCTCAGACAGGGCCCTGTGCAGAATTCCTTTTCTGCCCCTCAGCGCCGTCTCTTTCCTCCTCTGACATGACAGGGTGCAATTAACACTCTAGCCTTCGTAAGCAGGTGCCTGTTTGACCCGTCACTCAGTCCAGGGAAGGTCTGCGCTCAGTGTCCTTGAGGGGCTGGCACAGTTCCCACTGGGGTGTCAGGGAAGCGGGGAGTGAGAGGAGGGAGGAGGAAAGTGTATGTTCTGGTTTGGAGAGCAGCAATCTTTTTGCTTTTCCCTCTTCGTGGCTTGTCTGCAGTTTCCTACCTCAGGCACTACATTCTCTCAGGAGCCAGAGCGGATCACGCTAGAATTTGCCCTTCTATATGCACAGCAGAAGCATGGTTTCCATGGGAACAACTCAGAAGGAGGATGTAGCATTCTGGGCTCTTTGTGGCCTTGGATAAACAATGGATTGGATGCTTCTGAGAAGCCCAGAACCTTCTCTCTTCCTTCTCTAACACTGTTTACAGCCCCTCCCACCACACATGCAAAAAGCAAGCGAAATGAAAAATTAAGTCAATTCAATCTTCAACATGTAGGAACACCCCCATACCTGTGTTTATTTTTATAAACCAAGTATGTGTGGTTTTTTAAAAACTCATACCTATCAAACCCACGTAAAAGTACAAAGAATCCTAGGAGAGAATTTGAGCAAGGACCACGGACATTTTTGCAGGGGGTTGACACCTCGTCTGCCCAGTCACTGCTGGATCTAGAAGTCTCTGTGGTGCTGTCCCTCAGCGAAGGACTCATCCATTCATTCATTCCATCGTCACTTAGGGAGCACCCAGCCGCGCCAGGTACTGTACCACAAAGAACACTTAAGGAATTCATGGCTTAGTGAGGAAGACAAATAGTGGGAAAATAGAAATTGCAGGTGAATCCAGACCCAGGACAGGAGGGATTCAAGCAGCTCCAGCCCCACATGTGATAACTCAACCATCAAGTGGTCTGCCCTTTGCTTCTTGCCCTCGTGACTCTTGAGTACTTTGGTCCTGTAGTTGGAGGAGAATGGTCTTTCTCTTTCTAGACCTCCTCCTAAGGACTGGAACCTGCCATCAAGACCCTGTGTTCCCAGTACCTTTCAGCTCACTTCTCAGATGCTTTAGTATTGTGGGGAAAGACTCTGGGTTCTGAGTCAGGGATCTGGCTCAAGTTTCATCCCTGTTGTTTACCAGTTGGGTGACCTGTGGATCTTGGTGTCCTCATCTGTAAAATGGGACTCTCTCATAAAGATTTCCATGAGGTTAAATGAAATAGTATCTGTGAAGTTGCTGGCACAGTGTTTGACATATGGGAAGAGGTAAATAAGGATCAGTCCCTTCCTTTCTACTTCTTAGACCAACCCCCCATCTCCCCACTTCCAGCTTACTGCCAACTGTTTGCCTGGCCCACCACTGGGAACAGTGGTTATCTGGGATCCAACATTACAAGCAGACTGCACTTTCCTTCCACTGGCCCCCAGAACAGAATGGTACCCCCCGAGCCCCTGGCGGGCCCCATAGGTGACTGCTTCCTGCGTCTTAGCACTCACCCCCCATCCTGCCTTGGGTCCTCTCTGTTCTGTTTCGTTGTAAGAAGATGCGCAAGCATGAGGTTCCTGGTGGGGGCGGGGGGGGGGGGATACCTGACAAAATAAAACCCATGTGATAAAGTCTGTTGAGAAGACAGAGCCACCCAGCAAAAGTAAGCTGATATTCTCCTCCCTCGTGAATTTAATTGTCTTGATAACGTATGTTTCTCCAGTTCCCTAAATAATCCCACTCACTGTTCCTCTTCCCTTGGTGTCGGTTCTCTGTCTGTTATAAGGCCTTCCATTCAACATGGACAAAGTCATTAATTTTAAGAGAAAGCAAAAGCCACATTGAAGTCACTTCTGGTCCCGGAAAGGGTGTTGGGATCAGGGCTGCCGTCCGAGGAGGCAGCACAGAGAGGCTCCTGTGAGGTGTGATTTGGACTACATCTCCGGCCCCCAAATCGCTCCCCTCACCAGCTGTCCTAGTACCTGACATTTCACAATGAGACAACTGCTCTTCTGCTCCATTTCTTAAAACGTCTAAGCTCCTGGCACATGCAAGTAGATGAAGTTGGCCTGGGGGGGTGGGGGCAGCCGGCCCAGCCTGGGGCCCTCAGGGGACCCACGGCAGCTGAGACAGCTTTGGAGACCCGTCCCTTTGTGTGGCACTGTTCCCTGTGGCCGGTGGGGAGCCTGGGCCTGGGGGAGGAAGGGGCAGACACCTGACAGCCTCATTCCCTGCGGGAGGACACTGCTTTCAGGGACAGAGGCTAGGGGAAGGGACCTGAACTCCCTGAGGTGGGTTATGAGTGTCTTGAGGCCAGGAAGTCTAGTGTGAGAAACAAGAAAGTCCATGTGGGAGCACTGAGGCAGGGCGGAGGGGACACACAAGCGCTAGCCAGGGGCCCAAAGTCTAGGTGAGCCTGAGTGGGGGGGAAGGCTGAGCAAAGCAGAAACCAAGGACAATCTCCTGCTGTGTCCCTGGCCTTAAGGAACTTAAGCACCGGATGGCCAATAGGGCCATCATCAGGTACTGAAAACTGAGTAGCTTTAACAACAGATGTGTATTTAATTTAATTTAATTTTATTTCATTATTTTATTTTATTTTATTTTATTTTATTTTATTTTATTTTATGTTTCAGGGGTAGAGTTTAGTGATTCATCAGTTGCATGTAACATCCAGTGCTCATTCCATTCAGTGCCCTCCTTAATGTCCATCATCCAGTTACCCCCTCCCCCACCCACCTCCCCTCCATCAACCCTCCGTTTGTTTCCTAGAATTAAGAGTCTCTTATGGTTTGCCTCTCTCTCTCAATTTTCATCTTATTTTATTTTTCTTTCCCTTCCCCTATGTTCATCTGGTTTGTTTCTTAAAGTCCACATATGAATGAAATCATGGAATAGACATTTATTGTATTCCAGTTCGAGAGGGGGGAAATTTAAGATCAAGGTGTCTGCAGGGTTGGTGCCTTCTGAGGGCCATAAGGAAGAGTCTGTTCCATGCCTCTCCCCTAGCTTCTGGTGGTTTCCGACAGTCCTTGATATTTTTTGGTTTATAGATGCATCTTTCCAATCTCTGCCTCTGTGTCTCTCCATATGTCTGTTTGTGCTTTCTCTTCTTATTAGGACACCAGTCATATTGGATTCAGGACCCACCCTGCTCTGGTATGATCCCTTCTTAACTAATTATATCTGCAATGATCCTATTTCCAAATAAGGTCACATCCTGAGATATTGGGGATTAGGACTTCAACATGAGTCTTGGGGGGGGACTCGATTCAACCATAACACCCACCTTTACTCTTCCTCATTCACTGTGGCTTCTAACTGAAGCAAGTATGTACCCAGCAGTCAGAAGGAAATGTAGGTAGGGATTCAGGCTCAGTGAGTTGGGGATGCCAGGAGCTGAGGGGAGCCATGTTGCATATCTCTGATCATTCAAATGCATCCTTTTTCAAAGAAGCTCAGAGGGATTGGTTTTGAACATTTGAATTATTAGACCTCCTTATAATTAGTATTGGCCTTGTATTTGATTAATGCTGTTGCACTTTAGGAGCCCCTGGCTGGCTCAGTCAGTAGAACATGGGACTCTTGATCTCCGGGTTGTGAGTTCGAGTTCCCCGTTGGACTTCGAGTTTACTTAATAAAAAATAAAAATAAAAATAAATAATGTTGCACTTCAGCACTTCTCTGTGGGACTTGCCTCATCCCCGGGGTCTCTTCAGATACAAAGTTTCCTGCTGCCTCATGAGAGAAAGTCACCTCCTGCAATCCAGTGTCCCCTCGTGCCCAAATTACAAAGGTTCTTAGTGACAGGCGACAGAAACCATCTCTGGATAATTTAAGAAGAAAGAGATTGAGTGGAGGCATTTCCTTCCCTGCCTCTGAAACTGCATCTACACACTCGTTTTCCGGATTCCGAGGAGTCCCTGAGCCCAAAATGGGAAGCCCATTGAAGGCTGCAGAGAGACAACCAGATAGAGTTTCCAGGGGCAGTGGAGGAAGGCCTGGTGTCCGGGATGGAGAGGCCCTGCGGGCTGCCTGGGCCAGTGGCAAGGCGTGGCTGGGGCCTTCCTGTTCTCGGTGGCTTGGCTCCCCTGACCCAATGGGACCGCCATTTCTCCAAAGTTACAGACTAGGTCTGACTCTCTCAGCATCCTTAACTGAGCCTGGCCCCTGGCTGAGCACAGAGTAAAAGCCCCCGGTACACTTTCTGACTCATCTAAGGTGGCTTCTCACTGCTTCCTCATCCCGTTGTTTCCAGCCCCTCCCCAACCCTGTCCCTAAGCACTGCAATTTGAAGGTTCCATTAGAGCAGGCCATACCTTAAGCCCTTGGGCTCACTTTCAGGGTGAATTTCTGACAGATGAGTGCTTTCTTCCCCACCCCCTTCTCCAATCATTCATTGTTCTTGCTGCAAATGAAGGAGAAAGGCAGGCAGTCCTTCGGCAAAGCTGCTGGGCCCCTCTTGACACCTCCCTCGCAGAAAAGCATTTGACAACCGGTTCCCATGGCAACAGGCTGTCTTAGAAATCATTTCTTGTTCGGTGTGCCAGACCCCCGCCTTTCTCTTCTTGAGAGTAATGGCCAGCATGGAAAATGAGATCAGATGAGACAAGGAGAGAGTGTCCAGACACGTGGAGCCAGCAGGCTGGCCAGAGGGCTCCTGCTGGCCAGGGAGGGCGCATCTCAACGTGTCTCCCCGGGGTGGGGGGGGGGGGGAAGGCGCTGGTGGTCACCAAGGGGTTAAAAGATGAGGTCTGAAAAAAGCTGACAGTGGTATCAACAGGCGCTATTTAGAGCAGCACAGTAGCGACAGAGTTCTCTAATTTTGGAAAAGGGCCATGTTCGCACATTCCGAGCCTCTGGGCCTGCCCTGGAAGCTGCTGGCTTCCCCTTTTATTGTCTCTTTGTCAGTCTTGGCACGTGGGCAGTGCTTTCTCCTCAGAGGAGAGCTGCCCCTGGCCCCTGGCCCTCGTCCTTGTCCCCACTGAGCTAAGCACTGAGAGACCCAGACTTGATTTCTGTTCCTGGTGGAGGTGCCCTGCACCCCCAATCTTATGTCGGAGCCCCACTTGCAGGACCTCAGAATGTGACTTGGGGAGATAGGGCCTTTAAGGAAGTTAAAACGAGGTTATCTGGGGTGGGGCGGGGGGGGGGTGATCCAATCTGAGTGGTGTCCTGATAAGAATAGGCAATTTAAACACCCGGAAGAGACACCAGCGGTGTGCAAGCACAGAGCAAAGGCCTTGTGAGGACCCAACGAGAAGACGGCCATCAGCAAGCTTAGAGAGCGAGGCCTTAGAGGAAACCCAGCCTGCTGGCATCTCCATGTGGGACTTCCAGCCTCCAGAGCTGGGAGAAATCCATGTCTGTTGTTTAGGACGCCCAGCCTGTGGTACTTTGTTATGGTGGCCTGAGCAAACTAGTGACTTCCCTCTGGGCTGCAGAGGTCCCACTTGTCAGACTCAGGAACGTCAGCCTCAAATCATTCTGCTTGACGGCCCTGTTCCGAGAGGATGGGGTCCACGGGGGCCACCAGCACGCTCGCTGCCCTCACATGATACGCTTGTGTCTTGACATGTCTGAAGGTCTTTTCTCTCACTGGATACAGCGTCCTGTGAAGTTGCTGATGGAGGCCCTTTCCCTCCAGCAAAAGGAGGCAAAGGCTGGTCTGAGTGGCTCAGCTTAGGGAGGCCTGGGCCACACAAATGGTTGTGTCCTTGCTTCTTCCACGCACCCACCTTTACCATATATGTAATGTACGTGAGATCCCATAATGGGATTCCTTGAGGTTGGGATGCTCTCTTCTTTCCCTAGGTATCCTGGCCACTGGGACTATACTTAGCATGAAGACATGGAGTAAGTGTTTCTGAATATATTAATGAATCTTATTCTGGCCAAGAGATAGAAAATTGGTGGTATTTTGTTCCCAATGGTTTTGGTTTTTTTTTTTTTGTTTTTTTTTAAGAGAAGACAAAGGCTCAGGGAAGTGAAGTGAGGCACCTAGAGGCAGAACCAGCACTAAAACCAAGGTTTCCTGGATCTCAGCTCAGGAATATTCCTGCTCTGCCGTTCTGTAAACTTAACACCCAGCTCACTGTGTGTACACCCACTTCAGGAGAACAAGGACAACACCTGTATTTTCAGTCAAGCACAATGTCTCAGGGACAGCAACTAAGTGTGAATGTACGTGTTATGTCTCAGAGGACCTACTGTGACTCTGTGTACTTACTAGGAGTTACCTGTTCCATCTTTTCATTCTCTTCACTCTAACTCTTAATGGCTACCAATGTCCATGGTTCCAAGCAAAGAGATTGCACATAGTAAGCACTCAATACAATTTAAAAAAATGAATTAATGGATAAATGAAAGAAGAAATAATTCTTAATTCTCCCCCCTGGCATTCGCAGTTCTCCATGACCTGCTCCCTAATTTCCAGTCTTCATAGATATAAGCTTTTGCTCTAGCTGGCTCAGTTTCCTCTCTGGTCCCAGAAAAATGTGTCAATTGCAACTCTGCTCTGTTTGTTTCCCCAGACTCAGATCACCCTTCTCTTCCTTACTTGTCCATCCTGAAGTTGCTCATATCTTCAAGCTTAACTGTAGCCTCTCCCTGCACCCCCCACTTCTGGCCTGGTGCACAAATAAAAGCAGGAGGATTTGGGGTCTGGAAGGCATGGGTGGAGGAAAAGGAACCTATAGAGCATGGTGAAATAGGGCTGTGAGTTAGGAAGAAAACCTGGAGAGACAGAAACAGAGGTATTGTCTTTGCCTTTGCCACTCAGAGAAACCATGTCCTTGGGCAAGTCACAAACCCTGCAGCTGAAATGTCTTCATTTATACAGTGGGGTTTTAGACTGGACAATCTCTAAGACACTCTGGCCTTAACACTTTGACTGAGCATCAGCCCAAATAGTTGCTCTTCGTAGAGCTCTCAACTCTCTCTTCCCTCCTCTCCAAGGCCTTGTGTGCGAAGAACCCTACTCTTCAGAGATCTTGACCCTCAGTCACTCCTCTTCACCATCTTCAACTTCTTCCTCTTGAATGGTTCTTTCCTACCAGCATTTAATGTACTGAATGTTTTTTATATATTTCAAACAAGAAGGTGGACTTACACTTTTGTCCACGATGTAACACCTAGTATGACACCTTCCTGTATTGCCTTCCTGCTGTAAACATCAATAAACAGGATAAAATATATGAAATATAAAATATATGAAAATATAAAAATATATTAAAAAATATGTTTTCAGACATTAGACTGCAGGCAGTGCAGAATTGTGATTCCTGATAAATAAGAGACAAATGAGATGAGTCCTAGGATTGCCCTGGCTTTCTTCCCACAGACACTTTCTTGATGTTGGTGCAGGAAGAGGTACTCAAGCAGAGGACAGTGGTCTCATGGAATTGAAGGAAGGCCAACATATTGGAATTTGTCAGGCAGAGTATTAGAGAAAAGGGAGCTGTATAGAGAAATATCTCCATATATAAGCATCGTGTCCCCTTGAATCTTTCACTAAATATTTATTTATGCCTCTATAAAAAACACTCCACATCACCAGACAAAGAAAACTGCAATTCCTAAAACTGGACATTCCCAGAGCTCACACAGGGCTTGGAGTTGTTTGAGTTATGACTAACCGAAACAGTGAAGCCTCTTTGAGTACCTGGATCATTCAGTAGACTACAGATGATCATGGCTAAATTAGCCCTAGTTGACTCCTTTTAATAAAGTTTAAAAACAAGCTTCAAAAGGTTGAAGCTGTTTCACAAAGAATTTCCCTATCTGCCAGAACTAACTTCAATACCCTTTAAGGGAAGAGAACAAAATCCAGACACTCAACAACCTAACATTCACAATGACTAGTGTATTATCAGGGTTAAGTAGTCAGAGTTCAACCAGAGAAGCAGAATGAGTAGGAGACTATCATCTATCTATCTATCTATCTATCTATCTATCTATCTATCTATCATCTATCTATCTATCTATCATCTATCTATCTATCATCTCTCTATCTAGTTGACCCTTGAACAACATAGGTTTGAACTGCATGGGTCCACTTATACACAGATTTTTAAAAAATAAATACAGTTTACTATTGTAAGTGTATTTTCTCTTATGATGTTTTTTAATAATGCTTTCTTTTCATTAGTTTACTTTATTGTAAGAATATAGTATATAACACATATACAAAATATGTGTTAATCAACTGTTTATGTTATTGGTAAGGCTTCCAGTCAACAATTGGCTATTAGTAGTTACATTTGGAGGGAGTCAAAAGTTTTATACAGACTTTTGACTGCACAGGGAGTTGGTGTCCCTAACCCCTGCATTGTTCAAGGGTCAGTGTGTAAGAAATATATATGTGTGCCTTTCAGCTGGAACCGCCATTTTCTAGTAATTTACCAAAATGACCAACACAAAAGGAAAGAGGAGAGGCACCCACTATAAGTTCTCTAGGCCTTTGAGGAAACATGGAGTTGTTCCTTTGGCCACATACTTGTGAATCTACAAGAAAGGTGATATTGTGGATAATAAGGGAATGGGCACTCTTCAAAAAGGAATACCCCACAAGTGTTACTAGGGCAAAACTACAATGTTACCCAGCATGCTGTTGACATTGTTGTAAACAAACAAGGGCAAGATTCTTGCCAAGAGAATATGTGTTTATTGAGCATATTAAGTACTCAAAGAGCCAAGATAGCTTCCTGAAGTGTGTGAAGGAAAATTATCAGAAAAAGAAGGAAGCCAAAGAGAAAGATATTTAGGTTCAGCTGAAGCACAGCCACCTCCACCCAGAGAAGCACACTTTGTGAGAACCTGAGAAAGGAGCCTGGGCTGCTGGAACCCATTTCCCATGAATTCATAGCATGATAAGTGTAAAAATAATAAACAAACAAAAACCCCTCAAGACTGTAAAAAAAGTGTGTGTGTGTGTGTGTGTGTGTGTGTGTGGATTTATTAGAAGAGGGCTTACATAACTATGGGAACTGGCTAAGCAAGCCTGAAATTCATAGTGCAGACAGTCAGGAAGAAGAGATCACAGCAGACTGGAAGTGAGGGGAGAAAGAACAAGAGTAATTTCAGACCCAGCTGTTGTTTGGAGTTTCTGAGTTCAGGGAGGTCTGACCCCTCTTTTAAAGGCTTCCAAATGATAAAGTCAGGCTCACTTGTAATAATCTCCTTTTTATTAACTGTAAGACAACTGAATATGGACTTGAATTACATCTGTAAAATTCCTTCAAAACAGCAGCTAAATTTGTGTTTGATTTAATAATTTGGAAAAGGTGTGCATGTCCTACAAAACCACTGCTGCTTTCCTTATATACTCCAACTTCCTATCCTAACTGGGTACAATTTTCACCAGAAAAACAATTCTAGGGACTGTAGTTCAGCCCAGCCAACTTGACATATCACAAAGTCATCTGATTCAGCATCCACTAAAAAATATTAGACATTCAATGAGGCAGGAAAATGGGACCCATAACCAGGAAAAAATATAAACAGACCTATACATGACAGAAATTATGGAATTAATAGAAAAGGACTTTTAAAAATCCATAATAGGGCGCCTGGGTGGCTCAGTTGGTTAAGCGACTGCCTTCGGCTCAGGTCATGATCCTGGAGTCCCGGGATCGAGTCCCATATCGGGCTCCCTGCTCAGCAGGGGGTCTGCTTCTCCCCCTGCCCTCTTCCCTCTTGTGCTCTGTCTCTCATTCTCTCTCTCTCAAATAAATAAATAAAATCTTTAAAAAAAAAAAATCCATAATAAACATACTTAAGAATTTAAAGGAGGTTACCTCAGTTGGTAGAGCATGTGACTCTTGATCTCAGGGTCATGATTTCAAGCCCCCTGTTGCATGTAGAGATTACTTTAAAAAATAAATAATTAAAACCACATTATTTTTAAAAAAAAGAATTTAAAGGAAAAACTGAAGATAATGAGATAAATAGAAGTCATAAAAGGAACCAAATGGAACATCTAGAGCTGAAAATAAAATATCTAACATGAAAAATTCACCAAATGAGCTTAACTATAGATTAGAGACCACAGAAGAAAAAAAATTAATAAACTTGTAGACATAGTAATAGCAACTCTCAAAGTTGAAGCACAGAGAGGAAAAAAAGGCTGAACAAAAGGAACAAAGTCTCAAGGACTGTGAGGACAATATCAAGCAGTCTAACATATGTGCAACTGGAGTTCCAAAAAGAGAATCAGCAAATAGTTTGAAAAAATAGTCAAAAATTTTCCAAATGTGATGAAAAATATGAACCTCAATATTCAAGAAGCTCAATGAATGCCAAGCAGAATAAATACCACATCAAAGCACATTATAATCTAATTGATGAAAACCAGTGAAAAAGAGAAAATCTTAAAGAAACTAGAGAAAAAAGATGCAGTATGTACAGAAGAACAAAATGAGATCTACCACAGTATTTTTGTCAAGAGCAGTGCAAGCCAGAAGATAAAGGAATGGCTTTTAGTGTGCTACAATAAATAAATTACCAACCTTGAATTCTATATCTAGTAAAAATATTCTTAGAAAGTATAGATAAAATAAAGACATGTTCATATACACAAGCTAAGATAATTCATTGCCAATAAACTAGCACTAAAGAAACTGTTGTGTTCTCAGGCTGAAAGAAAATGATACTAGATGGAAATTCAACTCTACACAAAAAAATGAAGAGTGCTAAAAATATTAAATCTAAAAGACATTTGTTCTAGTTTTGAAATCTGTTTAAAAGAAAATTGAAGCCAGAAGACTTGTTTTCAACCAAGATGGATTAACAGGAATTGGATTTACTTTTTTTTTGGTCTGAAACAACCAGAAAAAATATATATAAAATAACAGTTCATAGGATATTGACTATCAGGCATCAAAGGCCAGTGATCCCTGAGAACCAGGAAACAAATTAAGTGACCCCTATAATTGACCAGCTTGCTGCCTGAAGAGAATTTCAACTGTAGTGGAGGGAGAAAGAACCCAGGTAGAGCTTGGTGGGTTCCCTGAGTTAAATACATGGAGGTGGGAGCACAAAGAGAATTCATAAGCCAGAGTATTGGAGATAATAGAGCTTTCACACAGTGAGAATTCCAGAGATCTGCAGAAGGTCCCCCTAAGGATCCAGCTAAGTACTGATTAGCTCATGTGTGTGAAGAAACTCTAATGCTGAGAAAAGAATCACTTCAAAGGATTAGTGAGAACTGTCCCCCTGGTACTCATACCAGGTCCAGGAATAGTGCCTTTTCCCACAAGCCAGAGTAGAAAGTGTCTTAATTCATGGGGCATTAGGTAGAGAACTTCTAAAGGTTTTCCCTCAGTATTGGGTAAAATTAGACTTATATTAAATTTTATTCTTCTGGTGTTGCCTAACTGCTTAAAAGCAAAAATCAAATGGATAAAGCTCTTACCAAGTAACTTGCCCATATCCCAGAATAAAGCTCAAGTATATTTATAAAATTAAAAATTAACTAGCAGGCAAAACTCACACTGTCTGGCAAAAATCATCAGGCATGCACACAACCAGAAGTATATGACTCACAATGAGAAGAAAATAAATTGAAACTGACCCAGAAATGACTCAGAAGATAGAATTAGGGGGCGCCTGGGTGGCTCAGTCCTTAAGCGTCTGCCTTCGGCTCAGGTCATGATCCCAGGGTCCTGGGATCGAGCCCCGCATCGGGCTCCCTGCTCATGGGAAGCCTGCTTCTCCCTCTTCCCTTACTTGTGTTCCCTCTCTCGCTGTCTCTCTCTCTGTCAAATAAATAAATCTTAAAAAAAAAAAAAAAGAAGATAGAATTAGTAGAAAAGATCATTAAAACAATTATTAGGACCGAATTCCATATGTTTAAGAAGCTAGAAGAAAGATTAAGCATGATAAGTGGAGATGGGGAAGATACAAAAAAGACCCAAATTAAATTTCTAGAGATGGAAAACCATAAATAAACAGAAATAAAAATACACTGAATGAGATCAGTAAAAGATTAGCTATTGCAGATGAAACGATTAATGAACTACAAGACATAGCAATAGAAATAAACCAAAAAGAAACCAAAGAACAAAAAGGCCAAAAAAAAAAAAGTTAGAGCCACAGTGTTGGGGCACAATTTTATGTGGCCTAAAATATATGCAATTGGAGTCACCAAAGGAAGGAGGAAACAGACAAAATACTTGAAGAAATGATGGTCAAAATTTTTCCAAATGTAATCAAAGCTATATACTTCAAGTTAGATCAAAGACATTTAATGAACTCCAAGCACAAGAAATATAAAGAATCTACATGAAAGCACATAATAATAAAATTAATACCAGAGATAAAGACAAAAATTATAAAAGTAGCCACAGATAAAAGACACATTATATATAAAAAAAAGATAAGGGTGCCAGCAGATTTCTCATTGGAAACAACAAAAGCTAGAATTTCTGAAAGCAACATCTTTAAAGTGCTGAAAAAAAATGTCAGCCAAGAATTCCTCACCCAGCACAAATATCTTGGATATCTTTCAAGTTAGGTTGTGGTAAGTTAAAGATGGATACAATAGATACTAAAACAACCACTAAAAGAATGCAACAAATAGTTATATTTAATAAGCCATTGAAGGAAATAAAATGAATCATTAAACAATACTCAATCCAAAAGAGAGCAGGAAAAGAGGAAAAAGGGAACAGAAAACATATGGTCAAATAAACATCATACACCAATACCAATAATCACATTAAATGTTGATGGTTTAAACAGCTAATTAAAAGGTTGAGATTGTTAGATTAAGATCCAGCTACATGCTGTCTACAAGTAACATACATTAAATTAAAAAAGATGCAATAGGTCATAAGTGAAAGGATGGAAAAAGATATACCATGCTAGCACTAATCAAAGAAAGCTGGAGACAAAGTAGATTTCACAGCAAAGAATACTACCAGAAATAAATCCAGTAATTTCAAAATGATAAAGGGGTCAATTAACCAAGAAGACAACAATCTTATATTTTTATAAACCTACTATAACAGTGCTGCAAAATACATGGAGCAAAAATGGATAGAATTGCAAAAAGAAATAGACAAATTCACAGCTTTGGTCAAAGATTTAAAAATTTTTCAAAAAATTCATTTAAAAAGTAGACTTAAGTTCAGTAAGGCTAGAGATGACCTGAACAAAATTATCAACTTACTTGACTTAATTGACATTTATGGAACACTCCACTTAGCGAGTGCTGAATTCACATTATTTTTAAGTGCATATGAAATATTTACATATTATGGGACATAAAACTAATCTAAATAAATCTGAAAAGATTCTACCAGCATTTTTTAAAAAGATTTTATTTGAGAGACAGAGAGAGCAGAGCACAAGACAGAGAGCACGAGCAGGGGTGAGGGGCAAAGGGAGAGGGATCAGCAGACTCCCCACTGAGCAGGGACCCCAATGCGGGGCTCGATCCCAGGACCCTGAGATCATGACCTGAGCTGAAGGCAGAAACTTAACTGACTGAGCCACCCATGTGCCCCATCTACCAGCATTTTTATTTATATTTTTAAAGTAATCTCTACACCCAATGTGGGGCTTGAACTCATGACCCTGCGGTCAAGAATCAGATGCTCTCCTGACTGAGCCAGCCAGGTACTCCTGAAAAGATTCTAAATAACCATAAATTAAATTATAAACCCAAACCAGAAAATATCTGGAAAAATTCATAAATATTTGTAAATAAAGTGACACATTTCTAAAAAGCCCATGAGTCAAAGAAAAAGTCAAAAAGGAAACAAAGTATTTTGAACTGAATGAAATTCAACATACAACATGTCAAATTTATGAGATGCAGTAAAAGCAGCACTGAAAGGAAAATTTATAGCACCTGTATTACAAAGGAATACAAGTTTCAAATCAATAATCTTAGGTTCCACCTCAAAAAGGTAGAAAAAGAACCAAAAAAACCCAGTGAGCAGAAAAGAAAGAAATAAAGCAGATTAAACTTAGTAAAATCAGAGCAGAAATAAGTGAAAGAGGAAGTGGAAAAACATTAGAGAAAATAAATATAACTAAAAGTTGCTTCTTTGAGAACAGCAATAAAATTGAGAAACCTCTTGCTAGACTGGTCAGGAAGGGAGAAGACACAATTAACCAATGAGAAGAAGAAGAGGTGATTTTACAGATACTAAAAGGAAAAAAAGGAGTATTGTGAAAAATTTATGACAATAAATTTGACAACTTATATAATATGGAAAAAAATTCTTAAAAGAGACAAAACCCAAAACTTCCACAAGAAGGTATAGATAATCTATATAGGCCTACATATATTAAAGGATTGAATTTGTAGTTAAAACCTTTCCTACATGTTTCCATAATGAAATCTCCAGTTCCGGGTTTAACTGGTGATTTCTACCAAACATTTAAGGAAGAAATAAGGCCAATTCTAACCAATTTCTTCCATAAAACTCAAAAGGAGGGAATATTTGCCAATTCCTGTTATAAGGTCAGCATTGCTGTCATTTTTGAACCAGACAAAGAAATTACAAAAGGTCAAACTAATGGCCAATATGCCTCATACATATAGGTGAGGAAATTCTTAATATTTTAGCTAATCCAATTCAACAATTTATAAGATTTATATGAAGTCTAGTGCATCATGGCCAAGTGAGATTTATCCCAGGAATGCAAGGTTGGTTTAAAATTTGCAAATCGCTGAAGGCAACTCCCCACATAAACAGACTAAAAAAGGAAACCATATGATTATCTCAATAGATACAAATGACAAAATCCAACATTCATTAGTGTCAAAAACATCCTCAAAGTGAGAGTGTCTGGAATTAGTTTTCTGTTGGTGTGTAGTAAATTATCACAAACTTAGAGACTTAAAATGCCATCCACTTATTACCCAACACTCTGTAGATCAGAAATCAGAGTGGGCTGGCATAGATTCTCTGCTCAGAATCTCACATTCACAGTTTTTTTGGGCTGGTTTCTCATCTGGAGGCTCTGAGGAAGAATCTACTTTCAAGCTCATTCAGGTTGTTGGCAGAACTCAGTGTTAGGTTTTAGGTTGTAGATATAAGATCTGTGGTTTCTAGCTGACTGGTAGCCAGGGCCTGCCATCACCTCCTTGAAGCTCACATTTCTTCTCAATGGCCCCCTCCATCTCAAAGCAGCAATCATATGTGAAGTTCTCATTCATACTTTGAATCTGTCTGACTTCCCTTTCTATCAGCCATAGAAAGGTCCCTAACCTTTTAAAAATATTTTTTTAGAGTAGTTTTAGATTCACAGCAAAATCAAGGGGAGGGTACAGGGATTTCCCATACACCCTCTGCCACACACATGCAAAACCTCTCCCATTATCAACACCTCTTATCATAGCATCCCCTATCAACAGCCTTTACCATTATCAATATTCCCTACATTTGTTACAATTGATGGATCAATATTGACACATCATTAGTCCATTGTTTACCTTACATTCATTCTTGGTGTTGTACATCCCATGGGTTTGAACAAATGTATAATGATATGTATACATCATTATGATATTATACAGAGTATTTTCACTGCCCAAAAAAGTCCTCTGTGTTCTGCCTACTTATCCTTCCCCTTCACCCTAACCCCAGGCAAATACTGTTTTTTAAAAAAAAGTTGTTTCCAGGGGCGCCTGGATGGCTCAGTTGTTAAGCGTCTGCCTTCGGCTCAGGTCATGATCCCAGCGTCCTGGGATCGAGCCCCACATCAGGCTCCCTGCTCAGCGGGAAGCCTGCTTCTCCCTCTCCCACTCCCCCTGCTTGTGTTCCCTCTCTCACTGTGTCTCTCTCTGTCAAATAAATAAATAAAATCTTTAAAAAAATAAAAATAAAAAAAGTTGTTTCCATAGTTTTGTATCTAAGAATGTCATGTTGTTGGAATCATACAGTAAGTTGCCTTTTTAAATTGGCTTCTTTCACTTAGTAATATGCATTCAGTCTTCCTCCATGTCCTTTTCAAGGTTTGGAGAGCTTATTTCTTTTCTTATTTTTAAAGGTTTTATTTATTTAGTTGTCAGAAAGAGAACACAAGCAGGGGAGCAGCAGGCAGAGGGAGAAGCAGGCTCCCCAATGAGCAGGGAACCCAATGTGGGACTTGATCCCAGGACTCTGGAATCATGACCTGAGGTGAAGGCAGACTCCTAACCGACTAAGCCACCCAGGTGTCTCAGGAGAGCTTATTTCTTTTTTGGCACTGAATAATATTCCATTGTCTGGATGTACCACAATTTATTTACCCATTCACCTATGGAAAGATATCTCGGTAGTTTCCAAGTTTGTGCAATTATGAAGAAAGCTGCTATAAACATCTGTGGACATGTTTTTGTGTGGACATAAATTGTTTTACATTAAGATTATGTTTAGCTTTGTAAGAAACTGCTAAACTGTCTTCCAAAGTGACTGTACCGATTTTGCATTCCCCTCACCAATAGATGAGAGTTCCTGTTGCTTCACATCCTCTTGAGCATTTGGTATTGTTAATGCTCTGGATTTGGCATTTCTAATGGGTGTGTAATGGTATCTTGTCACTTTAATTTTCATTTCCCTGATGACATTATGTGGAACATCTTTTTATATGCTTGTCATCTCTATATCTTCTTTGGTGAAGTGTCTGTTAAGGTCTTTGGTCCATAAACATCTCTAATTTTAAGGGTTTATGTGATTAGATAAGGCCCACAGATAATCTCTCTCTTAAGGTCAGTTGTGCCATATAGCATAACATAATTGCAGGACTGAGATCTCATTATATTCACAGGTTCCAGGGCATGGGAGTAAATGAAGACTACCCAAATAAGAACAAACAAAAGCTACTTATTTAGCCCTTGCAGGGGAGTCAGACACCATCATTTGCATTTAGCAGACACCCAAAGTCAGGCTGGGGAAGTGGAAGGCTTTATAGTGGAAAAAGAGAAGGCTAAGGTACACTCTGATTGGAGACTTTTGGTATAGGAAACCTGGAAGTGGGCTAAATAGAAACAGGACATCCTATGTGGTTTCTTAGGGGAGCATATTTGGCTTTCTCTTATTGTTTTTAAGTTGGAAGTGGGAAGTAATTAGGGAAGCTGACAGTTATTGACCAAGTGCTGACTGTTTTGGGCTAGTTGCTGCAGAAGTTTTGGGTCAGATTTCTACTTTTATACATGGTCTGGCAGTTGTATAATCAGTTTTTCAAAGGATTAGGAGGAACATCTTTGGGGAACCATTTTAGAAATTCTACCTACTACAAGTATTTATGAAAAACCTAGCTACCATCAAACTTAATGGTAAAAAATTGAATGCTTTCCCCTTAAGATCAGAAACAAGACAAGAATGTGTTCTCACCACTTTTATTCAATATGGTACTGTAGGTTCTAGCCAGTGCCATAAGGCAAGAAAAAGAAATAAATGATATCCAGATTGGAATAAAGAAGTCAAACAGTCTTTAAGATGACATGATCTTTTGTGTAAAAAGTCCCATGAAATCTTTAAGAAAATGACTATAGGAGGGGGGGAAGATGGCAGAGGAGTAGGGGACCCTATTTCAACTGGTCCCCGGAATTGAGCTGGATATCTACCAGACCACTCTGAGCACCCACGAAACCAGACTGAGATGTAAGAAGATCTGGATCTCTATAAACAGAATATCGCAGTGGTTGGTTTTGAGGTATGAAGCAGGGAGCCCTGATTCTGCGGGCAGATATTTGAGGATAAATGGCAGCGGGAGGGTGCCTGGCCATGGGGATCCTACACCGCCGGTCAGTGACAGCCTCTCACGCTGTGGACGGGCACAGACTCGCAGGCCGGTAGTGGCAGGGAAAGGACTTTAGGGCAGCCCCGGGCTGGAAACCCGGATCGGTGGGGTCGCGCCTGTGAAATGCAGCCCCTGGGGCAGAAACCCGGAGAGGCGGGGTCGCATGTGTGAACTGGGAGCGGCTGGTGGTTTTAGAAACACAAAGGGCAGAGACATGCTCCAACCTGGAGGCAGGACTGGGAGCGCTGCAGAGGGGTGCACAACCCAGGCCGCTGCAGTTTACAGCAGCACGGAGAGAAACGAAGACAGTGTGGCCTGGAGACCTCACTGAAGAACAGACTGTGGTCTCTCTGCTCTGAGGCAGAGGGTTGGAAACGGTCTCTTCTGCTCTGACTCGCGGAAGAGACACGGAAAGCCACCAGAGAACAAAAGCCCCAAAAACTGATTCCTGCTGAGCCCATTCCCCACCACAGGGGGCAGGGCAACTCTGCCCAAACAGGGTTGCCTGAGTAACAGTGCGGCAGGCCCCTCCCGCAGAAGACAGGCTGGGAAAACAAGAGGCCAGCAACCCTAAGGTCCCAAGAAAACAGGTGCATCTTGCTTGGGTTCTGGTCAATAATTTGGACTCTATACATTCCCTCAAACACCCATCAACAGAATGACTAGGAGGAGGAGCCCCCAAAATAGAAAAGACTCAGAGATTATGACTTATGCTGCAGATTTACAAATGGATGCAGATATAACCAAGATGTCGGAGCTGGAATTCAGGCTAGCAATTGTGAAGACAATGGCTAGAATGGAGAAATCAATTAATGGCAACATAGAATCTCTAAGGGCAGAAATGAAAGCTGAATTGGCAGAACTTAAAAATGCTGTCAATGAGATCCAATCCAATCTAGATAATCTAACAGCTAGGGTAACTGAGGCAGAAGAACGAATAAGCGACCTGGAAGACAATATAATAGATAAAAAGGGAAAAGAGGAGGCCAGGGAAAAACAACTCAGAATCCATGAAAATAGAATCAGAGAAATAAATGACACCATGAAGCGTTCCAATGTCAGAATAATTGGAATCCCGGAGGGAGTGGAGAGAGAGAGAGGACTAGAAGATGTATTTGAGCAAATCGCAGCTGAGAACTTCCCTAATCTGGGGAATGAAACAGACATTCGAGTCCTGGAGGGAGAGAGGACCCCTCCTAAGATCAAGGAAAACAGGCCAAAACCCTGGCATGTAATAGTAAAACTTGCAAATCTTAGAACCAAGGAAACCATCTTAAGGGCAGTTAGGGGGAAGAGATTCCTTACATACAGAGGGAGGAACATCAGAATAACGTCAGACCTATCCACAGAGACCTGGCAAGCCAGAAAGGCCTGGCAAGACATATTCAGGGTACTAAATGAGAAGAACATGCAGCCAAGAATACTTTATCTGGCAAGGCTTTCATTTAGAATGGATGGAGAGATGCAGAGCTTCCAAGACCGGCAGAAACTGAAAGAATATGTGACCACTAAGCCGGCCCTGCAAGAAATATTAAGGGGGGTTCTATAAAAGGAGAAAGACCCCAAGAGTGATATACAACAGAAATTTACAGCGTCAGTCTATAAAAACAACGTCTTCACAGGCAACATGATGACAATTAATTCATATCTTTCAATAATCACTCTCAACGTGAATGGCCTAGATGCTCCCATAAAACGGCACAGGGTTGCAGATTGGATAAAAAGACAGGACCCATCCATATGCTGCCTACAAGAGACTCATTTTGAACCTAAAGATACATCCAGACTGAAAGTGAAGGGATGGAGATCCATCTTTCATGCCAGAGGACCTCAAAAGAAAGCTGGGGTAGCAATTCTTATATCAGACAAATTAGATTTTAAACTAAAGTCTGTAATAAGAGACACAGAAGGACACTATATCATTCTTAAAGGGTCTATCCAACAAGAAGATCTAACAATTGTAAATATCTATGCCCCCAACATGGGAGCAGCCATCTACATAAGCCAACTGTTAACCAAAATAAAGAGTCATATTGATAACAATACATTAATTGTAGGAGACCTCAATACTCCACTCTCAGCAATGGACAGATCATCTCAGCAGAAAATCAACAAGGAAACAAGAGCTTTGAATGATACATTGGACCAGATGGACCTCATAGATATTTACAGAACATTCCACCCTAAAACAACAGAATACTCATTCTTCTCGAGCGCACATGGAACTTTCTCCAGAATAGACCATATACTGGGTCACAAATCAGGTCTCAACCGATACCAAAAGACTGAGATTATTCCCTGCATATTCTCAGACCACAATGCTCTAAAACTGGAACTCAATCACAAGAAAAAATTTGGCAGAAATTCAATCACTTGGAAGCTAAAGAACACTCTGCTCAAGAATGTTTGGGTCAACCAGGAAATCAAAGAAGAACTTAAACAATTCATGGAAATCAATGAGAACGAAAATACATCAGTCCAAAACCTATGGGATACTGCAAAGGTGGTCCTAAGGGGAAAATACATAGCCATCCAAGCCTCACTCAAAAAAATAGAAAAATCCCGAATTCAACAACTAACTCTATACCTTAAAGAACTAGAGAAAAAGCAACAAACAATGCCACGCATTAGAAAAGAAATAATTAAAATTAGAGCAGAAATCAATGAATTAGAAACCAGAAACACAGTAGATCAGATCAACAAAACTAGAAGTTGGTTCTTGAAAGAATTAATAAGATCGATAAACCACTGGCCAGACTTATCCAAAAGAAAAGAGAAAGGACCCAAATTAATAAAATTATGAATGAAAGGGGAGAGATCACGACTAACACCAAGGAAATAGAAACAATTATTAGAAATTATTATCAACAACTATATGCCAATAAACGGAGCAATCTGGATGAAATGGAGGCCTTCCTGGAAACCTAGAAGCTGCCAAGACTGAAACAGGAAGAAATTGACAACCTGAATAGGCCAATAACCAGTAACGAGATTGAAGCAGTGATCAAAAACCTCCCAAAAAACAAGAGTCCAGGGCCTGATGGATTCCCTGGGGAATTCTACCAAACATTCAAAGAAGAAATAATACCTATTCTACTGAAGCTGTTTCAAAAAATAGAAACAGAAGGAAAACTTACAAACTCATTCTATGAGGCCAGCACTACCTTAATCCCCAAACCAGGCAAAGACCCCATCAAAAAGGAGAATTTCAGACCGATATCCCTGATGAATATGGATTCCAAAATCCTCAACAAAATCCTAGCTAGTAGGATCCAACAATACTTTAAAAGGATCATCCACCACGACCAAGTGGGATTTATCCCCGGAACGCAAGGGTGGTTCAACATTCGCAAATCAATCAATGTGATAGAACACATTAATAAGAGGAGGGAGAAGAACCATATGGTCCTCTCAATTGATGCAGAAAAAGCATTTGACAAAATACAACATCCTTTCCTGATTAAAACTCTCCAGAGTATAGGGATAGAGGGAACATTCCTCAAGTTCATAAAATCCATCTATGAAAAATCCACAGTGAATATCATCCTCAATGGGGAAAAGCTGAGAGCCTTTCCCTTAAGATCAGGAACACGTCAAGGATGCCCGCTCTCGCCACTATTGTTCAACATAGTACTAGAAGTCCTAGCAACAGCAATCAGACAACAAAAAGAAATAAAAGGTATTCAAATTGGCAAAGAAGAAGTCAAACTCTCTCTTTTCGCAGACGACATGATACTTTATGTGGAAAACCCAAAAGACTCCACCCCCAAATTACTAGAACTCATCCAGCAATTCAGTAATGTGGCAGGATACAAAATCAATGCACAGAAATCAGTTGCTTCCTTATACACTAACAACGCAACTGTAGAAAGAGAAATTAGAGAAACGATTCCATTTACAATCGCACCAAAAACCATAAGATACCTCGGAATAAACCTAACCAAAGAGGTAAAGGATCTATACTCTAGGAACTACAAAACACTCATGAAAGAAATTGAAGAAGACACAAAAAGATGGAAAAAGATTCCATGCTCATGGATCGGAAGAATAAACATTGGTAAAATGTCTGTGCTACCCAGAGCAATCTATACCTTCAATGCCATCCCGATCAAAATTCCAATGACATTTTTCAAAGTGCTGGAACAAACAATCCTAAAATTTGTATGGAATCAGAAAAGACCCCGAATCGCCAAGGAAATGTTGAAAAAGAAAAACAAAGCTGGGGGCATCACGTTGCCCGATTTCAAGCTATATTACAAAGCAGTGATCACCAAGACAGCATGGTACTGGCATAAAAACAGACATACAGACCAATGGAACAGAATAGAGAATCCAGATATGGACCCTCAACTCTATGGTCAAATAATCTTTGACAAAGCAGGAAAAAACATGCAATGGAAAAAAGACAGTCTCTTCAATAAATGGTACTGGGAAAATTGGACAGCCACATGCAGAAGAATGAAACTCGACCATTCTCTAACACCATTCACAAAGATAAACTCAAAGTGGATGAAAGACCTCAATGTGAGATAGGAATCCATCAAAATCCTAGAGGAGAACATAGGCAGTAACCTCTTTGACATCGGCCACAGCAACTTCTTTCAAGATACATCTCCAAAAGCTAGTGAAACAAAAGCAAAAATGAACTTTTGGGACTTCATCAAGATAAAAAGCTTCTGCACAGCAAAGGAAACAGTCAACAAAACAAAGAGGCAACCCACAATAGCCCGGTGATGGGTATTAAGGAGGGCACGAACTGCGTGGAGCACTGGGTGTTATACGAAAACAATGGATCGTGGATCACCACATCAAAAACCAATGATGTATTGTATGGTGACTAACATAACATAATAAAATTAAAAAAAAAAAAAAAGAAAGAAAATGACTATGGGGTGCCTGGGTAGCTCAGTAGGTTAAATATCTGCCTTCAGCTCGGGTCATGGTCTCCGAGTCCTGGGATGGAGTCCCATGTTGGGCTCCTTATTCATCGGGGAGTCTGCTTCTCCCTCTTCCTCTGTCCCTCTCCCCTTCTGCTCGTGCTCTCTTTCTCTCAAATATATAAATAAAATCTTTTTTTAAAAAACTACTACAGCTGATAAGTGAGTTTAGCAAGGTTGCAGGACACAGATTGATATATAAAAATTAATTGTATTTCTATATACTAGCAACAAACAAAAGACAATATGACTTACAATAGCATTAAAAATGAAATACTTAGGATTATATTTGACAAAATATGCATAAGACATCAATACTCAAAACTACAAAACATTGCTATAAAAAGTAAATATGACCTAGTAGATGAAGAAATATACCAAATTCATAGATCAGAAGGTTACTATTGTCATGATGTCAACTATCCCCAAATTGATCTATAGATTAAAGGCAATCCAAACAAAATTCCAGAAGGCTTTTTGCCTAGAGATTGAAAAGCTGGTTCTAAAATTCACATGGAAATGCAAAAGATCTTGAATAGCTAAAACAACATTGAAAAAGAAGAACAAGATTGGAGAACTTATACTATTTGATCTCAAGACATTATTTTGCTACAGTAAACAGACAGTGGGTATTGGTGTCAAAAAAAGACAGACAGATCAATAGGATACAATAAAGTACAGAAATAGGCACCTCCATATATAGCTCACTGATTTTTGACAATAATTTAAAGGCAATTTAGTAGAGAAATGATAGTCTTTTCAACAAATGGTGCTGGAACAATTGGATATCCATATGCAAAAGAGATAAAAAAAGAAGCAAAAACTGGAAGAACTAAATGAGAGAAATAGAAAAATCTACAATTATAATTGGATATTGTAATACTCCTCTCTCAGTAATTCATAAAACATGTATACAGATGAGTAAGAAAATAGAAAAATTGTCAACTTTTTCAACCAACTTGACTTAATTAAAACCGTGAAAAGGGGGCACCTGGGTGGCTCAGTCGTTATGCGTCTGCCTTTGGCTCAGTTCATGATCCCAGGGTCCTGGGATCGAGCCCCATATCAGGCTCCTTGCTCGGCAGGAAGCCTGCTTCTCCCTCTCCCACTCCCCCTGCTAGTGTTCCTGCTCTCGCTATCTCTCTCTCTGTCAAATAAATAAAATCTTAAAAAGAAACAATAAATAAAACCGTGAAAAGTAATAAAAAGAAAACTCATTTAGAATGGCATCAGGAAGCTAACAGGGGGAGCTGTGATGTCCAGCACTTGTCAATTGTAAATTCAAGAGGAAGAGACAGATCTTGCAAGTCAATTGTACTATTATTCTAGCAGGAGGAAGAAAGATTTCTTCCTACCCTGGTAAGAGCCCAGCCAATGAGAGACAGTCACAGCTCAGCCAATGAAAAGTGATGATACTTTGAACTCCCAGTTTACTCCAATAGACTTTTATTTTATAACAGTCCCACCCAACTCCCCTTTTTCTCTAAGAAAAAGTATTTCTCTCCTTTGTTCTCTGGGACTTGCCTGTGGTTTAGCAGTAGCTTGCTTGTTCTGGATTGTAATTCTGAATAAACCCATAAACCCATTTTTGTTGGTAAAATAACTGGCAGTTTTATTTTGAAGGTTAACAAAACATATAATCTTCAATACTAGAGTCTACGTTATTTCCATGGGCACATTGAACACTCACCACAATAGACCATATGTTAGATCATAAGATGGGTCTTAACACCTTTGAAATCACACAGAGCGTATTCCATTACCACAAGAGAATTAGATGAGAAATCAGTAATGGAAAGATGATTGAAAAACCCCAAATATTGGAAACTGGACAGCATATTATTAAATAATTCATGAATCAAAGAAGAAATCACAAGAGAAAGTAGGAAATATTTTGAAATGACTACTAATAAAAACATATATAAAAATTTGTGAAATGCAGGTAAAACAGTTTATAAAGGGAAACTTATAGCTTCAATGCTTATATTCCACCTTAAGAAGCTAGAAAAAGAAATTAAGCACAAAGTAAGGAGATAGAAAATAATTAAGGTAAAAGCAGAAATTTGTGAAATAGAAAATGAACAAATAGAGAAATCAATAAAACCAAAAGTTGTGTTGTTAAGATGGTCAGTAACACTGACAAACCTCTAGTTAGAGTGATCAAGGGAAAAAGAGTAGATGCAAAATACTAATAACAGGAATGAAAGCGGGAGGGGTGGGGAGGGAATACTAGGGCTCTTACAGTCTTGGAAAAGATACAAAGGGTGTATTATGGGGCACCTGGGTGGCTCAGTTGTTAAGTGCCTGCCTTTGGCTCAGGTCATGGTCCCTGGGTCCTGGGATCAAGCCCCACATCAGGCTCCCTGCTCCACGGGAAGCCTGCTTCTCCCTCTCCCACTCTCCCTGCTTGTGTTCCCTCTCTCGCTGTGTTTCTCTCTGTCAAATAAATAAATAAAATCTTAAAAAAGAAAGAAAGAAAAAGAAAGAAAGTATAATAAAAAAACAAAGGGTGTATTATGAACAGTACATTTATTATGACAATAAAATTTTTTGACAATAAATTTGATCACTTAGATGAAATGCACAAATTTCTTGAAATTGCCAGAATTGACTCAATAAAAAATAGAAAATTGGAATGACTTGAATTTGTAATAAAACCTTTCCCTAGGGGTGCCTGACTGGCTCAGTTGGTAGAGCATGTGACCCTTAATCTCAGGGTTGTGAGTTCGAGTCCCAGGTTGGTCATGGAGCCTAGTTATAAATAATAATAATAATTAATACCTTTCCCTAAATCAATCTCCAGGTCCTGTTGACTTCACTGGTACATTCTAGCAAACTGAAGCAAAATTTAGGTTTGACGTGCCTGTGGAAAGCTTAAGCAATTAACATTTTATTAGTTGTATAGATCTTGAGACTACCAAATACTTACTGGACATGCTGTGGGATGTGAAATTAGACTATCTAGTGTCTCATCTGCTTCTGTTACTTCATAGTTATACAACCTTGGAAATTATTTTAAATCTCTCAGAAAACATCTATGTCGCAGGTTATCAGGGAGAACCAAAATATGTGTGAGAGTAGTTTGTTTTATACTCTAAAGTACTCACGTATATGATGATACTAATATTTAAAAGTAACAAGCTGTCTTTTCACAGGCTTTACCATAATTAATTTTTTTTACCATAATTACTTTTTTATGATGATGGTGGTTGTTTGGAGGAACTTATGATAATCCTGTCTGGGCCTGTCCAATACACGGAAAAGAAATAGGATTTCTGCACAGTCAACTTTAGGAATTCGGGTTGGCTTGGATGTGTAACACAAAACACTCAGGAAGATACCTGGCCTAAACACCCTAGAAAATTATATCAAGCCAGAGGCAGGTTTTTCCTTTCAAGTTTCCTAACACAACGGGCCATGTAATCATATATGTCGCCAGGGACACATTTTACTTTCAAAGAGTCCTTTTGTGATTTTGCTTCACACTTACTGTGATTGGATATTTGTGCCCAAGGAATTCACTCTGTATCTGATGTTTTTGGCATCAGGAAGCATTCCAGTTCACCACCCTGGAAAGTCTTTGAACCCCCTCCATTTTTTTTTTTTTTTTGTGGAGGCTTTATCACTTAGGCACCATTGATTAAGTCTTTGGCCATTGGTGATTGATTCAACCTCCTGCCCCCTCCCCTGCCCGGAAATCAGGGGGCAGGACTGAAATTTCCAACCCTCTATTCATGGTTGGTTCCCCTGGCAGCCAGCTCCACCCATCTTCCGGGGATTTTCAAAAGTCACATCATTAACATAAACTCAGTAGTGGTTGAAAGGAGCTTGTGAATAGTAAGACACCCATTTCACCTTTATGGCTCTGAAGTCACTTAAGGAAGTCACTTAAGGAAAACGAGACCAAATGGAACAAAAGATGGTCCCATTGTTCTTATCACTTAGGAAATTCCAAGGGTTTGGGGAGCTGTAAGCAAGAAACTGTGGCTGGAGGACCAAAATATATATTTATTATCAATGACAATATCAATAATATTGTTAATTACTTTGCTTCCCTCCAAAACTAATTCATGCTTTAATGAAAAAAGTCATAATGAAAATATTTAAAATATCACATAGCAAAATAATGGGATGTAATTAAAGTTGTACTTAGACATAAATTCTTACACTTAATACATTTCTTGAAAAATCATGAAACACAGAGAACAAGGAAGAATCCTCAAGGAGATAAAAATGAAATGGCATATTAATTCTAATCATGGTGAGAGGAAAGAAATAATAAGGACAGAAATTAATAAAGTAATAATAGAAAAGTAATAAAAATAAGAACAGAAATTAACAAAATGATAAAAAATATAAAACTAACCCCAAAGCTGATCCGTTGAAAAACATTAATGAAATAGGTAAGTTTCTGAGAATATTAACCCAGAAAGAAAGAGAAAAAACCACCAACAAATAATTAATATTAGGAATGAAAAGGGAGCCATAACTATAGAACTGTTAGTAATTTAAAACATCTGAAGAGAATACTGACTATATACATTTGAAAAACTTAGATAAAATGGAAAAAGTAGAATATTTGAACCATGAAAGTTGAATTCAGATGAAAATAGAAAAACTTAATATTCCAAAAACCATTAAAGAAATCTAATCAGTACTTAGAAGTTTCTCCCCGGTTGTCCCAACTCCCCACACGGCCAACCGCCTCCATATATGTCTCAGGTTGAGATGATTTTATAGGCAAATTGTTACTAAACTTTGGCTGAACAATAAAAAAATCTCTATCCAGTGGTTTAAAGATATTATTGCCCTGTCTTTTAGTCTCCGTGTTTTCTTATGAGAAGTCAGCAGAATTCCTATGACTATTCTTTTGTATGTAATATCTCATTTTCCTCCGGCTGCTCTCAAGATTTTCTTGGTTTATAGCAGTTTATTTTTGGTTACAGCAGTGTGACTATGATGTGCCTATGTATGATTTTCTTCATGCTTATTCTATTTGGGTTGTCTGTTTTCTCTTGCTTATGTTTTGTTCTACTCCTTAGGGTTTAATTTTTGTTGCTCTCTCGGGGCACCTGGGTGGCTCAGTCAGTTGAGCATCTGCCTTCAGCTCAGGTCATTTTCCCAGGATCCTGGGATGGAGCCACGCATCGGGCTCCCTGCTCCACGGGAAGCCTGCTTCTCCCTCTCCCACTCCCCCTGCTTGGGTTCCCTCTCTCGCTGTCTCTTTCTCTGTCAATTAAATAAATAAAATATTAAAAAAAAAATTTCTGTTGCTCTCTCCTTTGTTTCTGATGTAGGTTGGAAGTGTCAGGAATGGGGGTGGGTGGGTAGGAGACATACATGACCCCTTCTCCTCCTCAATATATATCAGTTCCAATCCTTTTGCCTATGAGGGTTTTGTCTACTTCATAAACAGAAGTCCAGTTCAGGTTAACCTGCCCTCTCCTGGCACACACCACAGCCTGCCTAGTAACAGAGGAGATACATGTGCTCAGCCCATGTGCTCAAAGTTGCACTACAACTTTGATGGATTCCTAAGCTGAGCCAAAAATATTCTAGTTACCAGTGGAAAACATTTCAGATCCACGTAATTGTGTGTTCTGAAGCATCAAAGAACTTTTGGGTGGACCCTAGTCAAGAAGGAATAGCTCCCAGGCAGTTCAGCTACTGATAAAACTTAGTGGTCCCTGTGCGGAAGTGGGGATTCCATAGCTCTGCCTAGTTGCCCATTTGGTGATCTACAAAAGCCCATTCAAGGGCTTGAATATGGCCTGTGGGACCTCTAATGACTGGGTCCTTGCCCCCCATTGCCACTTGTAGGTCATAAACCCAGGCCAGTGACAGGACTTGGGAGTCCAAAGGATTACTACCTTAGTTTTAGACCCATAAATCACCCTGCAATTTGAAACAGTAATTGGCAATTCTGGATTCAGCAGATGTTTTTCCCAAGATGGCCGCACATCTAGCCTGAGACTTTTACAGTTGTCTTAGGCTCATGTAGAAGCTTTCTATTGAGAACCTTTAAAATGTCCACTAGCTACTATTTTGGAATAGCAGGGTTCCCAAGCTCAACAAATGTCATTCATCAGAGGCTTGCCATCTCTTGCATGGGATTTTACCAGGGAATGCAATGTGATCACTAGTTAGCAGAACTCAATGTCCCTTATTCCCCAACCTGGTTTCCACCACCTTTCTTAAGTTCACCCACAATATAAAGTTTACTTTTGTAGAAGGAAATCCTGCCATGTGTGAGCCTGGAGGACATTATGCTAAATGAAATAAGCCAGACACAGAATGACAAATACTGCATTATCTCACTTACATGTGGAATCTTAAAAAAGTAGAACTCATAGAGGCAGAGAGTAGAATGGCCATTACTAGGGGCTGGGAGGTGAGAGAAATGGAAACATGTTGGCCAAAGGGTACAAACTTTCACTTACACAGGATGCTTAAGTTCTGGAGATCCAATGTACAGCATGATGACTATAGTTAATAATACTATGCTGTGTACCTGAAATTTACTAAGAGAATAGATTTTTAGTGTTCTCACCACACACGTGTGCATGTGCACACACGGTAACCATGTGAGGTAATTAGTTTGATTGTGGGGATCATTTCACAACTCATAAGTACATCAAAACATCACATTGCACTCCTTAAATATACACAATTTTTACTTGTCAATTATACCTTAAATAAAGCTGGAAAAAAAGGAAGTTTACTTTTGTGACAATTGCTTGTTATTTCAAGAAAGCAGTGTTAGTAACTGAGTTAATAGGGAAAGCTGTTGTACCAAGAAGACAGGGAAGGCCTTCAGTGGGACTGCCTTTAGGCTGTGCAGAGTGGGGGCAGGTCTGGGATAAGATGGGATGGAAGTGAGCCTTCCCTGCCTTTTCTGGGGACTTCCTGCCTAGACTCCTAGCCTCAGCACTACCCCAGTCTGGGTAATGCCTCCCTTTGGTAACCTTTCCCTTCAAGGGTGGGTGGGGGTGGGGCAGATTGGGAAAAAGCCTCAGCTGCTGCTTTAAGCACCCCACACAATTAATGGTCAGCTCCAGCTGGTGTCCTGAAAGATTGAAATCCTACACCTTTTTTTCTTATGATCGAATTGATTTTGGCATCCACTTCTGGAGTTACTCCAGTTTTTAAGAAAATGTTCATCTGGGATGTCAAGGACCACTCAGGCACAGCAGAAAGTCAGGTCAGCACCAGGGCCAAATCCGGAGCCTGCTACAGTGGGGAAGCTAGTTTCTGAGAAGCCCATCTCTGGACACCATCTTGCACCCCAAGAGACTTTCTCAGTGAGTAAAAGTCTTCCCTGAGCAAACTCAAGGAGCTCCCAGCCTACCCTGAAAGATGGGAGAGATGTCTGCTCTGATCATGAGTCTTTATAGACCACCCAAAGATTATGCTGGTGATCAACAAAAAATGCACTCTGAGTGTCTTTGACAATACTGTCTCAGACCCTCTTACTTCAATTCTATGTTTCATTTCAGGCTCCACTCCTCAAAACTCTAGCTTCCAACCATCTTTGCTTTCCCAGTCTTGACTTGTAGGACTCCCTTAGATAGGGCTTATGTTTGTTATCTTTTTCTTCCTACTTTTTGCTGCTAGAGATAACATCTGGCCAGATGCCATCCTAAATAGGCTCTTTGCACATTGGGTTGCTTTGCCAATGCTCTGTCTAGGCTTGCCAGGACTGACCCACAGCTCACTGTGGGGCAGAGGGAGTCAGTTTATGCCAGGAAACGTGTTTGCAAGTGGGGAGGTGATGAGGGTGAACTAAAAGAAGTGCCACCAGCACTCTCCAATCTTTCCTGAGATGGGAGACTGAGCAGCTTCCACTCAAGAGACTTGAGGGCAGCAGGCTACCCGGAGGACCAGAGTTCAATTAAGGAATATGGTGCCAGGGTACTTTGCAAGGACTCTGATGATATAGGCTAGTTTGTCTAGGACATCATGAGTACCAGGAAGGCATGTTGGACGACCTTGAAGATCAACACTGGAAGGAAACACAGTGCAGTGTGGACAGGAGAGTAAAGATGAGAACTGATGATCAGAGTCTTGCATTTGGGGTGGACAGCGGATGACAATAGGATGCAAGGCTTGGCAGACTGGCTGGTGCAGGTGGAGATGTCAGATGACCCTAAGGCCTGAAGAAACTCATGACCCTGGTAAAAAACAAACAAACAAACAAACAAAAAACCAAAAAAGTTGTCTTCAGCAGTATGTAATCTTGGAGGCCTCAGTGTCCAAGAGTCAGGACTGGAGACATAGTAAGTGTAAGGTGAGGCCAATTTTTTAAGAGGTTTTTGCTCAAGTGATTGGGAGAGGGTGTTGGGCATCCCTCAGGACACTCATCTTGTAATAGGCCGATCGGCATTGTGTACAGCTCAGGGAGGACTCCTCCCCCATTGCACTGTAGAACAGCGGAAGAGAAACAATTTTGAGAAGGCCAATGGCAAGAGGAGCTTTCCTCCTACACATCTGCAAGTAAAAAAATGACTTCATCCAAAAGATGCAATATTTTACCTCTAGGTCATTTCACTCTTGGCAGAATAGACGTGGTGAATTTATCTGTACAGTAACTTGCCCAAGAAAATGAGTTGGAGGTCTCTGAGGGAACAGGCCTCCATCTGTTGTTTCTATGTATTTTAAAAGGGAAATCGATGATGGGTGACAGCGCTTTCTTTCATCCCTGGAGACAAAGCTCAAGTACTCTTATCCCAGCATTTTGCTCTCAGGTTTTCCTATCTAGAAGAGTTCGGACCTTCTGGCTTTGGTTTGACTTTCTAACCTTACCTATCAATTTTTCTTTTTTTTGTAATGAAACTCCTTCAAGCAATAGCTAATACAGAATCAAAATACATGAAATGAAAAACCTCAGCATTTTATTAGCATGTATTTATTTAATAACTTCACATTTATAACATTTTACTTTGTATACTGTCAATAATTGAGAACAATGAGGTCATTTTCATGAATACAAAAAAAAACCCATGAAAGGGTGTACTGGACATTTTGGTTGAACAGTATTGAAAAATTATAACATAGAAATGATCACAAATGGTACCTTCTAAAAAAATGCTTTTCTTACAATCTCAGGATATTCGTCTGTTAAAATTATCCACAATCGGAAAGAATAATTTATCGTTTCCAAGTCCAATCACTTAACAACAGTCCAGCTGCTGGCATACTTATCACAAAGATAACAGACAGCAAGCACTCAAATGGACCAGAGCTAAAATGGTTTCTGATGCAATGTTGTCCCAACTTGACTGACAGGTTATATATATACTTGTTATCGCACCACTGTTAGAACAATAAAGAGAGCATGCGCTGAACATTCAGTATCATGAAAATCATGAGTCTTAAGTACTGAAGGCTTTCTATGTTCCAGGCATCATGCTAAGTGATTCAAAGGCATTATGTCATTGGAGCCCAACAACAACCCTATTCTATTCTGTTCCCATTTTCCCAACGAGGAAACTGATGTTTAGAGAAGTTTGCTGTCTACAAAAAGGTACCATGATGCTATATATCAACTAGCATTTAACCGAATGGTGCTCATTTATGCTCCACGAGCACACATTACATCACAGGGCATGCATGGACATGATTTAAACACCTGTGAGGTGCCATTAACTTCTTTAATCTTGGAACAATTAAGTCCAGATATGTGCTCAGATATCACAAGGGAACGTTACTTCCGAGGTCTGCACAAAACGAGTCCATCTGGAAACATAAGTGAGCCTGCGGGTGAATGCCAATGTGTGAACATTTGGATATCGACACACTTGAATCTACCTGTTTTTCAGTAGAGATGTGGAGTTTAAAATACATTTTAAAGATGGAACTGCTGAAAAATCTCTGCAGAACTGTGGAGCACAACTTGAAAAATCAGGATTGTAGTGGCGGGAGGATTAGCAAGAGTCCGAAAGTTCCGGACTTCTATCTCAGCTCTGCCACTTGTTAGCATTTCTATATTGAGGAGACCACTTAGCTCATCTGAGCTTCATCTTCTCTTTCAAAAAGGGCAACATGATACCCTGTTGGGGTTGCTGTGTACATTAAATGAGATATGTGTAAAACACCTGGAACATAATAGACCCTCAGTAAACACGAGCTCCTTTCCTCTCCTCCGTCCCCTTTGTCGCCACTAAAAATCTTCTCTGACCAAAATGGTCTGCTTGCTAAATCCAATCCTCCCTCTCTAGCATGTCTTCCCATAATGTCCACTCTTTCTCAAAGGTGTCTGGCATACTGTAAATCTCTTGAAAGCAGCGATTAGGCTGAGTCATCTATGTCTTGAGGCTCTGACCCAGTGCCTGGAACTGACCATCTGACACCTAGCGGAAAAGTGGAGGAGTGCATCCCAAGTAAAGAAAGAAACATCACAGCGGGGGTGGTTGTATTCATTTGGCAATGGCGCTTCTACTGGTGTCGTGACTTATTTACACATGAAGCTATTTACTTCTCCCATGCCGAGGTCACATCTTCAGGGAGGCGGTAAGCTCCCTGAGAGTACCGCCCCTGCTCCTAGGTTTAGGATCCTTACCTCTTTGACCAGCGCCTCACACTGCTAGGTACTCAGAGACAAGGTGCTGACTTGAGAAGGGAAATCACCTGACAAGTCCAAGAGCTTAGATTTTTAAATAAATTACAAAAGATATATATATATTTTTTCCCTCACATCATTTCTTTCTTTTATGGTAGGGGTAAACTTTGGTCTATTTGGGAGACCTGAAGTGCCTCAGCTTCCTTGAGGCTTCCTATCTCATATTTGGAATTTAATCCGGTGTTTGTTCAGCATCTATGTAGGGTCCAAGCAACTCTCGGATAATTTTTTCTGAGAAAGAAGCAGCAAACCTGGCCCCAAAGCCTCGATTTCAGTTGTGTACATTTAACGACAAAAAGAGCCACGTCGTCTCAGCTGGATAAAGCGCATGTCCCTAGGTGCACTGGCTGTGGGTCCTGCGCTGAGCTGGTTTTTAGTCATCTGCCTCGTGATCCCAGTGGCCATAGTCATCCCCTTCATCTGGCTCTTCAGTATCTCGTTTTCAAAAGAGGCCTCTTCCTCCTCTTCCTCCCGGATTACCTTCATTAGCTCAAGAAAGCTGGGAGGCGGGCCCTGATCCTTCAGCTCCCTCAGCCTGCACCACAGGACCTCGCTAAGGCTGGCCCCCGCCATCACCTGTTCTAGGCGGACCTGATCTGCGATATTCCTGGGGATGGCCCGTTTCTCCACGGCTCGCCGGAGCAGGGTTTCTAACCGCAACACATAGGCTGAGACCTTCTCCCCCTCCTCCTGATAGGTCTTCAGGTACTTCACCTGGGAGGTCCTGCGGCTCTCCAGGCTTCCAAACACTTGCTTAAATGCCTCCAAGCACTCTTCCACGCTGATGGCCGCGTTGTCCGCCTGCACTATATGCATGAGGTCCAGGGCGGGGCCGCGCAGGCTTCCCATCAACCACCGTTTCTTTTCTGCCTCTGCTACCGGCCACTCTTTGACGATCTCAGTGGCTTGTTCCAACCAGATTTCAAAGGGCTCTTCCTCGGGGGCGGGCATGGCACTCCCCGAGAACACTCTCAGTTTCCGGTATCTCATGGGCAGCAGAGGCTGAGGGGCTTGTGCTATCGCCTGCCCCAACCAATGAGCCAATAACTCTGGCGAAACACAGGACACGGCGGCCGGAGACACTCCCTCATGGCCGAGGGCTCGGAACATCCCCGAGACTGTCTGTCCCTCTTTTTCCAGAAAGACGTTCAGTCGTTCAAGAAATTCGGTGTCCTGGTTAGGGGTCTTAAAGATCACTTTCCAGATCCCCCCCTTTCCCTGAACCTCACTGGGTATCACCGAGACATCAATGTCCTCCATGAGCTCTAATAAGACTGCCCTGGCATTCTCCTGCTTCCTGAATATTTTGCCAAGCCGTCTGTACCTGCCCAGAGCCTTCAAAGTCTCCTGGAGAACCTCCTGAATCTCAGCCTCATCACAGTCCACTGGTATCCCCATAACCATCAGTGATTTCTGTTCATCCACACTCATGATCCTGCACCAGTCCTCCAACAGTGCCAGAGCCATCTTCTGAGTATTTGCTCGCTCTAACTCTACGGCTGCCGATTAGTTTGTGGTGCAAATACGCTGCCTTAGGACTCAGAATACCCTGCCTGAGCTCCTGAACTTCTACTCCACCCCTGAATGGGTCCTAGGCCACTCCCACAGCAGTCCCAAGGTCTTCTGGACCAATAACCCTTACTTGCCCAGTGGCAAGAACTCAGCACTTCCAGTTATGTCTCTAGACCTGACCCAAGGTGGCTGGTCGGTATCTCGGTTATGACAGTGCCATTCCCCTTGGCTCTGCAGTCCCGGGTCTGCCGTTGCTCTCTCCCAGATGCTAGCAGCCACCTGGTGCTGTTGACCCTTCTGCGAGTGCCCGAGGCACCTATAAGAGCTGTTTCTGCCACTCTCCCAGTCTTTGCCGCCTCGCCTCACCTCTCCTCTCGCTAGTCATGGGGAAAGGCCTCCACTCTGCACCCCTGCATCCCGAGCTCCCAGAGAGATGTGTCCCAGGAGGGTGACTTGGACTCCTAGTGAAACAATGGTCAGTTTTACCACACAGCCTTCTCCTTCCCGGGGAGCATCGTGCTTTGGCTCATGACGCAAGTGGGGGTAGGCCAAGGGTTCTGTCTCACATTGGATTTACATCTGCCCCACTCTGTCAGACCTCTTTTTTGCTTAGACTGACTTTTTTTTTTTCTTTTGGGGACCCTCCTGCAATCTGGCTTCCCCACCATTTGCTCATCAGGCATGCCAATTAATGTCTGAGCCCCAGTTGAGGACAGGACTCGAGATTTTCCCCACGTGAAGAACGAAATCAGATGTGGCTAGATACCTGTGTATGTGTTCCAGTTGTTCCGTGAGAGTCACGAGCTTATTTAGTCAGCTTCTAGAAAAGGAAGATGTCACCCAACTCCACACAATGGTGTGTCTGGGTCTGTCTTAGTTCCAGCCAAGCCAAGCTGCCCTGTTACACATAAATAACAATAATATATATTTATGGCTTTGATGATAGCCAATGATGACTATTAATGCACTTATTTAAAAAAATGACAATCCTTTACAATTAAATCTACTAAACAAATGGAGTTGCTGCATTTCTTTGATTAAAAAATACAATTAGAAATCACTCAAACATTTAAAACCAATTTAATATAGGTATAATAATTTAACTTATATACTATACTATAGGCATAACAATTTAGTATAGGTTTAACAATATTTTTTAAAGATTTAATTTATTTAAGAGAAAGAGCAAGTGAGAGAGAGAGAGAGCACAAGCAGGGGCAGAGGGAGAGGGAGAAGCAGACTCCCCACTGAGCAGGGAGCCCGATGCGGGGCTCGATCCCAGGACCCTGGGATCATGACCTGAGCCGAAGGCAGACACTTAGGCAACTGAGCCACCCAGGCGCCCCTAGGTTTAACAATTAAAGAAAGAAATCTCAGAACCAAGTTAGTTAAACTTGGAATTATGAATTCTCTTTTGTTATGTGCGGGCAGGCTTTGCAAATGCACAACTAGGTGTTTCTTTTGCTATGAATGTTAAAAATGCTTCATAATACTCAAGCTTGAATGGGTCATTGGAGGAAAAAAGAAAAACAAGAAGCACATCTGTGGAGAGTGGTGGAGACTGGGGGATGTAGAAAGGGAAGAGTTTCTACCGTCTCCCAGTTAGTCATGGGCTTGTGTGTTAAGGGGCTCGAATATTCTTCCGTAGGCCTAAAACATCCCCATCAGTCCAAATGGGGTCCATATGCCACAGATGTCAGCCCGTAGCTACGATGGCACCTGCTCTCACTGCAGGCACATTTTCCAAGTCCTTCTGGAAGGTGCAGAAGGCATGGCATGTGCTAGAGGGCCAGGAGGGCAAAATGTCAGATCTGACCTTCAGCCAGCAGCCCCAGGGACCTGAGCCCAGTGGCTTCTCCATGCCACACTTTCCCTCCTAAGATAAGGGGGTAACCTTCTCGTAATATTTAGAGGAAACAGGAGATGTAAAAAGGCACTGAATGCCCAGGAAGAAACATCTCCAAGGTCTACATAATAATGGCCATGCGGAGCTTAGGCTACCTTTGGCTGGCTGCTTCTTCCAAAGGCGATCTCTACCTGCAATGGAAATATTTGGACATGAAAAAAAAAGAAAAGTAAAAATCTTGTATTTTCTCATGTAAAGATGGGACAAGTTGGAAAAGGAATCAGATTTTCAGCTGTAACTGTTGGATCATTTAGCCAGATAGTGAGTGACCTTGGCCAACGCACCTCAATCTCTCTAAATCTCAGTTTCCTGCTCTGGAAATGGGTGATGATAAAAGCACTCATCTCACGGGCTCGCTCTGGGTAGGAAATGATGTAATTCGTGTGGAAGCACTTTATTCAAACGCGAAGCACATCTGGTTCAAAGTCCAAATGCATGCCTCCGGTTCTCTGGGCCTCCCAGGCCCTCCCCTCTCCTCTCGCAGTTCTCAGCGGGATCCTCTTTCCCACCTGTCATGGTGGGCTCGTCTTCAGACTGTGACTGGTTGTCCTCCAAATTTAACTCCATTCCCCAGACTGTCCCTCACGATGGGGGTGGGGGGAGGAGGGTATCCGAACTTAATCCTTCCAGGAGCAAGGGCTGACAATGGGAATGGATCCTCGGTCACGCTGTGCTGCGCGACGGTCTTGCGGTATACAGCTTCTCCAAGCCCAAACCCACCCTGGTTACTGAGCATGCCCAGATCTCCCTCCCCAGCCGCCAAAGGATGGGCATCATTCCTGCAGGATTTTGCCACTATGGAAGGCGGGGCGGGGCTGTAATCGCCCAGAGGCAGGGATTGATCCATGGAAAAGACATGGGGACAGGAATAAGCAATGGACTCTCAGAGACCGCGTTACCGGCACAAATCAAAATGCTCGTTATCTGCCCACCAACCCAGTAGCTGTAGCTGGTAGAGCCGCACATACACACCAAGTCCCACACACCTTTCCCCGGCGTGGCCTCACATAATTCAAGGCACAGTCACAGAGTGCACCCCATCCCCTACCCCACCACTGGACTCGCGCGCACGCACTTTACATCCCAGGCACTTGGCGTCTGGCAACCTGGGAAACCCCGCGGCTCTGGCGCAGTGCGCAACGGGGGCGGGGGATTAAGGCGGGGCACTCTGGGTGCGGAGAAGGGCTGGGGACTTGGGGAGTGGGCTTCAATCTGCGTCTTACCCTCTGTTTTGGCAAGGAAGGAGGGGCGGAAGATAACAAATCAAGACATTCTCCTGGGCCCTTCTTAGGGGTGCAGTGGCGCAGTTACGGCACACGACGCCTTCGGGTAATAGAACAGGTCTCTACCCACTCTTACTACAAGTTGCCGTTCGGCGCCAGAATTTGCAGACTGCACTTTTTGCTACACTCCCACGGCGCGTAGACCTATGTCTTTACCCACACTTCTCCCCCGCCTTTGCTACGCCCCTCTGCATTTCTCCCCGCCATGCTAGGCGCCCCCTACCACTGTGGGTGCAGTGAGTGAGAACCTTTTCGTTTCAATCTCTGCGTAGCCTACCAAGGCCCTTGCGTAACAAGGTTTGGTATCCCATGCCTCGTAAGGCCCCCACTTCTCCATATGGTCTGCCCCTTCCCCTCCTCCGGGTGTCCAGGCGTCAGTCGGTTCGTCCCTCTTTCCCCATCCATCAGCTCACACCCTGGGTAAGGGGGAGAGAACCCTCTCTCCGGCGGGCCCTTGCCCCTGGCCCACCTCTGCAATGCGGTGGGGGAGAGGCTCCTGGGCCAGGCAGGTGGGGGAGAGGGGCGCAGAGGCCAGGGGCTGCGCCCTCCGGTCCTCGCCCCTACGTGCCCTGCCCCATACTTACCCTGGCGCGGAGAGCGGTCAGCAGGCACTGTGCTCCGCATCCATTAGCGGGTGGTCTGGCCGCTTCACTTCCGGAGCGCGGGGCTCTTGGCGGCCCAGCCCTCCCCTCCCTCCCCTGCGCCGCGCCCCGCCCCCGCCCCGCCCGCGCCTCCCTCCTCCCGCCGCTGCCAGGAACTGGCAGCCTCTCTGCTCCCGCTGCCGCAGCGGCCGCCCTTCCAGACCCAACTTTGCTGCTCGCGGAGCTGGCGCGGCGGCGGGGGGCGTGGGCAGGGAGGGGAGAAAGCGGGGTCAGAGGGAGGGACCGCGAGGGGTGGGTCGCTTGCTCGCCAGCCCTCCTTCCTTTCTGTACACCTTGCAGTAGGCAGAGAGCGGCAGCCTCGGCAGCAACCAGGGGGTTTGTGCACTGAGAGACCGATTTAGGGACCGGCAGACGGACGGACGGAGAGGACCCTCCCCGAGCTCCCGCGCCATGGCCGAGAGGAAGCAATCCGGGAAGCCGGCAGAGGACGAAGAAGTCCCTGCCTTTTTTAAAAACCTGGGCTCAGGCAGCCCCAAGCCCCGGCAGAAATTCTGTGGCATGTTCTGCCCAGTGGAAGGGTCCTCCGAGAACAAGACCATCGACTTCGACTCGTTGTCTGTGGGCCGGGGCTCGGGGCAGGTGGTGGCTCAGCAGCGGGACGTCGCCCACTTGGGCCCGGACCCTCAGCCGGCGTACTCCCGGCAGGGCCGGCGCGCCGGCGGGGAGCCATCTGTTGAATCGAGCCGGAAGGTGGAGATCCGGCGGGCCTCGGGCAAGGAAGCCCTGCAGAACATCTACGACCAGGTTGGTATGGGGGTGGGGGTGGGGGTATTCGAGACGCAGGACCAGATGCGGGGTCGCCCCTCCCTCGCCCCCCTTCCAGCTCGGTGGAGAACCGAGGATCCCAGCGGGTCCACCGTCCTGCCTTGCTTGAATATTGCATCCTCAAATCTGTACATGCACCCCACCCTACTTGCCCCTTCTACGTACAGGGTGCGGAGAGGCTCGGGCTCGGCGGTGGGCGGCTACGCGCCCACAAAGGCTGCCAGAGCCTCCCTGGGCCTGGGAGGTGGGGGGTGGGGGTAACGGATGAACCGATCCCCGGTTGGGGGTCGTATGGTGGTGTGGGGGAGGGTTGAACCGATTCCATTCTTCTTAAATCCTTCCGGGCGGCTTCCGATTGCAGTTGTGGCTGAGTGCCCCACCCTTTTTTGATGCATCTCGGAGCGTGCAGTGGCGGGTTCGCATGCAGGCCCGAAGGCTCCCCGGGGTTCGGGAGGGGCGGGGGCTTCGACAGCCGCTCCCCGCCGCGCCCTGCGCGCTCTCCCACGATACCTTCTCCCTCGCCCTCGGCGCTCGCGTCCGGAGCCCGGAGGCCAGGACCATGGTCAGCGCCCCCGCGGACCGCCTGGGAGGATCTCCTCGCCCTACTCCTGTTCGCCGCGTGAAACGAGGGAGGCTGTGGAGTCACCCAAGGAACCCGAGACGCTCCAAATAGCCCATGTGGAGAACAAAGTTCCGCTAAGTATCTCAGCAAGGGCTTCCCAGAGTGCTCCCCCCCTGCCACTATTTGGGAGGTGCTTTGGGGATGGAGACTTAGTGGATTGTGTTCAAAGGGTGAAAAGAAAAGAAAAGGGGAAAATCCCTCACATTTTGAATAGATTGTCAAAGAGGGACTAGACCCCCTATACCGTGTTAATGGAGAAACAAAGAAGGCCAATTTGGCAAACCTTGATTTTAGAAGATATTTGTTATCTCTGGCCCTTGTGGACGGTGTGCATTTTAAGTGCGGTAGTCTTCTCGCATTTTTTTCTTTATCAGGGTGACCTTCATACTCGTGCATTTTTTTCCACATCCTTAATTTCTCAACCGATGAATTACAGTGTGAAATGTTTTAATACTTGTTTGCTGTTTCTCTCCCATGCCCACTGGTGAAGAGGAGAAATCAGTCAATGATTGATTATTGAATACCTATTGTGTGCCTTGCCTTGTGGGGCAGGGAGAAGGTTAGCTATAAAAAGTTCAAGGTGATTTCTTCTTAAGGGGCGTTCAGAGTAGTTGGGAGTGGTCTATACCTATTCCCTGAGTGAGTCCACCAACATTTATTTAGTATTCAGGTTGTGTGCTTACGGTGAACGCATGGAGAACAATTAAGGAGTTGGTGATAATGGCTGGAACACGTTACCGTTTCCTGACACAGCACAGAGTTTTGCAGCTTTTGACTTTTATTGCACCAATTCTAGGAAAGATAAACCATTTACTGTCATTTTCAAAAGGTGGGGCAATTAATTACTTAATTGGTTCCTCTTCCCCCAGCTCTGTCCTCTGATTTATTCATATAGGGGGTACCTGATATCTGTATTTCACTATGAGTCAACCCAAAGAACTTAATCCAGAAAACTCACCTGAATTCAAGTGATCAGACAACTGAAACAAAAGTTTTAAATAATGTAACTAATATTGAAACATGAGGGAGTGTGAAATACTTTCCCACGTGAATACATTGGATGAGGGCCAAACCATGATCATACAGCTTCATGGTTGTGTGAGTATCCTCATCTTTAACAAGTTGTGCTGGTAATCCTAATATCCTAAAGGGAGCAGAAAAATGCCTTGAGATAAGGAAGGGATTATTTTTAAAATGGCAGATCAAGGGACAGAGTTTGAGAACGGCAACCCCTATAATAATGGCAGTGAATTAAAACTCAGGTTTGAAAGGCAAAGTTTCATTAGGTTGAATAATACATCTCTTTTCCTGTCCATTTGGAAGCTTAGATGTTTGATCATCAGCTTTTTGTTTGAACACTCCCTGATTTTTTTTTTAAAGATTTTATTTATTTATTTGACATAGAGAGAGATAGCAAGAGCAGGAACACAGCAGGGGGAGTGGGAGAGGGAGAAGCAGGCTTCCCGTGGAGCAGGGAGCCCAATGCTGGGCTCCATCCCAGGACCCTGGGATCATGACCTGAGCTGAAGGCAAACGCTTAACGACTGAGCCACCCAAGCGCCCCGAATACTCCCTGATTTTAATAGACATTCAAAATTGTAAACCTAGGGTGCATGGAGGGGGAGATATGAAGAGGAAATACCCAACCAGAACCCCAGCCACTTTTAGCCTCCGTAACACCCACATTTGCTTTAGTTGCCCAGTTATTAGCAACAGAGGATGATTCTGCTTGGTTTTTCTGCAGCCTTCCCTGAATTTTCATTCAGTCTTGCCTTATCACATAAGGCAACATGTTCCTATGGGATTGGTTTCATTCATGACTAAGAGCACTTACCGGGATCAGTACTTACAGTGGTTGAATATTTCATGTCTATACAAGAGAGAAAAGGTATTTGGGGTGTGTGTGTGTGTGTGTGTGTGTGTGTGTGTGTGTGTGTGTGTATAACAATGGTGATTTTCAAAAGCACAGTTGGGCCCACCATTTTGATTGACTTGAGTAGCCATCACTTAATTTTCAGCTAATGAGCAATGTGACTGCCAGCATCTCAGTGCATTCCTGTCTGAAGCCTTGGGACAAGAGAGGAGGAGAACTAGAGTGAGTGGGCCCTGGGGTCCCTGGTTTGCACCACTTTCTTCCCCTGAATCTGTATTTATAGGTATTGTTAATGTATGGTTGGTCAGAAGTGGCTTTGTCCACCTGTAGCAGGGTGTCTGCTGTTCCTCTAGCAAGGCTTTGGGAAAGGAGGGAACAGGCTTCCTCAACCCAGATGCCATGTGGCTTGTGGGACATGGGTGTCTGCATTTGCATTTACAGGTGCTAGCAGGTAATCACCAGAAAAAATGGGTGTGGCTTGGGCTGGGATGTTAGGTTTTGGTGAAGGGAAAGAGCCAGTGTAGTGAATATGAATGAGGAAAGCTACCTCTTTACTCTCTTTTCCTTTGTGTCCTTTGTGAGGTCCACTTTGGGCTGCAGTGAGGTAAGATTGGTTATCATCTGTGAAGGACTCTGAGCCTCTTGGAAGAGAGAGCAGAAGGGCAGTGTTATTGGCCTAGTTCCCCCTTGCCTCCTCCCTTCCTCTTAGGAATTCCCTCTATTCTACCTCAGACACAGGTTAGCCAGGGAAGCTGGATCATGAGCATCTCTTCCAAAGGTGCTCCCAGGCCCTTCTTCCCACAGCAAACCTATGTGTCTGGGGAGTGATTCTCCATTTCTCCAGTGCAGGTGCCAATGAGTAAACTACATAGGAGTTCCACTGAACTTGACAAAATTCCCGTCTGTAAAATGCTTTTTGATATTCCCTGTCATTGTGTCTCCCCTCATCCCCTCTCCAAGTTGATTAACTCCCAGCCCTAGGTGCCCAGTGACCCTGCTGCCCTCTTACTGTTCAATGCTACCCTTACCCCATCCTGATGGTGATGCCCATTCTAGATCTTTCTTCCTCCAAAACAAGTTCTGAAATCACTCTTCTCCTTTGCCCTCACTTCTCCCATTCAAAATCCCTTCCTTATGTTTATCTTAGCTAGAAAGAAATCCCAATGATTAAAGGCTTCCGTCTGTTATGTGAATGACTGATACGTAGGTTGTCCCCAGAGATACTTGTCTGATAGTAGGCTAGCCTGTTCAATAAAATGAACACCTAGTTAGCCAGATATGTGGTAGAGATTTGGCTGGAAGCCAAGAACAAGGGCATTCATTTGATACTTTAGAGGCCACATTGTTTCAAAAGAGGAGACACAAATATAAACATTTGTATGTTCAGGATTCCAAAAAGCCCCATCTGGGATCAAAGGGAAGAGAAGGAAATGGTGATAATCCATAATTATTGGTTGCCCTTGATTTCCCAAGTAATTATGGAACTAATCATATAATTAGTTAAACTAAAAAAATAATTGTGGTGAAATACACGTAACATACAATTTATCTTGATCATTTTTAAATATACAATTCAGTAATGTAAATATACTCCTATTGTTGTGTAATCAGTCTCCAGAACTTTTCATCTTACAAAACTGGAACTCTGTGTCCATTAAACAGTAACTCCCCATTTCCCCTTCCCCCAGCTCGTGGTATCCACCATCTTACTTTCTGTCTCTATGAATTTGACTACTCTAGACACCTCCTATAAGTGGAATCTTACAGCGTTTATCTTCTTGTGACTGGCTTACATCACTTAGCATAATGTCCTCAAGGTTAAACCATGTTCTAGCATGTGACAAGACTTTTTTCTTTTTTTAAGGTTGAATAATATTCCTATAATTGGTTAAATTTTAATAAGTCATTGAGGATTGAAAATTTGTTGTACAATTAATAGATCTGCAATCAATTAATTGTGAGAGGAAGTAAGAAGGGTTACATTGGGGATGAAATAGACTCCTCCAGCCTGGGGCCTGAGACCTGAATAGAAGAAAACTCTCACCAACTAAACAGCGTCTATCATCTACCTCCCTTGTGGCTCAAGGGTGGAGAAGAAAATTGCTGTCATTGAACCTCCAGTGGCAACATCTGGTTGAATGTTGCATAGTTCACAAACTCGTGGGCCATGGGAATCAGGAACAGGCTGGGCATTTTCCTACCCTTGGTAAAGATAGGCCAGTTTTCTTGTGGGTCCTTTGGTGCCAGTGTCCCTCTCTCCTTGAGAAAGAAGGGAGAGTCAGAATTGATCATGGAGTTGAATGTACACTGCCACTGAATGTCAGAGCTTGAAAGAGACCTCATGATTATTTAACCACCTCATTCTAGCAGTGGAGAAAGCAATGCCCAGAAAAATCGTGCTTGGTCCCATGGAATTCAGGTGATGGTTTCAGCATTAGGATGGAGGCCTCTCACTGCCCAGTCCCACTCCTAAACCTTGTTATTTTGGTAGCATTTTATCTTAGATCTGTAGAATATATTATTTTGAAACTTGCATTATTTCTTAGAATGTGTAGAGTATATTATTTTGAAACTTGCTTGGACACCTTCTGATATAGGCATTTCCCCTTTTTGTAAGTAAGGACACTGAGATTTAGTGATATTTACTGACCAGTCCCAAGGTCTTGCTTTTTAGTAAGTGTATGACCTAGGATTTGAACCAAGGTTTCCTGACTCAGTGCTGTACTTCTTCTTCTTTTTTTTTTAAGATTTTATTTATTTATTTGAGAGAAGGAGAGAGAGAGAGAGAGTGTGTGAGTGGGGGGGAGGGGCAGAGGGAGAAGGACAAGCAGACTCCATGCTGAGTGTGAGCCATGACCCTGAGATCATGACCTGAGCTGAAATCAGGAGTTGGATACTCAATCGACTGCACCACCCAGGCTCCCCATCAGTGCCATACTTCTTGCAATACACCATTCTGTGGCTCCACTCCACTGCCAGAGATGGTTAGTGAGTTTAAAGGTATAATTTAGTTTTGTAGGCGAAATATTTCATATCCCATTAAACTTCATATGTTCTATGCGGTAGGCCCTGTGCTAAATGCTTTATGTGTGCTATCTTATTAATCCTAAGGTAACTCTATGAAGTAGGTGCTACTGTTATCCTTATTTTGCAAAAGAAATATCTGAAGGTAAAAGAAACTTGCAAAGCAACTTGCTAACTAAAAACCAGAGGCAGGATTTGAACCCAGGTCCATGTGACTGACGAGCCTTTTAATCACTGTGATGTACTGAATTGCTTTCTTTATTAATCATTCTTTTCTCATTTTATCTCCAAAGAATTAACTATTACAAAATAGTTCTGAGTGCCTACTTTGTTTTCTGTTTTGCAGTGTACTTTTTGATGCCATTTATAAAAAGGACTGTTGATCTGTCTTTATGAATGTGCCCTAAACTGCTGATATTCTGTCCATCATTTTTTTTTAACACAAGAAATATCTTCAACTATCGCTGGGACAGAGGCCAAATCTGACAATGTGAATGACATGCTTTTCTAAGATTAGAGCAATGTGATGACAGTGTGATTTTTCCACTTGATGTAAATCATGAACTACAAGCAAATAATGAGGGAACCATCAATAAAAACATTGGCGGACGGGCTGACGGACACTTGAATTTGGCTGGCTCCAGCCCGTGGCAAAGGCTGGTAGCGTAGGCCAAGAGCTGCACACAAATAGTGCCTTGAAGGGGAAGCATCTGGTCTTGAAGGTGGTGGCTTGGGGTGTGTTTTTGAAACATGTATAGGCAGCTTGCTTGGTCTCTGATTTCAAGGCAGCTCTCTGGGGGAAAGAACTCTGAACTAGGAGTCAGGAAACCTGGCTTGTAGTCCTGGCTCTGCTGCTCACTAGCTGAGCCACCTCACAGTCACCTAACCTGAGCTGTCATCAGGAGGGGCCTTAATCTCCAAGACTCCTTCTCTATTTCCACTAAAGCCTCTGAAAGAAACTGATGCTGTCCCCAGCCGTTCTTTCTTTGTTTTTTTCAGAGTTGAGGTAAAATTCATGTAACATCAAATTCTCCTTTAAACCATTTTAGTCTACAATCCAATGACTTCTAGGACATTCACAGTGTTGAGCAACCATTTAATTCCAGAACATTTCATCGCTCCAAGAGGAAACCCCATATCCATTAAGTGGCTACCCCCCAATACCCTCTCACCCCAGCCTATGGCGACCACAAATCCACGTTCTGTCTCCATGGATTTGCCTGTTCTGGACATTTTGCATAAATGGAATCCTACAACACGTGGCCTTTTGTGTCTGGCTTCTTTCATTCAGTGTCATGTTCTCAAGGTGAAGCCATGTGGGAGCGTGTGTCAGTCCTTCCATCACTGAACAGAATTCCATTGTTTGTATATATCACATTTCATTTATCCATTCACCAGTTTATGGACATTTGGGTTGTTTCCATTTTTTGGCTTTTATGAATAATACTGCTGTTAACATTCTTTTACAAGTTTTTGTTGAAACATATGTTTTCAGTTCTTTTAGGTGTATACCTAGGAGTGGAACTGCTAGATCATATGGTTATTCTATGTTCAGCTTTTCGAGGAGCTGCCAGACTGTTTTCCACAATTTTACTTCCATTTTACATTTCCCCCAACAATGTACAAGGGTTCCAGTTTCTTTCTGCACATCCTCCACAACACGTTGTTTCCCCCTTTTTGGATTATAGCTGCCCCAGGGGTTGTGAAGTGGTATCTCATTGTGGTTTTGATTTGCATTTTCCCAGTGACTAATGATTTGAGCAGCTTTTCATGTGCTAGTTGGTCATTTGCATACCTTCTTTGGAAGAATGTCTATTTGAATTCTTTCCACTTTTTAAAAAATTGAGTTGTCTTTTTGTTGTTGCGTTGTATGAGTTTTTTCTTTTTTTTAAAGATTTTATTTTTAAGTAATCTCTACACCCAATGTGAGGCTTGCACTCAACAACCCCGAGACTGTGCTCTACTGATTTAGCCAGCCAGGCACGCCTACAAGTTCTTTATATATTCTGGATATCAGACATATGATTTACAAATATTTTCTCCCATTGTTTTTTTTCTTTTTTTAAGATTTATTTATTTATTTTTGAGAGAAAGCGTGCTCACGAACAGGGGTAGGGGCAGAGGGAGAGGGAGAGAGAGAGAGAATCTTAAGCAGGCTCCATGCCCAGCACAGCGCAGAGCCCCATAGGGGGCTTGATCTCATGATCCTGAGATCACAACCCAAAAGTTGGGCGCTTAACCAACTGCCCCACCCAGGCGCCCCTATTTTCCTCCCATTCTCTGGGTTTTTCACTTTCTTCATATGTGCCTTTTGACGTACAGAAGTTTTTAATTTTGATGAAGTCTGATTTATCTGTCTTTTCTTTTGTTGCTTCCACTTTTGGTGTTAATATTATTCCTGGCTATTCTCAAAACTACTGGATCAACTGAAATCTAGCAAAGAAGTTCCAGGGCCTCATTTCTTAGAATGATAATCATGTAACTATATCCGTTGCTTTATGGGAGTTTTGAAATCTATTTAGAATAGTATTTACAATAGGTCAGTATTCTTGAGTGTTTTGTGTACTGCCTAAGTCTGATCTATTTCATGATCCTGTTCATATAAAGAAATTTCTTTTTTTTTTTTATTTTATTTTTTTAAAGATTTTATTTATTTATTTGACAGAGAGATAGAGAGAGAGCACAAGTAGGCAGAGAAGCAGGCAGATGGAGAGGGAGAAGCAGGCTCCCCGCAGAGCAGGGAGCCCGATGCGGGACTCGATCCCAGGACCCTGGGACCATGACCTGAGCCGAAGGCAGCCGCTTAACCGACTGAGCCACCCAGGCGCCCCATATAAAGAAATTTCTTTCCTGTGTGTGTATTCACACGTATATTTGGTATTTTATAATAAATATATATATATAATTATGTAAATTTATATATACACACAAGTTTTCAACTTCATTTATATATATAATGTATATAAATGTAAATATAAATATATATCTCTCTCTCCGATGATTTGGGAGCGGCAGGGATGGTGTTGAGGAGGGCAATGACTAACAAGCTGAATTTAGGAAAAAATAAATTTGAGAAACAAATTGAGTTTAATTTTTATTTTGTTCTATTTTTTTTAGAAATAACATGACAGAGTACCATATTTATTGTAGATAACAGTCATGCGCATTTTTTTTTTTTTTAAGAAAGAAATCCTTGATAACCTGATTATCTAGAAATAAGCATTGATAACATTTTGGTATATATATATATTTTAAAGATTTTACTTATTTATTTGACAGAGAGACACAGTGAGAGAGAGAACACAAGCAGCGGGAGTGGGAGAGGGAGAAGCAGGCTTCCCACCGAGGAGGGAGCCTTATGCGGGGCTCGATCCCAGGACCCTGGGATCATGACCTGAGCCGAAGGCAGATGCTTAACGACTGAGCCACCCAGGCGCCCCTCATTTTGGTATATTTTTTCCAGTCTTTATACTCCCACCAAAAATGAATGAGAAATACTGTTTTTCAGCATTTCTAGTATCACTGGGTATTATCATTTTTATAGATATTTCCCAAATTTGTAGGTGATAAGTGGTATCCTGCTTTTTGCCAGTTTTCCTATTAAAGCATTCATATTTAAACACTGATTTGTAAAAATTCTATATTAGAATGTATCCACTTCAATGTCAACTTGTTACACATTTTTTTCCTAGTTTGCATCTGATTTTTTGTGGCTTTTATATTTTGACATCCAAATTTAAATTTTGAACTTAAATCAGTTTGTTTTTTCTGATATGTTCCTGCCTTTCAAGATTATTATTTACTTACATTTTCTTCTAAAACCTTTTTGGATTCCATGTTTATATTTAAATCTTGCAATTAAATTTTCAATACCTTGAAATAAGGTATAACTTAATTTTCCGAATAGTTAGCCTATTGTCCTAATGTCATTTAGTCAATAATTGATGTTTCTCTATTTATTTTTTATATACTCCGCCTTTTCCATATGTCTGGATATGAGTTTTGGCTTCCTGCTGTTGCACTGATCTGCCTTACTAATGTGGTGGTTCAATACTGCTTTAGTTACTGTTGCTTTTAAATATTTTTACTTTTTTCATTTTTGCTACCATTCAACTGCCTTTTCCATGAAAGATATTTTCAATTACAGAAAGCTGATATAATTTTTACCAGAATTATATGAAATTTATCTAGCGAACTAGAAGATATATTTAATTTTTAAGATAGCAAGTCTTTCTACCTAAGCTTATAGTATGGGCTTGCCATTTTTTTTTTTTTTCCAGGTATTTTGTTCTATTCCTCTGAAAATTTTTTTTACATTTATTCCCGGTGCTTTGTTGTTATTGTGACTATAATTGCCATTATATTGTGTAGTTTACATTCTGTGTGACTCTTGAGTTTTATATTAATTAATAATAGAGTGCCTTATTCTACTTGCTCTTGGCTCTAGTATTTTCCAGTTGATTCTCTTGGGACAGTTTTATTACCTGATATTACTTTTATGTCTTTTTTCTACTGCCTTTACTTATTATTTCTCTTCTGTGTCTGACTACATTGGTTAGAGCTTTAGAACAATGTTGGATAATGGTGGCAGCATTGGGGCCCCCTGTTTGATTTCTGACTTTAATGAGAAGGCCCCTATACCTTCACTAATTTTTGAGAGAGATATCTGTCACGTTAAATAATCATTGAATTCCTACTTGAGCGTCCTGGTAGCGTCCTTCAGCCAGCAACCCCCAGGAGTGCACTTGTAGTTGAATGAGCTGGGTTTATTACTTGCTGTAGTGAGGGAGAACACACACCATGGGGAACCATGGGGCATCTCCGTAAGAGGGTATTCGAGAGAGATTATTTGGGTTTCAGTGGGGCTTGGGGGAGGGTCCAAGGAAATGAAGGTTCCCTCTGGGCTGGGGCTGCCAAAAAGGAAAGCAGTTCTATGATTTGATATCTCACTAAATCTTACCTGTACAAGGACGGATTAGACAGAGGTGGAGCTGTGACTGGGAAAAAAGCAGCAGGCACTTAGAGCATTTAGGAGAGGGGGATTTGGTACTTTGCGACTTGGACAAGGTTTGTATTTTATCAGACATGATCATGGAGGGGTCTCGTTTTTGTCTTGATCCATCATGGTCACTGAGTGGTCTGATGTTAATAATACTCTGTGAAATTTATGTTCAACAGGACAACACCCAGGCCAGCTCTTGGCAACTATTTTCTGTTTCTCAGCATACTGTTAAAACCAGGGTTTGATCTGATAGATCATCTATTGTGTTTCCTATCCACCAATATTTTCCTACCCTCTACTGAAGATGCCAAATAGTTTCTTGAATGTTTTCCCCCCACCCCCCATGATACCTGCTATCCTTGTTCTGTAATAATTTTTGGTAAGCTTGCTATTTTTTTTTTAAATTGTGTTCTTACCTTCAATTAAAGTGAGATCCCATCAGACTGCATGTTTTTAGCAGAGGGATGTGTGAACTGACTACATGCACCATTGAATCTTCTTTATTAGGCTTATAGTTTGAGGCTTGATTTGAGCACCAGCTGCCTGTCCCATTCCCATTTTCTGGAGCTGCGTCGGCAGACTTTGGCTTTCACACTCCAGTGAAATTTCAAAAATAAATTTGGGGAACAACCTAAGGGTTGCCAAATTTTTATTTTGCCAAAATAGGGACACTAAAGAACCAAACCAAACCAAACAAAAACATTACTACACAGTATCATCTCCTAACACGAAGAACAATTTAGCACCAAAACCATTAAAGGGAAAATAATTCTAGGATTTAGAAGTATGCATAAATTGAGCTTTATGAAAAATTACATGTCTTGTCCTTGTTTTTCTTACTTTGACCTAGGTGTCTGAGCACTTTGCCCCAGGCAGCCTGGCATCAGCTACCAGACCAGCATTGGTGGAGGCAGTCTGGTCTATCTCTTACTTCTCCTCGTCTGTCCTTTCCTGAGTAGTCTCTTTCTAGAAGTTGTTATCTCTGTTGGATAAAGGAACACCTCTTGCAGGCTAGTATAGGCAGTTGTTTTCAAATGCACCTGGGATTTGTTACAACCGGTGTGGTGAGATGCACAGCATGGAAATGGCTGTCATGAAGGAAGAGGTTTTTATCCTCGTGGATCCCTAGAACAGGAGACAGAGCATACGCACAGGGCTACAAGGGGAAGCACCAGCATTAGTCAGGAGGCAGTGGGATGAGGGGAAGACAAGGCAAGAGCCATTATTGTGGTTTCTGGGAAGGAGCACGCAAGGCAAGGAAAACAGGCTTAGTTTGGATAATTTTAGTGGGCCCTGGGGCATAGGGGCTGTTCCTGGTTGTCTGAAACTTGGCCCTGGGGTGATGAGGGCAGGTGGACAATGGCCTTGAGTTTAAGTGCTTCAAAAAAGAGGTAGATGGCTGTATGGGTTCTTGATTGATTAGTTTGCATATGAAAGGTGCACTCCCAGGAGAGTCTAGGAATGTAGGAAATTGACTAGTCCTGCAAGGGGCAGTCTTTCCAGGGTCAGTAAAGCCCCGGATGTCCTAGCACCAGAAATACAGAACATAAGAAGACATGATTGAATACAATACTAGCTGGCAATAGTAGACTTAAGAATATTACAAGATTCTGGACTTAGGCGTCTGTTGGTCTTAGGTCTACAGAATTACTGGGCACTTTCGTGTTTGTACATTCTTCATTAGTATTTATTTGGAATGTTCTATCTGTGATTTCTGGCCCAATGCCTTTTTAAGTCTGGAAATCCATAATTTGACTTTTAAAAACTTGATGCGTGTTCAGAGTTATAGTCATAATCACTAAAAGCAATGGAACCCAAACCTGCTCATTCACTGCTGGGCCTTCTTATTTATTTATATAAATGAACTACATTTCTTACAGGGCATATGATCATGCCAAAGCTGGTAGTGAAGATAGCTAGGAAAAAAAATCAACCGCAAAAAAACTCTCATCTACAGTTTTGCACCCTAAATTTCCTCCAACTTCAATGACAGAATTTGCAAAAGCAGGATTTCCGGGCAGGATCAGCTTGACCTCCTGACCATGAGTTCATCCAGGGGCAGTGAACCCGCTAATCACAGCTTTATCACAGCTCCCTCAGCTTCACCCCAGTACACCAGCAAAAGGGTATCTTTGTAATGCTCTTCTTGAAATAACCTTTAACTGGTCTGTGGTATCCTCATGAAGGTGTGGGCTCGGGAAGTTATCTTGCAGGATTCAGGAATTAAGACCTGCATGGAATTACCCAAGTTGGAAACCAGAGGAAGCAAGGCAGAGATAGTCTACAAACTTCTCTAACCCAACAGGACCTAGGGCTGCTTTTAGAATTCTTTAATATTTAGCATTCTCACCACTTGGTTCTTTCTCCTTCCTTCCTTTCAGCCATTTAATTAGGATGATGTACTTCCGTGAGAAAACTACTCCCGTGTTGTGTGTTGCACACTCAGTTCTTAAGGTTTCCTTGAATGTCGCTGGAGAACTTAGTGTATAAAAGATTAGGGTGACTGTACCACATTACAGAGAGCCTTTTGATTATACCAGATGGTGACTTCGAGCAAATCACCTATTTCTTTTAGACCTGCTTTCTCATTTGAAAAGTGGGCATCAACATAGTGACCTCACGGGTTACTGTGAAGACTGGTGGGTATCGCATGTAAAATGCTTGGCCTAAGTAAGGAGATGGACACATGTATGAAATTAGAGCACCCTTTGATGGGGTCCATAGCAAAGGTACGGAAGTGCTGCTGTGGAAATGCCAGGGTGGGAAGGGTTTATTTTCTGTTAACTTACAGTGACAAATGGCAAATGGACTTTGAAGCCTTTCCAGTACAAAGACAAATACTCGACATCTTCTCTACACTCAGATCTTACACACTCTCCATCTCCCTTCTGTCAGTGGTTGACTTCGCTTTATTCACTGGGAGGTCGGGGGGGTACAAGTCTTGAGAGAGGAACCCACGAATCTTCTTACCACTAAATATGTCACCTTCTATCACTGGTACTATCCCGCCCTCCCACTGCTCACAGCAGAAGAAAGGTCCCTACTATGTCTCTGGCCATCTGCTTACCTATGGCCTGAATACATCACTTCCTACCTCCTCAAACTGTCCACCCTCATCACCTCTACCGCGTTGTTTCTACCACATACCAACATCCTTGAACACCTCCATTAAAAAATGGCAACAACGAAACTCACAGAATCCTCTCCTGACTCCGCAGTCTCACACAGATCTATTATTTTTCTATTCCTTTTCTTAGCAAACTTTTCTAAAGTCTTACCTGTATTTGCTGTCTCCATTTCTTCAGCTCCCAATCACTGTTTAGAAAATGAACTTTCTGGGGGCGCCTGGGTGGCTCAGTCGGCTGAGCATCCGACTGTTGATTTGGGCTCAGGTAGTGATCTCAGGGTAGTGAGATCGAGCCTGGCATGGGGCTCCGCAATGAGCGTGGAGTCTGCTTGAGATTCTCTCTCTCCCTCTGCTCCTCCCCCAGTTCACATGCTCTCTCTCTCAACAAATAAATAAATAAATAAATAAATAAATAAATAAATAAATAAAAATCTTTTAAAAAAATGAACTTTCTGTACATCACACAAATATATTATTAAACACAGAGATATGGCTAAAGCCCACTTCGATCACTCTCCCCATCCTGTCTCTCCCCTGACTGGAGGTCACCAAGATTTATGTGTTGCCTTGTATCCTTCCAGCCCCATTTCCACGTATTTACATGTGTTATATGGCCTTGCAAAAATGTGTAGTCTTATTAGTGTGTTTGTTTTACCTAAATGATACCACCCTATATCATCAATTTGTTTCTTTTCTCTCTTTGTGTTTCAGAGGTCTGTGTTAGTATATAAAAATTATATTAGTTTACATAAATTTATATTCTTTTAGCTTCTGACTCTATTAATAATTGCTAATATTTATTGTGGGCTGGCCATGTCCCATGTTTTACATGTGATTACTTATTGAGGTCTTTCAAGGACGCTGGGGAGTAGGATTTATTGTCTCCATTTTAAAAAAAGATTTATTTATTTATTCTGGAGAGGGAGAGAGAGTGAGAGCGGGGGGAGGGGCAGAGGGAGAGGGTGAGAATCTTAAGCAGGCTTTCCGCCTAGCTCCAGCCGGTCACGGGGCTTGATCTCACCACCCTGAGATTAGGGCCTGAGCCAAAATCAAGAGTCGGCTGCTTAACCAACTGAGCCATCCAGGCACCTCTACTGTCTCCACTTTAATGAGGAAACTGAGGCAGAAAGAGACTAAGTGACTTGCTTAATTAAGGTTATGTGCTCAGTAAATGATGGCGTTAGGGTATAAAATCAGGCACTTGGCTCCAGAGTCTGTGTTACTTATCATGACACTATTCTACAGTATGGATATACTGTGGCTGATTTAGCTGTGTTTTTGTTGTTGTTTACAGTGTTTATTAATAATAAACAATGCTTCAGTGAGCATCTTGCACATGCTTGCTTGCTCGTGCAGGGGACTGTGTTTCTTGATGGTAGACACTGGAGAGTAAAAGTTCTGGGTCATGGGATGAGCACATTTAGCATCATTATGGATATTGTCAGATCCCCTTTGAGAGGGACTCTCCATTTTATATTCCCACCAGCCAGATAGGAGCATACTTTTTTCCTTATCATTTCACCAAAATTTAAAAAATTTTGCAATCACACAGGTTAAAAATGTTATCTCATAAATTTCACTTGTTTTTTCTCTTTAAAAAAGATATATCTATTTATTTTGGGGGCGAGAGAGAGAGAAGGTGCGGGGGGAGGGACAGAGGGAGAGAGAGAGAGAATCCCAAGCAGACTCCCCACTGACCCTGGAGCCCAACACGGACTCACTCTCACTACCCTGAGATCACAACCTGAGCCGAAACCAAGAGTCAGCTGCTTGACCAACTGCGTCACCCAGGAGCTCCAATTTCACTTGTGCTAGTGGGTGGAACATCTTTTTGTACAGTCACATTATTTATGGTGTTCTTTTATGGTGTTTATAATTTTTACCTGTTTTTCTATTTGTCTTTTTCTTTTCAATTTGTAAGAGTTTACCTATGTGGGATACCACAGCTCACTACAGATCACTTCCATATGGCTTCTGTCTCTACTGAAACTCGTTAAGGTCATAGTATCCTTCATATAGTGGCTTCAGTAGATCCTTCTCTGTCGTTATCTTACTCTGTAACTCAGTAGCTCATGACCATGCCATGCCGGCAGTACTGGGTTTGAGGCTATCGGGGCTGGTAAAGGAAAAACATGACCGCTAGATGGCAGTAGCACGCAACAGTCTTATTTGGGAGGGTCCTTTGACAAGTTGCCCGGGAGGGGAAGTCGCTCAGAGCAGGAGACCTTCCGGGGACAGAGGTGGAGCCACCATCCAGAAGGGGAAGAGGGCAAGGGAACTCCTGGGGGAGACGGACATACTATGTGGCGAGGTTGGGATTTCCATGTGATGTTCCTCAGCAGCACAGTGGCTCGTCTCTGGGTCAGAAGGCTTCAAAGGGTAGTAGCAGCTTGGGGTTGTTTGCTTTATAGCCCTGAGGGTTGGTTTATCTGTGGCTAGCGATATTGGGTGCGGTTTTGTGGAATCTGCAAAGCAGGCAGGCTCTAAATGGCTAAAAATATGCTTTACACAAAATATACTTACAGCAATTAGATGTGTGAAAATTTGAGTTTGGTGCTGGCGGCCTTTGAGCCGGAAGTCCCGGTGTACTGTGAAGAAAAAACAACATAGGGACCGCTGTATAGGGGCCGTCCGTAACCCATTTACCTAACACTCTTGGCAAACACTCTTCTGATTTATATGATGCTGCGGTCAGCTTCTCTTCCTAATCACCTCTCTCTTAATGCTTTTTGCTGATTCATACCTTCCATCTGTCCTCTAAATCAGTGATTCTCAAATTTTTTTTAAAAGGATGCCTTTAAGGGCGCCTGGGTGGCTCAGATGGTTAAGTGTCTGCCTTCGGCTCAGGTCATGATCCCGGGGTCCTGGGATCGAGCCCCGCATCGAGCCCCACATCGGGCTCCCTGCTCGGCGGGAAGCCTGCTTCTCCCTCTCCCACTCCCCCTGCTGGTGTTCCCTCTCTCGCTGTGTCTCTCTCTGTCGAATAAATAAATAAAATCTTAAAAAAAAAAAAAATAAAAGGATGCCTTTAAATTCTGAAAAATTGTGGTCCCCAAAGAGCCTTTGCTTTTGCAGGTCCTATTTCTCTATATTTACTGTCTTAGAAATTAGGACAGGGGAATTAAAGTATATTTATTCATTTATTTAAAAATAACAGTACTAAACCCATTGCAAGTTAACATAAATAACATCTTTTACATGAAAAGTGACTAAAGAACTTTCTGATATATTGATTTTGTTTTCATCATCTTTAAGTGTAGACAATATACTATATGTCTAGAAATCGAGTCTTTTAATCTTTTTTAAAGCCAACAATCCTTCCTTAGATATAATAAAATATTATAAATAACTTTTATTTTAGGATGAAATATTCTAAGTAATAACAGCCCAAGGTAAAATTTAAAAATTTAGAAAATATTTCAAAATTTTAAAAAACATTATTGTAAAACAAGGAAACAGAGTATACTTAGTTCTAGTTATGTTCCCACATGGGTTCAAGGAAACTCTGGGATTTCAAAATAACTGTTTGTTGAATGATAATGAGACTATGGAGATTATAGTAGGTGTAACTGATGATAGCTGGCAAAAACAGAGTATAAGTCCCAAGAAAAGAACAAATCTCTAAAAATACACATATTCGTACTTAAACCTACTACTTTAGAAAATTCTAGAAAACATAAGGATGCATAAGAATATATTCAAGTAGCTGTTGGAACCATGATACTATCACACATCATACAGCCTTTGGAGAACCCTACTGTATCCTCATGAGAGAATGGAGTTGAAAAAGACAAATTACATCTTAGTATTATTATAATAGTAATAGTTCTGATCTTCTAGACCCCCCTGCAGGAGTCCAGTGCTGGAGTGAGTGCCTTAGGACTCAGACTAGAGCCTAAATCCTCTATGTCTACCTAGATGATGTCCTCCAAACCCACGGCTTTAAATACATGTGTTAATGACTTGAAATTTGTATCTCCAACTTGGACTTATCCACTTGCCTACTCAGCATTTTCACCTATATATCTAACAGACATCTCAAAATTAACATGCCCAAAACAGAACTTTTGACTTCCCCTAAATATGCTCATCTTCCAGTCATCATCAATGCATTGTACCACCAACATGAAGGTGCAAGTTCAGAAATCACAGTACACATCCAGTATGTTTCCCTGTTCCTCATCCCTTATATCCATCCCATCAGGAAGTTTGTAGGGTTTACCTTCATAACAGTTAAAATCCACTGACTCCTCCATCTCTACACTTCCCACTTGGTCCCAGCTACCATCTTGTTTCACCTGGACCATTATTACTGTTGATTAACTCTTGTGCTACTATAATCCAACTGTCCCACAGCAGCTACAGTGATTTTTTTTTTAAAATGCAAATTAGATTGTGCCATTCTTCTACCTCAACTCGTTCTGGCTTTAGTGTTAGTTTCCCATGATTTGGCAATTGCCTTCCATTCCAACCACATTCAGATCACTCATCCCCTTCTTTATTATCCTCCAGTTTCTCAGATTCTTTTCTTTTCCTTGAACATGGCAATCTCGTTCTCATCTTTCAGTCTTTGTATCATCTCTTCCCTCTACTTGAATTGTTCTTTCCTCAGTTCTTTGCATGAATAATTCTTTCTTATGCTTCAGGTCTCCATTTTAATGTCACCTTTACAGCGAGCTCTTCCTACAGAAAGCCCTACAGAAAGGCTGCCCTTCATCTAAACAGTGCCGTCAGTAGAAATATGATGGGATAGGTAACTTCACGCTTTCTAGTAGCCACACTGAAAAAGTAAAAAGAACTATGTGAAATTAATTTTAATAATAAAATGCACTTGACCCAAATATATCCAAAATAATGTAATTTCAATATGCAATTGTTATAAAATCATTAATGACTTCTTTTTTTAAAGATACCTAGAATTTGCTTTATTTATTTATTTAATTTTTTATTTATTTTATTTGAGGGGGAGGGGCGAGGGGCAGATGGAGAGAGAGAGAGAGAATCCCAAGCAGGCTCCACACCCAATGCGGAACCTGACGCAGGGCTCGATCTTACGACCCTGAAATCATGACCTGAGCTGAAGCCATGAGTTGGAAGCTTAACTGACTGAGCCACCCAGGTGCTCCATTAATGACATCTTTTGCTCATACTAAGTTGCTCATTCTTTTGCTCATACTAAGTTGTTTTTTACTCATACTAAGTTTTTTTTTAGCTTTACTGAGATATAATTGACATACCTTGTGAAACTTTAAGGTATACAATGTGATGACTTGATATATGTGTATAGTGTAAAATGATTATCACAGTAGGGTTAGTTAACATCTCCATTACATCATATAATTACTGTTTCTTTTTTGGGGGCAAGAACATTTAAGATTTCCTCTCTTAGCAACTTTCAAATATATACTAAAGTATTGTTAAGTATATCACCTTATTCATTTTATAAAAAGAAATTTGGACCCTTTGAACAATATGTCCCCTACTTCCCCCACCCCAGAGCTCTTGGCAACCACCATTCTACTCTCTGTTTCTATGAGTTTGGCTTTTTTAGATTCCACATATAAGTGATATCATACAGTACTTATCTTTCTCTGTCTGACTTACTTCACTTAGCATCATTATGCCCTCAATGTACATTTGTGTAATCACAAATGGCAGGACTTCCTTCTTTCTCATGACTGAATAATATTCCTGTGTGTGTGTGTGTGTGTGTGTGTGTGTGTGTGTGTGTGTGTATCACATCTTCTTTATCCATTCATCCACAGATAGGTGCTTAGGTTGTTTCCATATCTTGGCCATTGTGAATGATGCTGCAATGAACACGGGAGTGTAGAAATCTAGCTAGTGATTTCATCTTCTCTAGATGTATACACAGAAGTGGAATTGCTACATCATATGATAGTTCTAGTTTTAATTTTTTCAGGAACCTCCATACTGTTTTGCATAGTGGCTGTACTAATTTACATTCCCACCAACAGTATACAGGGATTCCCTTTTTCCACATCTTTGCCAGTAATGTTGTCTCTGGTCTTTTTGATAAGTATTTTCATAGGTGTGAGGTGATATTTTATGGTTTTGATTTGCATTTTCCTAATGATTAGTGATGTAGAGCACCTTTTCATGTACCCATTGGCCATCTGTATAAATGTCTAGTCAGTTTCTCTGCCCATTTTTAAATCAGTTTTTCTTTGTTTTTGCTACTGAGTTGCATGAGTTCCTTATATATTTAAGATAGTAACCTCTTATCAGATAGATAGCTTGCAAATATTTTCTCCCATTCTGTAAGTTGCCTTTTTATGTTGTTAATTGTTTCTTTTGCTGTGCAGAGAACATTTTAGTTTGATGTAGTACCAATTTTTGAGTTTTGCTTCGTTGCCTGTGCTGTTGGTGTCCTATTCAAAATATCATTGCCAAGACCAATACTGAGGAGATTTTTCCCTTTTTTTCTTCTAGGAATTTTACAGTTTTCAGTCTTATATTTAAATCTACAATCCATTTTGAGTCATTTTTTTGTGAATACTGTAAGTTAAAGGTCTAATTTCATTCTTCTGTATCTGATTATCCAGTTTTTCTAGCATCATTTATTTTAGAAATTATTCTTACCCCATTAAGTATTCTTGGTTTCCTTGTCAAATATTTCTTGGCCGCCTATGACTAAATATGAATATTTTTCCTGGGCTCTGGATTCTGTCCCACTGGTCTATGTGTCTTTTTAAGCCAGTACCATACTGTTTTGATTTTTATGGCTTTGTAATATAGTTTGAAGTCAGGAAGTGTGATGCCTCAGCTTTGTTCTTTGCAAGTTTGCGTTGGCTATTTGCAGCCCTTTTGTTGTTCAATATTAATTTTAGGATTGTTTTATTTCTATTTCTGTGGAAATGAATCTGTAGATGACTTTGGGTAGTGTGGACATTTTAACAATATTAATTCTTCTGATGCATGAACACAGGATATCTTTTCATTTATTTGTATCTTCAATTTCTTTCATCAAGGTCTTTTGGCGTACTGATCTTTTACCTCTGTGGTTAAGGTGGCTCCTTTGCTATTATGAATGGGATTGCTTTATTTATTTCTTTTTCAGATAATTCATTGTTGGTGTATAGAAATAAAATTGATTTCTGTATGTTAACTTTGTATCTTGCAACTTTACTGAATTCCTTGATTAGTTCTAATAGATTTATTTGTGGAGTCTTTAGGATTTTTGATACAAAAGATAATCAAAAAATTATCTGCAAACAGATAATTTTGCATTTTCTTTTTCAATTTAGATGCTTTTTATTAATTTTTTTCTTGCCTTATTGCTCTGGGTAGGACTTCCAGTACTAGGAGGTATTGAGTATGATGTTAGCTATGGACTTGTCCTATATGGCCTTTATTATGTTGAAGTACGCCCTTCTTGTTATTGTTTCTGTCATGAAAGGATATTATTTTTCTTATCAAAAGCTTTTTCTGCATTTATTGAGATGATCATATAAATTTTCATCCTTCATTGTGTTAATGTGGTGTATATCACTGACTCATCTGCAGATGTTGCCTCCCACTTGAATCCCTGGTATAAATCCAACGTGAACATGGTCTGAGATCCTTTTAATGTGCTATTGAATTATTGGCCTATAGTTTTCTTTTTCTTGTTATGTCCTTAACTGGCTTTGGTATCAGGGTAATAATGGTGGCCTTGTAAAATAAGTTTGGAAATGTTCCCTCCTCTTCGATTTTTTGGAAAAGTTTGAGAAGGATTGTGTTAATTCTTTAAATGTTTGACAGAACTCACCAGGAAAACCATCTGGTCCTGGGCTTTTCTTTGTTGTTGCTGTTTTTAAGATTTATTTATTTATTTGGTGGGGGGAGAGGATAGGGGGAAGGGGCAGAGGGAGAAGGAGAGAGAGAATCTCAAGCAGACTCCCCACTGAGTGTAGAGCCTGATGCAGGTCTCCATCTCACAACCCTGAGATCACGACCTGAGCTGAAATGAATAGTCAGATGCTCAACCAACGGAGCCAGCCAGGGACTTCTGTTGGGAGGGTCTTGATTAGATTCTATCTCTTTACTCATTGATCTGTTCAGATTTTCTGTTTCTTCATGATTCAGTCTTGGTAAGTTCTATGTTTCTAGGAATTTATCCATTTCTTCTAGGTTGTCCAGTTTATTGGAGTATAATTGTTCATAGTAGTCTCTTACTAGCTTTCATATTTGTGTAGTATTGGCTGTCATGTCTCCTCTTTCAGTTATGATTTTATTTGTTTGGGTCCTCTCTCATTTTTCCCAAGTTAGTGTAGCTAAAGTTTTGCCTATTTCTCTATCTTTAAAAAACTCAGCTCTTAGTTTTGTTTTTCTATTGTTTTTTTCTGGTCTCCAATTCATTTATTTTCACTCCAATCTTTGTCATTTCCTTACCTCTGCTAATTTTGGGATGAGTTTGTTCTTTTTTCTAGTTCCTTAAGGTATAAAGTTAGGTTATTTGTGACCTTTATTATTATTTTTTAAAATGTAGGTGTTTATTGCTATAAATTCTCCTCTTAGAACTGCTTTTGCTGTATCCCACAAGTTTTGATATGTTGTATTTTCATTTGTTTAAAGATATTTTTAAATTTCCATTTTAATTTCTTTTTTCAAAGGATTCTATATATTTATTCGAGAGAGAGAGAGAGAGAGAGAGAGCACGAGCAGGGGGAGGGGCAGAGAGACAAGCAGACTCCCCGCTGAGCAGGGAGCCCAACATGGGGCTCAATCCCAGGACCCTGAGATCATGACCTGAGCCAAAGGCAGATGCTTAACTGACTGAGCCACCTAGGCTCCCCATTTTAATTTCCTCTTTAGTCCATTGGTTGTTCAAGAGAATGTTGCTTAATTTCACATATTTCTGAATTTTACAGTTTTCCTCTGGTTATTGATTTCTAGTTTCATACCATTGTGGTTGGAAAAGATACTTGGTATGGTTTCAATCTTAAATTTGCTAAGACTTGTTTTGTGATCTATCACATGAATTATTTAAGAGAATGTTTTATGTGTATTTGAGAAGAATATGTATTCTTCTGCTGTTGGATAGTATGTTCGTTATATTTGTTAGGTTCATTGGTTCTAAAGCATAGTTCAAATGCAACATTTCCTTGTTGTTTTGATGATCTATCCATTGTTGAAAATGAGGTATTGCAATCCCTAGTATTATTGTATCGTCTACTTCAGATTTGTTAGTATTTGCTTAATATATTTAGGTGCTTTGATGCTGGGTATGTATATATTTATAATCATTATATCATCTTGAATTGAACCCTTTATCATTTTATGATGACCTTTGTTTTTTGTTACTTTTTTTGGCTTACAATCTATTATGTCTGGTATAAATATAGCTACCCTTGCTGTCTTTTGGTTTCCACTTGCATGAAATATCTTTTTCTATCCCTTCACCTTGAGCCTCTGTATATTCTTAAAGCTGAAGTGAGTCTCTTGTGGGTAGCATATAGTTGGGTCTTTTTTTTTTTTCCTTTAATTCTTTCAGCCATTCTTTGCCTTTTGATTGGAGACTTTGATCCATTTACATTTAGAGTAATTATTCATAGTTAAGGACTTACTAATGCCATCTTATTAATTGTTTTGTGGCTGTTTTGTAGTTCCTTTGTTTCTTTCTTCCTCTTTTGCTGCCCTGCTTTGTGAACTGATTTTCTATAGTTGTACACTTTGATTCCCTTTTCTTTATCTTTTGCGTATTTGTTTTTTTTTTTTCCTGTGTGGTTACAATGAGGTTTATCAAACATCTTATAGATGTAAGTCTGTTTTGTGCTGATAACAACTTTGATAGCATACAAAAACCTTTACCTTTTTACTTCCCTTCTTTTATGTGTTTGATGTCACGATTTGTCTTTTTTATATTGTGTATTCATTAACAAAGTATTATACCTATAGTTGTTTTTAATACTTTTGGCCTTTAACCTTTATACTGGAGTTAAATGGTTAACATACCACTATATTACAGTATCAGACTATTCTGAACTTGACTATATACTTACCTTTACCAGTGAGCTTTATATTTTCATCTGTTTTCATGTAACTAGTGTCCTTTCATTTCAGCTTGAGGAGCTTCTTTCAGCATTTCTTGTAAGGCAGGTATAGTGGCAATGAATTCCTGTAGCTTTTGTTTGTCTAAGAAAGTCTATATCTCTCCTTCATTTCTGAAGGACAACTTTTCCAGATAGATTATTCTTGGTTCATATTTTCCTCCCAACTCTTCTCATTCTCTCCTGGTCTGTAAGCTTTCTTTTTTCTTTTCTTTTCTTTTTTTCTTTTTTTTTTTTGCGGGAGGGTGGGAGAAAGCATGAGTGGAGGGGGAGGGGGCAGAGGGAGAGAAAGAAAGAGAATATTAAGCAGGCTCCATGCCCAGGGTGGAGCCCCATGCAGGGCTCAATCTAATGACCCTGAACCCCCTGAGCCGAAACCAAGAGTCAGATGCTTAACTGACTGAGACATCCAGGTGCCCTTAGCTTGTAAGATTTCTGCTAAGAAAACAGCTGAGAGCCTTATCCTGTAATCTTGTAAATTACAAGCTTCTTTTCTTTTGCTTCTTTTCAGATTCTCTGTTTTTGATTTTTTTTTTTTTTGAAGATTTTATTTATTTATTTGACAGAGAGAGAGAGAGCGAGAGAGGGAACACAAGCAGGGGGAGTGGGAGAGGGAGAAGCAGGCCTCCCGCAGAGCAGGGAGCCCGATGCAAGGCTTGATCCCAGGACCCTGGGATCATGACCTGAGCCGAAGGCAGACGCTTAATGACTGAGCCACCCAGGTGCCCCTGTTTTTGATTTTTTATAATTTTATTATAATGTGTCTTGGAAAAGATCTCTTTAAGTTGAGTTTGTTTGGTGGCCTATGAGCTTTATGAACTTGGATATCCATGTCTGTCTCCAGATTTGGGACATTTTCAGCCATTTTTTTCTTTTTCTTTTTTTCTAATTGAGATATAATTGCCATATAACATTATATTACTTTCAGGTGCACAACATAATGATTCAATATATGTATATATTGCAAAGTGGTTATCATAATCAGTCTAGTTAACATACATTACCATAATTGTTACAAATCGTTTTTTCTTGTGATAAGAACTTCTAAGATTTACTCTGTTAGCAACTTTAAAATATACAATTCAGTTAACTATAGTCACCAAACTGTACATTACAAGCCCACGATATGTAACTGGAAGTTTGTACCTTTGATTTTACCCATTTTGCCCACTCTCCATCCACCACTTCTGGCAACCACCAATTTGTTCTCTGTATGTATGAGGGTTTTTTTGTTTGTTTGTTTTAGATTCCACATATAAGTAAAGGCATATGGTAATATGATATTTGTCTTTCTGTCTGATTTATTTCACTTAGCATAATGTCCTCAAGATAATTCCATGGTGTTGCAAATGGCAGGATTTCCCTTTTTTTTGGCTGAATAGTATTCCATATATATATATATGTATATATATATATATATATGTATATATATATGTGTGTGTATATATATATATATATATATATATATATATATATATATATCACATTTTCTTCATTCATTCCTCCACTGATGGATACTTAGTTTGTTTCCATAACTTGGCTATCGTAAATAATGCTGTGGTGAACATGGGGGTCATATATCTTTTTGAGTTAGTGCTTTCATTTCTTTTAGAATAAATACCCAAAGTGGAATTGCTGGATCATCTGGTAGTTTTATTTTTAATGTTTTGAGAAATATCCATACGATTTTTCACAATGTCTGCTCCAGGGATGCCTGGGTGGCTCAGTTGCCTTTGGCTTGGGTCATGCCTTTGCCTTGGGTCATGATCCTGGGATCCTGGGATCGAGTCCCGAATCGGGCTCCTTGCTTGGTGGGGAGCCTGCTTCTCCCTCTGCCTGCCTCTCCCCCTGCTTGTGCTCTCTCTGTCTCTGACAAACAAATAAATAAAACCTTTAATAAAAAAAAACAACAAATTTTTTTTTCTCCAATTTACAGTCCCACCAACAGTGTCAGCCTTTTTTTTTTTTTTTAAATAAATGTTTTGGCCCCTTCTCTTTCTCTTTTCTTTCTGGGATTCCAATAATTTGCAGATTTTTTTTTTTTTCCATAGTTTCCCATAGATCACATAGGCTTTCTTCTATCTTTTTCTTCATTCTCCTCTGACTGAATAATTTCAAAGGTCCTCTCTTCTAATTCACAGATTCTTTCTTCTCCTTTACCTTTTCTGTTGTTGATATTCTATATTGTATTTTTAATTTCATTCTTTGTATTCTTCAGTGTCATAATTTCTGTTTGGCTCTTTTTATGATTTCTCTTTATTAAACTTCTCATTTTGTTCATATATTATTTCCTGATTTTGTTGAATTATCTTTCTGTGTTTTCTTGTAGCTCATTGACCTTCCTTAAAACAGCTATTTTTTTTTAAACAGCCATTTTGAATTCTTTATTGGGTAAATTGCTGATCTCCATGTCTTTGGGGTTAGGGTACAAGAAGATTATTGTGATCCCCTGGTGGTGTTATGTTTCTTTGATTTTTTTATGTTTTCTAAAGTCTAAGGTGGCTGTCTTCAGATTTGAAGTAGCAGTCATCTCCTCCAGTCTTTTTTATTTTTGAGGTCTTTTTTTTTTTTAATTTTTAAGTAATCTCTATACCCAAAGTTCAGCTTGAACTTACAACCCCAAGATCCAGAGTTGCATGCTCTACCAACTGAGCCAGCCAGGCCCCCCTCCTTCAGTCTTTACTAACTGACTTTGTGAAGGAAGTGCCCTTTGTCAGCCCTACTAGGGATTCTGAGACTTTTCAGATCTTCTATGATATATCTGCTCCACATTTCTTGCTCCCTCTTGTGGCAGAATCTTTAAGCTTGTATGCTTTCTCTCAATCATGCAGTGCAGGAGTCAGATTCTGATAGCCTCCCTTTTGCTTTCCCAAGGGTAGAGCTGAGCTCAAGTTTGTGGTCCTCTCCTTGTCCCACAAATTTGGGTCAGCTATTCATATGTGCTCACTATTTGTCTACCAAAGCTTTTTCTTGCCACTTTTGCTACTGTCAGGAGCATGCACAGGGAGCATGCACAGAGTGGAGTGTGTGTGGGTGAGGAGCTCACAGCACTGAGGGTACCTGTGAGCCAACTGGGAGGTCCACAAATGAGGCATCCCCAGTGGCTCCTGGACTTGCTTCTTGGTAGTGGCAGTTTATACTACTTTAATGCCCTCTGAATGTCTTATCTGCTGCTCTTCCAGCCTCTACATGCCCCCCAATCATGCAGCTCACGACTTAGTACTCTGGATGAGAGAGAAAAGGCCTGTTTGGCAGCATCCCACACAGCTGGGGAAACTGAGTGCTCATTCACATGTTCTAACTTTTATCTGTGGGAGAAATCACAGTCCAAGAAGGGCTCATGGCACAGAGCTGTGCTGTCCTGGGGTAGGTGTGATGCAGGTAAAGTAAAGGTGTTCCTCATACCATGCCAATGCATCCAAACTCATGGTTTTTTTTTTTTTTTTTTTTTCCTCCAGTGGTATGCTAGAACTCCTCTGCTGGCTTATCTGTGAATGATTGTCTAAGGCAGTGTTCTCCAGGGGGTTCTCTGCTGTGGCTGAGAGGGACTGGAGTAGTTTCATGGGCTACTGCAGAGTCCACAGCTGGGACTGAGGCCTGTGTGCCTGTTACCCAACACACAGGGGAGCAAGGCTACTCCAGGATCCCTACACACATGGTGCTGGATCCCATAGCTCCCGCAAAGGCATTTCTGTCTGTAGAAAGATGCTAAATTGTTGTTTTTGAAGGGGTACAAGTGAAGGGTGTTTTATTCATTCATCTTGTTGCTGTCTCTCCATACCAAGTCTTTGAAATCTGGTGTGTATCTTATTTATACTTAGAACACATCTCAGTTTGGACTAGCCACATTTCTTCCTTCCTTCCTTCCTTCCTTCCTTCCTTTCTTTCTTTCTTTCTTTCTTTCTTTCTTTCTTTCTTTCTTCTGAGAGAGTGGGAGGGGGAGGAGCAGAAGGAGAGGAAGAGAGAGAACCTTAAGCAGGCTCCACACCCAGTGTACAACCCGACTCGGGGTTCAATCTTACGACCCTGAGATCATGACCTGAGCCAAAATCAAGAGTCCGATGCTTAACTGACTGAGCCACCCAGGCAATCCCCTGCTCTGGAATGGTTTAAATAACATTAGGTTTACCTGTTCTTTGAAGGTCTGATGGAACTCTTCTGGAGGGTTCTCAACAGGGATGGCATGCTTAGACACCTGTTGTAAAAAGATTGTTCTGGCATGAGGGTGAAGAATTTATTAGATGTGGGAGAGTCTGGAGGCAAAATGACCAAAAGAGATTGAAAAGCAGCGGTCAGAGGAATAAGACCAATAACAGGCAGGCATGGTATCATGGTACATGATTTTGGAGTCATCCAGAGCTGGAGGTGAGTCACTTATTTAATTTTGGGCCTCAGTGTAACTAATCTATTGGCTTTGGAGCCATGTATGAAAAATAGAAACAGTTCTTTTTTAATTGTCTCAACCCTTATTCCATAGCATCATTCAGATTAACCCAGAGGATTGGTGGAAGTACAGTGCCTGGTATTACCAGATGCTTAATAAATGGCGATTGTATTTTATTTAGGATCATAAAAGTCAAGATAGGAAGGGGAGAGAAGGAAATTTCAGAAGGTGCAAGATGGTCAACAGTGTGAAAGGCAGAATCAAATGAAATAGGATGAAACCTGAAAGGACACCACAAGTTGGCTGTTAAGTTCTGGATCTTTGAACAAGTAGTGGAGGCTGGTGGAGGGTGGATGGTAGCAGCTATGTGCTGTGAGGTTGGGGAGATTGGGAGGTGAGGGGGTGGGGGTGGATGGAGAGATCTCATCTTGATGTCCTTAGGGAAGACAGGTAGTTTGCTGGGGAGGCAGGCATGAGAAGGCCCTTTGTGTTTTTGTAAGTTTATTTGCTTTTTAAAAGATTTTATTTATTTATTTATTTATTTGAGAGAGAGAGAGAGAGAGAGAGAAACAGCATGAGAGGGGAGAGGGTCAGAGGGAGAAGCAGGCTCCCCGCTGAGCCAGGAGCCCAATATGGGACTCGATCCCAGGACTCCGGGATCATGACCCGAACCGATCGCTATTGCTTAACCAACTGAGACACCCAGGCACCCCTATTTGCTTTGATACAATGGGGAGCCCTGATCACTTTTGGGTAGTGAGAGGAGGGCCCCAGTGCAAGGGCAGGACTGATAGAGAGTGGGGGTGTGGTTTCCTTACTAGGAAAGATGGATTGGCTTCAAGTACAGGGGTGGATGTGGTTGCTGGAGGATGATCAAGGCTTTTTCTTGCAGTTGGAAAGAAACTGTGTGACCAGGGATGGGGGGGTGAAGGTGAAGGGAGGGCACTTGAGGGAGTTTATGTCTGGTGGGCTTGATTTTTAGGTAAAAGAGGAAGGGAGGGTATGTTCAAAGGCAAGTGAGGCCAGGGTGTACTTCAGGAGAGGAATGAGTTTTGATAAAGGCATTTTTTAAATGAGATATACTTCACACACCATAGGATTTCACCTCTTTAAAGTGTATGATTCAGTGATTTTAGTTTGTTCATAAGTTGTGCAGCCATCACATGATCTACTTTCAAGTCATTTTCATCACCCCAAAAGGAAACCCTTAAGCAGTTACTCTCTATTCCCTCCACCCCCAGCTCCTGGAAACCACTAATTTGCTTTCCATCTCCACTGATTTGCCTATTCTGGACATTTCATATAAATGAAATCATACAATAAGAAGCTTTTTGTGACTTGTTTCTTTTCCTTAGTTTTGTAAACTGCATGTTTGTGTCCCCCAACAAATATATATGTTGAATCCCTAACTCCCACTGGGATTGTGGTAGGAGGTGAGGCCATTGAGAGGTAATTAAGTCATCAGGGTGGAACCCCCATGATGGGATTAGTGCCCTTATAATATGAGAAAGAGAACTAGTCCTCTCTCTCTCTTTTGCTCTCTCTCTCTCTTTCCCTCTCCACCATGTGAGGAGATGTTGAGTAGATGGCTGTCTATAAACCAGGAAGAGAACTTTCATCAGAACTTGACCATGCTGGTACCCTGATTTTGGAATTCCAATCTCTAGAATTGTGATAAATAATGTTACTTAAGCTACACAGTCAATGGCCTTCTGTTATAGCAGCCCAAACTAAGACAATTTGTGTAATGTTTTCAAGATTCATCCATGTTAGAATATGTATTAGTACTTTATCCTTTTTATGGCTGAATGATATTTCATTGTATGAATATCCCACTTTTTCTTTATCCATTCAGATAATTGCATTGTTGGGTTGCCTGGGTGGCTCAGTCGGTTAAGCATCTGCCTTTGGTTCAGGTCATGATCCCAGGGTCCTAGGATTCAGTCCCGCATCAGGCTCTTTGCTCAGCAGGGAGCCTGCTTTTCCCCTCTGCTTGCCACTCCCCCTGCTTGTGCGTGCTCTCTCTCTCTCTGGCTCGCTTTTGTTCTCTCTCTGGCAAATAAATAAATAAAGTCTTAAAAAAATTAAAAAAAGATATTTGCATTATTTCCACTTTTTAGCTATTATGAATAATGCTACTATGAATATCTATGTATAAGTTTTTGTGTGGACATATGTTTTCACATTTCCATTTTTTTAAAGATTTTATTTATTTACTTGACAGAGAGAGACGCAGTGAGAGAGGGAACACAAGCAGGGGGAGTGGGAGAGGGAGACGCTTGTAATGCATGAGAAAATGCCTATGAACCCTGATGTCCCTTCATCGCTGACAGGCATGCGAAGGAAGGTTATGATAGGTAATAAGGATATATTTATTTGATAGAAAATTTTAAAAAATGATTTTCTGGGGGCACCTGGGTGGCTCAGTTGGTTAAGCGTCTGCCTTCTGCTCAGGTCATGATCCTAGGGTCCTGGGATCGAGCCCTGCATCGGGCTCCTTGTTCAGTGGGGAGTCTGCTTCTCCCTCTCCCTCTGCGTGTGCTCTCTCTCTCTCTCCCCCTCTGATAATAAATAAATAAATAAATAAATAAAATCTTTAAAAAATTTGAATTTTCTGATTAGTGGCATAGATTTTTATTATTATTATTATTATTATTATTATGTTATGTTATTCACCATACAGTGCATCATTAGTTTTTGATGTAGTGTTCCATGATTCATTGTTTGCGTATAACACCCAGTGCTCCATGCAGAACGTGCCCTCTTTAATACCCATCACCAGGCTAACCCGTCCCCCCACCCCCCTCCCCTCTAAAACCCTCAGTTTGTTTCTCAGAGTCCATAGTCTCTCATGGTTCATCACTCCCTCCAATTTACCCCCCTTCATTTTTCCCTTCCTTCTCCTAGTGTCCTCCATGCTATTTCTTAGGTTCCACATATGAGTGAAACCATATGATAATTGACTTTCTCTGTTTGACTTATTTCACTTAGCATAATCTCCTCCGATAGATTTGTTTACAGCTAGATTTATGTTAATGGACTGTAGGAACGAAAAGTGATTCTTACAGAAATGACTGGGCAATAGTTTCCTCACAACTGCCTAAATATTTGGATAATTAGGGCAAAATCAAGTGTTCTGGGAGGAGCTGAGGGATGGCCTTGGTTCTCCACTTTCTGACTTCGTGGAGCCTCATGTGGGCAGGTTGCCCCAGCTCTGCGGAGTCAAGGCAAGTGCAGAAGCTGCAGGATGATTCAGCGTAGGGTCCCTAACTCCAGGCGTTTGCTAGTTTTGTTACATCTGCATGCAGTCTGTACTATTATTTATACAGTATTTAATAAAAATCAACTTCTGCTTTTAAGCTTATTTTTTAACTTTATATTTTGAAGTAATTGAAAATTTAGAGAAACAGTGCAGAAGTAGTACAGACTTTCTGTGTAACTTTATCCAGTTTCTCTAAATTGTTGGCATTTTACTACATCTGCCTTATTCTCTCTTTAAACATACACACACACCTCTATATGTGTTTTTTCTGAATTATTTGAAACTTACAGATATAATGCCCATTACTCCTTAATACTTTAGACAAGGACACTCTCCTCCATAACCAAGTACAACCGTCAAAATTGGCAAATTAACATTGTTACAGTACTACCATCTAATTTTCAGATACCATTAAAATTTTGCCAGTTATCCAGTAATGTCCTTTTTTGGGTTTAACATCCAAATCATGATTTTATTTTTTATTTTTTATTTTTTTAGAGAGAGAGAGTGAGAGCGGGGTGGGGAGGGGCCGAGGGAGAGGGAGAATCATAAGCAGGCTCCATGCCCTGTGCGGAGCCTGATGAGGGGTTCACTCTCACGACCCTGAGACCATGATCCCAGCCCAGCCGAAATCAAGAATTGGATGCTTAACCAACTGAGCCACCCAGGTGCCCTGTGAGTTAGGATTTATACTTAGTTTTTATCTCTTTAATATCTTTCAATCTGGAACAGTTCATGAGATTACATAAAGGTGTGAATACCAGGAGGAAGGGGCTACTAGGGAGCACCTTAGCAATCTGCTTACCATAAAGAATACTTATAAAGAATACTGCTTACCATAAAGAATTCTTATGTCAATGTGTAGCATTTTATAATTTTCAGGCTTTTTCTTATTTAACCCTCATAATACCCTGTAAAATTGACTCTAACAAGCTTGGGGCTCAGCAAGGTGTTGCTGTCCATGGTGACACAGTTAATCTGACACGAGCAGGACTGGAACGAGCCTGGGTCTCCTTCCACTATGCAACACTGTTCTAGCTGCCTTCTGCTTCCCCAGGACATCCCTTGATAGCCTACTATCTGCTCTCCCCTTGTCCAGTTTGAGTCTCCTGTAACCCATTCTCCACACTGCAGGTGTTTTCAAAACACACGTCTGCTCATTCCTTCAGTGCCCCTTATTAGCTTGTAATCCCAGCTTCTCACTTCATTAGTGTGACTATCTAATTGTCTATTTCCTTTTCTAATCTGCAAGTTTCTGGATAATAGGAACCTTGTCTGTCATTACATGCCTAGGGCCTAGCAGTGTGCTTGGTACTTTACTTGTTGAATGGGCTGGGGGAAGGAAGGGGATTGCACTGTTCCTCATGAAAAGCAGAGGCCAGGGTAGACAGATAGCTCTCATCTGATGCAAAGTCTTTGTTCTTGGGAGTTGGGGTTACCGGCTGCTTGGATGTGGGGTTGCAGGAATCTGAGTGATCTGTCTTGAGCTCCAAGGCCAGATTTGATCTCCTGCAGTTACTGAGTAGGACCAGCACCTGCTGGCCATGCAGGACTCTTGAGTCCTAAGGCTCCAGCTTCATGGTTGAGTTTGCCTAGAGAGGGGATCCTCTGAGGATTTCATAAAGTGCAGGTCCTGGGAGCTGGTGAGTTTTGCAGCAATTGCCTGCTGTGTGGTATACCAGAACCTCAAAAGACCATGGGATTTGTCCAGTTTTGAACACTGGCCACCTGAGAAGTGGACATACAAGCTCTGTGGCAGATGAGTTGTGAAGACAGAATGTATGCATAGACTTACCCTCTAAACTTCTGATATTTTGCTAAAAGTCAGGGAAAGGGACTTACAGTCATGTTGTCCCAATTATTCTTCATTATAGTTATCTAAAAATCTTTCAAATGGGGCTAATGGGTGGTTGGATCACCATAGTTAGTTGTGACCAATTTTTAAGAGAGAAAATATTTTGTTTTATTTTATTTATTTTATTTTATTTTATATTTTTAAAAGATTTTATTTATTTATCTGACAGAGAGATAGAGCCAGAGAGCACAAGTGGAGAGAATGGCAGAGGGAGAGGGAGAAGCAGGCTCCCCACTGAGCAGGGAGCCCGATGCGGGGCTCGATCCCAGGACCCTGGGATCATGACCCGAGCTGAAGGCAGATGTTTAACCATCTGAGCCACAAAATAGGGGCCCCTATTTTGTTTTATTTTAGTTGCACAGACATATTTGTATGTTAGGTCGTGATGTAAAATGTATTTTTTTAACTAAGAATCTTGGTCAAATGTTTGCAAAACACTGGTCTAAAATTTTCTGCTAGATGAATATAAGGGCCACAGCTCATTATGGAGACAAGTGGTAATGTGACCTTAGCAGTGGATAATGTAAGAGCAATTTAGATTTGACTTTGAAATGTTTTCTCTGATTTCCTCCCCCAGCTGCTTTGCATTCCTACTTGGTTTGTTTTTCAAGACAATATCTTTATTTATTTTATTATAGAAGTAATATATGCTCGGGGTGACTGGGTGGCTCAGTCGTTAAGTGTCTGCCTTCGGCTCAGGTCATGATCCCGGGGTCCTGGGATCAAGCCCCACACAGGGACCCCGCTTCTCCCTCTCCCACTCCCCCTGCTTGTGTTCCCTCTCTCGCTGTGTCTCTGTCAAATAAATAAATAAAATCTTTAAAAAAAAAAAAGTAATATATGCTCATTGTGAAAAAATCAGACATTATAGAAAAGAATAAAGAGGTGACTCTTACCTAATTCCACCTCAAGGATAACCACAAGTTAAGTGTACAGATGCAGCAGACAGATTGCCTGGTTTCAAATACTTACTTAGGTGAGTTACTTGACCTCTTTGTGCCTCAGTTCCTTCATCTATAAAAAGGAAATGACAATGATATCAAACTATCTCTGGGGTTGGTGTCAGGAATAAATGAACTATTTATTTAAACATTTAAACAATTATTTAATTAAATAATTACTTAATTATTTAACTAAATATTTAATCATCATTATTAATAATTATATAATAGCATCATAATTATAACATATAATATAGTAATAATTAATTACCAAGGAGAGCTTAAAATAATACTTGGCACACAGTGGCTGTTCAAGAAATATTAATAATATTAACATTTTGGTGTATATCCTTTTAGAGTCTTTTAAAGGAGTCTTTTTTTTTTTAACTTTAAAATGAGCTTTAATTTGTTAGTTTTCCCTAAGTGCATTTATCAATGTAGACAGAGCATGTTAAGAAATTTCAGGGGAGAGCAGACTATTGCTGGTATGTCGGTTATATCCTTTTAGAGTCTTTTAAAGGAATTTATACATATGCATTTATTTACATTTTTTGTGTGTATATACACTGTGTATATTACATTTAAAAAAACAGGATCAGATGAGAGGATTTCTGGTTTCTGGTCTGACATGCTAGAAGCTTGGAAGTCATGACTTCTGTTTTCACAATAAGAAAAAAGCTAAACAAATGAAAAATCAACTCTCTTTAGATCCATCAGATAACCCAGGTTACAGGCCAAACTATTACACCCACAATTGGAGAGATAAACTAATACAGAGAACCAGCTTACTGCGGCAGAGGCCCTCCATAAGAACAAGTATGGATTTCTTTACCCAGGACATCGTGGCTGGCTTTCAACAAAAAATTACAGAGCATACTAAAGGACAACATAGTTTGAAGTCACAGAGCAAACATCATAACTAGACTCAGATATGACAGAGATTTTGGATTTATCAAACAGGGAATTTAAAACAATTAATATTGGGGCGCCTGGGTGGCTCAGTCGTTAAGCGTCTGCCTTCGGCTCAGGTCATGATCCCAGGGTCCTGGGATCGAGCCCCACATCGGGCTCCCTGCTCCGCGGGAAGCCTGCTTCTCTTTCTCCCACTCCCCCTGCTTGTGTTCCCTCTCTCACTGTGTCTCTCTCTGTCAAATAAATAAATAAAATCTTTAAAAAAAAATAAATAAAACAATTAATATTAATATAACTAAAAGTTATCATGGAAAAAGTAGAAAACATGCAAGAACAGATGGAAACTCTAAGAAAGAATCAAAAGGAAACCCTAGAAAGCAGAAACACTGTAACAGTAATGAAGAATGTCTTTGATGAGCTTATCAAGAGACTAGACACAGACAAAAAAGGATCAATGAGTTTGAAGAAACTTTAATGGAAACTTCCCAAACTGAAATGCAGAGAGGAAAAAAAAAGAATGAAAATGACAGAACAGAATATACAAGAACCGTGGGACAGAGGTGCCTGGTGGCTCAGTCAGTTAAGTGTCTGACTCTTGATTTCGGCTGAGGTCATGATCTCAGGGTTGAGAGATGGAGCCCCACATTGGGCTCCGTGCTCAGTGGGGAACCTACTCAAGATTCTCTCTCCCTCTGCCCCTCCCCCCCCGTGCTCTCTCTCTCTCTGTGTCTCTGTCTCAAATAAATAAATAAATAAATAAATAAATCTTAAAAAAAAAAACAAGAACTGTGGGACAGTTATAAAAAGTGTAACGTATATGTAGTGGGAATACCAGAAGGTGAAGAAATAAAGAAAAGAACAGAAGAAATACTCAAAGCAATAATAACTGAGATTTTCTCAAAATTAATAATAGACATTACAACATAAATCTAGGAATCTCAGAGGACACGAAGCAGGGTACACTTCAAAAATGCATCCCTACATATCATATTTAAAATGCACAAAATTCAAGAGAAATAAAATCTCGAAAGAAGCCAAAGAGGGGAGGGAACAGCTTATGTAGAGCGGAACAAGAAAAATTTCAGATTTCTCTTCAGACCCATGCAAATGAGAAGAGAATGCAGTGAAATATTTAAAGTGGTAAAGAAAAACATCAATGACAATAGCAGCAGCAGTAGCCCCATCAACCTAGAATCCTGTGTCCAGGGAAATTATCTTTCAAAAGGCAAGGAGAAATAAATACCTTCTCAAACGAAATTGAGGGAATTTGTTGCCAGTAGATTTGCCTTGCAAGAAGGAATTCTTCAGAGAGAAGGAAAATGATATAGGTCAGAAACTTGGGTCTACATAAAGGAAGGAAGAGCATTAGAGAAGGAGTAAATAAAGATAAAAATGCAATCATTTATTTTTCTTATTCTTTGTTGACCTAAAAGATAACTGTGCAAAATAATATTACCAACAACATATTTGTAATGATCGCCTATGAAGTGCAATGAATAAAAGCAATGATGTAGGAGATGGGAAGGAGGAATTGGGAAGTCTTTGTTATAAGGTACATGCACCACCAGTGAAGCAGTTTAGTGCTATTTAAAAGTGGACTTGGATTAGTTGTAAATGTGTATTGCAGACTCCATGAACACCACTAAAAAAAAGTTTAAAAGAAGTAAAATGGATATGCTTAGAAAGGAGAGAAAATGCTCAATTAAAACCAGAGAAGGCAGCAAAGAGTGGGGAAAAAACAACAACAAAAAAGAACAAAGAATCAGAAAAAGCAGCACATAGAGGGAATTTTATAGAATTGCATGCACATATTAGAAAAGAGGAAAGATCTCAAGTCACTAATCTGAGCTTCCACCTTGGGAAACTGGAGAAAGGAGAACAAATTAGAATCCAAAGTAAGGGCTCTTGGGTGGCTCAGTCAGTTAAGCGTCTGCCTTCGGCTCAGGTCATGATCACAGGGGCTTGGGATTGAGCCCCACATCAGGCTCTCTGCCTGCCTTTCCCTCTCCCTCTGCCCATCCCTCTGCTTGTACTCTCTTGCTTTCTCTGTCTCTCAAATAAATAAATAAAACTTAAAAAAAAAAAGAATCCAAAGTAAGGAGAAGAAAATAAGTAATAAAAATTGGAGCAGAAATCAATAAAATTGAAACAGGAAATGACGAGAGAAAATCAATGAAACTACGAACTGTTTTTTTTTAAAGAATAAATAAATTTGATAGATCTCTAGGCATGCTAACTAAAGACAAAAGAGAGAAGAAACAAATTACTAATATCAGAAATGAAAGAGGAATCATCATTACTGATTTCAGGGATGTGAAAAGGATAATAAAGGAGTATTATGAACAATTCTATGTCCATAAATTTGGTAATATAGATGAAATGGACTAATGCCTTAATAGGCACATAGACCTAAATTCACAGAAGAAGAAATACAAAATCTGAATAGACATATCTATTAAGGACCTGGAATCAATAATTAATAATCTTCTAAAACAGAAAATACCAGTGAATTCTACCAAACAAGGAAGAAAGTGTACCAGTTCTTTTTTTTTTTTTAATTTTATTATGTTATGTTAGTCACCATACAATACATCATTAGTTTTTGATGTGGTGATCCATGATCCACTGTTTTCGTATAACACCCAGTGCTCCATGCAGTACGTGCCCTCCTTAATACCCATCACCAGGCTAACCAATCCCCCCTACCCCCTCCCCTCTAAAACCCTGTTTGTTTCTCAGAGTCCATAGTCTCTCATGGTTCATTTCTCCCTCCAATTCCGCCCCCCCAATTTTTCCCTTCCTTCTCCTAATGTCTTCCATGCTATTCCTTATGTTCCACAAATAAGTGAAACCATATGATAATTGACTTTCTCTGCTTGACTTATTTCACTTAGCATAATCTCTTCCAGTCCCATCCATGTTGATGTAAAAGTGGGGTATTCATCCTTTCTGATGGCTGAGTAATATTCCATTGTATATATGGACCACATCTTCTTTATCCATTCATCTATTGAAGGGCATCTCAGCTCTTTCCACAGTTTGGCTATTGTGGACATTGCTGCTGTGAACATTGGGGTGCATATGGCCCTTCTTTTCACTATGTCTGTGTCTTTGGGGTAAATACCCAGTAGTGCAATTGCTGGGTCATAGGGTAGCTCTATTTTTAAATTTTTGAGGAAGCTCCACCCTGTTTTCCAAAGTGGCTGTACCAACTTGCATTCCCACCAACAGTGTAAGAGGGTTCCCCTTTCTCCACAACTTCTCCAACATTTGTTGTTTCTTTCCCTGTCTATTTTTGCCATTCTAACTGGTGTAAGGTGGTATCTCAGCGTGGTTTTGATTTGGATTTCCCTGATGGCTAATGATGAACACTTTTTCATGTGTCTGTTGCCATTTGTATGTCTTCTTCAGAGAAGTGTCTTTTCATATCTTCTGCCCACTTTTTGACTTGATTATTTGTTTTTTGGGTGTTGAGTTTGAGAAGTTCTTTATACATCTTGGATACCAGCCCTTTATCTGTAGTGTCGTTTGCAAATATCTTCTCCCATTCTGTGGGTTGCCTCTTTGTTTTGTTCACTGTTTCCTTTGCTGTGCAGAAGCTTTTTATCTTGATGAAGTCCCAAAAGTTCATTTTTGCTTTTGTTTCACTAGCTTTTGAAGATGTATCTTGAAAGAAGTTGCTGTGGCCAATGTCAAAGAGGTTACTGCCTATGTTCTCCTCTAGGATTTTGATGGATTCCTGTCTCACATTGAGGTCTTTCATCCACTTTGAGTTTATCTTTGTGAATGGTGTTAGAGAATGGTCGAGTTTCATTCTTCTGCATGTGGCTGTCCAATTTTCCCAGTACCATTTATTGAAGAGACTGTCTTTTTTCCATTGCATGTTTTTTCCTGCTTTGTCAAAGATTATTTGACCATAGAGTTAAGGGTCCATATCTGGGTTCTCTATTCTGTTCCATTGGTCTGTATGTCTGTTTTTGTGCCAGTACCATGCTGTCTTGGTGATCACTGCTTTGTAATATAGCTTGAAATCGGGCAACGTGATGCCCCCAGCTTTGTTTTTCTTTTTCAACATTTCCTTGGCGATTCGGGGTCTTTTCTGATTCCATACAAATTTTAGGATTGTTTGTTCCAGCACTTTGAAAAATGTCATTGGAATTTTGATCAGGATGGCATTGAAGGTATAGATTGCTCTGGGTAGCACAGACATTTTACCAATGTTTATTCTTCCGATCCATGAGCATGGAATCTTTTTCCATCTTTTTGTGTCTTCTTCAATTTCTTTCATGAGTGTTTTGTAGTTCCTAGAGTATAGATCCTTTACCTCTTTGGTTAGGTTTATTCCGAGGTATCTTATGGTTTTTGGTGCGATTGTAAATGGAATCGTTTCTCTAATTTCTCTTTCTACAGTTGCGTTGTTAGTGTATAAGGAAGCAACTGATTTCTGTGCATTGATTTTGTATCCTGCCACATTACTGAATTGCTGGATGAGTTCTAGTAATTTGGGGGTGGAGTCTTTTGGGTTTTCCACATAAAGTATCATGTCGTCTGCGAAAAGAGAGAGTTTGACTTCTTCTTTGCCAATTTGAATACCTTTTATTTCTTTTTGTTGTCTGATTGCTGTTGCTAGGACTTCTAGTACTATGTTGAACAATAGTGGCGAGAGCGGGCATCCTTGACGTGTTCCTGATCTTAAGGGAAAGGCTCTCAGCTTTTCCCCATTGAGGATGATATTCACTGTGGGTTTTTCATAGATGGATTTTATGAACTTGAGGAATGTTCCCTCTATCCCTATACTCTGGAGAGTTTTAATCAGGAAAGGATGTTGTATTTTGTCAAATGCTTTTTCTGCATCAATTGAGAGGACCATATGGTTCTTCTCCCTCCTCTTATTAATGTGTTCTATCACATTGATTGATTTGCGAATGTTGAACCACCCTTGCGTTCCGGGGATAAATCCCACTTGGTCGTGGTGGATGATCCTTTTAAAGTATTGTTGGATCCTACTAGCTAGGATTTTGTTGAGGATTTTGGAATCCATATTCATCAGGGATATCGGTCTGAAATTCTCCTTTTTGATGGGGTCTTTGCCTGGTTTGGGGATTAAGGTAGTGCTGGCCTCATAGAATGAGTTTGTAAGTTTTCCTTCTGTTTCTATTTTTTGAAACAGCTTCAGTAGAATAGGTATTATTTCTTCTTTGAATGTTTGGTAGAATTCCCCAGGGAATCCATCAGGCCCTGGACTCTTGTTTTTTGGGAGGTTTTTGATCACTGCTTCAATCTCGTTACTGGTTATTGGCCTATTCAGGTTGTCAATTTCTTCCTGTTTCAGTCTTGGCAGCTTCTAGGTTTCCAGGAAGGCCTCCATTTCATCCAGATTGCTCCGTTTATTGGCATATAGTTGTTGATAATAATTTCTAATAATTGTTTCTATTTCCTTGGTGTTAGTCGTGATCTCTCCCCTTTCATTCATAATTTTATTAATTTGGGTCCTTTCTCTTTTCTTTTGGATAAGTCTGGCCAGTGGTTTATCGATCTTATTAATTCTTTCAAGAACCAACTTCTAGTTTTGTTGATCTGATCTACTGTGTTTCTGGTTTCTAATTCATTGATTTCTGCTCTAATTTTAATTATTTCTTTTCTAATGCGTGGCATTGTTTGTTGCTTTTTCTCTAGTTCTTTAAGGTGTAGAGTTAGTTGTTGAATTCGGGATTTTTCTATTTTTTTGAGTGAGGCTTGGATGGCTATGTATTTCCCCCTTAGGACCGCCTTTGCAGTATCCCATAGGTTTTGGACCGATGTGTTTTCATTCTCATTGATTTCCATGAATTGTTTAAGTTCTTCTTTGATTTCCTGGTTGACCCAAACATTCTTGAGCAGAGTGGTCTTTAGCTTCCAAGCGTTTGAATTTCTGCCAAATTTTTTCTTGTGATTGAGTTCCAGTTTTAAAGCATTGTGGTCTGAGAATATGCAGGGAATAATCTCAGTCTTTTGGTATCGGTTGAGACCTGATTTGCGACCCAGTATATGGTCTATTCTGGAGAAAGTTCCATGTGCGCTCGAGAACAATGAGTATTCTGTTGTTTTAGGGTAGAATGTTCTGTATATATCTATGAGGTCCATCTGGTCCAATGTATCATTCAAAGCTCTCATTTCCTTGTTGATTTTCTGCTGAGATGATCTGTCCATTGCTGAGAGTGGAGTATTGAGGTCTCCTACAATTAATGTATTGTTATCAATATGACTCTTTATTTTGGTTAACAGTTGGCTTATGTAGATGGCTGCTCCCATGTTGGGGGCATAGATATTTACAATTGTTAGACCTTATTATTAGATAGACCCTTTAAGAATGATATAGTATCCTTCTGTGTCTCTAATTACGGACTTTAGTTTAAAATCTAATTTGTCTGATATAAGAATTGCTACCCCAGCTTTCTTTTGAGGTCTGCTGGCATGGAAGATAGATCTCCATCCCTTCACTTTCAGTCTGGATGTATCTTTAGGTTCAAAATGAGTCTCTTGTAAGCAGCATATGGATGGGTCCTGTCTTTTTATCCAATCTGCAACCCTGTGCCATTTTATGGGAGCGTCTAGGCCATTCACGTTGAGAGTGATTATTGAAAGATATGAATTAATTGTCATCATGTTGCCTGTGAAGACGTTGTTTTTATAGATTGACGCTGTAAATTTCTGTTGTATATCACTCTTGGGGTCTTTCTCCTTTTATAGAACCCCCCTTAATATTTCTTGCAGGGCCGGCTTAGTGGTCACATATTCTTTCAGTTTCTGCCGGTCTTGGAAGCTCTGCATCTCTCCATCCATTCTAAATGAAAGCCTTGCCAGATAAAGTATTCTTAGCTGCATGTTCTTCTCATTTAGTACCCTAAATATGTCTTGCCAAGCCTTTCTGGCTTGCCAGGTCTCTGTGGATAGATCTGACGTTATTCTGATGTTCCTCCCTCTGTACGTAAGGACTCTCTTCCCCCTAACTGCCCTTAAGATGGTTTCCTTGGTTCTAAGATTTGCAAGTTTTGCTATTACATGCCAGAGTGTTGGCCTGTTTTCCTTGATCTTAGGAGGGGTCCTCTCTCCCTCCAGGACTCGAACGTTTGTTTCATTCCCCAGATTAGGGAAGTTCTCAGCTGTGATTTGCTCAAATACATCTTCTAGTCCTCTCTCTCTCTCCACTCCCTCCGGGATTCCAATTATTCTGACATTGGAACGCTTCCTGGTGTCACTTATTTCTCTGATTCTATTTTCATGGATTCTGAGTTGTTTTTCCCTGGCCTCCTCTTTTCCCTTTTTATCTATTATATTGTCTTCCAGGTCGCTTATTCGTTCTTCTGCCTCAGTTACCCTAGCTGTTAGATTATCTAGATTGGATTGGATCTCATTGACAGCATTTTTAAGTTCTGCCAATTCAGCTTTCATTTCTGCCCTTAGAGACTCTATGTTGCCATTAATTGATTTCTCCATTCTAGCCATTGTCTTCACAATTGCTAGCCTGAATTCCATCTCCGACATCTTGGTTATATCTGCATCCATTTGTAAATCTGCAGCATAAGTCATAATCTCTGAGTCTTTTCTATTTTGGGGGCTCGTCCTCCTAGTCATTCTGTTGATGGGTGTTTGAGGGAATGTATAGAGTCCAAATTATTGACCAGGACCCAAGCAAGATGCACCTGTTTTCTTGGGACCTTAGGGTTGCTGGCCTCTTGTTTTCCCAGCCTTTGTTGTGCGGGTGGGGCCTGCCGCGCTGTTACTCAGGCAACCCTGTTTGGGCGGAGTTGCCCTGCCCCCCTGTGGCCGGGTATGGGCTCAGCGAGAATCAGTTTTTGGGGGCTTTTGTTCTCTGGTGGCTTTCCCTGGTGGCTTTCCACTTCTCTTCCGCGAGTCAGAGCAGAAGAGACTGTTTCCAATCCTCTGCCTCAGAGCAGAGAGAGCACAGTCTGTTCTTCAGTGAGCTCTCCAGGCCACACCGTCTCCGTTTCTGTCCGTGCTGCTATAAACTGCAGCGTCCTGGGTTGTGCACCCCTCCGCAGCGCTCCCAATCCTGCCTCCAGGTCGGGCACGTCTCTGCCCTTTGTGCTTCTAAAACCGTCAGCCGCTCCCAGTTCGGCCGTGTGACCCCGCCGCTCCGAGTTTCCATCCAGGGGGCTACAGTTCGCAGGCATGACCCCGCTGCTCCAGGTTTCCGTCCTGGGGGCTGCAGTTCACAGGTGTGACCCCGCCACTCTGGGTTTCCACCCCAGGGGCTGCCCTAAAGTCCTTTCCCCTCAGCTACTGGTCTGCAAGTCTGTGTCCCCCGTCTGCAGCGCAAGGCTGTCACTCACCGGCGGTGTAGGTTCCCCATGGCCAGGCACCCTCCAGCTGCCGTTTATCCTCCGATATCTGCCCGCGGAAGCAGGGCTCCCTGCTTCCTACCTCGAAACCAACCGCCTGCGATATTCTGTTTGTAGAGATCCAGATCTTCTTACATCTCAGGCTGGTTTAGTGGGTGCTCAGAGTGGTCTGGTAGATATCCAGCTCAATTCTGGGAACCAGTTGAAATAGGGTCCCCTACTCCTCCGCCATCTTTCCCCCCTCTGTGTACCAGTTCTTCGCAATGGCTTCCAGAAAATAGAAGCAGTGGTACTACTTTCCAACCCATTCTGTGAGGCCAGCATTACCCCAATACTAAAACCAGGCAAACAAATTTTTTTCAGTTATATTTACATGAAAAAAATTTGTAAACCAATGTCTCTCATGAACATAGATGTAAAAATCCTCAATGAAATATTAACAAGTAAAATCCAACAAAATATAAAAAGAGTTCTATACCACGACTAAGTGGGATTTATTCCAGGTATCCAAGTTTGGTTCAACATTCAAAAACCAATTCGTGTAACCCATCACATTCATGGGCTAAAGAGAAAAAAAATCATTTGATCATATCTGTTGAGATGTAGAAAAGCCTTTGATAAAATCCAGCATTGATTCATGATAAATACTCCCAGAAAACTAGGAATATTATAGCTAACATCATATCTAGTGATGAGAAACTAAACGCTTTCTTGCTAACATTAAGAACAAGCCAGGATATCTCTTCTCACCACTTCTGTTCAACATGGTATTGGAAGGCCTAGCTAATGCAATAAGACAAGAAAAGGAAACAAGAAGTGTATAGATTGGGAAGGAAGAAATAAAATGATCTTTGTTTGCATATGACATATTGTGTAAGTCATAAATCCTGAAGTACCAACAACAAAGAAAACCCTCCTGGAACAAGTAAGTGATTATAACAAAGTTGTAGAATGTTAATATACAAAAGTCAATTGCTTTACTACAGCAGCAGTGAACAACTGGAATTTATAATTAAAAACAGTACTATTTTTATTAGCATCATAGGTATAAATTCATTAAAACCTGTATACAATCTAAATGAAGAAACCCATAATTCTCTGATGATGAAAGAAATCAAAGATGATCTAAATAGATAGAGAGATAATCCATGTTTGTGGATGGGAAGATTTAATGTTGTTAAGATGTCATTTATTCCTAATTTAATCTATACAATCAGTGCAATCCAATCAGTTATTTCATTAATATTAGCAAACTGATTTTAAAGTTTATACAGAAATGGGGTGCCTGGGTGGCTCAATTGGTTAAGTGTCCTACTCTTGATTTCAGCTCAAGTCATGATCTCAGGGTTGTGAGATCAAGCACTGCATCAGGCTCTGTGTTGAGCATGGAGCCTGCTTAGGATTCTCTCTCTCCTTTTCCCTCTGCCCCTCACCCCTGCTCATGCACTCTCTCTCTCTCTCTCTCTCAAAAAAAAAAAAAGTTCATAGGGAAAGGCAAAAGATTTAGTAATGCCAATACAATATTGAAAGACAAGAATAAAATTGAAGGACCAATTTTAAGGCAAGGAGAAGAGGATAAAGGTCTTCCATGGGATGTTTCAGTCCAGCACAGTGTGATTACTGAGCCATCCTGGACCAGTGCATTCCCAGGGCACTCCTCCCTGTGTCTCTGACCTCCCATTGGAACTTGCTCGACTTATAGGAGCCAGAGTGCAAAGGAATGAGTGGCAGGTAGAGGGGGATTTGTGCAGCATGACACCAAAGCTAAAAACCATAAAGGAGGGGCTGGCTTTAAGACTTAATTCTATAGTAATCAAGACAGTGTGGTACTGGTGAAAGAATAGACAAATAGATTGAGGGAACAAAGGTAAAAGCCCAGAAATAGACCCACACAAATATAGCCAACTGATCTTTGACAAAGGAACAAAGGTAATTCAATGAAAAATGTCTATTCTTTTCAAGAAATGGTACTGGAACAATTGGACATCCATATGTACAAAATGAATCTAGACACAGACCTTGGCCATATACCTTATACCTTTTATAAAAATTAACTCAATATGGATTATAAAACTAGATGTAAAATACAAAAGTATAAAAGTCCTAAAAAATAACATAGAAGAAATTTTTAGTGACCTTTTGCTTGAAGGTGACTTTTTAGATGCAAAGCCAAAAGCCAAATTCATTAAAGAAAAAATTGATAAGTTAGACTTAATTAAAATTAAAAACCTCTGCTTTTCAAAAACACTGTTAAGAGAATAAAGAGCCACAGATGGGAAGAAAATCTTTGCAGAACACTTATCTGATAAAGAATTGGAGATACTTCACACAGAAGATAAAAAAAACAAAAAGATGCTCAACACTATATACCCTTAGGGAAATGTAAATTAAAACAGTGAGATTCTAGGGGCACCTGGGTGGCTCGGTCGGTTAAGCAGCTACCTTCTGTTTGGGTCATGATCCCAGGGTCCTGGGATCAAGCCCCGCATTGGGGTCCCTGCTCAGTGGGGAGTCTACTTCTCTCTCTCCCTCGGCTGCTAGCCCTGCGTCTGCTCTCTTGTTCACGCTCTCTCTTTCAAATAAATAAATAAAATCTTTTTTTAAACAAAACAAAACAAAACAATGAGATTCTATACCTTCCGGAATGGCTAAAATCCAGAACATTGACAACACCAAATGCTCCCGAGGATGTGGTGCAAGAGGAACTCTCATTCATTGCTGGAGGGAATACAAAATGGTACAGCCATTCTGTGGAAGGCAGTTTGGCTGTTTCTTACAAAAACTAAACCTACTCTTATGATCCAGCAATCACATTTCTTGGAATTTACCCAAAGGAGTTGAAAACAGGTTCACACAAAAACCTGCACACAGATGTTTGTAGCAGCTTTATTTGTCATCATTGCCAAAATTTGGAGGCAACCAAGATGTCCTTCAGTAGGTGAATGGATAAATAAACTGTGGTACAACCAGACAATGGAATATTATTCAGTGCTAAAAAGAAATGTACTATCAAGCCATGAAGAAACATAGAAGAACCTTAAATGTTTATTGCTATGGGAAAGAAGCCAATCTGAAGAGTCTATATGCTGTAGGATTCTAGTTATATGACATTCTGTGGAAGGTGAAAGTATGGCGACAGTAAAAAGAACAGTGGTTGCCAGGGGTTCAGGAAGAGGAAGGGAATGATCAATAGGCAGAGCACACGGGATTTTTAGCACAGTGAAATTATTCTGTAATTCTGTAGTTGTGGATGCATGTTATCCTACATCTGTCCAAACCTACAGAATGTACAACACCAAGAGTGAACCCAGGTGTAAGCTATGGACTTTAGTGAATAATAACGTATCAGTATTGGCCTTATCAGCTGTAACAAATCTATCTTCCTAATGCAAGATGTTAGTCTGTTAACAATAAGGGAACTGTGTTTGTGGGAGGGGAAGGTGCTGTATGAGAGCTTTCTGTACTTTCTGCTCATTTTTTTCTGTAAAGATAAAGTTGCTCTAAAAAAATAAAGTATTAATTTTGAAAATGGGATTATATTATATAAACTGTTTTGTAACTTACTTTTTCCACTTAATAATATGTTGCAAACATAAAAAAATTAATAATTGCACGGTTGGAGGTTTCATGAATCTTAGAAATTCTCCATTGTTTCTACTTTTTTACGATTTCTAATAGTACTGTGAAGAACATCCGTAAACATGCGTATCTGTCAATTATTTCCTTAGGATACATTTCTAGAAAAAGAATCAGTTTGTATCAAGGGGTATGCACATTAAAATTTTTACCTGTATTTCCCTCCATAAAGATTGTGCCAGTGTATTTTCCTCTGAGAGAAATGAAAGGGCTCATTTCTTCCTACTTTGGTCAAAACTGAATGTTCCCAATCTTTTCAGGGTTCATTTACTTGACGGCTAAAATAGTAAATCATATTTACTAGTTAAATATTATTTTTGAATAATAGTAAAGTTAGACATATTTTCCTTTGTTTTCCTTTTTGTTTCTTCTCTTATGAATGTGAATTTAGTTTCATCTTTAAATGTACTGGAATGTTCACCTTTCTCTTATTGATCTATAAGGAATTAAATAAGGATATTAGTTCTTTACTGTCATAGGTTCCAAATGTTTATTTCATAGTTTATCACCTGCCTTTTAATTTTATGTATGATATTGAGACATTTCTATGAATCTTTTCCTTTATGGTTTTTAGCTTTGGTGTCATGCTGCACAAATCCCCCTCTACCCGCCACTCGTTCCTTTGCGCTCTGGCGCCTATAAGTCGAGCAAGTTCCAATAGGAGGTCAGAGACACAGGGAGGAGTGCCCTGGGAGTGCACTGGTCCAGGACGGTTCAGTAATCACACTGTGCTGGATTGAAACATCCCATGGAAGACCTTTATCCTCTTCTCCTTGCCTCACATCCCAGCTCCCCTACAGTCAGTCCATAGGAGATACTCTGTCAATAGTAGTAATAGAGTTGGCTCAGCTAAAGGCCAAGTGTAATTATGCATCAAGAGCAGACCCCACCATGTTTGACGGTCTTGGCGGGTAATCCTGACTGATCTCGGGCGTGTGTTTTAGAACTTTCACAAAACCAGGTATGTTTCCATTCTCTAGGCCGAGCTACATTTGGATTAATTACAAATGAGAAATAAACAAATCTTGGGACACTTAAAGACAGAGCCCTGTCAAAGGATTTTCTTTATTCACTACTTAAGATAACATTTAGATTTTATTCACAGTGATTGCAGCCCTCTACTGGTGAGAGGAACTTCTTCTGGCTGAAAAGTCTAAGTTCTGGATGTCCATTTACTTGATCTTGAAGATGGACATTAGTGAGTATGTCCATAGCTCACAACCAGGCTCTGTGGGGTGGACTCAGTGAGAACTGGTCAGGGAAAGCATTGGGGGACCTCCACTCCCTGGAGCAGACACCCGATAATGTCTTGGTGACACCCGATAATGTTGCTTGAAGCAGGTTCATTTCTGTTCTTTAATAGAAGCATTAAAAACGTGAGCAGCCATAACTTTGGGGTACAGGGAGATTTCCTATGGGGATTTTTCAAGCATCATATGCTCTGTTTCTGTGATGTATATAATTTATCCTTTTGGTAAAGGTTCATGTGGGCCTCAGTGTGATCCACATAAGTATAATTGACAGGAGTTAAAATTTGCTGATCCCCCTTGTTTCCCACCAGAAAGGAAAGAACATCATTAATTATTAATTATATGAGTGTCGGGCCTCCAGATCCAAAGAGGAATCTGAACTTGAACTGGAGTCTCCCAGAGAAAGGGAGAAAGCAGTCATTCATGTATATTAATGGCATCTTATATTATCCCATTGCTGTAAAACATCTGTGATCTCATTGCTGCCCACCCACAGCAACCTTCCAGAAGCAAGGGGATAAATGGGAAGGGAAAGTTTGATCCAGGAGTTTGTCACTCAGTGTTCCTGATGTGATGTGCCGGTAGCTGTCTGCGTGGGGGATATTCTGTCAGCCTCTTGGCAGCCTTAGTCGGCCATTCCCACTCTCCTGAAACACTGTCCTCTCTTGGTGCCCATCCCACCTTTTGAGTCTTCACAGGCAGATTTTTTTCTAATTGCAGTGGAAATATCAGACCTGGGCCCTCTTCTGTCCACCAACCTCACTTTGTCCCCAGGAGGTCTCATAGTGTCCTCTGGCTTTAACCACTGTCCTAGTCCATTCAGGCTACCATAACAGGATCCCACAGCCTGGGTGGCTTATAAACAACAGATATTTCTTTCTCACAGTTCTGGAGGCTGCAAAATCCAAGGTCAAGGCACTGGCAGATTGGTGTCTAGTGGGAGCCTGCTTCCTGGTTCATAGATAGTTCTTCCTGTGGCGGAAGGGGAAGGGAGCCCCCTGGGGCCACATTTTTAAGGATACTCATCCCATTCATGAGGGCTCCGCCCCCATGATGTAATCATCTTCCAAAGGCCCCACCTCCTAAGATCACCACATTGGGGATTAGGATTCAATATACAAACTTTGGGAGGACACAGTCAGTCTATAGCAATTACCATCCATGAGTTAATGACTCCTAAATAAACCTAAGCCCTGACTTCTCACTTGAGCACTTTATTATTTCCATTTGGTGTCTAAAAGACATCCCAAATTACCATGCCTCAAATGGCAATCCCTTTCACCCCCATGGAAATGTTGCCCTGCCTCATATTTGCACACCCCCACATCAGCCTGCTGCTCTCCTTGCCTTTCTTATATTGACCAGAAGCGCCACCATTCCCCTCCAGTCAGGCCTCAGATCTGGGATTCACACTTGATGGTTTTCCTGCACCTCCCTACATCCAATCCAGCCATGATGCCTGTTGCCAGGAGCAACGAGAAGGGACATAGACTCAGATCAGACCTCAGAGGCTTGATTCCTGGTTCTGCCACTTACTAGTTTTGGGTCCTGGAGAAAGTTCCTTAATCTCTCTCTGTTTTCCCCCACACCTCACAGGGTTTTGTGAGAATTAAATGTAAGTATTATGAGGATTAACCTGAGTTAATACATGTAAAGCACTTAGAACAATGCCTGGCACAGTAATTACTGAAAAAGTGGTAACTGTTAGTATTACCTTATCCCCAAAGTAAATGACATACCCGTCCACTCCTCTCTGTGCTACTGCCCACTTGCTACTCTTAGTCGTGATCAGCTTCACCTTCCTGTAGACTGTGTCCCAACAATCCTCCTACTGTCTGGCAGCCAGAACAATATATAGAAAGTATGAATAGGATTTTGTTGCTCCCCTCAAATGGTTTCCTTTTAAACACAGAATAAAAATCTAAATTTATTTCCATGGCCTAGAAAATCCTCCACATGTGGCCCCTCCCTACTGCTTTCACTTCAGTTGTACAAGGTAGATATTGCTGCATAACAAACTACCCCAAAATGCAGCAGCAAAAGCCAACAGTGGTTTTATTATGCTCCTGGATCCTGTGGGCTGGGAATTTGGACACAGTAGAGGAGGGATGTATTGTCCCTACTCCATAATGTCTGGGGACTCATCTGGCGAAACTTGAATGGCTTGGAGTGACTTGAACAATTGGGGATGGAATCATCTGGCATCTTAGCAATGATGGCAGGAAAGCGGGGCTCAGCTGGAACTGTCCATTGGAATTCCTACATCGACCTCACCATGGCTTGTGCTTCTTTCCATCATGGCAGCCTCAGGGTACCTGGGTTCCTTACGTGGTGGCTCAGAATTCAGAACATGGTCTTTTATGACCTGTTACTTGGAAGGCAAATAGCATCTCTTCTCACAGACTCTTTTAGTCAAAGCAGTGACAATCCCACTCATATTAAAGGGGAGGGCACTCGGACCCCACCCAAGGTAGGAGAATATTAAAGGATTATGGCAGTGTTTTCATACTGCCATACTTATCGTTGTCTCTCTCTCTTGCTCACAGCTTTCCAGTCACACCAGATTCCTTTCTGTTCTAAAAACACACCACCTAATCCTAAACTCAAAGTTTTCACCCTTTTTTGTACTCTCTGATGTGAATTCTCTTCTCCCAGATGATTGCATGATTGGCTCCTTCTCAGAGTTTGGACTAGGTCTTCACTTTCAATTCACAGAATGACTTTGAAACTTTGCTGCCAGTGATAAAGCCCTGATAGTTCCTTCCAGAGATGAAGTCCTAAACTCAGTTCCCAGTCAACACATTCTGACTTCTCCCTGTAGGGTCAAACTCTTGACTTCTGCTGCCTGAGGCTAAGTCCAGAATTTGCCTCCAGAGGCAAAGACCTGATTTTTGCTCTTGGGACTAAATCCCTACTTAAATGTCAGCTGCCCAGAAAGACCTTCCTAGACCCATATCTAAAGTGACTCTGTCTTGGGGCACCTGGGTGACTCAGTCAGTTAAGCGCCTGCCTTCGGCACAGGTCATGACCCCAGGGTCCTGGGATCGAGCCCCATGTCGGGAGAGTCTTCTTCTCCCTCTCCCCCGTGCTCCTGCTCTCCCTCACTCTCTCTCTCAAATGCATAAACAAAATCTTTAAAAAAATAAAAATTAAAAAAAAAGAAAATGCCTCCATCTGTCTATCCTCTGTTTATCTCATGGATAGTGCTTAGAGCAATCTGTAGTCATCTTGTGTATGTTTCTTTACCTGTTTATAGTATGTAACTTCCATGAGGGCAGGTTGTAAGGTTTGTTATTTTGTTTTTTCCATTACTCTATCCCTGGGCATGTAGGAGGCACTTAATATATCCTTGTTGGATGAATGAATGAAGGTTGGGAGGGGTCAGAAATGAAGATTTTGAAGTCAGAAACATTTAAGTGGTTAAGCTTCTGGTTAATCATTAAACATAGCAGGAGAAAGAAGCTCAGGAGATAATAAAAAATCGTCAACATTTGCAATGGAGTAAGAATGAACACTGAGATAGAAGGGGCATAAAGGTATGAAGGGAGCTAGAAGAAAGGTACCAAGAAGCCAGAGAGGGGAAGTTGAAGAAAAACAGTAGAGGTGATAATGTTAAGTATCATAGGGAGGTCAATTAAGATGAAGACCACAAATTCTTCCTTACATTTACCAAGGAGGGGGCTCTTTGCCAGAGCCCTTTCAGTGCAGTTGGGGGAAGAGCCAGATGACAGCAGCTGAGAAGCTAGTGGGAGCTGAAGTTGAGGAGGTGGAGACCATGACACTTGACTATGAGGGAAGAGCAATGCCAGGGCAATATCTGGTGAGAACACAGGGCCAAGGGGGATAGGAAGGGCTGGGGAGTGTTTCGAAGCTGAAGGGAACAAGTGGCAGGAAGGATGAGGTCCAGGAGGAAGAGGGTGCGATGCAACATGGATTAAGAAAGAACACTTGAACAGGCTGTCCTCTTCCAATGAGACTGTAGGCAAGGAGAGAAGATGGGCATACATGATTCTCTGCTAGGAATACTCAGCATCTGCCTGGCCAGCCAGACTGAGGTCCATGAGAGCAGATGGTAAAGGTCATGACAGCTGCTGAGACACACAGCTGAGGATATGAGCAAGTCAAGGGCTTTTCTGAGATAATCTGTCCCAATCTTTAAGGCAGTGTGTTTTCTCCAGCATCTCTCTGCAGTATTGGTGCAGGAATAGTGAGTTTCAGGGTTGCTCCAGGATCGGGAGGTTGCAGGGTAAGAGGAATAATGGAAGGATGCTGCTGAGAGTTGGTCATGTGATGGACTGTGGAATTCAGCTGGGATGGAGAAGGTGACTCAGCTGGCCTTGACAGTGCAGTGTGGTGATGAGGCTACACGAAGCCCTGGAAGCAATGGCTGAAGATAAGGGCAGGCCAAGGTTGCTGGGGTCAAGAAGGTGAGGGAATTGAGTGTGTGTGTGTGTGTGTGTGTGTTTCACAAAAATGTTAAATCCAAACAGCATTATGATCGGAGTTGATAGAAAGAATATTGCTGCTATAACAAATAGACCCCAATAAGTATAATGGCTCAAGCACAAGAGGAGTTTATGTCCATATCATATAATAGTACAAGGTGTGTGTTATTGATCAGCAGGCGGGGGTGGGCACAGGGTCCCTGCTCCATGCAGTTAATTAGAGATTCAGGCTGCTGATGGCTCTAACTGCCAACATGTGGCTCCCGAGGTTGTCTGGGGAGCAACATCTCAGTCAGCCAGAAGGAGAAAGGAGCTTGGAAGAGCACAGAGAGAGCTCTGTCTCTAGAAGAGACAGCCATAGGTCTCCCCCCCGCCCCACCCCATTCAGTTGGCTAGAACCCCGCCACATTTAGTTGATGAGTAGGCTGGGACATGTGGTGCACTTGTGTGTCCCAGAGAGGAGAACGTGGATTTTGTGAACAGGTAGCAGCCTCTGCCACACTGCAGTGCCACGGAGAGAAAGACTGATCCAGTTGCTTACACCCTGGATAAATGTGGAGAGGTGGCCCAGAAACTGAGAGATACCAGTGCACTGGAGGGTGGGGGCTTCTGCAGGGCAATGGGAGTGTGATGGTCTGGAAATGACTTTGTCCAGTGGACAGATGGAGTGTATATGAGTCAGATTTATCCGGTTTGAATGCTGGCTATGTTACTTTCTGGCTTTCAATTGGGCCCAGTTATTCAATTTAATTATTTAACTTCTTCCAGCCTTAGTCTCTTCATCTGTAAAATGGGACAGATGCCCCTGATTTCACACTATTCAATGGATAATGTATGTCATAATTTTTAGTGAATAGCAGCAGTTTCATAAGTCATTTTTCTTCTGCTGCTTATTTAAGGCTCTTCAAAGTCACAGACTGAGAGCAATGTTGTTCAAGAAGTTGGGTGAGGTCCGTGGTTGGCTAGAGCAGACCTTACATCAAGGCTACCTGGAGCCAGGTAGGTAGATGTGTAGCAGTCGTGAATGAAGAGGGTCCAGGTAAATGCTGTATAGTAACTGTAACTCAGCCTCAGTGTGGGGGGGACCAGTGGAGTGTGGATCACACAAGCAGAGCCCAGGACCCTTCTCTAGGGGCAGCTGCTACCCTCGTCCAGCCACCTGGGAACAGACATTAGAGTTTCCTGGATCTTCTGATTTCCAGAAGGTGAAAGTGTGGCTTTTTCATGAGAAGTCTCCTCACTCTAAAATGTTGGCCCAATTAAAAATCCATTGAAAACACTGTATAGTGAAACAAAATATGTCTCTGGGCTGATCTGGCCCATAGGCTACCAGTTTGTGACTTTCATATTCTCCATCACTTAAGGCCAGCTATAAGCCTTGGCTTCTGGATCTTTGCTGACCAACGCAACAGCCATAACCACAAGGAGCTATTTATATTAAAATTAATTTAAATGAAATAAATTAAAAATTGAGGCCCCCCCTCCATCACACTAACCATGTTTCGAATGCTCCACAGCCATGGGTGGGGGCGGGGGTAGTGACTATTGTGTTGGACAGAGCAGATATAGAATATTCCCCTCATGGAAGGAAGTTCTTTTACAAGGCACAGCTCCCTGGATGGAAGAGGCATGAAAGGTAGTATCACGTCACAAGTGGTTCCCTTCCTTAGACATTTGTTATGTTTTGCCTGTCTTGATGAATTTGGTATTGTCACACAGCCAAGATGGTGATCAGAAGAAAGACTCGCAGAGTTTCATGTTGTCTCACACACAAGTGTAAGACCCATCTCTGGGCTGTAACTTTGGTGAGTTATGGAGACTTGACTGTGTCGGATGGATGGAGAATCCTCCACTCCAGCTTGGCTCTCTCCACTGCACTCTGAATGTACAAGATGAGATACACGCCCTGTGTGAGGAGAAGGTGTTACATCCTAACACCTTTCAGGCAGGACGCTTGGTTCCTCCAGTGGGAAGGGACTGTGATCTGTCCTAGGTCCTCCTAAGTTGGAACAGATATGCAAGGAAGGTGACTGTTTGGCAGAGATAGGGACTGGTGCTTTAGTCAGGCAAGTACAGTCCATCAAACAGTTCAACTCTCTTGCATCCCATTTTAGGCAAAATGGGTAGCAGTGGCAGTGGTTGGTGGGGGGGTGAGGGGATCTCCAAGGTGCAAAGGCCAGTGGTCCGTCAGTTAAGTAGAGCCCTGGGATGGGGTCCAAGAATAGGTCACTCTGAGAAGCACTAGCTGGTAGGCAGGCAACAGCCTTTCTGTGGGAGACCTGCCATTCTGTGGGAGGTCCGCCATTTCTTGGGTGGTCCTCCATGCATATCAGATCCCAGTTCCTAGAATCCACCAGGCTGGGGTCCAGGGCTAGACTTCCATCCTCAAAAGGGAAACTAGCAAGAGCCAGGCAGGACCCAGGCCATAGGGGTTGATGGCACCTGGGAGGGGCTGGGCCCCAACTCCAACTTCCAGGAACCCCCTCCTTCAAAGGGTCCATGCAGGAGAAGGGGGGCAGTGGAGAGAGTGGAACAAGAGCCCACTGTTAGCTGCAAAATCCTGAATCCCCTCTCAGAGAAAAATACCTAATATCCAACCCTGACTGTGGCACCTTGCAACACTTGCATCCCATTTGGACTTGTCTGGAAACTGAAGAATGTGGTCAACAACGTGATGGGCATTCACAGAATTGGGGACAGGTATGGATGTTTACAATGCCTTTGAGGCAAACCTCATAAATCTGACAGGGAAGGGAAAGGAGAAAAAAATGAGGAGACAAGGAAAAGAAAAGCCCTCCACATTTGACCAAAGGTCTTTTTTGTCCTCTTGTTATCTGCAGGACATTTGAGGCAAGAGAATAATAACCACACAGAGAAAACTAATGCCTAGAGGGTGATTTTAAGATGATGCAAAGGCCAGCAAAGATTTTTGTTCAGTTCTTCCCCTGGACCCTCTGTCTTGGTGGCTTCGGCAATAAGAGCATGAAGCCATTTGGGTCACTCTATTCCTCATGCTTTGATGAGAACCACAGCCTGGAACCTTCCAAACGACACTGTCTCTCTTGGGAATGTGTTCGCTGGTTGGTGTGGGCAGACACAATGGCCATAAGAGAGCTACTTCAGGTTTGCGTGTTAAATGGGCCTGGAGGAAACTGTCAGGAGATGGAGAACCAGGCATTTGGTTAGGTTGCCATCCTAGGAAGGTGATGGGAGGATGGGTTGGACCATGGTCCACTGGCCTGCTCATTGCTGTCATCCTGGGCACCAAACTAACTTTCACAAGCAAGTGGGAGAAACTTCCAGATTGTCCCAGTAAGAACTGCTGTTGAGCATTAACCTCAGTGGGCTGAAATAGTGACGCAAGCAAGCTGCATTTTGGCCAACTGGCTGTGGCTATCCGTGGGCTGAGGGGCTGGCTTAAACCAGGAATGGCCGCGTATCCTGATATTGCATGCTGTGTTTTTTATTATGATGTTGCATCCTTGCTAGTCAAAATTACAATGGCCTTGATGTGTTCTTCCCCTCTTCTTCTCCACCATCTGACTTGGAGGCTGTCATGTGAGTGCCCAGACCTGGCCACCCCAGCAGAGGAGGACTCAGGAAAGGATCGGTGTGGAGCTCAGCTCTGGCCTTGACCCCAAAGAGGGCTGAAAGAGAAGGTCTCAAACCACTGGCTCTCCAGGGGTCACAAGTCTAAGATTCAGACCCCTGCAGCTCTGCTGATAACCTTGGTCGTCCACCAGATGATGACTACTTCTGGTACTTTGTAGGCAAAAATGGCCAAAAGGCTTGATAAAGCCAAAAGCAGGGAGAAAAATAGTGGGAGAGGGAAGGAGAAGGGATAAGGAGCATTTGTCTCAATACTGGGTTGAAAGAATCTTCCAGAGGGTAAACTTGGTCATCCTGCCTTTGCCTATCTGAACGTCCCCCATACCAAGTAAGGATATTTGTCACACTGGAGGATGCCAGTGTTGTAAAGATGTCCTTTGTTCAAGGTCTCCTATCCCATTCCCATCAAGGAGAAGTGTCTGCAGACATGTTTGCAGATCCTAGAAGTTTCTGCAACATGAAGAGTCTCTCCCAGAGAGGGCCTAATCCATCTATAAGTACACAGTGATGCTGGTAGCAAGTTAGAGGTACCCAGGCCCAAGTGGAAGTTCTGCAGTCTTCTCTGGCAGGAGAGAATGGCTGTCATGAGTGCCCTCTGGTCCTCCTGAGAACTTGGACTAAATGGATGGGGCCTAAGACAGAGCCTGGTCATGACCTCTGTGCCTTGGAAGATCATTTTAGACTCAAGGCCCAGTGTAACTATATTTTATAACTGGGACTTTTGTTCAGGGAGCTTATTCATTTAATTCATCTGTTCATTCTTTATCCCTCCCTCCATCCATCCATCATCCACCCATCTATCCATCATCCATCTGCCCATCCATCCATCCATCATCCACCCATCCATTCATCCATTCATCCATCTGCTCATCCATCCATCGCTCATCCATCCATCTGCACATCCATCCATCCATTCATTCATCCATCCACCATCCACCCATCTGCTCACCCATCCATCCATCATCCACCCATCCATCCATTCATTCATCCATCTATCCATCTGCTCATCCATCCATCCATCATCCACCCATCCATTCATCCATCCATTGGCTCATCCATCCATCCATCCATCCATCCATCCATCCATTTATCCATCCATCCATCTATCCATCCATCCATCCAATCCATCCATCTCCCCATCCATCCATTCTTTCAGAATGTGTGTGTGTGTATGCAAAGCCTTATGGTGCATGCTGCAGAAACAAAGTATAGTCTCCCACCATCAGGATGCTTCTTGTGTAGGAGGAGATAGTGTATAAAGAAATAACACTGGAAACTGCTTCTGGCACCCTGCTAGGAATCTTTATAGGGCCCAGTGGTGCACAACAGAAAGAGTGGTCAGATCTCTCTGGGGGCTCAGGGGTGCTGCATAGAGGAGGTGATGGTGTGAGGGGCCAGAGAGGGGGTGCGGTGCTGGGAGAGGTGGACATATGTGTACAGACACAGACTACAAATAGCCTGACACATCTAGGGAAGCTGAAGAGCTTGACGTGGCTGGAGCATGGGGGGTGGAACAGGGATGCCGACAGCGCCCAAGAAGGCACGAGAAGTAGGCAGAAGCCAGACTATGCGAAAAGCCTGGACCCAGTACTGAGGACTTTGGACTTTGTCACACAGGTATCGTGGAGCTGTGGAAGCATTTTAAGCGGGAGAGTAACAAGGTCAGATTTGCACTTTGGGGCAAGTACTGATTCAGGACCACATAAGATCCAGAAGCAGTGGGGCCCTTAATTCAGCACAGGAAAGATGGTGACACCCCAATGAGACAGTGGCCCTTAGTCTCTTGGGCCCCCAGGATTACTTTCTTCCTGTCTCAGCCAATCACCTTAAAGCGGCCATTTTACTAGTTGAACATCATTCCTCAATTTCTGAGGCACTCCGCCTCCTCCCCTGGTTTGCACGCCTACACGAAGTCAGTGTGGCCCATACCTGTAGAATCTGGTTTAAAAGCCCACATATGTGGTGGACAGTCTACTCCAGTTGGTGTAGCTTTCAGTCACCTCCTTATCTGCTTGTGTCCTATTGGGTCCCGTTCTGCTTCTCGAGGGAGGCCAGGCATGCTCAGAAGTTGGGGGTGCTCAGTCTTTGGTGGGTGACATTGTGGGGGCCCAGGCCCGTGGCAGAGGGGCACAGCTTCTCTGGGGCAGGGGGAGCACCGTGTGTCCTCAGCCCACGGCCTCGCCGTGCACAAGGCCTTGCAACCCACGGAGGGGCTGTGCGTGAGGAGCTTGTGAGCTCACCTCCCGATTACCCTTTGGTCTTCTTGGGCTGGTACACTGTGGATAATAAACTCTAACTCGAAGACAAATGGCAGGTGGGCAGGGGAGAGGGGAGTGAGGAAGGGGGGCAGGAAGCCTAATCTGATGAAGGGAAAATTCAGTAATTCTTTAAATCTTTACAGTATCCAAATGGACTACTTCCAAAAATCCATAGACTAAGCTAATAAATCGCCCCCAAAGAGGTCTCTAGGGAACCTGTTTGGACGAATGGGCTAGAAGCACAGAATGTTTTTAAATAAGTGGGTAGTTCTCAATATTTGAACACGACTTGATTCTTCTAAGAGACTGAAGCTCCTGACATATTTGGGCTCTCTGGACACACAGTTCACATGTTTTCTGAGCCCTCTGTAGAAATGACATAGCTTCTGAACCAGGGAGGGCCCACATGGACGAGCAACTGCTTTATTTCCTAACTGTGTTGGAGCCCGAGCCCTAAGCGTGGGCTTGGAAAAGGGAATCCACCTGCAGGTACCACGGGCGGACCTGCATCTGGAGTCATGCTTGGTGAAGGCCAGGCCCGTGCACCTGAAGGCCAGGTCCCAGTGGGAGAGAAATCTGCATTCACTGCCATGGGGGTGGGGTGGGGGTGGGGGGAGCCACAAGCCTAGGTGACCCAATCCGGTCAGGTGAATTCTTGCCCTCTGGCATTTTAAACACTCAGGTGAATGAGGACTGGCGGGGTGGCAGGTGCACGTCAGGCAGGCAGAGGTGGAAGGCGAGGCTTGGGTCGCCTAGGCTGGAGGGCCAGCAAGCTGGGGCAGGGCAGTGGGAGGCAATCTGCACTGGGTTGCCAGAGAGGCTCTGCTGTTGGGCTGCTCCCCCAGCTCGTGTTTATGGGGTGCTGTGAGCTCTTTGCTGGGTGGGGTGGAGAACAAGGTGGCTTAGGGAGGCTGCAGTTGTGAGGTAGAGACTAAAAAATACAGATGGAAACAAATACACAAAGTACTTCCGCCTGGGATCCCTGCTGTTGAGGGGCTGCTGAGATAGGGAAGGTAGCGAATATGTGGGCGGACTTCAGATAGGGGGTCAGGGCGAGTGTCCCGGAAGAGGGCACTGAAGGGTGAGAAGGAGCCGTCCCTGCAGTGAATGGAAGAGGAGGGGACAGTAGTGGCAACAGGAAATCCGGGTGCTGAGGAGGGGAGGCGGGGAGGGCAGGATGAGGCCGGGAAAGGATGAGGGCAGGATGAGGCTGGGAAAGGATGTCCAAACCAAAACAGTTTGGACAGTTCGCATTTTCTTTAGGCAAGCCACCCGCCAATCAGGGTCTTGCCCTTTTAGCTCCGGGGTAGTATTGTAAGGGTTCAGTGCTCCTTCAAAAGTTCGTGTTCATCTATTATGTTTCCAATGAGAGGAGAGCTGACCACTGACAGAATCTGAATCTTGCTGGGTGATGAAGAAAGAGAGATGGAGAATTAATTTTGGGACAAGGGGCAGTGCCAATGGAATGTACTAAGTCCTTGGAGCTTCGAGTGGTTGCAGCCGGGGGAGTGGGACAGGGGGTAAAGAAAGAGACAGCAGGCCACCCATACCCACTTCTTTCACAAGGTGGGTCCTGGTTTCTGCTATTACTTTATCGTTTAAAGAACTAGCGCCTTGGGTTGTGGGGTCACACAGATCCGGATTCGAGTCCCGTGCTCACTCTTGCACGCACCTGGGCCTGGAACAAGAGGTTTCTTTGAGTTGTATTCTCCTAGCTATACAATAGGGATGTGAAGATTGCCCTAGTAAGATTTTTGGGGAGGATGAAATAAGATGTATTTAAAGCACTCTGCTTCACGTAGACTACAGTAGGTGCTCAATAAATATTAGTTGCCTCCTGCTGACTACATGAGTGTTTTACTAGAAGGCAATCAAGTGGAAGGATAGTGGGAATATTTACTACTCTTTCATAAGATGTTTCCATGGGGTACAGAGCAGGGCCACTGATGTGTATTTTGGGGAGTGGAAAAGTCCTGGGTAGGCCTGAGACCTGAGTGCTCGTCCATGTTCTCCCAGCTTCCTCTTCTGTAAAAAGCAGGGTGTAGTGGGCTACTAGCTGGAGGTAAACTGGTTAAAAAACATCCCTGGGCCTTATCACGGGAGATTCTAATCAAGAAGTCTGGGGGATCCAGCTGATTCCAATGCAGAGGCAAAATCACTCCAGGAACCCTGGGACCAGGCGCTTTCCTAGTTCTGAGCGGAGGACAGAGGGGACCAAAACTGCACTCTCCTCATTCACCACCAGAGGGCGGGCCTGAGGCATGACGGCCAAAGCAAGCTGCTGTCTCCAGCCCTGGGCGGAAAAGACCCTAGGGAAAATCTATAGTTACACAGAGGATGATGTGCAAGGTAGGTAAGGAAGGAGTGATAAGAGGAGAAAGCCAAAGGCCACTAGATTCTGAAGTGTATGTTTTCCTCTGTGTCCCAATGTCCGACGGGACGGGGACAGATGAGCCTCTTGTCTTCACCCAGTAAGGACTTTAGTCGGGATGCTCTCATAGCCCCTACTGAGCTGACCAGTACTCTTTTCTGCAAAAGTGGCATCTGGCTCAGAGGGCCAGTCACTTCCACCCTCATGGGTCACCGCTCCCCAACCCTGGGTAAAGGATGCACCCCGTGGAAAGGCTTGGACGGGCTAGCCCTTGGCTGTCCCTCTGCAGGCTGCCCCATCAGGGTTATGCACCCAAACAAAACGACTGTTATGGCCGGATTCCATCTGCGGGGAAGAAGGCATCATTTCCAGCTCAAGTGTCCTCGTCAGTGCCCTTAGTTTTTGGCAAGGAAGAATTCCAGCACCTTCTCTTTACCACCGCATTAAGTGTAACCTCCTCTGCAGACTGCATTTAAAGCCGTAGCCCTTGGCGGCAGTCCTGCCGCGATGGGGGAACTTCGGGTGTTCTCTTCTTTGCCACTTCTGGGCTCTGTTCTTCTGATCAAAATGTCCGTTTTGGGGTTTCCCTCCTCTGTGACATCCTGAATGTTGCACTTCCACAGAGAGAGGCCCAGGGGGTCCGTGGAAGCAGAACCGGCAACTGCAGCTTCCCAAAGGCGGAAGCTGAAACCAAGAGCAGTGGCGGGCCTGGTCCGAGATGGGACGCGGAGTGAGCCGGCTGCTGAGGAACTGAAAGCAGCCCAGTCACCCTGCAGTGTCCCCGGTGACAGCACTTTGTCTCCCCACCCCCAGTGCCCAGCGAGCTGTATGACTTGAACATCTTAAAAATCCTGACTGGATGTCATCCCTCTTGAGCAGCCCCTTCCCCCCCCACCCCAGGCCCTGTAAAGGGTGAGACATGAGGAAGCGTTTGGAAAGAGTTCCTAGTCTTTGCGAGCTCCAACTTTCAATGGAAGGCATGTAGAAAGAATACTGGAAGGGTGAAGAAGAGAACGGTTTAAGAAACTGGAGCTCAGGGGCACCCGGGTGGCTCAGTCGGTGAAGTGTCTGCCTTCGGCTCAGGTCATGTCCCAGGGTCCTAGGATCGAGTCCCGCATCGGGCTCCCTGCTCAGCAAGGAGCTTGCTTCTCCCTCTGCCTGCTGCCCCCCCCCTGCTTGTACTCTCGTGCTCTTTCTACCTCTCTCTCTTGCTCTCTCTCTCTGGTAAATAAATAAATAAAATATTTAAAAAAAGAAAAGAAAAAAAAGGAAACTAGCGCTCAGGAAAAAATGACCTGAGACGCCTTGTAGGACTCTAGAGTTCTGAACTGGATGCTCTCTCCCTGGATTTTATCAGGCGTGGTGGTATGTGGCAGCTTTGTTTAGGGGATGCTTAGCTTAAAATCCAGGCAGCTACGCCCACACAAGGAATAATGAGCTGCATTATAACAAGGTTCTCTTGCAGTTTCCGGGACTTGGAGGAGAGAAGGAAGACCCAGCAAGCAAAGCGACAGTGCTAAGAGAAAGGCTGAGCTGAGGATTTTGTTGACATTAAAACTCACTGTGGCAGTGACATGGAAGAAACGTGGAAATTCTCTTGGAAAAGCAATGACAGCATTTAGTTATATACCAAACCTTGAGGGCCCCTGCCACAGGTCAGGCAGGGTACTTACTGGTCACCGGAAAAAGAAATGCCCAGCTCTTGGCTTTTAGGAGTCATGCTCTGACGGAAGAAAAGGACAAATAATTACAATACGGAAGGACGCGTGTTCCAGTGGTGGTGAATACAGGAGGTTGTGCTTAATGTTTTCGGAGGCAGTAGGGAGGCAGACGGCACCGAGGAGGTGACCTTTAAGCTCACTTTTAGAGGAAGGGTTGAGGGAAAACGGAAGGAAATGAAGGAAACATGGGGCAGGGCACGGATTGGAGAAGGCGCACGGCCTCGAGAGGCAGCGTGTGTGCTGCCCCATGTGTGCATGCACCCCCTGAGCCTGGGGATGGAGGCATGGGTGTCAAGGGACGGGAGGTGAAGTTGCAGAGGAGGCTGTGGGCAGAGACTGATAGAGATCCTGGTACAACGCTCTTTTTTCATGTTTGATATGCATTTAATTTTTAAAAAGATTTTATTTATTTATTTATTTGAGAGAGAGATCATGAGCAGGGGGGATGTCTAGATGGAGAAGCCGATGTGAGCCTGGATCCCAGGACCCTGGGATCACGACCTGAGCTGAAGGTAGACGCTTAGCGGACTGAGCCACCCGGGCGCCCTGATGTGCATTTAATTTTTTAAAAGTTCAGAAAAATCACACGTTCTGCATGGAGCACTGGGTGTTATGCACAAACAATGAATCATGGAACACTATATCTAAAACTAATGATGTAATGTATGGGGATTAACATAATAAAAAAAATTAAAAAAAAAAAAAAGTTTAGAAAAATCATGCCCGAGAATAGGCTAAAATATTTGGTTCAGGGATAATGATTTGTAACTTTACAGGAATTTTCGTTGAGTGTTTGTCTAAAGACCATGTGAAAAAACAGTGTATATTAACAAGCCTATCAGTGCAGTGTGGGTGGAAAATTCTTCCCCACCCTCTTTACTTTTCTGCATTGCATTGAGCAGTATGGTAAGAAATGCGGATTGCAGACAGTTCCTTGGCCAATTAAAACTATTTGGTATCTTCTTTGTGCCAAATACTCTTAGGCTGTAGTCGGAACAGACAAATCAATTTAAACCTTAACTCTTTGGATATGTATGAGTGGAAATGTCAGTTATCATGGACTAAGAACCTCATATGGAAGGCTATAGAAATAAGGCTGATACAAATAAGACTGACATACAAGCTTTTTTTACAGGGGTGTCTGGGTGGCTCAGTCGGTTGAGCGTCCAACTCTTGGTTTCAGCTCAGGTCATGGTCTTGGGGTTCTGGGATGGAGCCCTGTGCGGGTCTCTCTGCTCGGCAGGGAGTCCGCTTGGGATTCTCTCTCTCCCTCTTCCCCTGCCCCTCCCCCTACTCTTCCTCTCTCAAATAAATAATAATTTTTTTTTAAAGTTTTTATTACAAAGCAAAGTACTCACTGGCAAATTAGTAAATAACAAGATAAATCTGTTAAGATCAAACAGTTCAGGAGCAGGAAAATTTAACAAGAATATTTAACAATTTAATTAGAAGTCATTCTGTTTTAAATTAATTTGAATCTCATTATTTGCGTGCTTGCCTAGTGGTATTTTACTCATGATTTAATAGAACACTTACCCCCAGCCCTTTTGGAACCTACAGTTGGCTTTCACTTGTAGCAGGGCACATTTGAGCTTCCTCAGACTTGTGACTTTAACCCTTACAGCTTGACACCAATACCTGCTGACATCAAGTCACTTTGCTCTTAGCACATCACATAGTTGGAGGGGGGAGTGCTTCCACTTTGTTTTCAAGATGCACAGCTAATTGGAACTTGAATGAATTAACCAGCTATGAGGTTTGCTGCATGCCCCCACAGCTCTTTTCTGGGACTTTAGAATTTACCAGAATAGGAGTGAAAGAGTACAATCTTATACAATCTTACACCTTCTGGACAGACAGGTAACCATCCAAAGTGGCCAGATGCAGAAAGACATTGGAACGTGGCCCACAGTGGCCCCAGGATTATTTTGTATTTATCTGGCTAATCTTTGCTGAGCAGGTATGAGCCAATTAAATAGACTCTTATTTTTTCCCATGGCTGCCTGATGGCCTAGATTATGGAAGGATTCTATCTATCGTTTGATCTCAAGCAGAGAAACCCAAAGCCATGGGCCTACCCAGATGTTTTAGTCATTGCACCTGCCTGGGCGACATCTCCAAAGAGACCCCTGGTAGATTGCTCGGGATCAAGTGGATTGGCTTGTTTCTCCTATTCTGAAGTACAAGCGCCAGTATACAATTTGGACCAGCAAAGCGGAGGGGTTCCAAGCCTGTTCAACTGGTAGCGCCAAGAAGACAGGCTTTGAACGCCGTTTGAATTGTAACTGGTATCTCTGAGTGGGGAGTGAAGAGTGGCCTGTGTTTTTAACTCTGATTCCGGAGGTTCTCTCCATGACTTAGTTTCCCCTTCTTTCATTCCTCCAGCTTCCCCACAGTTCATCTCCGCTTTGTGCCCCATTGTGTGATGTGGAGGCCCGTCGACAGCACTGTAATGCCAAGTTTTTCCTTGACAGATCTGCAGGCACCGGTGAAATGCACCCCTCTATTCCCCCAAATGGGTCTGGGTGGGTGTGGCCGCTCAAGAGAGCTGGGCCCTACACTGGGCCTCAACGGGCGGCCCGCGGGCACCAAAGGGCTTTCCGGGCCGGGTTTCCCACCTCTCTCCCAGCTCCAGCAGCCGACCACACGCGGCCTCCCTTCCCTGCTCGCAGTACTAAGGGCTATGGGTTTTGCTGCCGGCCGCCAGGCCACGGAAACCTGCGGCCCGGCGCCTGCCCTCAGGCTAGCTTTCCTCCCGCAGCTCGCCTCGCCTCGCCGCCAGCGCCCCAGGGAGCCCGACCGCGCGCCCGACGCCCCCGCACCGCTCCCGCGCCGCCCGGCTCGCAGGCCGGCGTCTAGGCGCCCCTCTCGGGGGCTGGGCGGCGGACGGGCGTGGCCGGCGCCGCGAGCCCTCCCCGCCCCGCTCCCCTTCCCTCCGCTCGCTGCCATTTGAATTCCCCCGTCGACTCCTGGGCGGAGGCCGAGCGAGCCTTCGCGAAGGGCGAGGGCGGCGGGAGGAGGGCCCGGGCGCCCCTCCCGGGCGGCGCGGCGCCGGCCGGCGGCGCAGTCGCGCGCTCGCCGCCAGCAAAGCCATTGGCTCGGCGCAGTCACCCCACGCGGGGCTGCAGCGGCGGCCTCCGCGGATTGGCGCGCGGGCGGGCATCCAGCGGGGCGCGCGCGAGCGGGTGCGTGCTGCATGGGCTGCAGCGAAGCCCACCGTCGCCGGGCTGGGCTCCCCCGGCCCGTAATGACCACCCTTCCATTGTCCTTGAGTTGCTGATGCTGCTTTTGGGGCGGCTGCCAGCCACAGTCCCTAAGGCTCCGGCCTAAAGAAAGGGCGCGAAAGGCGCGCTCCCCTCTCGGGCGCACGCACCGACCGCCGCCCTCGGCGGCACACTGCAGCATTTCGCGCTCTCGCGCCGCTCCCCTCCCCGCCTGCACTCATTTGCATATCCCACGATTATGGCCAATCAGGGCTCGTCTCTCTCGAAGCGGATGGCTTTTGCCTGAGAGGAAAGGGAGTGGCTGGCGGCGCATGCGCCGCGGTGGCCGACTTGAACCGAGGCTTTTATTGCTGTAGTTTATTTCCACCCCTTCCCTCCTGTTCTCTCTCTCTCTCTTTCTTTTTTTTCCGCCCTAGCTGGGGCTGTGTTGGAGCAGAGGAAGAAAGAGAGACAGAGAATTGCATTTATCCCTTACGTTCCTGAAATCTGCTATCAGCAAGACCAGCTAAGCGGTTGCAGCTTTTTCAATCCTGCAAAAAATACCATCTCTTTCCTGGCAATTTTTGCTTTAAAGCTGTCCTCTTGAAATTATTTTTTTCCCAGGAGAGAGATGTCTTATCAGGGGAAGAAAAATATTCCACGCATCACGGTGAGTTTGGTACTTGGGAAATCTGCGGTCGGCCAGCAACCTTTTGTGGCAAAGAACATCTAAGGAATTTTTTAAAAGGAGGGGGAGGAAGAGGAACACAACTTTTCTTTTTTCTTTTCTCTTTTTCATGTTGCTAAAGAAGGCGATCGGGGTGGTGGGAGACGCAATCATATATAATTGTAAGCTACATAATTTGTAAGGCATTAAAATAGGAGCGTAAGTGCATTAAAGGACGTCTTAGATAGCGCGCCAGATCCGCTGTATCCTTTTATTGTCAGTGCGAGATGCTGCAGTGCTGGCCTGCGGGGTGTAAGCAAATGGATGCCAGATTGAATATGCATGGTTGAAGCTCGGATATTGTTCTCCGGGCTGCGTGCTGTGAGGCTGGACTCCAGGAGCTGGATGGGGGAGATGGAGAAATGGATTCTCCCTGTGCCTCCCGCCCCCACCATAAAGGCTTTCTGGAGCCTTCCTCTGGCTTCTTAGAAAAAGGAGGGGTTTCAGCCCGGAGGCGTAATGACAGCAGAGGGATGCTGGAAAGGGCAGGGAGTACCGGGATGATGTGGAAACGGGAAGGGAAAACAGGGACGCGGTGATGAGCAGAGGAGGGTGGGGGGCGAGGCGTGGGCTTTTTGTTGATCAGGGGCTGGTTTTCGGTGGCCCTCTCGGCTTCCTCGCCCTCGGTTTGGGGCCGGAACCCTGGCAGGGCTCTGAGCTCGCTTTCTTGTGTCTTTCTGCCCCTTCTGCAGCCAAGGAGGCGCCTGTGTTGGCGCATACAAAGCGGGCTGGGAGGGTGGGCGTTGGGGACAGCGCCGAACCGGGCTCGCGGAGGTAATGGCGCTGCGCGAGGCGCGGAGCAGATGGCCCGGCCCGGCCTCGGCCAGACAATGATCGTAGCGGCGGGAGGTGTCGGCGCAGTTCTGGGGCCTGGGGTTGTTGGTTTGTAAATCACGAGAAAAAAACATCGAAGCGATGGATTTGCGATGCTTCAGCGCTGAACCACAGGTTCTTGCCTTCACCGCTCTCCTAACCCCCACCCTCTCCCCATCTTTTCCTGGAAAAAAATCGCACCAGCCCTAGTTCTCTACATCCCCGAATAAAATCCCGGGGAGGGAGGAACGCGAGGGAAATTCATTGTTATATAATGATGTGCAATTGGAATTGGCCAGTTGATTGCTGGGTAGAACCCAGGGCTGAGGCAGAGACCGAAAGAATCCTGGTAAACTCAAGATGTGTTTAGGGCTGGATTTGAGGGCGCGCTTTCGCTCTGGTTTCCTCCTTAGCCACGGACACCCCGGCTTTCTCTGGATGCACAAGGGCACACCCATCCGCAGGAGAGAGACGTGGAAACAAATGCAGAGGGGAGGGGGCGTGTGCTCGGGAGGACTTTATGGGATGAGCCAGGCTGTGCTACGGCGAGGGTGGGTACTAGCTTTTTCTTGAAGGCCGAAGACCCAAGATCCGAAAGGGCCGGGATGAGGGGCACCGACCCTACGTTACGTGTTCCCGGCTCTGGAGGAAGGAGTCTGGGGAGTGGGGGTGGGGAGCAGATTTGCTGCAAGCCTCAAATAATTTGTTGTCTTCGTGAATGGAAAAGGCAGTTTCATTTTGACAGTGTGGGGAGAAAAAAATTTAAAAAGCAAACAAGACTTTTTTTTTCCTTTAAAGAGCGCCCCCTCTACCCTTAAAAATCTGGTTGCATCATTTTAGGACCTATATAGCGTGGTTTCCCTCCTTCCATCATCATGGCCAGCATCTTATGTAAGAAGCCTTCTGGAAGGCACTAGAGTGGACGGGGCTGTGATGTCTCATTTTTTTTCTTAGCATGATGTTGGCTCGGGGATTCACAGTGATGGCTGGGACAGGTACCGCAGTGACTAAGGGAGCTGGTAATGAAGGGCAGGGCTTCTCCTTCCCTTCTAGGTGAGATTTATCCTGTTAGAGCTGGAGACTGGGGGAAAGGGGGAAAGATCATTATAGACGGAGAAAAGGGCACTGGAGCAGGTGACCTTGAGCGAGTGGCTTAACCCCTCAGCCTCTGTTTGTTTATGTGTCATAGGAATAAGAATCTGGCCCCACCCACCTCACAGATGTGTTTTCGAGGCTTTGGTGACTTAGGGTACATGACAGGATTTTGTAAAGGTCTTTACATTTACCTTATACAAGTCCAGGAATTACTGTTGACTCTTTATTCTCATTTGACTTTCCAAAGTCTATAGCAGGATGAAGGACCCTACAGTGTACAAAATTAAAATGATCTTACTGTTTTTCATAATGTTAGAGAAACAATAAATACTTTCTGTACCCGGCTGTGTGTGCATTTATGTGTAAAAGTATCTTTTTTCCCCTAGGTGTCTAGCAGCTTATTTATTTATTTATACCTCCCACCCCCTATATTTTTTAAAGATCTCTATGATTTTCTTTTTTTTGGTGGGTGCTAACTATAAAGAGCACTTAGTAAGAATACTGGTTTGTAACTGAATAAGTTAACCATTGTCAAAGTGAAGTCATCCTCTGAAGTGTTTTGTATATTAAAAGAGCAGTCTGTGGTTCAACTTGTAACCCAGTCTGGAAGAATACAGGTGCATCTCCACTGAACCCAGGCTGTTAACATCACATTCCATCAACAGCAGTTGGGATAGAGATGAGTCATAACGTAGCATTTCTATTGCATTTCTGGCCCTCATGTGCTGCTTGTCATAGATCTGTGTTTTTCACCAATTAAAATACAAGTGCATCAATAATGTAGATTTTGGAACTTGCCTTTTCATCTACTTGATCACAAAACTCTACCTTTTTCTTAGCAGCTTGGTATTTAAAGTGGTGTATATTTGAAGTATATCCCCTCCCCCCTTGTTACAATCTCTGATTTACCTCAAAGATAAAAAGCAAATATAAAGAACATATTGAAATGAAACTTTGCAATGGTTGAACCAAGTGTTGTTTGTATAGAGTATCCCATGACAACAAACTTGGTTAATTTTTCCCCGACACCAACCTTGCCAAGAATTGACTTCCCTACATGTGGGTGTATTTTTTTTTAGAATGACGTTTAGCCTAAAGCCATTTAAAAAATATTGTCTTCTTTATCTGAAATGTTTTCACTGCTCTTTAAAGGGAGATTGTTAGGTATTCTTTCATTTTCTGTCTTTCAGTGGAAAGGGATCTTTTTTGTTTTGTTTTGTTTTTAAACCTAGGATAAGCTTTGAGCTTTTGCCAGTATGTTCTGATTCATCAAGTGATGAATAAGTTGTCATTTCAGGTTCACCTTTGTCACTGAACCTTTCCAAAATTGACTTATTTTGAGCATCTCTTTGGAATAGTGAAAAATATGTCCTTAGCTCATTGTCTTAGTACCAGTGTTTCTCATCGGTCGGGTATGAATTGTGACCTTATTACTTTCTTTGTTTCAGAGCGATCGTCTTCTGATCAAAGGAGGTAAAATCGTTAATGATGACCAGTCATTCTATGCGGACATATACATGGAAGATGGGTTGATCAAGTAAGTGTAACTCATAATAGAGACGAATTTGTGTACCTTCCTGTACAGCTCACGTACACAGCATCAAACTCTGGTGACTTCAAAGCCCCGACTACCTTAGGGTCTGTTTAAGCTCATTTTGATTGGTGGTAATTAGTGAATTTGAAAACTCAGATTTAGGGAATTCAAAGCCACAATTAAATGCGCACCCATTTCTTTATGTGTTATGCAATTCACTGTTTTAACTGAGGTGACACAATATCATCTTGTTGCCAGTTCAAATACTTGGTTTATGATCTATTGAATATATTAAAGGTTTTTCCTGGAATGTAGTTGTTTCGGTAGATTGCCCAATCTAAGACACAAGCGGTGTTCCAGCCTCTTCTACCAAGAGAGCACATCTGCTTTCTTAATTAAGAATCCAAGTTGCTGGGGCCAATGGACACCAAATTAACAACCAAGTAGCAGACAAAGTACTGCCTCATCCTGAGGGAATTGTAGGTTTCATTCTGTAACACAAATAAGACTGCCCTTGTGTTTATTGTGTATTGTGTTGCAGAGGAGAACCAACAGAGGGTTAAGTGAGCTGAGTATATACCAGTATCCTCCTGCCCTTCAGACTGGGACAGCTCACAGGGCCCTGGAGAAGGAGCACATCTGTTTAAAGACAAACACTGTAGCAAATGACATCTTTTAAATAAGCAGCATTCATCAAGTGCTAGCAGCAAACCAGTCCAGAGGAGTGGAAAACTGGAGTGGATGTGTCTGTTGCCTGGAAACTCACACCCTGATTTATGAACCTAAAATAGGTTTTAACATTTCCGCATTTAATGTTTTCTCCATGTGTGTTTGCTTGTGACATTCTCCGCTCCAGGCTCTCAAATACCATGACTTTCATGTTCCATTTTCCCCCAATTAGAAGGCAGCATGATACTGGCCTAGAAGTGAGAAAGCCTGCATGCTATTTTTAGTCAACACTAATTGTTTTAGAACTTTATCAACTCCTCCTTGATTACTTTTTCCTTCTGGAAAAAAAAAAAAAAAAACTGGTAGCAAGATGTAGCCCAGATGTTTTTTAAAAATTGGAAATGAATCCATGTCCCCCAACATAATATCAGTTTTTCTTTTTTTTTTTTTAAAGATTTTATTTATTTATTTGACAGAGACACAGCGAGAGAGGGAACACAAGCAGGGGGAGTGGGAGAGGGAGAAGCAGTCTTCCCGCCGAGCAGGGAACCCGATGCGGGGCTCGATCTCAGGACCCTGGGATCATGACCTGAGCTGAAGGCAGACGCTTAATGACTGAGCCACCCAGGCGCCCCATAATATCAGCTTTTCTGTCCTTAGTATCTGAGTTGCTGAGCACATGCTTCCAGATTTTTAAATAGTTGTAATCATCCTGTTCACTTTTTTTGTTTCGTTTTGTTTTTTCTTTTGCTTTGTTCTACTACTACCTTTCCACCCCTGTTTTTTCAGGGTTGAAAATAAATGTTTGTAAAGTGCAGCCAGACCTGGAGAGAATTGCTCTACGATAATTAGTTCAACTACGTGTGTTACAGCGAAAGTGTTGTGACCTTTTATGTAAATATCTTGGGCTTTGTTATCATTTGATCTTAGGGGTTTTCTGGCAACTAAACCTCTTCGATCAGGGCTTCTGGTGTCTTATTTAAATTTTGTTTTCTAGTATGCTCTGCTTTGCCCCTTAGTTGGGCATAGGGACTGGGGACCGCACATATTATGAAAACGAACAATAATGCAAAAGGTCTACAGAACCTAGGGAAGGATGGTTTCTGGCTGCGTGAAATGTCTTTCAGATGCCATTTGATTCAGGGATGGTTCATTTATAGCCGTTATCATCCATCCTGTTTATTTAGGCAAATAGGGGAAAACCTGATTGTGCCAGGAGGCGTGAAGACCATCGAAGCCCATTCTAGGATGGTGATCCCTGGAGGGATTGATGTCCATACCCGCTTCCAGATGCCTGACCAAGGAATGACCTCCGCCGATGACTTCTTTCAAGGCACGAAGGCAGCCCTGGCTGGGGGAACCACCATGATCAGTAAGAGAGCTTAAAAATAATCATCTTAGAGCTTGGTAGCCATTATTGTTTGAAAATGAGTCTTTGTTGTTTGATTCTTTCCTTCTGAAAGTTGCTGGACTGAACAGTGGATTGATATACCGCAGAAGGGGGTGGGGGTGGGCCAGCTGTTTGTCTGGGTGTCCTTGTCCTCATTTTCATGTCCAACTCGGAGTTGTCCAGTTGAACTGGAGAATACGGTTCTAGAGAATTTGGTAGGATAGAAGGAATGGCTTTTTGCTTTCTCTGCTTGAACTTTTGTCTTCCTTAACCTGAAAATGTGATTTGTTTGTGGTCACTTTAAAGACACAGCGTTTGGAGTAGGTGTCAAAACTATCCGTTTTGAGCCTTTGCTCCAAAGTATTTGATTTGGGTTTTTAAAGAATTCCTGAGGGTGCATCTTACTGGAATGAAGATGGGGTGCAGTAAATGAAATGTTGAAGCGGGAACTTCTCTTCTACTGCTGAGAAAATCAAATCGGGGGAATATTTCCTGGCCTGGCTTTGACATAAATGGATTTGGGCAGTCCTGCTTGGAGAGGGAGCCACAGATACTATTAATTGTCATTTAGATATGAAAAGTGCCAGCACCAACAGCTGGGTGTCCTTCATGCATTGCTGCGAAGAATTTATGCTTTTCTTTCAGCTAAATCTAAAGTGTATTTCCTGGAGTCCTAGCACACGTGTTAAGAGTTTGCTTGTAGAATGGCAATTTCCAGTGTGTCTCTTGATGTCCCTGTAACAGATCTTGTTTTTGAGGAGGTGAGCAAGCTACACAGTGACCTGTCAGACACATAGGTAAAAAAAAAACAAGTTTATCTGAGAGTGAAAGTAAATACACAGTCTATCTTCAAAACTTATAGTTCAGTTCAGAAGAGGGTCAAAGTAGAAAGAACTTCGCTATTTTATTCCTTGGAGAAACCCCTTTTACTGCTTATTTTTCAGAATGATGGTCTTTTCCCCTATAACTTTATGATCCAGTCTCTCAGTTCCTCTTTTCTATCCTACCACCTAGGTGAACGTTACCCTGCCATCCCCTCCTAGTTCTGAGTTCCTCTACATTTTAAATTGCGCATTCCTGGTCTTCTCTCGGTCTCCGTCTTCAGAGTGTCTGAAGGATCAGGGACCGTTCTCTCCTGGTTCAGCTCTCTAATGACACAGCCTGCAGGTTTAAGCCTTATTACTTCTTTGTTTCTGCTGCACACATCACCTCCTAACCTAGTGGGGGACATTCTCAAGGGGCGAGGGGACCCCCCCCACACACACACCTCAGGACCCTGACCTCCTGGAGAAGGCTGCCATTTTGTCAGTGACGTCTGTTAAGACTTACTTGGTACCAGTGGGCATGGCTGCCTGTCCTTCAGCGCCGGTGCAGAGCCTCCAGGGCCAAATCAAGGCTATAATCTGCCTCCGTTTGGAGTTCATATGAGGGCCCTGTAGGCCCCCACGTTGGTCACAGAGTATTAAGAAGCCATAAATAACATTTCCTGAGTGAGTGGTCAGTGGTGTCTCTCACTAGAGGGATTGCTGGGCCGGAGCGCTCCATGGTAGAAATGCCGCTAACCCGGAGTCTGACGTTCTGGTCTCCGTCCAGCATTAAGTTGCTGTGTGACCGTGAGCAAGTCACCTCCCTTGGTGGGGCTGCTCATCTGCACAATGAAGGATTTGCTCAAGATGACCTTGGATGTCCCTTTCAGCTCCCACATTTGGTGATTCGCTGAGCTCAGACACAGTTTGTGATCAAATGCACTTCGCTCAGCAGATGCATAAAAACCCTGTTTCTTTTCAGACTTATTTGAAAGACCCCATCATTCTGTTTTCTCCTCTCCTGCATCCCTGAATGTGCCTTTCACTCCTCACACTTGACCCATTCTTTGGCCCCCGCTTCCCGCTTCTCGTCTCTTCTCTGCATTCCCATCCCCCACCACCTTCACCACGAGTCAGGGCATATCCCTTCTTGCTGATGCCTTGACTTACTCTTTGACCTTCCTCCTCAGCAGCTCTGGGGTTCTTTCCCTTCATTCAGGGTGGGCTCCTTCTGAGCAGGGACGAAGGACAGCTCCACCAGTCCTGCCTCTGGCCTGGGGGCTGAGAACAGTCAGCGGAAGGCCTTATGGCAGGTCAGAATGAAGGGGAAGTGAGAAGTCGGACCGCCTGCCTTACTCAGTTGGGCAGAACGTGATCGTGTTTTATTGTAGGGTTTGTGATACAGTCAGTTAGGCCAAAGAGTAGGGGAGTTTAATGAGCACACCCCAAAGAGTGAAAGTCCTCAGCGGTGGTGGGGATGTGGTCAGAGTTGTCATACCCCAAACTCCACTGCTTTTATAGCCTGAGAAAAATATTAACTACCCTCGCAAATAACCACCCGTGGTTACTGACCTCTACAGAATGCCCACTGGCCTGCCCTTCCCTTAGGATGTAAGTGGGAATAATACAGGTGAAGAAGTCAGGATTTTTTCTGCTTGCTGGTCATATATTCTGCACTGGCTTCCAGTGAGTCCCTGGCACGGGCACGCTTTACGGAGACAGTTTTGCAAAGAGGGAGAGCTAGCTTCACGTGACTTTGTTGGTACCTTCGACCTCCTCCTTCAATGAGATCGTAGCTTCTTCAGTGAGCATGGAGGCCAAACGGAAATGCTTAGGGCACTTGAAAAGATTCAAGTGAAAACTTGCAGAAACAAGCCATCGAAGTAAATTGGTGCCCCACGGCCCACACCCCTGTGCTGCCATCTCTCCGTGTTGCTACAAGCACGTGCCCTTTGCTGTGTGCTTCTCAGGTCCGTCTGCATCGGCACTGCCCAAGGTGGAAAATGTAGCTGAGCGGTCCAAGTTTAAAAATGGAGGTGACACGTCAGCAGCAGAAAATAATATTATTGCCATCAAACAGAGCCTCCCATTCAGAATGGCACAAGGAGATCTTTGTAAGGGGCGCTCAGTGCCGGGCAACTTTGCCCTTCCCATCCAGTGATGGGTGGGCGGAACCTCCAGACATGCCGTGCAGGCGGCTTCTAGACCGGCTGCGGGGTCGCGGAGGTGGCGGAGTTGCGTCTTGGGGAAAGTGCTGCTGGCCTCCCTGGGAGCTTTATGATCATCAGAGTTAAGACCCCAGCATCTCTGGGAAGCAGATGGGAATGGTTACCTCCATTTTATAGAGGGGAAATCTGAGGCCAGAGGGAAGCGCATTATTTGCTGACACTTTACCATGTGCGTTAGTGTAGGTGGTAGGTGTGGAAAACACACCTGCGGCTCTGGCTTCACCCTGCCAGCTGTGTGACCTTAAGCCTCAGTGGCTTCATCTGCAAAATGGGGAAAGTTACAAAGATTGACTTGGAGACATCGGAACAGTACTTGGCCCATAGTGAGCACTCAGATGTGGTAAGTTACTGTTATTCCATCTGCATTAGGTGCCAGCAACCTCCCATCTCTGTAGAGACCCCCTCTGGATCTCTACTTTCTTTCTTTTTTTTTTTTTTTAAGATTTTACTTATTTATTTGACAGAGAGAGAGACAGTGAGAGAGGGAACACAAGCAGGGGGAGTGGGAGAGGAAGAAGCAGGCTTCCGCCGAGCAGGGAGCCCGATGTGGGGCTCGATCCCAGGACCCTGGGATCATGACCTGAGCTGAAGGCAGACGCTTAACGAACTGAGCCACCCAGGCGCCCCAGGATCTCTACTTTCTTAACGGAGCCAGAGAAGAGGCTCCACCTGCGGGAGGAAGCAGGGCTTCTCCAAGCGTGGCCAGCAGGCTGTGAACCCCAATGTCACCTGCATGCATCCTAAAAACATGCAGTTTCTTGGGCCCCACCCAGCCTATTGAAGTAGAGGGTGTGCTGGTGGGACCCGTGAACTTGTATGGTGATTGTCACATGCACTTGAGCTGTTTGCAAATATGGATCTCAGGGGTCCAAGCCAGCTCTCCAGACTCTCGATGTCCAAGACCAGGAGCCACAGCTCAGAGAAGAGAGCCCGACTGTCATTTCTGCTAACCTGAACTCCAGGCTTTCCGTGGAGGGGTGGAGCCCCAACACAACACACCATACAGCAGAGATCCGGATAGGACTTGAGCACGGAGAAGGTGAGGACAGACTGCTGCTGCAGGCCTGGAAGGGGCCTCTCTCTCTCTCTGAGCTCTGGACTTGTCACCTTGCAGATGGGGCCCCCTGGATGTGCCTCAGGCACCTCCATCCACCTATCCCCAGGCAGCCTCTCCTGGTGCCCAACCCCAGAGAGGGCCTCCGTCACGGTCATGCTGGCTTGGACCCATAAACTCACCGTGTGCTGAGGTGAGAATGTTGTCTCTGTATTATCTCTGGCACCCATCCCATTACGGCCACTGATTCATGCCTTTGTTGCCTGTACTGGATTTTTGCCCCAGCCTCCTGAGGAGGCTCACTGCCTCCAGGAGCCTGTCTCTGCAGCCTGCACGTCTCCTTGCACCCTGGGCTCTTTGTCTGGCCCGGCAGGGATCGTGCCATCTCCCTCCCGTGAAGCCCTCAGAGGGCTCCCTCTTGCCCAGAGAACGCAGCTCTAGCAGCAGAGCCCTCCACGTGACGCAGCCCCGCTGCCCCAGTCTGGACTCACGTTGTCACCTCGGCCAGGGATGCCCTTACCTTCTTTTCTTTGTTACCCTTGGAGGCCCTGCTAGGTGTTACCTCTGTCCCAGAGCCCCTGCTCAGCCCCCTTCACTGTAATGCACCGTGGCTTCTCTGTGCCTTGGCAGACATTGGGTCTTTATCCCATGGCCCTTATGGCATGCATCCTGTGTTACCGTTTGATCAAGCCTCCTGCCCCTTTCATTTCCATCCTCCCCACGCACCCAGCTGTGTCTCACCCTTCAGGCACTCCACTGATGCTTCCAGTTGAGTGAATGAATGAATGAGTGAATGAGTGAATGGAGACTCTAAGGGGACTTGGTTTCACACTTCATCTGAGCGCGATGCCAGAGTCCTGAGAATCCCGGGGTAGGGTTAGCGTGTCTGATGTCCATCATGGTCATCCTGTTGATCAGTTGGGGGAGGGAGGCAGGAGAGGAGAGCCCGGGGCCCATTCCTGGCCTAAGGTCATGATCAGGGACAGCTCTCTCCTCCCCCTTCATCTGGATCATTCTTTCAGGAGGAGGCGGGGTTGCAGTCTCACGCGGTCGTCCTGTGAGAGAGCTTGCTCTTAGCGCACAGGGTCTGATCTGTTTGGGGAGGAGTCCTGAGCACTGTGGGAGACGCAGCGGTCCTTGCCCGACACCCCTTGGGCAGGTCCGTCCCAGTCCTTTCCGGCCAGCCTTGGCTGTGGAGGCGGGAGGCCTGACAGAAAGACGAGGTGGCTTCCCACGGCCCTGCTGGCCAGGCTTTCCTCAGGAGACGTGGCTCAGGGTGTCACTGTGGTACATCCACTGCTTGTCATTTTTTCATCCATGTGGCATTTGGGTTCACTCCCTGCTTCTGATGAGGACACATGTGTGAACACACACACTCTATAATATGAGTTGTCTGTAATTGATACTTTGATTATTCCCTTTGCACCATTCATTTGACTTGGGTTAGAAAGTGTTTACAAAAAAGGCCGACCACATCAGACTAAAGTTTCAAAGTCCAGGACCAAAGTCACGGCCACAGAATCTGCCCGTGGCCTGGCGATTAGAAAGCCACGTTAGCCGATGGGCTGTCAGTGTAGGCTCTTCCTGTCCGCTGCTCACGTCTCCCCAGGCCCACGTTGGTGAGGTCACTCTGTGAGCAGACACCATTGGAAAGGGCCTGCCCAGGTGGCGCCATGCAAGTCTCAGGCAGGAAAGGCGGGATTGGAAGAATCCGTCTACTTCCCGCAGTGTTTTGGGCTGATCACCTACTACCTGCTGCTGAGCAGAATGGAGGAAGGGAGGGAAAAGGTGAAGCATCCTGAGAGATGGCTCAGCTCTTCCTGAAGGTCCGCATATACACTTTACTAAATGCTGTTTTCATGAAGGAGGCCGTTGGGTTGGGCTTGACCAGCCAGCCTCACAGCCCTGTGGGTTTAGGGTAAGGCCCCTCCAGAAGCAGGGCTGTTCCTCTTTGGGTCCCTAGGCCCTATGTCATGGACACTGTGGCAGTTATCCTAATCTCCTCGGAGTTTGGGGAGTCTCAGTACTCGGATGCTCCCAGACTTCCCATACAGCGGGATGTTTAGACTTTTGGGAGCTTCCTGTCGACCCTGTTGCCCACAATGGCAGCTAGAGCCAGGAATGGTAGCGGGGGAAGTGGAAATGTTGAGTTCCAGCAAAGTCTTCCCAGTCTCCGGATGTGGGGGATGGGCTTCCATGGTCAGCATCCTGCGGGATCGGGGTTCTATGTGGCTAAGTTAGAGCCTGCATGACACATACATGTCCGAGGACACCCTTGTTCTGTGTCCTGGCTCCGTAAGTTGGGCAAAGACTTCCGGAGGGCACACATCATTTCCTATCCATTCATATATGGCACCTAGCATAACGTGGACGCTGCCTCTCCTGTCTGCCTGATCAAGAACTGATGAGCCTGGACCAAAATCCGGACCCCATTGCTCCTTCTACAAAGAACTTGGTAGCTTAACGTTGTTGTCCTGGGACCCCTCTTCTCATGTGAAATCCTACATGGGCAGCCCTCCCCCCTCCCGCCCCTCACCACCTGGCAGATAAGGCTGATGAAGGCAGAGCTGCTCTGGCTGAACAGTGGGCTGTGGGAGAGCCGAGGTCCTCACTGTGCTCCCCGTCTTGGCAGCTCCTCTGTCTTTGGGGAATCCTAGGGCTTGGGGAAGCACAGTTCGGAAACCACCCCATTCCATTACTGCCTTCCCCATTGCTTCCCTTCCCTACCCAGCCATGTGACGGCTCCCTGCACAGCTCCCACATCGAGTTGTAGGGGAGGAGGGGGTTTGGTAGGAAGGGACATACCCACTGGTCATTGAAGAAAACTCCTAACCACACTGGAAGTTTGGGGTGGTTTTTGTAACATACCTCCTCCTGTTCAAGACAGGAACTGGGACAGAGCACCCATGTCATTTTCCCTGCCTGGGTTTGCACTGCTTTGCTGGGCTTTTCATGAAAGCCCATAATAGGTAAACACTATGTCCTCATTTGCAAAATTAATGATACACAGTGTTTTAAAGGGACAAATGCCTGTCTTAGGGAGTGGCTGGCCTAGGTGTTTGCGTTTTCCTACCTACCATTCATAGTTCTGGCCCCAGGTCACTCCATTTGGGCTCCTTGCCCCTTTTTCCTCTTGGAGACCTCCCTATTTTTTTCTTGGAAAATGATTATTTATGTCTTTGGGTTTTGAGGGCTCTGCCTCTGAGTTTCTGCTCTTGTTGGGTGAAGCCATTTACCCAAATTTCTTGCTTTTAGGCCATCCTAACTGCCATGGTAATGATAAAGGGTAATTACAGTGAGTAGAAATTAGGGTTCTTTCTGGTTAACCCATTTGGGAGGCAGCTTTCTTTGAATGTGACTAAATGTTCCCCTAATGAGAGAGAGGATGTGGTGGGGTGGCTGGGGCTGTGGCCGAGGCTGCCTGTCCAGAGAAGGGAATTTTGCAGGGAACCAGGGCAGTAGTTACAAACCTTGATTGCACACTGGGATCCCCTGGGGAGTTTTCACAAACTGCAGAGACCAGAACTTCTGACCTAATTGTTCTAGGTGGCCTGGGCATTAGTTTTTTTTTATTATTATTATTATGTTAATCACTATACATTCCATCATTAGTTTTTCATGTAGTGTTCCATGATTCATTATTTGCGTATAACACCCAGTGCTCCATTCAATACGAGCCCTCTTTAATACCCATCACCAGGCTAACCCATTGTCCCATCCTCCTCCCCTCTAGAACCCTCAGTTTGTTTCTCAGAGTCCATAGTCTCTCATGGTTTGTCTCCCCTTCCGATTCCCCCCCTTCATTTTTCCCTTCCTACTATCTTTTTTTTTTTTTAAACATAGAATGTATTATTTGTTTCAGAGGTACAGGTCTGTGATTCATCAGTCTTACACAATTCACAGTGCTCACCATAGCACATACCCTCCCCAATGTCTATCACCCAGCCAGCCCATCCCTCCCACCCCCCACCACTCCAGCAACCCTCAGTTTGTTTCCTGAGATTAAGAATTCCTCATATCAGTGAGGTCATATGATACATGTCTTTCTCTGATTGACTTATTTCGCTTAGCACAATACCCTCCAGTTCCATCCACGTCGTTGCAAATGGCAAGATTTCATTCCTTTTGATGGCTGCATAATATTCCATTGTGTATATATACCACATCTTCTTTATCCATTCATCTGTCGATGGACATCTTGGCTCTTTCCACAGTTTGGCTATTGTGGACATTGCTGCTATAAACATTGGGATGCACGTACCCCTTCGGATCACTACATTTGTATCTTTGGGGTAAATACCCAGTAGTGCAATTGCTGGGTTGTAGGGTAGCTCTATTTTCAACTTTTTGAGGAACCTCCATACTGTTGAAAACAGTATGGGCATTAGTTTTTAAAGCTTCCAGGTGTGGCCAGGGTTAAGAGCTATGGATCTAGGTGCTTGTTCCAACAGTTGGTCTTCAGCTGAAACTGAGTGAATATCTGTCAAGGTTTTCTATTCTTTTTTATTTTACTTTATTTTATTTTATTTATTTTTGCGAGAGAGAGAGTGCACGAGTGTGGAGGAGGGGCACCCTCTGTCAAGGTTTTCTGAAAGCTAGAAGTGCCCTCTGCCCTCTGCTTCCTGCTGACTCCTGTCCTCTTTGTGAAGGGAGGTGGGGGGATTGCACTGTCACGAACCTGAGGTGTGTGGATTCTGTAGCCAGGTGTCCTCCAGAAGCTTATGAAACAGGGTGGGGATGGGACGCCTGGGTGGCTCAGCCCGTTAAGCGTCTGCCTTCAGCTCAGGTCATGACCCCAGGGTCCTGGGGTGGAGCCCCACATTGGGCTCCTTGCTCAGCGGGGAGCCTGCTTCTCCCTCTGCCTGCCACTCTCTTGCGTTCTCTCTCTCTCTCTCTCTCTCTCTCTGACAGATAAATAAAAAAAATAAAATCTTAAAGAAACAGGATGGGGCTGCGCTAATGTTACCGAAAAGGCCCTCCTCCTTCAGTTGCTGTCCTTGGCGTCCTGGAAAGTTGTACTTGGCTAACGCCCTAATAGGGCACTGGTTAGGACTTGGAGGAAGTGGGGTGGGAGGTTGGATGGGGGGGAGTGCTGAAGGCAAGGGAGTGCTGAGTGCTAGAGCTGGGATGTGGACTGATGTCCCCAGCCCTGTGGGCCACCTGCTGTGCTGGTTTCCCTGAGAAAACCCTACTGTCTTTAGGTTGAATCAATAGTGTTTATGACCTACTCTCCCTCTAATGATAGGGTGAGAACTGGAATCCTTCCTTGTGGGGAGCCTGTGAGGGAAAAAATCAAAAGAGCCTGGAAATAACATAGAATCATAGACTCTTAAGGCAACCATTCAGATTTTCTGTCCCTGTCTCTGTCTCCCAGCTGGGTGAAATTTACTGGACCATGCTTCAGAGGGCGACACAACAGGACAGGGGTGGGAGAGCTCCAAGGGGCCGAAGACTTTGGTTTAGTTTCCCTTTCTAGGACTCGCTGCTTGAGTGTGATCATGTGATACCTTGGTTCTAGATGGCCGTTTCCACGTCTATAACATGAGAACAATGCAGTCTATTTGTTGGAGTTATATGCGAAGTAAGTGAGGTTGTTTGTACCACTATTTGGAAATGATTACTGTGACACTTTTGGCACATGTGTGAATCGACTGATCTATCCATCTACCTATTATGTGTCTGTCTGTCTGATCTCTATATCTGTCTTTCTGTCATTTATCTCCTCTCTCATCTCTGTATGTGATTTATCATCATCTTTTCTATCCATCTAGTCTATGCATCTAGATAAATCTATATTATCTCTCTAATCCATCTGTGTCATCTAATGTCTACCTGCCTATCGATGGGTCAATGTGTCTATTGATGAGCTGTTCATCTCTCCTGCTCCAAGCGTGCAGTCACGTGCCGGCTGATTCCAGATGGCTTATCTCCCTTTGCTGCCACCTGGTGAGTTCAAGGCTTGTTTTGTCTTCAAGCCCTTGTAATGGACATCGTGTTCTGAACATAGCAGGAGAAACCACTATCTATCTATCCATCCATCTGTCTATCTGTGAAGCCCTCCAAAATGGCTTCTTATACAGAAATTGAAAATTTTACTTTTCAAGTCCCGCCCCCCCAAATAATCGCTGGAAAATTTGGGGCTCAAATTTCTTGACAACACACTCCGCCCCATAGATGCAAAGCGATGTCACCAGGAAACAGCTCATCAAGTCAGTAACTCTTGCTAGATTTGAATTTTCAGCCAAACAGGAATTCAGACGAGGTCGACTTGATACTTGGCTTTGACTGAGCTGTTGGACACCCGGGCCCCTCTCTTTCCTGTGGTGGACTCGTTGCAGTCTCAGCAAGGATGTTTGCATTCCTTGCTGAACCTGCGCAAATACCTCCTTTCCCTCTGCTCGCGGAGCTCACCGAGCACAGCCCGGAGTCATTCCTCTGGTGGTATTGGTGACAAATTCTCCCCCAGTGGGTGTCCCACCGAAGGAGGGCTTTAGTCATACGGGGCCCAGCACTCAGAGAGCGTGGTGAGAGAGTCCGGGCAGAATGCTGAGCTCTCTCCTCTCTGGGCAGGCATGGTGAGTGACCTGTTTTTGACATCGAATGAAGGGACCGTGTCAGACCCCCTCAGAGTTGAAAGCGCCCGTCCCTGATCCATTATTGGCCAGTTCTGGCAGAGACAAATAGTTGCTTTCTCTTCGACATGCACATCTCCTGCTGCTTTCATCCAGCAGGGAGTCTTTATTATTTATTATTTATTTATTTCTTGCCTGGATTCACCAGCAACAAAATCACCGGGGACAAAAAGCAGACGGAACAAATCCATTGTGAAGGCAAGAAGAGAGTTTAGTTAGAAAACTGTGCCCTGAGGGGTTGACAGATATTTTGGGGATACACTGAGCCCAAGGGCGGGGGGATGGCACTGGTATTTGGGAGGAAATGTAATTTTTGCTTTAGAATTTTATATGCAAACCCGACAGAGTGTTGCAGCTCAAGCCCAGGATTGGTGGTGTGTTTTAAGTGTCATTTTACACCATTAGATGGGGGGCTTCAGCCCTATAAGTAGGATGGGCATTACAGTTCTGGGAGCGGGGCGGGGGCTGCTCCTGATTATCACCCCAGGACAACATGGTCAATCAGGGTGGTCTCAGAAACCCGGATGAACATCACTCCTCCTCTGAGAGGCTTGCAGAGGGCTTGCATTGACTTCTCTTGCCTGCAGGGATTCCCAGGGTGGAGCTGCATGACTGTCTTTTGCACTTGAGATGGTTAAAAGAATATGGGGTAACTGGGAGGGAGCAGGTAATCAGTACTACTTATTGGGGCATCGATGCTTGGCCAGCCCTATGCCTGCCATTTCTAGTTCTTCATCAGCCCTGAAGATGGGTGGGCTTCTGCTCATGCCATAAGTGAGGAAATGAATGGGAAGCCCAGAGAAGCCAGGTGACTTGTATAAAGCCATGGAGCTTGCAAATGTTAGGGCTGGGATTCTGATCCAAGCTCTGGGCTGACGGCACTTGCAGATCACAGAATAAAGGGGTACTGTTTGCTTTTTAACAATTAAAAAGTGTGCTCATGAATGCTGTTCTGTGCCCAGCGTTGTGCCGGGTGCTTCCCACATATCCCAGATGTAGCCCCCACCTTGACTTTGTGATCAGGCATTGGGCTAATATCCATCCCCAAGAAACAGAAAGATTTTGGTGTTCGAGCTCTATATTGCTCTTTGATCCAACTTTCATTTATTTACTTTTTTAAAAAAATTATTTATTTACTTATTTGAGAGAGAGCCAGCTAGAGAGGGAACACGAGCAAGGGGAGAGGGAGAGGGAGAAGCAGACTCCCAGCCGAGCAGGGAGCCCGATGCGGGGCTCGATCCCAGGACACTGGGATCATGACCTGAGCCGAAGGCAGATGCTTAACTGACTGAGCCACCCAGGTTCCCCCCGCTTTCATTTAAAAGTATTTTTTCTGTAACATTAAGGGAGGGAGTGATCAGATAGTGATCATCCTCTCTAAGCAGGAGGCTGTGCCCAGTGGGGGAAGATGCTCATCAAGGTGTGGTGGTAGGGGAGTATCCGGCCGTCCCAGCAGAAGCACCGGATTGGTGCCCTAGATTGCCCCCCTGAGTCCCAGGGTGTATCAGGAGAGTGATCGAGAAGGGTAACCAATGCCATGCGTTCATCAGCTGAACTTGCCCTGCTTCTGGGAGGCCCGGGAGCTTTTTTCTGTGCAGAGCCTGATTGTGCTGAGTCTGTCACCCAAGCTGCTTCAAAGGTCTTCTTGCCCTTGCCTGGGCCTTGTCTTTCCTCATTTCTCTGACTCATTTTGGCATGGTCCCCCCTCGAGGTTCACTGGGCTCAGCTCTTCTCGAGTCTGATTGGGAAACACCTCAGGCAGATGGCATCGTTTGAGGAGGAGCAAGGACAGGGAGGAAAATCCCACAGTTTTTCAGAGTTGGGATTGCTGTTCTGCACATTGTGTTTTCCTTTATGGAGATAATCCAAGGAGAAGCATGAGGTGGAGTGGAAAGAATTTGAGGCCTACACTTCTTGACGACACATCTTCACAGAGCTAGGAATCGGGAGACCTTAATTCTGGAAGGGACTCTGCTGCCTATTCATTAGCTCAGGCAGATGGTCCCTTATTTCTGTCTTGGTTTTGTCAGTTGTCTGAAGGGCCTGGGTTGTCTGAAGGGCCTATCAGACTTTCTTGCCTGATAGGATTGCAGGAAGGGGTCAGTGGGGTGGTGCATTTGACAGGGCTTGGGCAGGTTACGGATGGGGGTGGGGGTGGGGGTTGACCCTACAGCCCAGTTTTGCTCCTGACAGTGAATACTTTTATCATGATGAGTGGACACTGAAGTATTTGAAGGGGGACATTTGTTTTGTAGTGATCGACTTCAGCAATCACCTCGCATTTCATCATCTATACACCTTGCCTTCTTTCATCGAGATTCGATCAAATGGTCAGGATAGCTCTGAAGTGGTTTTTTTTGGACATTATGGTAGCACATCCTCTCCATCACCCAAATTTCTTTTCTTGCTGAAAGCATTTAGCTCTGTTATTGGAGAGTTCTCCCCTGGCCCCAGGAAACAGTTTCCACCTTACTTTGGAAAAGAAGGATTTGCTTTGCTGAATTTTATATCCTGCTTAGTGGGAAATTTAAGATACCTGATCATTTTCTCCCTTATATTCTGGGAAAAGGCCCATTTGTTTAATTAGAAAAAGGTACTTTTAAATAATGGCTGGCTCCAAGGACAGGTAAAATTTTAACACCAAAATCTTTGCTCCTGGGGGATGGATGATAGTGCAACACCTGATTGTGAGCCCCAGGTGAGGGCTGTGTCTGGGATTTAGAGATTGTTTATTGCTATTATTGCTATCTCTTCATTTTGCAGCAGGGAGACCAAAGCCCAGGAGGTGGGTAACCTTGGGGACAGGACAGAGACCGCTGCTGTGCTCTGTCTCCCATGGGGCATGTTTCTATCTGTACTAGGCATGTCTTATGTGTATTTTTGTTCACTAACAGCAGTGAATGCTGGCGGAAGTTCCCTCATTCTTCTCATGAAGAGAAGCTTTTCCACCGTGCAAAGCTCATCTCTTTGGAAAAGCTTCCTTTCTAGAGACTAGCTGGAAAAGGTGTCATTCCTCTTTGTGGTAAAACGGGGGTTTTCATTAAATGGCCAAGCCTTAGCCTTAGAAAGACAGACTGGAAAAGCTGATAAATAAAAAAGAAATAGATTCTCTTCTCTAGGGGGTCGGAAAGTTTTTATCCAACTATATTCCTGCTGCCTTTGGCTTGAGTGAGTAGGCATATGACTTTTATGTCTCAGTTCTGAGAGTCAGATGATCCCGAGACCATGTTCCGTGCAACATTTCTGTTTCTATGACATAAATCCCCGATTTCCATTGTCTCCTTGCCAGTTAAAGGTGGCCTGTAGTGACTGTTGGGTTTTCCATCCATGACTGTGCCAGAAAATGTTATTTTCCTGATTGTGTTCCCTCTTCATGGATTGGCTTGACCCTAGCCTTTTCTCATTCTCTTTGTCCTGAAGGCAGTTTGCACAAAAACCTGCCTATCCATTCTGCTTGTTCCTAGGAATTTCATCAAGAAGAGATTCTGAGTAACAGAGTCTCATTAGTTCAGGCTTGCTTCCTTCCTTCCTTCCTTCGTTCACTCATTATTTATTATTTATATGTTGGTTTGCACAAAACTTACTCTTCAAGTGTATAATTCAGTGGTTTTCGGTATATTCATAGAATTGTGCAGCCATCACTACCATCTGATGTCAGAACGTTCACCCCCAAAAAGAAACTCCATACCAGTTAGCAGCTACTCCCCACCCCTAACTCATGCCAGACACTCAGCTGCTCTCCGTCTCTGTGGATTGGGATATTTCACATAAATGGAATCATATAACATGTGGCCTTTTGTGTCTGCCTTCTTGTGTTTAGCAGAACGTTTTCAAGGCTCATGCCTGTCGTAGCATGAATCAGCACTTCATTCTTTTGTATGGCTGAAGAGTAGCATGTTGTATGGATGGACTATGTTTCGCTCATCCGTCGACCAGTTGATGGCATTTGGGTTGTTTCTACTCTGTGGCTGTTGTGAGTGATATAATGTTCAGTGGGTGGACAGATTTGTATGTGCACATATGTTTTCGCTTGTCTTGGGTATATATCCAGGAGAGGATGTGCTGGGGTTTATGCTAATTCTATCTTTAACTTTCCGGGGACCTGCCAAACTTCGCTAGTGGCGCCATTTTCTGCTCCCACCAGCAGTGTAGGAAGGCTCCAATTTCTCCATAGCCTTGCCAACACTTGTTACTGTCTGTTGTTTTGATCACAGCCATCCGGGGAGCTGGGGGCGGGCGGGGGCGGTGAGGGGGTATGTCATTGTGGTTTGACTCTAGGGCTTTATTTTGAGGCCAGTCTGCTTGTTCACTGCCTCTTAGTCACACTTGTCTTGATCTGTGATGTGAGAACTTGGTTTTGAGTATGTTTTCCTAGTCCTGCATGCGGGCATCTGATGTGACAAGTACAGGGATGCTCCTCTCTATGAGACAGAATCACTAAAACCAGGTCTACCCCAGAAAAGCAGTGTTTACTGTCCTGGTTGGCTGCCTCTGCCCCCTCCAGATTGGTTTTTGTCTCACCGCATGGCCCAGAGTGAGTCCTGTTTTGCTGCTTTTGTGACCATCATTCATTCTGCTTTATGGTGGGGTGGGCAGGTCAGTGCCCTGTGCCAGGGAGGGAACTTGGCAGAGGCTCTTTAGCCTGCCAGGCCCGGGGAACTCCTGACTGAGTACTGGAGATCTCCCGGGCCAGTCCATTCCTGCCTCAGATGGGCATCCCCCCCGCCCCCCATAGGCCAGATAATTACCTTCTGCACTGATAGTTACAGAGCCCTTTGCACACAGCTGCTCTCTCCTGGGACCCTCTTTTTCACATTCTGTAAGATAGGGTGAGAAATGTCCCCCCCCACCCTTCCCATGAGGAAATTGCAGAATAGAGAGGTTAAGTGTCTTCCCCAAGGCCACCCAGCTAGTACAAGGCCAGAAGCAGACTCACGTCCTGGTCATCTGGTGGCATGTTGCTGGGTCTCTTGTCATCGGGCTGGGGGACATCAGGCATGTGAACGTGGTTTCAGGATGTGCGCTGGATTTGAAGTGGCTCCATCATTTGCTTTCTGGATGTTTCTGATGTAACGGCGATGAGAACCTGCTGGATCCGAGAACTGACAGTGTTGTGCTTAGGTGGCTGAGGCTGCATTCATGTGGGCTGGTGGAGGGTGATAACGAGGATGTGGTCACTTTGCCCGTGCCATCACAGCTATTGCTTTGTTTAAACAAAGTAATTAGCACTGTGGTTTCTCCTGCTAAGAAAACCCTGTTCATTCATCCATTCAGCTGATGTTTGTTATGCCACTTGGTAGGTACCCGTCTAGGCATTAGAGCTGTGGTCCCTGTTCTCAAAGAACTTGCAGGCTCTTGGGGAGACCAACAAATGAAAGCTTACCATGTAATGTGGTGATCCCAACAGTAAGGTTCAGGGGCAACTGAGAAGAAGAAGTCTTTAAAATCAGCCCGAGAGGGTCAGGGGGAGACTTCCGCCAAGGCTTGAAGGCGGGTCAGGATTTTGCCCTAGAGTCCGGTTGTGGGGTGGGCAGCAGGAGGAGGTTGTCCAGACAAAAGTGAGGCATGGATGAATGGATTGAGGCATGTGGGACCTGGTAAATAAGAGTCTGGCATGCTTTAGAATTTTAGAATAAGTAAATCAGTATTGTTGGTTATTTAAAAAAAAAAAGTTTTAGCCTGAAGGGCATGGGAGGAGTCTAGAAGGAACGGGAGTGGGGAGTGGAGGCTGGTGGGGAAGGGTACGCTGTAGAGAGCATCCTGTTGGGGGGAGCAGGGGTGTTGCCTCTGATCCCTGTGGTCAAAGGAGAGCCCCCGCCACCTATTTTTTTCCGCTACTCTCCAGTTTCTGTTCCCTTCCATTTATCATCACAATCTAGCCCGTCCTGTCACAGGCAATGCAGAGGGACTCCAGGTTGTAGAGAGTCAGTTCCTGGAGCACAGAACCAGGGCATTGACGGGAAACCCTCCTTGTGCAAGGACAGGTCTTCGGGAGTTGCAGCCTTAGGCGCAGGGCAGGTCCTGGGGAGGTGTGACAGACAGATGGGCTCCGGATTTGCCTGGATGGTGTTTGAGTCCTGCCTTCACTGCACACCAGTTGGGCAAGTGCTTTTTATTTCTCTGAGCCTCAGTTTTCTATTTCTTCCTTTTTAATTTATTTTTTTTTTAAAGGCCCTAACACATACATAACAGAAAGTTGTACCATTTTGGCCATTATTCAGTGTCCAGCTCAGCGGCATTAAGTACATTCCCATTGTAGTGCAACCATCACCACCGTCCATCTCCAGAACTTGTTTATCTTCCCAACCTGAAACTCTACACCTGTTAAACACTAACTCCCTGGCCCCCCTCCCTGCAGCCCCTGACAACTGCTATGCTACTTCCTGTCTCTATGAATTTGACTGTGAATTGTTGAATCATACATATTTGTCTTGTTTTGTGCCTGGCTTATTGCACTCAGCATAAGGTCTTCAGGGTCCATCCATGTTGGTGCATGTGTCAGAATTTCCTTCCTTTTAAAGGCTGAGTGATAGTCCATTGTATGGATACGCCGTATTTTTCAATCTACTCATCTGTTGACGGGCATCTGTTGGGTTGTTTCCACCGTTTGGCTCTTGTGAGCAATCTTCTATGAGCAAATACCTGTTGCAGTCCTTGCTTTTGATCCTTTGGGATACATACCCAGAAGTGGAGTTGCTGAATCATAGGGCAATTCTTAGCCACATTTTTCTGATATGTAATATGAGGTTTCAAGGTTACCGTGCAGCTTAAGTTTGATAGATTATACAAACTGCCGAGCATATGCTTGGCACACAATAAATGTTAATCCCTTCCTTTCTGAAAGGCCCCTTTGTGCCCTTTAAAACAAAAGGACTTTTAACTCTTTTGATGAAAAATACCTCTTCAAAGGCACCTGGCTGACTCAGTTGGTAGAGCATGTGAATCTTGATCTCGGGGTTGTGAGTTCGAGCCCCATGTTGCACATAGAGTTTACTTAAAACAACAAAATAAAATAATATGAAATAAATGTTCTTTGCCGTTCTCATGCATTAAAAAAAAAACAAAACCTCCTCAGGGGTAGTGCCTGGTTCCTTCTAAGTGAAGGGAATGGAACATAATTTAAGCCTCTCTTGATGCCTCTGGGTTATTGTTAGGATCTATGTTAGAGCACCGTGCTGCCTTCAAAGAATTGGGCTTTTAACAACTCCCGCAAATGGTCTCTAGCTGTTGGGAGTATTTGTCTCCATTTCATCATTTTCCTGCCTCCTCCCTTCCTGTCCTTCTTAGTGCTGTTAGTGTATCTGACTGTGGTTGCCACCCTCCCTCATTTAAGTTCATGTTTCAAGTCTTCCTTCTACTTGGGGACCAAATGACTGAGACTCTCACTGTTGTGTGAAAGTAGGAAGAGACAAGCGCTGAATGAAATTCTATAACCACCCTTCCCTGAGAGCAGTTTGTTTTGACTGAGTAGAAGTATTTTTTGGCAATTTTATGGAGCTTGAGTGAGGAGTCAGGTGGCCGGATTTGGATAGTGAGGTGTCATTGCGTCTTGGAAATTATGCCATGGAGGAGGTGAAAGCCAGATGAGTACTCTACCAGGTCCGAAGGGCAAGTGGACAGTTTCCATCTGGATGGTCTTGGAAGACTTCTTAGAGGAGGGGGAAATGGGCCCAGCTGGGGAAAGAGGAGGTGAATACATGCACAAGAGAATGTATCTCCCTCCTCTGGAGAGAGTCAGAGGAAGCACAGAGCTAGGAAATCAGCTCCTGGCTGCCCCTTGGGCTCCATGGCCACTATGCTTTGTCACTCCTTCAATGTAGGTCCCAGGAAAAGTCTGACATCTGACCATCTCCATTCTACCCTTTCCCTGTCAAGTCTTGTATTTACCATAGGAAATATTAGCATTGTCTTCATTTGGTCTGTTTTAGTATCCGGTATCTTATGTGTTCCTCAAAGGCATTTTTGTTCATTGTGGAAAGTGTGTAGAAGCCGGTGTCTTCTCTTTGCTTTGAACTTTAATTTTGCATCAGGTCTCTGGGCCATGGAACTTGGGCAGGAGTACTAGTGCTGACCCAGCACATACTTCAGTGTCTCCCTCCCTGCTGAGTAAGAGACTGGAATGCCAATTATTATCTCTGTTATTTACATTGTTCTGGAAGTCCTAGCCTGTGTAATAAGACAAGAAAAATAAGCAGTGAAAATATTGGAAAGGAAAAATAAAATGATTGTTATTTGTTGGATGGCCTTAAGTATTCAAAGGAATTCACTGAAGGAAGTATTGGATCTAAGAAGAAAGTTTATTAAGATGACCAGTTTAAAAATATGTATTCAAAATTAACAGCTTTCTCCTATGCCAGAAGTAACCAATTAGAAAATATAATTTAAGAATCCCATTCATAATAGCCTACAAAATATAAAATAACTGGGAATTATAAGAATACATTCTTACATATGGGAACAGAGAAAAGACATTAATAAAAAAAATACTATGTTAATGAATAGAAAGACCTAATACTGTAAAGAAGCAAATTCTTTAGGGATTAATCTATAAATTCAGTGTGATTCCAAGGAAAACCTCTAAAGGTATTTTGGTTTTTTGACACTTGACTGAATCACAGACAGTAAAAGCCAAGAAAATATTTTAAAAGAAAATAATGAAGAAGGGCAGGAAGCCATGCTTAATGGGATATTTTAAAAACTATAAAAAATGTCATAAAGTGGAATGGCACTAGCTCTGGAAGAGACATCTACATCAATGAGATGAAGCAGAAAATCCATAAGTGGAACCAACTGTGTCTTAAGTATTTAATGTATGAAAAAAGGAACATTTCAAGCTCATGGTGAAATGATGGCACAGGCCTAGTATTATGCTGGCATAGCTAACCATTTGAAAAACAAAGAAAGGTAAATTTTGTAGCTTACCTCCTATATCCAAATATCTTTCAGATGGGTTAAGTTAAATTTAAACAACAAAGTCAAAAGAGAACCAGAAGAGAATACAGATGAAGAGTCCTGTACTTTAGATATTTTATCAGAGGTAGAATCAGAAAAGACAGAGACATTTGACAACATAGAAATGAAAAAGTCATCATCAGAGTAAAATAATTAAAAGGAGCATCAGAAGTAGGAAATTAGATTTGCAAAATATGATAAAGGGTTGATGCATTTAAAATATGAAATCTTAACATTTCAGTAATAAGATGAACACTAATAGGGAAACTAAAGGATATGAACATGGTATTCATAAAAGAAGAAATAATTCTACCATTAAACTTATGAAAAAATATTCAACTGAATAATGCAAAATACAAATTAAAATAACAATGAGCTTAGTTTTTGTCTTCTAAATGTTCAAATATTGAAAAGAATTGTAATACCTTGTTAATGTGAAATGGGCACTCGCAACTGAGGCTGAATATGGCCTTTCTGGAGGGCAATAAGACAATATCTTTTTTTTTTTTTTTAAGATTTTATTTATTTATTTGTTAGAGAGAGCACGCACAAGCAGAGGGAGCAGCAGGCAGAGGGAGAAGCAGACTCCCCGCTGAGCAAGGAGCCCGACATGGGACCGGATTCCAGGACCCTGGGATCATGACCTGAGCAGAAGGCAGACGCTTAACCGACTGAGCCACTCAGGCATCCCAGTAAGACAATATCTAACAAGAGCTTTGACAATGTATAAGCAGAGGATATTCATACCGTTTGACTCTGAATTACCGATGTGCAACATTTCCCTCTAAGGGTGTTCACTGTAATATTTATAATGAGAAAAAATTAAAAACAAGCTAAATGAGCAAAATAGGTGATAGGCTAAATAAATGATGGCCATCTGTAGGAAAAGGTAGTGTGTAGTCATTAAAAACCATAGTGGGAAATATATATTAATATGAACATGTTCACAGTATATTGTAGTATATTGATGGAAGAAAGCAGACCATGATCACTATGTCCAATTTCATACTACTTTTTCTAAAAAAAGAGCTTTATTGAAATGTAATTTACAGACTAAAATTAGGATACCACTTTTGTAAAGAATATATAAGCGGGTGTGTAAGTGGGTAGGAATAAAGATTGGGTAGACATACATCAGTATGTATTTTCTTTGGATGATGAAATAACAGAATTTTGGGTTTTCCCTAAATTCTTGTTTTCCAGGTTTTTGGCATTTAAGTACTTTTTCACTTAAAGGAATTTTATAAAAAGAAAAGTTTCCTTGGAACTCTCCTTTGCATCTGGGTATTATCTCTTACCCCTGTCGTTCCTGGGAAGGAAGAGAACATAATGTGAGGAAGTGTTTGAATTTTATGTACAGTGGCGGAGGCTGGTGTTGGTGAACTTTCAACTACCCACACAGTTGTGAGGTTTAATGAAAGGCTCCCTGTGGGTGCCTGGGTGGCTCAGTTGGTTGAGCATCTGACTCTTGATTTCGGCTCAGGTTGAGATCTCAGGGTCGTGAGATCGAGCCCTGCGTCCGGCTCCACGCTGAGCGTAGAGTTTGCTTAGGATTCTCTCTCTCCTTCTCCCTCTGCCCCACCCCCACCACCCCACTCCGGTGCATATATGCTTTCTTTCTCTTTCTCTGTCTCTCCCTCTCTTAAAAAAAAAGACTGCCTGAACAACTGGTTCCCTTATCAGGCTTAAACCTCATTGTCCAGATACATTGGCTGTTATTCAGAGTCTTATTAATCGACTAGGGGAAAAAGACCCATTGAACAGTTAGCCCTCAGCCTGAGATGGAGAGCACATGATGGTACAATGACCATGGTTCAGACTCCAGAGATGTTATGCTATGTTTTTGAATTCAGTCCAGGTTCCTAGGAGGAAAACACGCGTCAATTATGTTGGCTCTAGATAGGGCCCAGTCAACATATGACATCACCAACTCTTCCTTCCCTGCGCAGCTTTCTTTGGAGGGGATGCAAGGAGGACAGTTGTGTAACATTGGAATAAACAGAATAGATACCAGGCCTCTCACGCTTTTGTTTCTGGGTTGAGCTCCAATCCGATAGCTGATAACGTTCTTCTCCAGATACAGGGAGATTGTCTCAGCAGCTTTGTACAAGGGTGGATTAGCTGCTCGTTAGCTTATTAGAGTCCTGCATACATGTCGGTTCTTATTTGAACTAGATGCTCTTGTCTTTTTTATATTATTTGGTGTGTGTCCATAAATGATGTCCTGAAATACAGTGGGTGTGAACATTGTTTAAGACCCTATTTCCGCACAAAGATGATTGTAATCAGGTCATAGGGTTTGTCTGATTAGCTACTTAAATAAGAATGTAAACATGACCCTGTTTCTTTAATTTGCTTCCTGTTTTTTCCTGTTGTTGACCTTGACGTTGGGTCTTTGGCTGTAGCATTGGACACAGTTCTACCCATTATGTATGTGAGTACATGGGTTTCTGTTGGGCTCTAACAAGGAAGCCGCAGGTCCTTGAGTTTATAGTTGGATTCCCTTTCCAACGAGGGACCAGCAGGAAGGAAAACTGAGACAAACCCACTCTGCACGTGAAAGCCTTGCAGTGTGACTTTTATTTTTTTGTGATGTTCCACACAGCCCTGTAATCTCTTATTTTTGGCAAGCCAGCACTGAAACTGTGGTCCGGTAGCCCCAGGCAACCAAAAGCTGAGACAAACAGAGGAAGTGTCATTACTCACATGTTTCCCCGGCCACCTCATCTGGGCCCGTCGCCGCTAGCTGCCGCCCCTTTCTGGAGGTGGAGCTCCTCGGCGCGGAGTCGGACCAGGCCCCACATGGAGACCCTGCAGGTTGTTGCGCCCTGACCCCCGAGGGTCCCTGTGGCTCCTTACTTTCCTGCACTCTTTCTGTAATTTGTTCATAGTCTGGATTTTATTTTATGGCAGACTTTGTGGTAAAAACAGGGAAGTCTCCATTTCCTTAAAGCAGCCTGAAGGCCCCGGGAGGCAGAGGGAGCTCACCTCCTACCCCGAAGTCCCTATCACACTCACACAGGCATACAGACGCACGTGCACACGCACATACACACGTACACATGACACTCTTGCGTCCACATGCGGGTGTCCAGGATATTGGGTCTTGTAAACAGAGCTGATGGGAGCGGGTGTGCTCAGGAAGTCTGCAGACCCCTGGGCTGCCTTTGCTAGCAACTCTTAGGAAGCTCACCTCCTGCTAGGTCCTTTCCTCCCCGAAGGGGACCGGGGAGAACCAGATCCTGGATCCCAGCCTGTGGTGCCCATATATATCCCTAGGGGTTTTTGAAAATATAAATTGTTTCAATGTTTTAGAAGCCGGCTGGAGACTTAACTGAAGTGATGTTTCCAGGGTAGGCCCAGGTTTCTTTTCTTGTGATTGGAATTACATGGACTCTGTTAATGGTTTATGTTTTCTGTTCTGATTGGGTCGTTTTTCTTGTATTTGACTCATAATAAAATGGGGATGAATTTATTCATTCCTAATACATTCCGTTTGATAGGAAGATTGTTTCCATCGTAGTATCCAGGGTTTAGGAGGGGTTTGGGGAGGGAGGTTCCCTGGGTGGTGAAAAGTCTACATTTATGTTGCTTGAAAGAGGGTCTCTGATTCTTCCTGCATTAGCATTTACTGTGTTGGATTTTATAGCCAGTGCCTACTTGCTCTATCAACAGGACAGATCTGTTTTGCTTGTCTTGGTCTTACTCTGTTTTATGCAAAAGACTTAAAGTTCCATGCCTTTCTTGTGGCCTCCTCCGTTCAGTAAGGGCTTTCTCCTGTCCCTTCCCATATCCTGTTACTCCTCGTGGGTTTTCTACCTGAGCCTACCCCGCTGAGCCCTTCCCCTGCCCCCTGGCCCACCTGTAGCACTGGAGAATACCCTCGGCCTCCTCGATTCTCTGCCCCCAAGATGCCCGAAGCCCTGGCCCCTTTGTGTGATACCTCTCAGTAAAGTGGAACATTTAGGGAAGGCTGACTTGCGGGCCAGGAATTGGTCCAAGCAGACTCTTATCCTCAAGACAATCCTATTTTGCTTTTAAGTTAACGAATGCTTATGTAAGACCTTTTGTGCAAGCACTATCTTTAGCCCTTTACAAATACCATTTCATAATGACCTTGTGAGTGGGTGCCATTAAATAAATCTCCATTTTACAGGTAAGGAAACTGAGGCCCAGAGAAGGACAAGGTTGCTAAGGTTATACAGCTCATGGATGGATGATAGAGCTGGGGTGCCAACTCAGGCAGTCTGACTATGGAGTTCATGCTTTTAACCCCTATCCTAGGAAGAAGCCACTGTTGCTGTTCTTATTTTGCAGATGGTGAAACTGAGGCACTTTTTTTTTTTTTTTTTTTTTTTAAGTAACTTGCCTAAGGTCCTAGAACCTAGTCGGTGGCAGGGCCGGGGATTCAAGCCCGGACAGGTGAGCTGTGGATCCTGCACCTCGGCAGCACACTTGCCTGTGGGGTTTTTTTTTCTTCTTTTCTTGTCTTTTTTTAAAAAAAGATTTTATTTATTTATTTGAGAGAGAGAGAGGGAGAGAGCATGAACAGGCAGAGGGAGAAGCAGGCTCCCCACTGAGCAGTGGGCCTGATGTGGGGCTCGATCCCAGGACCCTGAGATCTCGACATGAGCCGAAGGCAGATGCTTAACCGACTGAGCCACCCAGGCGCCCCTGCCTGTGAGTTTTCATCACACTGTGTTTCCAGCACATTCAGCATGGACACTTACAGCATCAGAGACCATTCCCCACACAGCACTGTTTCCTGGTTCTCTGGCATTTCCTTCATGAGCGAGAGCCCAGCTTTGCAGATGGTGGTGCTGAGGCCCAGTGGTCCGAGCAGGGCATCTGAGAGCCAGCAAGCTGCGGGGCCTGTGAAGCCTTGGAGGGAGGAGTCACTCTCCAGGACTTCACGATGCTCCGAGGAATTCCAGGATCAAAACGCTAGCCTGAAGCCAACTTTGTGGTTCTCCCACCGGTGCATGGATAGGAGATGCCATAAACCTGGCTTTTCTTCAGACTCCGAATGCCTGTCTAATTACAGGAAACAGAAACCTCTCCCGCTGTTAGCCAATGATTTCAACATCTCTTGGAGAGCTTCTCCATGGATCTGAAGTTTGAAGCTTTGCATTCTAATGAATTTGGCTGGGATTTTCACCTTTGGCTCTCCTCACCTTCTCCCCGGGCCACGATTTCATCCTCGTGCTTTGGGGATGGCGCTTCCTCTTGAGTGTCTGTCTTCCTGTGAACATACATGGAGCTGAGACAACGCTCAGCCTCTCTCTGTGCACCTGGGGCCGGGGGGCCTGGGCCCTGTCCAGCTCTGCCGCTGCCCTACCTACATCTCGGATGCTTGGCAAGGCAGCCTTAGTGGGAGTCGTCTTCGGCCTCCCGGGACAAAGCTGGGGGAAGGATTGAGGGGGCACCAGAGCTAAGATGGTGGATGTGGCCATTTAATCATGTTCTTGTTAGATTGTCAGTAACTTCTTTGTACAGCTGCTTGGTCTGGTCTCTCGTGTATTACTCAGTTCCCGATTTGGGTCTTGGAAGGTGGCCATTTATCTGAAACAGAGAAGACAGCATAGCAGAGTGAAAAGAGCTTTGTTTCTTACCCCCTTAAATAGTAAGCAAATAAAATGAAAATACCAGCATTGGCTGGGGTGACATCCTGACGTGTTGCTGGTGGCAGCGTGAATGGGTGACACTTTTGGAATGCAATGTGGTCATCTGTATTAAGAACCCTAGTTCATCCCAGCTCTAGGACCCTCTCCAGAGAAAAGCACCTAGAAGAGGGGAGAGGTATTTGCGTAAATGTGCTCCTGAGAACATTATGTAACACGGGAAGACTGGAAGCAGTCTACAGGGTCAACAGAGGGGGATGGTTCAGAAAGTTATAGGAGATTCCTCCCAAAACAGCTCTTAGAAAAAAATGGAATTATGAAGACTGTAAAGGCAACATGGAATTAAGGAAATGTGAATGTGCCCTGTCATTATCCCCGTATAAAATATATGCACAAGACAGATCTGGAAGATGATAGAGAAAAAGATTCATGGCTACTATTAGGACGGTGGGCTTATAGGTACTATTTTCTCCTTTTATATACATATATAAAGTAAAGGCAAGAGTACAGATTTTGGTTTCAGACCTAGGATTAATTCTGGTATTACTCATCTCATGTATCTTTTAGCAACTCTTGAAACTTCCCTGGGACTCAGATTTCCTCATCAGTAAAAAGAGCAATTTCTAAGCATCCTGGATCTGAACCTGCTTCTTGCCACTGATAAGTCTTCATGGAGAATCTGCCAGACTTACCCCTATCAGTAAGACGGACTCCCGGGCACTCAGGAGCATCATTGCGCACCAACAATTGAAGGCCTTTAAGCATTCTTGGTGGTTAAACAGTGCTCCCACAGATTTGTTCTCACCATTCATGGTTTGAGGGAACCTTCCCCGTGGGCACTACGCAGCCCAGGCACATCCTTTCTGAGTGAATTTAGAGCAAACTACCAAGTCCTACCCCAGAGGCTGATTTTGAAGTAAACGCTTCTTGGGAAAGTGGCTTTCTTCTCTCCCTCCCCAAGCCCCCCGGTCAACTCCGATGGGCCCTTCCTGGGAAGGCTGAGCCTGTGCGGCCTACAGATGGGCTCTCAGACTCCCGCAGTCTCTCCACGTCTGCCCTTGCTAAGTCAGGGAGAGGATTCTGCCCATGGTGTGGTTTGTCACTCTGAGAGGATTTACACGTTATAAATGACCCTTTATCGCTACGCACAGATTGCATTAGCCTGGCCTTTGATCTTGTGGGCCATGTGCTCGCTAGGCCATGGGCAGGCCACGCCAGGCCTCAAAGAAAAGGGTTTTACGAGGTGCGGACATTTTGACAAGCTTTTTATCTGACATCCCAAATTGACTGTCACCGGCTCACATTGGCCATTTCCTCCTCTGTCCACTCGGTTAAGGTCATTAGCTGTGCATGTAAGTGAACCTGCAGATGTTTTCGATGATAGAAAACAGCCTAGGTTTGAAGAGTTGAGGTGAGTGGTATTCATAGAAACGCCGAGAAGGTGGCCATCCGTAAAGGCTGTAAGGGAAGGTGGGGGTTAGACTCCAGCTCTGTGAGTTTGTGTCTGCTTGACCGCAGGCAAGTCTCACAGCCACAGTTGGTCTCTGATGTCAGCATCGGAAACACGTCTGCCTCCCTGGTGTAAGCATCCAGTGAGGTAAGGCCTGCGCTAGCACTTCGTGAATTGTGGAAAAGCTGGACCCGTGGGAGGTTGATGTTCTTGCCATCAGATAAATGCGAACAGCGGTATGAAGTTATATACTTCTGGAGGGGTGGATGTATTTCTCTAACGTGGGGACGTCTGGTTCTGCTGGTGTCAAGTTGTGAAGATGGAGGAAAGCTCAGGATGTCTGTCCAGGATCATCTTTAGAATCAGAAAGAATGCTGGGTTTGGAAGCTGGGCCTTCTCTGGCCTGCTCCCCACCTCTCCTTTCCCACCCTCAGACTCCAGCTCTAGCTCCTGGACTCCCAGAGTCATCTTCCAGCAGCCTGGAAGGAATGGCAATTTCATTCTGGCGGGCGCAGGCCACAGGAAGGGAAATGGGTGAGCAGGAGGCATGGACTGCAGGTGGGAAACTCCTGGTGCCCACCCCCAGCTTCTAGATGGGCAGCTCCCTTCACGTGGCAGAAGCCAGCCCTGACAGGTGCTGTAGTCCTGCTTCCAGCTGCTTATCCCAGATTTGCCTGAGACTGAAGAGAGTCCCAGTCCCCAGATCTGTCACCTGTCAAATGCTGAGCCCAAGATGCACTGAGGAAGATTGCAGGAAGCAGAGGAAGGAGGAGGAAGATCAGGAAGGAGAAAGAGAGGACATGGCTGGGGGCAAGGAGAGCAGAAAAAAGACAAGAGCAAGAAATAAGGGGCCCCGTGCCAGCCAGCTGGAGCAGGGCCTGAGGTTCTGCTGTTCAGATCCCCGGCTCAGGACCTTTTGAATAAATGTCAGACATGTGAGTGGAATTTAATGAAGTCGGACAGAGCTCCTGGGGACACCAGCATTGAAAACGTTGGGGCCCAAGGGGGGCCAGGGGACAGTTATTCAGAGAAAAGCAGAGGCAGACATGCGGAATGCTGTCTGGGAGCTGGGGCGGGCATGGGCAGCAGGATGCAGCGGAGGGCGGTGGTGGTCCCCAGTGGATGGGAAGAATTGAGAGCTCGTTCGGGGGTGTTGGCATGGTAGAGCCAAGGGTGCAGTGGGCCGAGAGTGAATGGGAGGTGACAAAGTGGGACATCAACAGCATTCAGCTTTTTGCAGAGCTTGGTGAGGGCAGGGTGAGGGTAGCCTGAGGATGGAGCAACATCACTTCCTCCCTGCACTCTTGAATGTCTTTTTTTTTTTCCCCCCCAAACTAGATTTTCAACATTTTAAGGGTATGGTTTGTACCTTCTACCTCTTTGTTTTCCTCCGAAGCTGGCTGATCATCAGATCACATCAGAGGTTGTTTGCTTGTTTTATAAATACATTTTACTGGATCTCGCTTCAGCCCTTATTCCCTCCAGATTCTGGCTTAATGATTCTAGCAGTGATCACTGGATGCTGAACAATTACTCCCGGCTCAGCTTACTTTGTATGACTGTACTTGTTTAGCTTTAGAAGCAAGGTTACATTAAAGAAAGTTTGGCAGAGAGAGAAATGAGGGGATTACCCAGGTGCCTCCAAGGTCGAGCAGTTAGGAGCCTGAGTTAATATCCCTGGACTTGTTAGGCTAATTACACAGTTTTCTGTTTATTGAATTAATTGAGCTACATGCTGTAGTTATAAAATATAAAGGGATAAGGCTCCATTTCACGTCTCAGTGATCCAGCTCTCCCCACTCGTTTAAGAGTAGAGGCTCTGGAGTCAGACTTCCTGGGCTCGAATTCCACCTCTGCTGGTCAGCCATTTTACCGCCGATGGCCACGTTATTGACCACCTCCCAGAGTTCTCTCAAGGGCCTTGCTTGGCCGAGGCACGGGGGTATGAACGTCGCACACCTTCTGCATGCATCTCTGCATTTTAAGGAATATGAGCGGGTTACTTAACCCCACTGTCCTCAGCTTCTCCACCTGAAAACTGGGACCCCCACTGGCTCCAATCTTAGCGGGCCAATGTAAGGATTAAACGAGATAGTCCACGAAAGTTGCATAAAATCGAATCAGACATAGGAAGTATTCGATAAGGATTATTTTTACCGTTCCTCCCGTTTTGAAGCGTGTGAGTTACACTTAGGTTAAAGGTAGTCACTGTGGTGAGTCCCCTTGCCAGCATTCAGGAGGGCTGGGATTTCACAGCCAGCCGCAGTGAGTCTATATGGCAGACGGACAGGAAAGCTGTATGCTCCAAGAGCTTTCCCAGGGAGTGCTAGGGATCCATGGGTCAAGTGTTCAATCACAGAGCCCCGTGGCTGGGCCTCTTGGAGGAAGAGGTTCCTCAGTGCTCCGGCCAAGGACTTTTCTTGCCAGAGGCATGTGTGACGTTTGGTCTCTCCTCTGCTTATTAAGCACCTTCTGTATGCCAGTCCTCTGCTTGATGCTCTGGGGGACACAGGGAAGAGGATGTGCTCATACTGGAATAGCGCTTTGTTGTTAACTAATACCACCTCACTGAGCACTCACAAAGGTGCTGGGAGATGATACTGTCCCCGCTTTGTAGATGAGCATGTCAGGCACAAACATTCCAGGTAGTTCCAGCTCTGTGGAAAATGCTTCTTGGCATTGCTGGAGAAGCAGTATGTTTGTGCAAGGCAAGTAGGGAGCCCTGTAAGCGTGTGCTTTAGAGGCAGCTGAAATACTTCCTGACGGGGTTTATGTGTGGTAGTTTTCCGTACAAAGGAGTGTCACTGTCTCCCTCCTGGTGTTTATTGAGCACGGCTCCGTAGCAGGCATCTTCTAGGAGTTCCCACGCCAACTCATTACACCTCACTGGAACCCTGTGGGTTGGGTACCGGTGTTCGCTCCATTTCTCCACCACTGCTCCTCCGGGGACCCCTTATGTTCCCAAGGGCAGGTGCTTTCTCTTCCCTTTCGGCTTTTTTCCAGAACAAAACCATGTTATTCTAACTGGCAGGCCTGGGGGGGGGGCTCCCGGAGGCTCTTATCTCTTCACCAACAAAAGCCATTCTCTGCTGAATAGGTCACCCAGCATCTTGCTGAGTAGGTAGCAGCTGGATGCCCCATGGATGAACCATTGTCTTCCTGATGGTTTGCTTTTAATTCAAGTCCGCTGATTCCATCTAGGTCGAGAATGGGAGAGGCAGGCAGACGCACAGATAGCTAAGTGCAGGGACTAGAGAATGAGGCAGCGACGATTCTGGAAGGGGAGGCAGGAGATGGGCAATTCTGATAGAGTAAATGCCGTGGGGAGTGCGGGGTGGTGTGTGTACTAAATGGAGTTTCTAGAACTACTGCCCTCCGTGCAACCATGTGGGAGGCTTCAGAGAGGCTGGGGCCAGAGAGGGACCCAGCAGGGCCATCCCCCTCTTTCTCCTGCTCCACCTGCTTCTCCCCAGCAGACTTTTGGGATGGGGTTCCTGCTCAGCCACCTCAATTCCCGAACAGGGACTGCAGTGATGACTTTTCTGGCACCTCTGTGTTTTCAATAACTCTGGGCCCCTTGAGAGCTGGTCACAAACACCAACTGCTGGCCTTTTAAAAACTTGGGGTCTTGGATTGTGTCGAGGCGGACGTCCTGGTTGTGATATCGTGTTAACATGAAGCAAGATGTTACCCCTGGGGAACACTGGGTGGAGGGTCTGAGGATCTCTTACAACTGCATGTGAACCTACAGTTACCTCAAAGTAAAAAGTTAAAAACGTAGGGTCTTCTAAATCCTACAAACTCCAGAGGAGTTCTATATTTGAATTTTCAAGGAGCAACTTATTTCTTTTGCGTCCAGCGCCTTGCTAATATCCTATAAATATAAAAATAGGGTACCGAAAGCACTCAGGGCAGTAAAGAGGAATGGAGGGCTGACCTGCTCCAATGTGGATGCACCTTGAGAACATGATGCTGAGTGAAAGAAGCCAGACGCAGAAGACCACATACTGTGTGATTCCATTTACATGAATGTCCAGATGGGGCAAATATATAGAGACAGCGAGCAAATTAGTGGTTGCCTGGGACTGGGAGCAGCAGGCTTAGGAGGGAATGGGGAAGGACTGCAGACGGGTATGGGGTTTCTTTTTTGGGTGATGTTCCACAATTAGATTGTGGCGATGGTTACACAACTCTCTGACTAGCCCAAACACCGTTGAATCATACAGTGTAAATGGGCGAATTGTGTAGTATGTGAATTACATTTCAATAACACTGTTAAAAAAAATTGGGGGTCTTTTGACAGTTTTTTTTTTTTTTTTTAAAGATTTTATTTATTTATTTGACAGAGACAGAGACAGCGAGAGCTGGAACACAAGCAGGGGGAGTGCGAGAGGGAGAAGCAGGCTTCCGGCAGAGCAGGGAGCCCAATGCGGGGCTCGATCCCAGGACCCTGGGATCATGACCTGAGCCGAAGGCAGCCGCTTAACGACTGAGCCACCCAGGCGCCCCTCTTTTGATAGTTTTAAGAGAAGTAATAATAGTTCTTTGGAAGTAGCTGGTGTCTTCTAGATGCAGGCACTTCCGGACCCTGGTTGTGACTCCTCAATTCAGGCCACTGTCCCGGGGCATGTTCTTGGCTCCCTCATCGACCAGATTCACGGGCCTGCCACTGAAACCGCTGAAATCCCTGGGGAATGAAAACTCAGTGTGTGCCAGACATTTTGCCAGGTGCTTTCATACATGCTTTCTTAAACCTCCGGCAGCCCTCACTGCCCATATTTTATGCATGAAGAAATGGAGTTCCCAAAGAGTATACACAGCCAGGCAGAACTTCAGCAAGAACCAGCTTGCTGACCCCAGGGTCATTCTCTTCCCTGCCTGGTGGAAGGCTGGGTTGATGAGCTTTCTCTCACCTATTACATGAGCGGAAAAAGTCAGCTGCAAGGCAGGAGCCAGGCTCTTGCAGGGACAGATAGCTTAGGAAAATCACCAGAGGAAAGGCCTGAGAGTTCTGGGCAAATCCTTTGCAGGCTTGTGTCTTCAGTGGGGAATCTCTTCTCCCTCCGGAAGCGAGGATGACATTCTGCCCTGTTCCCTGGAGCAGCTTTTCCCCGGAGAGAGCTCCTATGGAAAGAAGACTGTGGGAAAACACGAGGAGGCTTTTCGTGGCCACGTTTCTTGAGTGTCATTAGTTCTTAGCGGAAACATGTGGATTTCCCTGGAGCCCTCAGCTTTGCATCCTGAATTTGCAAGAGTTTGTCACTCTAGGAGCTGTTTTTGGAAATGGAGGGAAGCCATCGTATTACAGCCACAGGGAACCTGATATTTTTTTGTAAGTGATCATGCTGGTGGATCGTACAACAGGACCCTCATGGTACAATGGGCAGGAGTGAATTCAGGTGGTAGGAGAAGTAAGTGGGAAAAGATTTGCACTCAGTTAGTGATGTTCAGAGTGGTCCAAGGCAGACATATCTGCTCCAAGAGAGATTATTAAAAATGCAAGTTCTCAGGTTTCAGCACAGACCTACAGAATCTGAAACTGTGGGGATGATGTCTAGGAACCTGTGTTTTCATAAGCTCTCAAGAGAATTCTTAAACACACTCAAGTTTGAGTAGCTTAGCACCAGACGACCTTACATATACTTGTGGGTGAGCAGGAAAATCTGGTCACATTCCTGGGAGAGCACCTCCTTCTGGGCTCCTTCTGTGCAGATCTTGCCGGGAGGAATGCGAGCTGGAAGGGAGCATTCATTCATTTATTGAAAACGTTTATCGAGCACTTCCTCTTTCCAAGCATTTAATCCCTGTGCTGGAGTTTACATCCTAGTGGGGAGTCAGATAGCAAACGAGAGGAACCGGGGCAGAAATTACTGCAGATGGGGATGCGACCCTGGGATAGTGACAAGGAGGCGGGGATGCCCAAGTAAAGAGCCAAGGGAATGGGTTTCCAGAGAGAGAGAGAGAACTGCTGGTATGAAGGCCTGGAGGTGGGGAGGAGTCAGGCAGGTCAAGGTATGAAAACTGGGGGCTGATGGTGGTGAGCAGGGCTAGGAGGTGGAGAGTACATGGTGAGATGAGACCCGATCTGCAGGATCAAGGGAGGGGATTTGAATTTGACTCTTAGGGTGGTGGACAGCTACCGAAAGATTCATCAGCAGAGTGGTGGGACCTGGGGAAAGATTTAAGAAGATCCATCTGGCTGCTTATGCAGGCCGGTGTGGTGGGATGGGTGATGAAGCCAGGGACATGACTACGGAGATTCTGTGATGGCCACAGAGTCATATTTTCTTCTCCTCCTCCTCTTCCCCCTCCCCTCTCCTCTTCCTCTCCCCCCTCCCACTCCCCCTTCTTCTTCCCGTGTGTGTGTGTGGAGGGGGAGCGGACACAATTTAAGAAAATCGGAATTGTTTTGTCAGGGTTTCTATGTTAGCATTTTACAGATGGAACCGACTTGTTTTACAAGTGTACGTCCTCGTTGCTTTCACTAGAGAATACTCTATGTGTTACAATACCAGTGGTGCGTGGACCCATTTAGTTACATATACTGTTACTTATTAAAAAAAAGTACATTTCATCAAAAGAAAATTCAGCTTAGAGGTCCACATTTTGGAGACCTATAAAACCAAGCTCAGTTGATTATTGTTCAGCAGCATCTGCAAGATTTGAGCCATTTCAGAAATTTGAGCTCACTAGCGTTCCTGGGCTGGCATTTTTTAGCTGAGAACTGCTTACCTGGGTGTAGACAACCTAATATTTTATTTAGAAGAATGATTCATTGCTTTAGGTGTCTAGAGTCCTGGGTTTTATCTTCTTTGTTGCATAAGTTTGGTTTGACCTTGGACAAGTCTTTTCACTTCATATTTTAGTGTCTCTGTGCAGAAGATGGGGAGTAATTGTTCTGGCAAACCTCTGGTCATCAGGGTAACTGGGCGAGAGCTCTCTGAGACATAGAGATACAGTATCTCTGCAAAGGCCCTGTGGCAGGAGGGAGCAGGAACTGAAAGATAGCCCACGTGGTTGGAGAGCAGAGTGCAAGGTGGGAGATAATCCAGAGTGATGTTGTAGATTGTAGAGGTAGGCAAGGGCCAAGCTGGGCAGACTCTTGTGGACCCTGTTGGGGACTCGATTCTTTATCTTTTTTTTTTTTTTTTTAAGATTTTATTTATTTATTTGATAGAGAGAGAAAGAGTGCGCGCGTGAGAGCAGGAACACAAGTAGGGGGAGTGGGAGAGGGAGAAGCAGACTCCCGCTGAGCAGGGAGCCCGATGCGGGGCTCGATCCCAGGACCCTGGGATCACGACCTGAACTAAAAGCAGACACTTAACGGCTGAGCCACCCAGGCGCCCCTTGATTCTTTATCTTAAGACCAAGGGGAGACTGTTGGAAGATTTAAATAGGCGAATGACAAAAGATCGATAGATATGCTGATTCATTTAATCCTCTTAAGAAATGTGTGTGGCAGTTCACATCCCCATTTTAAACCACTCCAGAAACAGGGTGGTGGAGATTAAGCCGCTTACCCAAGAGCACGTTGCTGGTAGGTGGTGGAGCCAGGAGACCAACTCAGGTCAGCCGGAGTCCAAAGTCCCCTGTCCTCCATCTCAGCCTAACTCAGTAACAATATAACAATAACCACTGTTTTAAAAGACGCTTTGAACTCTTAAGACGAAAGATCTCCCTTAAATTACAAAGTGGTATTATGCGGCAGAAATATGAGCGGTGCGGAGAGATTGGATATGCCGGGAACCTTTCAAAGCCCCAGTCTGTGTGGCTGTGGTCCAGCATCTTCAACTTCCATGCTGTCTGGTGGGGTATCTTACTGGCAGCTATCAACACATGGGAAGGGTTGGCAGCTCCGGCCGGCCATTTGACACTGCCATTGTCCATAAGGACTCAGTGTCCGTGAAATGTACCCGAGGTACGTGCTTTCAGGGCCTTTTGAGCTGGGCGATCAGATCCGGGCGGTGCGCGTGTGGTTTCACCGGAGTGATCACGCCATGCCAAGTTTCTGCTTTCTGCTTTCTTCCTCTTGGGGAGTCCGCTGGTTTCAGTGGATTCTTAGAAGCTGCTTATAGAGATCACCACCTCGAATTTTGAACCCAAGGAGCCTTGTTCAAGGTTGCAGTGGGAAAACGGCTGCTGACCCGTGGCCCTTGAAATTTCTGTTGGTGACGACCAGTGTCTCTTCTTTCCTAGTTGACCATGTCGTGCCCGAGCCCGGGACAAGCCTGCTGGCAGCCTTCGACCAATGGAGGGAATGGGCTGACAGCAAGTCCTGCTGTGACTACTCTCTGCACGTGGACATCACTGAGTGGCATAAGGGCATCCAGGAGGAGATGGAGGCCCTGGTGAAGGACCACGGTAGGTTGTGCTGACCAAACGGCCCTGGGGATATTCCCATTTCAGTGCACGAACCAGCACAGCTCTGTGAAGGACAGCTCTGTGAATCGCGCTTGCACATCCCTTCTGTGCCTCACCTCCATGCCTGCCAGGAGAGAGGGTTGAACTGCAGCTGGTGCCCGTTGGAGGTGACCAAACCCAGTACAGCAGTAGAAGCTTTTGCGGACAAGAGAACCCGAGCCTCACCACGGGGACCGGTTCTTATATAACAACGGCTCACAGCTTACTGGTTTGAGGGAACTGCACCCAGCCGGGTTGCAGAGTTGAGGCCGAGAATGCTTATCCCAGTGATGATTCTGGGCAGTCATAGGTGGGGGCCGGTGCCCAGGACGCTGAGTGGGCGACTCAGGCAAGCTCTTTGTACAAACCCATAAGAACCAGGGTAGATTTGAGGGTGAGGAGGCTCTGGGACAACCTGAAGAGCCTTCCTTCCTTCCTTCCTTCCTTCCTTCCTTCCTTCCTTCCTTCCTTCTCTCTCTCTTCCTTCCTTCCTTCCTTCCTCCTTTCTTTCTCTTCCTTCCTTCCTTCCTCCCTCCCTTCCTTCCTTCCTTAAGATTGATTGATTGATTGATTTATTAAGATTTATTTATTTTAGAGGGAGAGAGAGTAGGAGAGGAGAGGTAGAGGGAGATGGAGAGAGAGAATCTCAAGCAGACTCCCACTGACCACAGAGCCCAAAGTGGCTCGACCCTGAGATCATGACCTGAGCCAAAACCAAGACTCAGACACTTAACCAACTGAGCCACCCAGGTGCCCCGGGTCTTTTTTATTCCATAGGACTATTTTAGGGAGTAGGATTCCAGAGGTTGGGCCCTGGAAGATTCCCGGGGAGGCTGGAGGAATCTGGACTACCTTAAGGTGCCTCCGGGATTTTTTTCTCCACAGGAACCTTGGGAGTTGAGGTGGTATCGCCGAGTCCCATCATCTTCTGGGGTCCCCTTGAGCTTGGTTATAGACTAGACTCCTAGGGTGACATGTTGACCTCATTGGATCTTAACTGTCAGGGAAGCACCTATTGCTTTCAGGTTTCGAGACTTCTAAGCTCAGAAGTACCATGAGCGGTGAGTAAAATAGCAGGAGGGAAATCTCTAGGCATGGGTATGGTAGGTATCCACAGATATGGCAGAAAATGCCCAGAATGAAAGTCTGGAGTCTTATGACCTTGGGGAATTACTTAAATTTTATGAGTCTGAATTAAAACAAAAACATCTCTCACAGGGTTTTGGACTAGATATCCTAAGATTCTGGTACAAAGGTCCCACCTAAAAGAAAACAGGTAATCCTTAACCTTTCTTACTTTTGAGAATACTGAGGCTCAAGGGGGTTTAACTTTCCATACTGAAAGTGAATTGACTTCAAATCAACCAGGAGGGTTACCATAGCAACTGTTGCCTGGCAGGAGAGAAAGGCTGGGTTGTCCCGAGCCATTGAACCTGGGGCAGCGTCCAGCACCCCCAGGTGGCTTGAATTAAGCTGCAGAACTAGAAGGTTGTCAGTACAGTTGTTTACCATCGTGATGGATATGGGGCAGGGGTGTTTGGTCTGGTGCCTTGGGTGACAAGGACTCTGAAATGCCAGGGTGAGAATTGTGACATCAGCTTGTTGGACCCTTTCTTAAAAAGGTTTCTTAAAAATCAGCTTGGCGTGCAGTCTGTTTACCAAAGATCTAGACATTTATTATAGATCTTCATCCACCGAATCTTCTAATTAGTCATCTTCTTAAAGTCAGAACAGTCGAGGGCAACTTTTGTTTTTATTTTTTAATTTTTTAGATTGTGGTAAAATACAGCGTAACATAAAATTTACCATCTTAGTCATTTTTAAATGTACAGTTCAGTGACGTCAAGTACATCTACATTGTTGTGCAATCATCACACCATTCATCCCGAGAACTTTTAATCTTTCCAAACTGAAATACCATACCCGTTAAACACGAACCCCCCACCCCCCATCCCCTCCCTCTTCCAGCCCCTGTAACCCCCATTCTACTTTCTGTCTCTGTAAGTTTGACATATTAATGGAATCCTACCTACCTGTCCTTTAGTGACTGGCATACTTCCCTTAGCATCATGTCCTCAGCGTTCATCCATGTGACAGGATTTCCTTCCCGCTTAAGGCTGAATAATATTCTGTTGTATGGCTGTATGACATTTCGTATATCCAGTCATCTGTCCGTGGACACTTCTGCCCTTTGGCTATTGTGAATAACACTGCTGTGTATTTGGATGGGTATACAATACGGGCAACTTCAAATTTTGATAACCTTAGAGAACAACTGTCAGGGTACTAAAAAGAACTTTTGCACCCTATGCCCAGATTTTTTTTTTTTTACACCAATTCTTTATATTTTACCCCATTTGCTTTATCCTTCTTTCTCTGTCTCCACCTCTATCTCTGTGTCTCTCTCTTGTCCTTCCTCTCTCTGTCTCTCTTTATATACACATATACGTTGTATCATACCGTTCTTACTTGCTTCCAGATTATTTGGTTTATTTATTAAAGTCACGTCTCCGCCTCTCTATTTTGTCTGTCCACTAGGGGTAAATTCCTTCCTCGTGTACATGGCTTTCAAGGATCGCTTCCAGCTAACTGATTCCCAGGTAAGAAAAGTTGGCTTTTCTGCATAAGCTCACTGGCATTTGGTACATCGGGGTCAATGCTCTTGTGTTGGAAGCTGCCCTTAGCTTCGTGGGAAATGGCTGGTGGATGAGGGCCCTGGCGTAAGTTTACCTTTAGGGAGGGTATGACCCCAGTGCCCTGGCCCCCCCGGATTGGTGTTCCACCAGGCTCTGGAGTCAGCCTCGGAGCTGCCTCTGTGGGACAGCATGGCCCAGAGGTGTCCTCAGAGCCCGCTCGGCAAACCTGGTGCAGGCCCGAGTGTCCTCTTTGAGCCTCCCCTACTCCGCGTCCTTTAGGTTATGCTGCCTCTTGATTCCCAAGTGGTTCTGCTCTGCCCCGGGTGACCAGAAGCCTTGACCTTGGGGCATGTCAAGAGAGTTGGCTTTAGTAGCCGCGGGTGCTGTTTCTGACCCCTGTGGCCGGCAGGGGAGTGGCTGTACTCGGGAACGGGGAGATGGACCTCCCTACCTCTGCTCTTCCCCTTCAGATCTATGAAGTCCTGAGCGTGATCCGGGATATCGGTGCGATCGCCCAAGTCCACGCAGAAAACGGTGACATCATTGCAGAGGTACGGCGCTTTTCTCTTCGAGGTGTCTTCATGGCCTGCAGGGCGAGGTGGGCTCTGCAAAGGGAAGCCGCTCTGTAGCTCAGCTGCAAGGAGGAAAAGCAGGGTGACCTGGTGCCACCGTCCTGGGGCACGGGGCTGGTGGCAGTCTCATCAGCAGCATGGATGTTGGTAACCCGCGCCTCCCTGGGTTCCGCGGGACATTCAGCCTGTTCCCTTTCCACAGAGGAGTCATTTCCCTCGGTGCTGGGACACAGACACTGTGGCCCAGGGCTGGGCACACGTGGGCTTTCAGCATTTCGGGGGAAGAGCTGAACTCACGTGGGAGCTCAGGCAGGACTGGGGACAGGGTAGTGAACCCTTCTTCTATTCCCGAGGTCCTGGGATGAGGGCTGGGTGGTCAGCAAGGCCGTTTTTACATCTTGCCCGAGTGACTTTTGGGTAAAAGATCTCTAGCCATTTTCAGTCCAGCTCTCCCTGATGCCTGGCTTTCTTCAAACCTTGCAGGAACAGCAGAGGATCCTGGATCTGGGCATCACGGGCCCCGAGGGGCATGTGCTGAGCCGGCCTGAGGAGGTGAACATCTATTGAATGGAACGCGTGACTCGGTGTCCCTTGGGTGCTGCCGGTGCCACATAGAGCCCACTTCCTGTCGAGACTGGGGCTTCTCAGGATCTGAATTTGGGCCTTCTGAGAAGTCACAGGTTACTTGTCTGGGTGTCTACGTAGGCAAAGTGAAGTCCTCGCCTGAGCTGTGGAGTACAGCCGTCGGGGTTCTTTAGCCTGGAGGCTCTCCTTTGTGTCTCTGATTCTCCATGCCCTTCTTTGGGTAGATACAAACAGCTTTTTATTAGCATCCTGCAGCGTGGGTTTCGTGGTTCATAACGTGGGGGCCTCCAAAATCTCACCATCACCGAGACATAGTCACGGGGATCTAACAGCTCTTCTAAATTGCTAAAAAGCATAAGGGGAATTGTAAGTTTTTCCATGGTAAGTCTGCGCGGGTTATCAGCAGAGTAGCAGATAATCTTCCAGACCCGGGAGGGATCACTGAGATCAGGAGCATAGGCTGAGGGTCACTGTCTTGGATGGTGAGGCTTGTAAGACAGAAGGGAGGTACTCACATCTTACGTGCTGGGGAATCTGTTTTTCTAAACTTAGAATCTGTGACCTTTTTGGAAATTGGCTCCTTGATGAAAGGTTCCAGGTCAGACTTTTGAGGGCCTGGCGGCTCTGAGCAAAGAGAATGCTGGAAATGAACAGACTTTTCTCCTTACAGGAAAGAAGTGACAGGCAGAGAAGGGCAGGTAAAGTCCTCAAGCAACTGGATGTTGACTTAACAGTAGGATTTTTCCTGGTGGAGACAGGTGGAGGGAGATGCTTGATCAGAGGAGTATGAATGGGACCGGTGCCCCCAAAGCACAGAACTTGAGAACTGGGAGGTTCCCTCCGGCTCTGGGAAGTGTTCACTTTAGGAGCCGTGGGATAGGGGGCACCTGCTCTCCCTAAGAAGAAAATAGATTCGCAAGGGTTTGAGACCAAAGGTGCCATTAATAAGCTTGTCCAGGTTGGGGTGGGAGGGCAGGGTATCCACAGCCTTTTTCCTCTGACTTTGGGGGAGAAGCGAGGCTGGAAAAAGAGAAAGAATGTCAGAAAGAGGCTGAAAAAAGAGAAGGGGGAGGCACTGGGAATGTCCCATACCCACTGAGGATTTGCACTTCCTTGTCCTGCCCTTCTTGCTGCACGTGCACACACACACAGACTGACAGAGACAGACAGACAGAGACAGAGCCACAGACACACACACACACCAGGGCACCTTCGGCACCATCTGTGGCCCTGAGGACACTCTCCTCTTCATCAGTTGAGGGACGGAAGCTATGACATTTTCAGTACTGTCCGGTCCCTCTTTGGGGTGTATGTAGTTCCTCTGACACCATCCAAGCTTCCACGCACACTAGAAAGCCGAATGGATGAGCCGGAGCCAGCACACGGGCGAGGGAGGTTGAAGGTGACATCTTTTGGCCCCTGTGTTAGGGCTGCATGCTGTCACTGGGGCTGGTGGACAGGGACTTGGGGAGGAGCTTATCGGAGAGAGAGGGCGAGAGTCTCAGTAGCTGATGCTCAGAGTACCTGAGGTTGGCTTTGTACGCTAGTATGTACATATAACACGCACACACACAAGCGTATACGTGCACACGTGTGCAGTCATGTACACACGTGTACGTGCACACATTGTAATGCTCGCACTTGCATGTTCGCATGCGTGCACGCTCGTGCGCACGCAGACACGACACTCGGGAGCCCCAGCTCACTGTAAAGCCAGTGGGCCCTGGTAACCAGGTGACGACACCTGGCTTAGAACGTTAGCTCTCACCTTCATCCAGTTGTTCCAGCTGTGCAGGTAGGCGAGAATGTGTTGCCCTCTGAGAAAAGCCAATGCCACTTAGCTTGTTTCACGAGGCTACTTCTGAGAGCCAAACTCTTGTTGAACTTGTAAGAGCCTTCCTGGGGGCTTGCTTTCCTCTCTCCTGTCTGCTCTGCATCCCCAGACCCCTGCAGGCTTGAACACGGGACGCAAGCCCGGGGTTTACGGAACGGGCAAAAGCTATCAGAGGAGAGTTGTTCTGGTTGCTGTTTTGACCACAAAAGTCAAACCCATTGTTCCATGATGAGACACAGGAGATTTCTCTTGTAGCAGTTGTTGCATGGAGAATTTCGGGGTCCCCAGCGGTGGATTATGAGGCCTTTGGGGGCTGGCAGATCTGGAGTGCTTTAATTCGAGGAGCTCTTGGCTTTTGGGGAGGGTCCTCTTGTCTCACGAAAGGCTGTCTTGGGTGCTTTCCGGGGTCACCTCTTCTTAGCTGGTGCAGAGGCATCTGCTCCCTGTCAGCCCCAATATTGGGTGCTTCCCCTGAGCGGGTGCACCCTTACGATAGCCCCATGAACCGCCAGGCACGAGCCGGCGCCTTCTCCCTCAGCTCCTGGTGGTGATCTTTCTGTTCGTCGCCGGGGATCTGTTGTGTGTTAAACCCTCTGTGGACAATAAAGAGAAGAAAGCAGGAACTCGAGCTGGACAGGGCAGTGAGGGAGAGCCCGCCCGTACACCGGCAACAGCAGTTAATAACATACAAACACGTCAGACAGACAGAGACAGAGTGTCTTCATCTGTCAGTACATCGTGGTGGTGAACTTGGCTTGAGCTGCACAAAATGTGCTCCTGCCCCTCTCTGCTGTTCCCTCCAGCCCACCGTGTGAGATCGCCAGCAGGGTTCTTCCCGGGTCCCAGCCGGGAAGCTTGAGAGGGAGACACCGCCGGGAACGCGGAAGTCTAGAAACCACCTGTCCGCCAGTGGTGCCCTGCACGTGTGACGCCTGGGCCCTGCTGGGACAGCGAGCTGCATGAGGAAGGGATGGGGGATGAGTTGGAGAGGAAGAGACGGGGGGAAGTTGCTAGGGAGGGCAGAAGGTGACAGGGGCTCTGGGCCGAAAGACTGGCATCTGGGAAGAAAGTTGGGGACACGGAGATGAGGGTGACGGTGACAAAGAATCTTTCCCAGAGAAGGGAACTTTCCAGCTGGGCCTTGTGGGAACTGCGACTGGAGTATGCAGACAGTGGGGGACTGGGCGTGAAAGGGTGTGTTGTGTACAGACACTATTGTGTATTTTGATTCTCTTGTGTGTACTGACACTGTTGTGTGTTCCTAGACAAGTGGCTTTCCTCTCTGGATCTTGGGGTGCCTGATCTTAAAAATCAGCAAGGTTAGATGACCCCCCAAATCCTTGATAACTCTATAATAAGGCAGACAAAAATTTTTTTTTATTTTTGAGCTGTAAAACAATTTTCATAATATTTTAAGTGGGTATTATTTAAATCCATTCGCTGCGTGTAAGGGGCATGCACAGGTACACACAGAAGGGTAAATGTGGATCCTTCCACGGTTCTGGGTGGAACCCAGAGACTTGGGGTTTAAGTGACCTTCTCTTTCCATGAGGGAACCTTGTAGTTAGGCCTGTGCCCTCACCCGGGGGTGTGCTGGGCCAGGGGAGGGGTCAGAGCTCACCTCACAGCGGATGAGCGAATCCACACAGAGCCCCTGGATGCCAGTCCTGCAGGGGCAGGGCCCCCCATAGAACTGGCACTTTCGCTCCATTTACTTCCTAATTAGTCTGATTTCACATTCCAGTTCACCCAGGACAGTCCCAGTCCATACCCATTGCTCCCATGGAGTTATTAATAGTGCCTCTGTTCACTTTCGGAGGTATTGGTGTTGGGCCAATTAATTGGGTAGTCATTGGCGCCCCCGGGAAGCCGTGAGGCTTCTAGAGGAGTCCTTTCCATGCTTCCCACTTTGGACTCTTGAAGTGACCGCAGAGATTCAGGCCATCCCTCCACTGTGCTTCTCCGGGCTGGAGGCACTTCTATTGTAACTGGAGTCAAGGAGAGGGAGGGCTGATGGCTCAGCTATTCCAGGAATTAAAAACATTTGGATGTTTAATGAGCTTTTTCAAGAGCCATTTGGTTTGCCTTTGAATTTTGAGACCTCTCTCTTCACGTAGTTGATGCCCGAAAGGGCCAACGCGAATGAAGTTGTCTTCGTTTATTAAATTAGATTACCAGTTAATGCAATTACAGAACTTCAGCTCTCTGCCAAGCTCCTGTAGAAACTCAGTTAGCTAAGATAATTCAGTTAGGAGCTCAGCTATGTCTTATGAAAAGTAGCAGCTCTGTATGGAACAGCCTCGCTTTAACCATTAACATACAATAAAATATTTTATTTGCTCAGTAAACATTTTGGGGCGACTGCTGTGTACTACGCTGGGAACTCTTGGGGGTGGGGCACAGGAGATAGAAAAAATCTGAGTCGAACCCAGCCTCTTGCCGTGAGGAGTTGAAGAAGTCACAGCTTCTACCAGGTTTTGGGGAGGGAGCAGAAGGCCTTTTGAGATCCATCATTCTACCATTTCACATGTTCTGCAGTTGCCCATTCTAACACACATGTATCTATAGGATATACCTTGATCTCAGTAGTCTTACCTGGCCCGGTAGTTAGCAGTAATCACTTGGGGTCTTTGGAATATTATTCGTTGAAGCATCAGGTTTAAAGAATCATATTATTAATTGGAGCAGCTCTCCCATCTCGCACTGAAGGTCATACCAGCCTGTGCAACCATGGGCATGTTTCCCATACTGAGGACCATTGCTTGACACAAATCTGCCTGTTCCATTCCCGGAGCCCTGTGAGGTTGCGTTGTTCCTTGGGTCCCATTTGTGGGTGTCGGATAGAAGCCCAGCACAAAAATCTCATCACTGACTTGGGGGCAATCCCTGTCCGTGCCTGGTGGTTTTCTCATAGGAGCAAGCATAAAAATCACCTAGAGCTGTTAAGACCCACATTCTGGGTCCCATCCCCAGAGTTACTGATCCGGGGGCTGGGGGGTGTCCAGGAAGGGCCTGAGAATCTGCATTTATTATCAACTCCGGGCTGATGGTGATGGTGTCAGTCTGCTGGGCACCCTTCCAGCCACTCACAAGGTCTAGGAAGGAATTGCCCCATCATTTCCACCCATCAGTATTGAGTGACCCTGGGAAAGTCTCATCGCCCTCCTGTGGTGCCGCTCAGGGCAGAACCTTGAGGACACGGTGGGGGCCTCTTCGTTCCTCTCGGCTTCCCTCGGTGGGTTGAGGGCAAAGACGGGCTCATGGGGTGGGCACAGATTGGCCCCTGTTCTCAACGTTCATGTGCTCCTCTGCAGGTCGAGGCCGAAGCCGTGAATCGCTCGATTACCATTGCCAACCAGACCAACTGCCCCCTGTACGTCACCAAGGTGATGAGCAAGAGCGCGGCTGAAGTCATCGCCCAGGCCCGGAAAAAGGGTGAGTGTTGCCTTACCAGCTGTCTGACTGCAGGCAGGTTCGCAAGGGAGGAAGGCTCCTTTTCCAGACCTGCATGCCAAGTGGGCTGCGTGCATCACGTTCCAGCATTAACCTAATTACCGCCGAGCAAGACCGGGAGCTCCAGTTTCTCCCGGCTGTTCCACTGCGGCCGACTCGTCGCTGTCTATTTAAAGCCGCGCACAGCAAAGAGTGGGTGGGCAGGCACGTTTCCCTCCTGCCCCTGCTTCCATAGAGAAGTTGGACTTAATTCGATACAGTCTCCATAAACTAGGCACATACACAGATGGCGTCAGTCTCCATCTGCCCCAGAATCCTTCTGGGGAACATTCTATTGCAAAATGAGTCCCTGCTCCGTGGCTGGTAGTGATTTCTGCCCTGGTAAGTAAGAGAGTCTTGTGGGGGTGTAGGGAAGGGGACTTTGCCCCGGGCCTCCTCATGTCTAGTTCTCTGGGTGCTTGAGTCGCTCCCTGTAAATTATATTGACATATTCGGGGCTGAGGCTGGTCCTCTGTAAGAACTAGGGAGTCTGTTGAGAAGGTTCTTGGAAAGTAATTTACTAAGTACAGCTTCCCCTGCTGCTTCCAAAGGCTGGTCCGTGGCGCACCTTCTACGTTATGAATGCGGCAGAACCCTCTTGTCATCCGCCATTGACTGAGTCTGAGTCATCACACCAGCCACGTGTCCTGCGCTTGGGAGTCTAGCTCCACGGACAGCCCGATAGCGCGTAGTTTGTGAGGGTGCGCATGCTGGCCCCATCATTTCTCTCTTGATTTCTGTCTAGCTTTCTCCTGGACTCTCTCTTTCTCACTCTCTTTCTATCCCTTTCTCTTTATCTGTGAAGAAGGGAGCCGTTTGATCTCTATGCTTCTGTTGCTAGTTCTCCGCGGGATGTGATCCCCGTGGAGGAGGAGGACTGTAGGAGTTTCTCACTGGCGGGTGACTCGGTGCGAGACCGAGAACAGATTGCTCAATGCCCACTGAGTCAGCTTGTCCCCAGAGATGATGGCTTCCAGACGGACCCAGCAGCTCCTTCCCCGGGCTCTTTGGAGCTCTCCCCGGGGGCCTCTGTCCGGAGGCTTTGCCAACGCATGGTTGCTGCCTTCCTATCTTCCTGGACACCTGCCCTCTCCTGGCAGCTAGTAGGAATTGCCTTTCTGAAATAAAGGGACATTTACCGAAGTAACGGCATCTTCTCAGAATCAGCGTCGAGTTGTTTTCTAGGAGATGCTGTGGATGATTACTGTTGGTGACCCTCCCTCGCCTGGGCCCTTTGTCACCTGGGCACGTGTTTGCTTCAGCCCCAGCCCCCAACACCGATCACAGAACTGCTGCTTGCATGGAGAATGGGGACAGTTGGCTGGTGGCTGAAAAGGGGAAGTTAGCGGGCAGCTTTATTTATTTTAGGAACCATACTGTACCCAGATGATGATAATAAGCAAAGAGTTAAGAGTCTTATGAGGCATAGGGCGTAGGGCATTTTAACATAATTTTAATATAATTAAATGTTCCATTTAACAGATGGAAAACCCGAGAACCTGCTTTCTGATTCAGACTTTTCACTTGTCCAAATCGGAGGGTGGAGGAGTCCGTCTCTCATGAGACCCTGGGCCTGGCAGGTGGCGCTAGCCCTGGTCTGGGGCGCAGAGTGCTGGCCTGTGAGCTAACCCGGCCAGCAGCGCTGGGGCTTCTCCTTCCTGTGCCTCAGTTTCCTTATTTGAAGAGGTAGAGCGGGAGTATGTTACTGTAGAGTCCAGTCCTGCTCTAATACTCTCACCTCAGTGCCTGATGATGTCCCTCCATTGTCTTTAGGACTTTGATCCTGTGTGTGTATTGGGTAGTGAGCACTAAGAAGGGACTACTTCGGTCTGTTTGTTCCAGAACCTTCCACGTGTGAGTCCCACGCTGCCTGCATCATGGTTCCTGGGGTGGCTTTTGCATTCCAACCATACCCCTTTAGTCTGTGAAACCCTTTGCTTTAGATGGGCCTGAGCTGCCAGAAAGGAATTTCCGGTGCATTTAGGTGCTAATGAGCAAGAATGAGAGATCCTTGCTTGCTTGTGGGCTCTTAAGGTTCTTTCCATCTTGTTGGAACTTCATCATAACAACTTTGGGAGGGCCAAGGCAGGAATTTTTGTACTTTGGTTTACTTTGCAGCCAAGTAAACTGTAGCTCAGAGCTAATGAATGAGTGTTGGGATTGGGCTTTGATTGTCAGGTGCCTGACTTCAGGCCTGAAGATCCACTTGAGTATCTCATTTGCCTTCCTGTTTTGAGATTATTTTAGTATGAGCAATGCTGGTATCTCTTGGGGTTTAGTTTCTTTCTTTCTTTTTTTTTTATTTTAAAGATTTTATTTATTTGACAGAGAGAGAAAGAGAGCGCACAAGCAGGGGGGCAGCAAGCAGAGGGAGAGGGAGAAGCAGGCTCCCTGCCGAGCAGGGAGCCCGATGCGGGGCTCCATCCCAGGACCCTGGGATCATGACCTGAGTCAAAGGCAGATGCTTAACTGACTGAGCCACCCAGGCGCCCCTGTTGGGGTTTAGTTTCTTAACAAACCTGGTAGAAACTGGAGCTTGTCACCCAGTAGACTTGTGTATCATACAGAAGAAAAGATTCCCAAACAACCAAGAAGGAAAACAGGATAAGGTTTTATTACGCATTTGCACTCTGGGATCAATGTCCTGGATCAAATCCCAGCTCGCGGGCACTAGCATGTGATGCCGGGCAGCTCCCTTACCATCGCTAGGTCTCATTTTCCCATCTGCAAGGGCCGGGGCTAGCGATAGTGACTCATCTTTTAGGGTGAGGATGGTGCCTAACTGACCTAATGTATGTAAAGATGTATATAATGACTGTAGCCACTGTTCTCGTGATTAGAGAGTAAAGCATTGGTTAGAAGTACAGCAAGGATGCCTGCTGACCCAGGTCAGGGGTTTTCTGCTAAGGATTCTATTTCAGGTGAGTTCTTCGGGTCCCCTGGTGGCCAGCGTTCAGGCACTGCCAACTTTCTGCTGCTGCTTTTCTTCATCTGTAAAATGGAGAGAGTCTTCATTTATTCGGCAAACTTTTATTATGTGATCCTGCAGGCTTTTGCGCTGGAGGCGAGACATGGTCCCAGGCCTCAGCTCCTTTACTTGTAGGGGTGGGACACTTGGATAGAAAGTCACAATGGGAAATGGTCAGTGTTGTAGAAGAGGTGCAAGCCAGGTACGGTTAGAACACACAGAGGAAGGGGCCACTGTTTATAGACACACACCCCACCTGTCTCAGGGAGGTCAGGCTGCATAAAGGGACTCAGCATTTCTCTACAGTGGGAGCGATTGAAAGATCATGATTTTATGTCTTACTAATGCCCGTGTGCCTCCTCACCTAGAAGCCTGCTGGTCCTAAATCTAAGACAGGAGGTATAGGCTAGTGAGGATGTGAGATGAATGTGAAGGAGAGTATTTTCTATGTGCACTTGACCCAGGGCGACCACCTGCCGTCTTCCCATCTTCTGGAGAGACTGCATTGCTCAGGCTGCCCCCTGCGCACTGTGCCTGTCAGCAGGACCGAGGATCATCAACCCCATTCTGCAGATAAGGAAATGAAGACATAGCCCGGAAAAGAATATTTGGGGCAATTTTTACTCTTCAAAAGAACTTAGGTGTTGGTTAATTTAATAGGCTCATTTCATGGAAGAGAAATTAAAATGCAGAAAGTAAATACCTTGCCCGAGATCGTCCAGCCCATAGTTCCAGATTCCTGGCCACCTCTCTTTCCACTGAGGGTCCAGTGTGAGGATTTCTCTAGAATGGACTCTCTCAGACTCTACTTTGTCCACGAACGGGATCTAGTGTGGCTGCTGGTGCCTTCTGTCTATGAACTGTAGTGTGTCGGCGTGCCTGATAAGCTCATCTGACAGACAGCCTTCTCCGTCCTCCTCCTCGCCCCACCCCTATAACCCAGATGCAGAAATGTTTAGAACATCTGGTGACTGCTGAGGCACGTTAAACCCTGGGAACCCAAACTGGAGCCAAAACTTGCTATGCCCTATGGGTCAATTGGAATGACTCCGGCGTGATGAGAAACTTGCGTTCATGGGGCCTGCGAAGACCACCCCAACTTGGGGACGAAGCCTTAGCATTAAGTTAATGCACAGCCTAACCATCTTGACCTGAAGAGTGGCACATGGGTTGGCTTGTGAATATCATAAGTTCTTACCAAAATCTGGATCTGGGTTAGGGCTCTTCAGAGAAACAGGGAGAGAGGGGGTGGGGAGAGAGAGGGAGGGAAGGAGGGAGAAAGTGAGAGAGAGAGACAGAGAAGGAGATTGATTGGTCTTAAGGAACCGGCCCTCGTGGTTGTGGGTGGGCAGGCCTGGAGACTCAGGGAAGAGTGGCCGCTGCAGCCTGAGCCCGAGGCTGTCTGGAGGCAGACTTCCTTCCCAAGCAGTGCCCTTGCCAGGTTGGGAGGTCAGTGCCGTGTTGTGGTGTAGCCACTCTCCAGATGAGACGCTGGGGTTGGTTTGCAGCCATCTAAACTCTAAGACTACTGGAGATGTGGCTCTCCTTCAGGGCAGACGTGGAAACTTTTGTGTCATTTCTGTAGCCACTCGGGCTGGGAGTTTGAATCCCTGGACTCGTCCTTTCCTTTCCCCCACTTTGTCCAATGTAATTAGGAACAACCAGCCAGTCTTGTTAGACTCAGTTTGACAGAAATGTTCTAAGGAATCAAATCCACGGTCAACCCAAACTTAGCCTCTTAGGAGAAGTATTTGATAGGAGAATCCAGGGATGATATTTTGTGCTTCTCTATTGCCCCAACATGCCATGGACTGGTAGTGCTCGCCTTACTACCAGGAATTAGAAGCATTAGTACTTTTAAATCAAATCAGATTAGAGAAGTAATTCTCGAAACCCCAGGACCGATTCATAAAACTTTTGATTCTATTCCACTGGAACCACTCTTGGTACCCAAATCTGACAGGGTTATCCATGGAGAGGCCCTAGGCTGTTGAATTCTGGCCTGGGCTCTCTGAGAGGAGAGGGAGAGTGGCTGTGTGTGTGTGTGTGTGTGTGTGTCCATGTCCCAGTTGGTTTTTTACTCTGCTTTTGTGGCTGCCTTTTGAAATACACATACATGGTTTCCCATTGTTTCTACCCTGGATTTGTCCTCCTGCTGTCGTTCATGGGAAATGACTTAACTGTCAGAGCCGGGAGCTGTCAAACATTTCTGAACCCCAGGCTTGCATTTATTCTTCATGAATGCACGCAGGCCCCAGGCTCGTGGTGAATAAACACCACCCCCAGGGCCTTGCAGTTCCCGGCCATCCTAGAGAGCCTGCCAAAGGCTGGCTCAGGGTCACATCCTTCAGTTTAGACTTTGCCTGGAGAAGAAAATCATGAAGGTCTAACTGTTGCCAAGAAAGAGTCAGCAGTGTGTTTAGAGGAGTACGTAAAGGCCATTTCAGCTTATTTCATGGTTTATTATTATTATTGGTAATTCTTTCTGGCACACAGTTTAGTGGTGTCTTGTGGCCTGATTGAAGTCTGAAAGCTCATCCACGGCTCCCTCCGGTACAGTGTTTATAAAATGGGAGAGGTGCCCTGGGAAGGGACTGGGAGGCCATTAGGACTGGGAGGCAGAGCCCCCCACTTGTGATCCCACATCTCCCTGGAGGTGGAGGCCCCCTACAGGATGGCTTAACTCCTACCCTGTCTTTGGGGGCTAAAGAAAAGAAATCAACCGAAAGCCAGCAAGAATCTCTGAATCCCTTGGAATGTGAACAGGACAAAGCAGAAATGAGCCACAAGATGCCTCTCTCCTTCTCCAGGATCCCCATCTTGGCTCGGCCCTGGGCCAGGAGTCCTGCTCAGCCTCGGTCTAAGGAGGCAGGTTCTGGTCTGTGATGGCCTTGAAGCTCTGACCCAGTTCTGGGCTTTCCGGGGGCTGCAGGCTGGGTTCATCCCTTTGCGGGGAGGTGCGTGTTCCTGTGTACAGAGAGAACGGGAGCCGCCCCCCCCCCCCCCCCGCCACTCCCCAGTCTGCGTTGAATTTCACAGAGTGAGATCAAGGCCACGGTCAAGGGCACTCACACTTGTGGGATCCAGGAGGTGTTACAGGAACCAGCTGCTCCTTGCACGAAAGTTTCAGGGAGATGATGAGCAAGAGCAAGTTACAGGAAAATCAGGAAAATGTTTATGCTTGCCCACGGATTTTTCAGAGACAGCCTAACCACTCTTGTTCTCCGAGTGTTCTGCTCTCAAACCTATTCATGTCCACAGAACTGGGAAACCTTTAGGGTGGGATCCTTTGGTTCCCTAATGACTGGCAGAGACCTCCCCTTTGTGCTCAGGCGGTATTGGGACCTCCAGACCTGGCTGGGTCAGAAGGTGCCACTGAACGTGCAAACCAAATGCTGAGAGCCTGAGGTCCTGTGAGAGCCCAGGGCCCAGCCCTGGTCTGCTCGGCCATTTGCATTTATACATGGTGCTGGCAGCAGCTAAGGGCTTCTGTTGTGCAGTGTTTTTCCACTTCGGGATGAGCTGGAGCCGCTTAGGCAGCCAAGCTGGCTCCTCGGACCAAATCCTGCCTGGGAGGCTTTGAGTGGGTCAGGAACTCAGGAGTCCTTCCACGTGATTCTGAGCATTGGCCTTTGCTGGCTGGGGGCTTCCTGCTGTGTGAGGCTTTCCCCTGGGTTCTGGAGCCAGCCCTCCTGCCTGGGGATTGTTACTGATTTTGCCCCAGTGAGCTGCCTGCCCTGGCCTCGAACACTCCCTTGGCTGGAGAGCCACTCCTCCGTGAAATTCCTGAGGCTGGAGGGGGCAGCCGGGAGGAGCCAGCTCTGGAGCCACAGGAGGGAGGGTGTTGTGGTGTATTATCAAGAGATAAGTCCTTAGAAGAGGCTGGGGAGAGGAAAGGAGGTGCATTCCTGACTGGGAAGTGTTTGGCCTTGAGGGCCGTGTGTTTGGAGAAGAGGGAACCCTGTGGCCGACTGCTGTGGGGGTGGGTCAGCCCTATGTACGATGGGAGGAGGCGGTGAGGAGAGGTGCATTCCTGGTTGCGGTCAAGGCTGGAGGAGGTCAAATTCCGGAGCTGATGCCTTCCACTAATGAAGTATTACGCCCTTCCATCAGTGTGACACACATTTATTGAGTGCCTACTGTGTGCAGGCAGACTCATTTTCTTCAGGAATTCTCCCACCAAGCGGAGAATCAGAAAATTCAAAACTGGGTGATTATTGGATTATTGGAGGGGAGGACTGGGTGAGCTGTGGATGGTGTTGGGGAAGAGATGAACTTTGATACGAAGCTGGATAATGAAGGGCATTAGATGCTTCCTTGGGAAGTTTGTTTCAATTCTTGAAGGCAGAAGGGCTGCTTAGGAGGAGTTTATGCAAGAGAATGGCAGGGGACGATCGTCTTGGAGAATGAGCAGAGGGGTGGGGAAGAACGTGGGGAAAGCAAAAGCAAATCTGAACTCTGATTGGGAGGCTCCGCGGAATGAGCCGGGGAGAAAGGAAGAAGGCCTGATGGAAAGGAAGAAATGTGAGGGGGGCCAGGGAAGGATGTATTTAAGGTGTCGAAGCACTGGCATTCAGTGGCTTTATGACTCCTGATTTTCTGGGTTGCACTGGAACAGACAGAGAGGAAGACCTGATTTGAGTGAGCATCAGAGAATTGACATTCTTGGACGATGTATTACGTTAAACTAAGCTTCTGGAAACACTGACATCTCAGTAGTGTAACTGTGCAGGGCCCTTCATTTCTCAGTCTTACCAAGTCGGCTATACCTCTGGTGGCTCTTGGGGACAGCTGCCCTCAGGTGGTGACTCCGGGATCCCGGCTGTCTCTTGGACCCACCCAGAGGGCTGTAGACGTGTTCTCAAGGGCTTCAGCCCACTGATTTCATGTCTGACTTCCCCTCTCAGCCCAGAATGGGGCTGTGCAAAGGGGGGCAATGGGGCAATGTTGGGAGAGCAGGGAAAGGGTTTGGTGAGCAGTGAGGTTAAGCTTGAGGTGCCATGGGTCATCCCAATAATCGAGTCTAGATGGCATTTGGGACTGGGTGCTTGGATGCACTCTGAGCAGGAGGTTGTTAATAGACGTGGGAAGCATCAGTGTCAGAGGGGGAAGAGTGGGGCCCAATGGGGGAATCTTGGGGAGCACACGTTGGATTGGTGACGTTGGCCGGAGGAGGTATCTGGCCATCGGCGTCCTCACCTGTGAGAGGGGGCTGGCGCCTCCTTGGAGGGGATGGTGAGAGCCCGTGGCAAGCGGCCAGGCGGGTACTGATTCGCACCGGGGTGGTTTCTTTCCCCTGCTGTATCGTGAGTACTCAGCCTTGTCTTTCTGTTGTCAGGAACCGTGGTGTATGGTGAGCCCATCACTGCCAGCCTGGGGACTGATGGCTCCCACTACTGGAGCAAGAACTGGGCCAAGGCCGCTGCTTTTGTCACCTCCCCACCCCTGAGCCCTGACCCGACCACTCCGGACTTTCTGAACTCCTTGCTGTCCTGGTGAGTCTTGGCGACCTGGTCACGCTCCCCATTCCCAGCCTCTCCCCGGACCGACTGACCCGTCAGGGTACAGCCTGGTGGGCAAAAACAGCCTTGCACACAGAGAGACCTTTGTTCTCGAAATTCAGATCACTAAGCGGGAATGGGGGATTATCGTGCTGACGTTCTGCGGGGAAGTTCCAGATAAAACCCAGGCCATCTTGAAAGTCAACCAGCGGGGATGAGGTATCAAAAGGGTTCCACTGCGGTGCAGAGTCACCCTAAGATAAGCTATCTCACAGAACGGATTTAGACACACAGCGTTATAACGAAGCTTCGGTACCATGTCACTTCCTCCTGAATGTCCTGTCTCCTGAGGGGGGAAGAGAGGCTATTTCAAAAACTCAGTGGCTTGGCAAATTAAAAATCTGTCCAAGGATGCTTTGACGTCGAAGATGAGTTAAAAGCCGGCTGTGTGTTTTCCTTCCAGCGGAGATCTGCAGGTCACTGGCAGTGCCCATTGTACATTCAACACTGCCCAGAAGGCTGTAGGAAAGGACAACTTCACCCTGATCCCCGAAGGCACCAATGGCACCGAGGAACGGATGTCCGTCATCTGGGATAAGGCTGTGGTAAGGAGCCCGGGCCTCGCTTGTGGACTGGTGTCAGCTTGCCCCCGCCTCCTCGTCTCACGGTCATGGGTCTCATGGAGGCCTTGAAATGGCAGTGGAGAGAATTCTAGAAGCTGGTCCTTGTGTGACAATATTTTTTCGGTTTGGGAATCCAAGACCGCTCCTTAGAGGTCATTTCCTCCTAAATATTACATATGTATTTATTATCGTTGTCCTCTGTGCATCAGTGGAGACTGAAAAAAAAAAACCAAACAAACCCAGAGACTCTTTAAAAATAAGGACTTTTTTGATCACTCAGGAAAAAACTTTCTTAGCAACCTGGTGACGGTCTCAGTCAATCTTCCACTCTGGGAAATGGACTCAGTTTCCTTAAAACTGTCTTTTAGGGCTCTCTCGAGTTAGCCTTTCTGCCCACTGCAGGCTTCTGGCAGGCTTGTTTTGAATGTACTCCGACCTTTCCGGGGTCCTTTGGGCTCTTTGATTTTCAGTGTTGTAAAACATAAAAACAAAACAGGTTTTCTGGTTCTTACGATTTTTTTTTTAGATGATGGAAACAATATATCCTTATTCCAAAAAGAATAAGGAAGTGAGTAAAAATCCCTCATCACACCATCTTTCAGATGACTGCAGTGAACATTTTGGCAAACGTCCTTCTAGTTTTTGCCCGTGTGAGAGCACACGTGTATGTGTGCATGTGTAACACTGGCTTCCTCTGTACTATTTTGTGGCCTGTTTTATGAAAACAGTCTATCATGAAAATGTCTCCACATCCTTAAATGGACTTGAAAAACTTGGTCTTTAGTAGCAGAAGATTCCATCTTAATGCTGGACTATAACTCATTTGTCATTCTTTGAACATTCACGTTGTTTCTGATTTTTTTTTTTTTTACTGGGACGAACATCTTGTATACACATCCTTGGACAGATCTTTAATGATGCTTATAGAAGAAATTTCTAGAAGTGGTATTCGTGGGTCAAAGGGCGTGTCTATTTTTAAGGCTGTTGCTATATATTGTCAAAGTTCCTTCCAGAAAGATTGCACCAATTTTATGCTGCCGTGGCGTGTGCCATCTTCCAGGTCCAAACTGGTATTATCATCAGCAAAACAGAAGTATTTCTGATCTGGCTGGTGAATTTGTTTTACATTTAATCTCTTCAGTTACTGATTACAGTGAATTTCTTTTTCATGTCCTTATTGGACATTTGTATTCCTCTCTCCCTTAATACCTGCTCATTTCCTTTGCTCATTTTTCTACTAGCTTCGGAGTGGGTTCCCTAACTCAGAAATAGGCAGAAATTTCCTCAGATTCTCTATTTAAAGGGAAGAGACGCACAAGCGGTAGAGTTGAGGAGCTGCAGGGAAGGCTGTGAGGAGACTGCGATTAGCCCCTACAGCATGCCGCGGACAGCCAGTCACCAGCCTGGGACCTCTAGCTGGGCCGGACTGGAAGCCTAGGACTGGGCCCGTGGTTGTGAAAAGAACAGTCATTCAAGCCGAGTGAGGTTTCCTGAAGAGGCACTGCAGCCCCTTCAACCTTTTTTTTTTTTTTTTTTAACTTTTCACTTTGAAATAATTGTAGATTCAGAGGACGTTAACAAAGACAAGACAGAGGGGTCCTGGGTACCCTTCATCCGGTCTCACCGATGCATGATTATGGCATCATATCCAAGCCCACAGAGTGATGATGTTGCAACGTGTGCTTGTGGTTCGGTGTCATTTTGCCCTATGTAGGGTCATGTATCCACCACCACCGTCAAGACCCAGATTTCCTCCATCACCACAAAGACCCCCTTTGTGCTGCCCTGTGATAGTCACACTGACCCCTCGAGGAATCCCCACCTCGCCCCTCATCCGTCCTCCATCTCCATAACTTCGTTATTTTGAGAATGGGCTAGAAATAAAGCTGTATGTTGTGTGGCCTTTTGAGATTGGTTATTTCACTCTGCACAGTGCCCTTAACATCCATCCAAACTGTTGTGTGGATTCGAAGTGTGTTCCTATTTTTGCTAAGTAGTGTTCCACCCTTCAACTTTTTAACTTGCTTTTGGGGGGGGTGTGTGTGTGTGTGTCCGACTCCTCAGGTCACTGGGAAGATGGACGAGAACCAGTTTGTGGCTGTGACCAGCACCAATGCGGCCAAAGTCTTCAACCTTTACCCTCGGAAAGGCCGCATTGCTGTGGGATCCGATGCCGACCTGGTCATCTGGGACCCCGACAGCGTCAGAACCATCTCCGCCAAGACGCACAGCAGCGTAAGTCCTGTTAACTGCATGGACCCAATCCTGAATGAATTGTAGTCCTAGAAAGGGACTGAGGCAGGGACAGTCCCCAGAAAGAGCTTGCTGTGATAGAACTGAACTTTTTCCCAGGATATATTATAACTTGTAATTTGTTGAGGAAAAAAAAAAAGCTATCTTCTTATCTTTGGTCAGGACAGTAAGACTGTTACTCTTCTCAGCATTTTGGAGTTCTTTTTTTTTTTAAAGATTTTATTTATTAGAGAGCAAGAGAGAGAGAGAAACAGCATGAGAGGGGAGAGGGTCAGAGGGAGAAGCAGGCTCCCCGCTGAGCTGGGAGGCCGATGTGGGACGCGATCCCAGGATTCCGGGATCATGACCTGAGCCGAAGGCAGTCGCTTAACCAACTGAGCCACCCAGGCGCCCCAGCATTTTGGAGTTCTTTACAGGTAGAGTTCTCTGTCTGTAGACCTTCAGAGCCTCCAAAGTCATGCCAGGACATCAGAAGCTTCTAGAAGTCAGGCACCGTCCCATTTTAACGGTTGGGGGCAGCACCTTTCATGGCAGTGCTTGCCACAAGGGACTCGCAGCAAACATTCAGATGCCCACTGGGCACTTTTATTCTTTTAAGCCACTGCTTAGCGTTACAGCCGCACCTCCTTGTAACTTAGATCACAACCTCGTGGGGGTCCAGAATGGCCTCTGCCGGCAGAGCTCCTAGGGTCCTGCCCAGTGAACCTTACCTGTTCATCTGCATTAACAACACAGTCCCATTTACTCTTCGTGGGGCCTTCTCAGTAAAGACATGGCACCATTACCCCAGTTACTTAGTGGGAAGATAGTACACGGAAGCTTCAAGAGCTTAAGTGACCAGTCTGATGCTACAAAGCTACTTCGTGAATTACAACCCCACATTGTCCAGGGTTCTTCCCTACCAGACTGCATATGCAGCCTCTTGGCCAGGCTTAGATGGAGAGAATGCTTCCCCAACCTGGCAGTCCCTTCTGCAGAGGGGATGAGTGAACTGGGCTCATTATTTAAGCTGTGGACGACCTAGCTAAGGAGTTTGCATGTGGAGCCCTGACCGTGGCAGAAGAGAGGATGTGACGGAGAGATGATTCGAGAAGATGCATCACTCCCAAACCTTTCCGGAGCAATAGCACTACCCTACCTTTACCTCCAGGCAACCCCACGTAAGGAAAGTGCCTCTCTTCTGTCCTCACCTGATTCGGAGAGTCCACACTAAACACATTTGTGCAGCATTAATCATCCGGGAAAATACAAATGAGAGGCTTTCCCTGTGTAATACAGTGTTTCATACCACTGGGCTAATTAGCTTTAATTTGGAGCATTTAGCTAACTATTACTGAGCCCCGTTGCTAAAGCCTCTGCTTGGGCTTTTCAGGCATCCAGCCAGATGAGTCATTTTAGGGAGCCAGGGTTGGATGTAGGTTAAAAATGTTTATACCGGGCGAGCAACGAAGCCTCACTGCTTCGCGGTTTGACAGAGGGTCGGTTCTGTGTACCCTGAGCTGGGATCGGACCACTGGGCTTGTTAATTTTAAGTGACGTAGAGTCATGGGGCTGGTTCTTCCCATCTTTTAAAAATGGGGGAATGGCTCAAAGCCCTTTTAGGCATTTGTGATGTGTCATTTACAGGCAATTAAACTCAACATAGGCGTCTTATGATGGCTTTGTCATTAAAGAGCTTGCAGTCTTATTGTGAAAGCACAATAAAAAAAAAAACCAGACAGTGGATGAGTGAACATTTCCTAAATGCCTAGTCTGTGCCAAGTACCGTGCTGGATGCTTTTGTTCATTTTATTTCCTTGAATCTTGGCATCAGTCCTGCAGGGCAGGCTTTATCCCTGGAGCTGAGTCTCAGGAGTGTAAGGGACTTGTCCAAAGTCACACAGCCGGGGTGTGGCAGACCTGGGATATATGAACACAGGGTTGTCGCCAATCCTCCAGTAGGAGCTTGTTAGAGTGTAGACACAGCTGCGGAGTAAAAGATGGGGCTTGATGCCCTCAGGATGATGCACACCCTGTCCAAAGGTCACTTCGGAGATGACAGGATTCTGACAGTGTGAGCTACACACGTACGTTGCTTTTGTGTTGTCATATCCACGTAAGCCGCAGGGGACAGGCAGATGGAGAACCTGTAGTTGTGAGACGGGATTCAAGTGATCTGCTCAGAGTTCCACACACAACTCCTGGATTTCACCAGATCTGAGATGCCTTCGATGTGAAGCTATTCCGAGTTTGTATACCACCGTGAAAGGAGAGACACCACTTTGAGTCTGCTACAAGACTCCTTTACAGATAGACTGACACCTAGGGCTCACCTGTGCTTCGCATACGATAACTGAGAGGTGAATCTGCCCTGGAGAAAGGGGGGACAAAGACTCTTGTGTGTCTCAACACTGGCATTGGGTGCTGAGCAGGCAAAAATGGCTCCTGAGAAGAGGAGCTGCAAGCCGGTCCTCCCGCACATTGGTGGTCTGAATTCCTTCTGCCACAGTGGTGTAGAAAAATGCCACGCCGAGCATTTAATGTAAAATGGCCTCAGTGTGGTCATCCTCCGGGCCAGTGGGAAAAGCAAAGCCAGATCCCACTGGCAGAGCTCAGTTCTGGGGAGACTTGACAAGGGGTTGCGTAGCTCCGTTGCTGTGAGAAACATACTGATTCCAGGGATGAGTGTCTTCAAATGGGTGAAAGACAGTCCCAGACTTGGGGACACACTCTGGTCCTGGAGTGTGTGTGTGGACCCCCCCCCCCCCGGCAGGTGAGTCTCTGCCTCATTCCTTGGGTAGCTTCTGCAGGATTCTTTGGGGGTCTCAGAACAGTGCTGATAGCCTTTCCTTGCTGTTTTCAACCAACACCACAGCATCCTGACACTGAATGCGAGCTGTGAAGCCAGCCCGGGGCTTCCCCATCTTTCTGAGCCACTGCGCCAGGCAGACATGTTCTCCTGAACCTCACTGTCCCTGTTACAGCTCTTTCTCCGCAGACCGATTCCTTAATGCTGATAAGCTGTCTCACTTTCCCCAGAAGGCCACGGTTTCTTTCTTTCTCTCTGGTGAGAGCTCCCTGTGAACTCTCCAGCCACAGCCGTTCGTGCCCGGGAACAGGGCAGGCAGGAAGAAGCGCGGGGCATTGTGGAACCTGGGGAAGGAGCACGGGGTGAGCCGAAGCTGGGGGATGGGCCTGTGGCACGTGGGCTAGTGCCCCCTCTTTTCTGTTGCCTTCTTCTGTAACAGCAGACTCACATGCACGTGAAGATCCCGCCTGTTTTCCAAGAGGATGCACGGATAGGTCACTCTGCAAAGCTTGACGCTAAAAGGATAGCCGCGTGGTTCCAGAAGTTAACTAGACACCAACATTTTACTGAAGGCATTGGCTCGAGTTCCCACAGGCTTTCCATTCAGGGACTGCCATTGAACCACGTCGGTAACAGACTGGAAAATTAGGACCGCCAGTGGGAAAACCTGCACGTGGATGGCCCATTTTGAAATTTAGAACTTGGTCAGAGAAGATCTTGGGATTTTAGCCCGATGGGTGCTTAAGTCAATGAGGACAAAGTCGCTGCTAATACAGGGAATCACTTCCTTTACGTTTGTGTAGCATTTATAAACCCTCATGCTTTTTTTCCACACAGTTTTTCTGTTCAAGTATTTTTCCCCCAGGTTTTTGAGAGGCAGGAAAAGATGATTCCGTATTCCAGACAGGGAAATCGAGACAGAGAGATTAAGTGCCTGCTGGGGTGGCCAGTCGGGACAGGGACTTCATCTCTGGGCCTTTCTTTTGTCTGCGAGATCTTGGGCAAGGTGTATGCTAAAGTTTATGTGTTCTCTCTTCCTAGTCTCTCGAGTACAACATCTTTGAGGGCATGGAGTGCCGTGGCTCTCCACTGGTGGTCATCAGCCAGGGGAAGATTGTCCTGGAGGATGGCACCCTTCATGTCACTGAAGGCTCTGGGCGCTACATCCCCCGGAAGCCCTTCCCTGATTTTGTTTACAAGCGTATCAAGGCGAGGAGCAGAGTGAGTAGCTTTGATCTTGCAAACTGTTTTTATTATGGGCTAAGTTCAATTCCATACATGCTGACTAAGCACTTTTGAGTTAGAATATTGAGATGGGTATGGAGGAGGGCGTGGCTCAGGAATAAGGGATACATGATCTTTTTTATTTCTGGAGTTCAGAATACCAGTGGATGAGTCAGGTGTGTGTCCATAGCCAGCCAGATTGAAGTAAGACTGTGGTATGTGCTGGGATGAGACGTGTATAGTGAGGTTCAGAGGAGGCAGCCACTGCTGTGGAGTCTTAGGGGAAAGTGTCATGGGGAGAGGGCATTTTGAGTTGGGTTTTGAGGGTTAGGTAGGAGTTTGAGAAGTCAAAGAAGGGAGCCAAGGGAATTAGAATGAGCATGGAAGATGTAGAGTGTATTCAGGGCATGGTAAGGCACTGGTGCTTGGGGACTATGAGGCAGAGAATGGATGGAGCTGTGAGGGAATTACAGAGAGAGAGAGGTTGAAAGGAAAGTTGGGGGCCAGATCTTGAATGTGAGACCAAATCTCTTCACGACGTGTTTGGAGTTTTGGCCTTGGGTGTAAGTTAAAGTGCCCTGGGGGGGACAATGGTAAGAGACGTTAGTCAGTTTTTGTAGCATAACCAGCTACCCTTGGTCTCCCTTGGGGGAACTGTGGCCTGGAACGGTGGGGGCTGGCTCTTCGATGACATCTGTCCCTGCCGTATGTGTCCATAAGGGAAGCCCTCTATCCCTACATCTCACAGGCCCTTCCTGACCGCCATTCTCTCCCCTTTGGAGAGTCGCCAGGGAGACTCGCCCACTGAAGATGGCCTGAATCAGGGGGCTCTTGTGTTTTGCAGCTGGCAGAGCTGAGAGGGGTTCCTCGTGGCCTTTACGACGGACCCGTGTGCGAGGTGTCTGTGACACCCAAGACAGTCACTCCGGCCTCCTCGGCTAAGACATCTCCTGCCAAGCAGCAGGCCCCACCTGTCCGGAACCTGCACCAGTCTGGATTCAGCTTGTCCGGTACGGTTATGGTTTGCTTAGGGCCCGGTCCTGCAGGGCCGTGCTCGCAGCGCAGGCCCCACTCAGTCTGACTAATGAGGGTAGGGGCAGGATGTAGTCTCAGTCAGTCACAAGCTGAAACAGTGTTAGTTTATATACAGTTCTACTCTTTCAAGTAAGGGACTCCACCAGCTTTTGCAAGGACTGCTTTCCAGGGTCGCTGATTTCTTTGGCTATTTTAGGTCGGCCCCCTTTTTTGTAGCTTAAACTTGCAGTGAGGTTTTGAGACAGGGACAGAGAATGGGCCTGGCCCTTTTTCTCCTGGGCTGTGCTGTTTTGGTTGAGAGCGGGACCTTGCGGGACCTCGCGGGACCTCGCCGGACTGTTTTTGACCCCCACCCCTGTCTTCTCTCCAGGTGCTCAGATTGACGACAACATTCCCCGCCGCACCACCCAGCGCATTGTGGCTCCCCCTGGTGGCCGTGCCAACATCACCAGCCTGGGCTAGAGGCCCAGGTTGCAGCCTACTTGGGGATGGGGGAATGGGACACCTGAGGACATTCTGAGACTTCCTTCCTAACTTTTTTTTTTTAAGAGCCTGTGATAGTTACTGTGGGGCAGCCAGTTCATGGGGCTCCCTCTTGGGCCCTGCACTCCGTCCCTCACCCGGAGTCACTGATTTTGCTCACCCACTTCCCTATACATCTAAGGAATATCACACCCAGGTCTATCCACCAACCCCATACACGGAACTGCATCCAACACTCAGACATGCGAAACAAAGCAAATCACAACGAGGGCATTTTTCATCTCTAACCTCTGTTGTACTTGTTACCATCTTCCTTTTCGTGGGGGGAGGGGGGGCGGGGGGGAAGATAAAGTGAATTGCCCAGAGCTGCCTTTTTCTTTTTAAATTTTTAAAAGTTTTCTTCATGGGTCTGGGGAGAGGGTGGGTAGGGGAGGGGGGAGAGTAGTGTTTTGTTTTGTTTTGTTTTGTTTTGTTTTGTTTTAACATACTAAATTGGGAAGCCTAATTCAATATTAATACAAGGGGTTTGAACTGGACATCCTAATGATGCAATTATGTAACCATCGAGCTGGTTCAGGGTGGTTGGCAAACTCATGTCCCTCCTGAGAGGCTCCAAAATGTCCACATTGCATTCCATCATCTTCTGGGTCAACTGTTGATAAAGGGCAGGTTTTCTTTTTGGCCTAGATTTTGCTGCAGATTACATTTTTCGAGGATTCTCTTCTCCTTTCTTAACATCTTTTCTGCTCTCTCTCTCTCTCTAGCTTTTTCATTCATGACTATTTTCATGTCTGTCCCTTTCTTTGTGTTTCCTTCAGCCCTTGTCTCTGAGACCCATGTTTTTCTCTCTGTCCCCCCATGTCTTCTCAGATGACCAGGTCTCCTGTTCTAGTGTGGTCTTAAGAACCTGCCTGGAAGGGTTTGAGCTTTGTCATTGCAACCATAGTAATATGCTGTCCTAGTCCAGACACGACTGGTGCTGCCCACCCGCCACCAGGATATGCGTTTGAGTTCGGGATCCTTCCAGGGGCAGCGAAGGGCTGAGCTACCCACACTGTCACCTATGGGCTCAGAATAGAACCTCAAACAGTACTGAGATGTTGCAGAAACCTGAGGCTATAGGACATAAGTTTTTTCCTCCATGCAATGCTAACTAGCTAAAGAAAGACGCGATCAAATCTGTACATTGAGCCCCATGGCCCAAGTGAGCCAGTCAGCCTCAAGCCAGCCACCAGCTCAGTGTTGAGCTGGTAGGAGTCTGACCCTGGGGCCTGCTGTTTCCCAGCTAAGTATCTTTTGGGATTCCAGAGCATGCTGGGGCTTCTTGCTTCGGGGCAAAAAATATTTTTTCTTGTTCAATTATTTTGGAAGATATCATTCCTCACCTCGACCCGGGGGATACATTCTAAGACCCCCAGTGGATACCTGAAATCGCAAATAGTACTCAACTTGATATATATTGTTTTTTTCCCATACATACTTGTGATACACTTTAATTTATAAATTAGGCACAGTAGGAGGTTAACAACAACAATAATAAAATAGAATAATTATAACAATATACTATAATAAAAGTTATGTGAATGGTCTCTCTCAAAATACCATACCGTGCTCACCCTTCTCGTGATGACGTCAGCGGGTAAGATGGCTATGTGACGTGAATGACACAGGCACTGTGACGTAGCGGCGGGCTCCTGCTGACCTTCTGACAGTACGTCAGAGCGAGGAGCACCTGCTTCTGGACTTCGGTTGACCGCAAAGAACTGAAACCTCGAAAAGCCAGACCACAGATGAGGGGGGACTACCTTATAGGGAGGCCTTCTAAACTCAGAAAATCTTTGGGAAATTCGATTTAGAGTCTGTTTTACTTTGTAAGGGGAAAAATCTGTTGAAGGAGCGATACGTCCTGTCAGAGCTGTTGTGGGGAGAAGATCTTACAAATCGAGCATGTGGCCCCCGTAGAGACCACAGGTGACCTTGTGTCCACGTCCCCGCCCTCGTCTCTGTGACCCTTCCCGCTAGCTGCCTTCGTGCCGGGCCCTGTCTTTGCTGATTCGTGTTGCATTTCCTTCCAAACGCGTTTACAGGTTCTCTTAAGCAATGTTAACGTTTGCAGGCTTTTATCGAACCAAATCTGCTTTTGTAAAGCATAACATGGAAAAGTAGGTCACATCATTACACTCATCTCTCCACACATTTTGCCTTTGGGGTTGTGGTTGGGGTTTATTTTTGTTGTTGTTGTTTATTTGTTATTTTAAAATAAATTGCACTTTTAAAGAATAATTGGTTAACTTAATATATTTGCTTTTTTTTTCTCACCTGCACTTAGAGGAAATTTGAACAAGTTGGAAAAAAATTTTTTTTTTGTTTCAATTCTAAGAAACACTTGCAGCTCTTTTAGTATTCACTGAGTCTTCCTGTTTTTCCTGTACCAGGTCATGGTGATTTTGGTTATTTTGATTGTTTTCTTACAACGATTTAAAACCTGAAGATTTCTGCAGGCTGTGTAAGCATGTTTACCTGTTGGCTTGCTTTGTGTGTCTGTTCAATGAATGTCATATGTAAATGCTAAAATAAATGGACAGTGTCTCCGAACTGAATAACTACAGTGACTTGATGCTCTAAAACAGTGTAGGACTTAATAATAGATGGTTTCTAATCCTTGGAATTGTGATCGTGACCCATGAGTGGAGGAACTTTCAGTGCTAAAGCTGATAATGTGTGTAGCCAGGAGAGTACCTTTTTTTTTTTTTTTGTAACCACTGTCTTAATGGCAAAATAATTATGGTAAAAAAAAAGTCTCGTGTTTATTATTCCTTAAGAACTCTGTGTTATATTACCATGGAACGCCTAATAAAGCAAAATGTGGTTGTTTCAGGGGTGTGTCTGTGTTGAGATGTTCAAGGAGGCAGTTGCTTGGCCCGGCCCGCCTGCAGCCTTCCTTCTGGAAGCATTCATGGGTGTCTTTGGCCTGGCTTTGGTGATGGTACCCATTCAAGAGTTTTCACTGCATGTTGTAAACTTGTAGGCAGCTCTGAGCTTATGTCCAGGCCACTGGGGTCTAATGCCGAACAGAACTCTGTATGGCAGAGCTGAGTGTGAGACATTCATAGACTCTACCCTAGAGAGGGTGTGAGATCTTCTAGAATCAAGCTGCAAGCACAAGTTTGGAAGTGGGAATCTGGGGGTGGGGTGGGGGTACGATATAGGTTGGTGTGGTGACCTCTGTGCTCTCTGCGTTGGTATAGCTGGTTCACCCTGGAAAAATCTTCAAGCTACAAGGGGCATACAAGATAAGAGACTGGGGTTGACTTGCATCCAAGGCCCAGTCAAGTAAGCTTGCAGGAAAGCAGGACGTAGAGTACATGTTCCTCTACCCCCAGAGCAAGTGCCAGGAATGCACATTGGGGGGTGGGGTGAGCCACGCCAACCCCAGCAGGCTGGTTGCTAGGTTCCCATAGTTACCTTGTTAACTGACACTGGTGTATTGGGTCTGAAGACACTGAAGAAAATGTGTGCTTGGGGCTCCCCAGGTCCATCCTGCAATTGATGAAGTCTTTCTTCCTTTCTCTTTGTTTTCTATCCAGCCCTGTCCAAACAGGATATGAGGTGGTTTACAAAAATATATACACCATACCAAGCTTTATAAACTAGAGTGTTTGAGTTAAGGGAAAATAAGATAAGGCCTGAGTGGGGTTCATACCACACCCCCGCCATGAAGTTGTACACTTGGGAGGGAGCTCTGAGTGTTCTAACAGCAAATACAAAAAAGGGAGATGTGGCCGGAAGACCACAAAACATTTATACATTAGTCCTTCAGAAGAAAAACAGGTTTCCCGCCCTCAGCTCTACTGGAAAGTCCTGGCAACCCCTGTGATCAGTGTTGTGTGTCTAGGGGTGGCTACTGCCCTCACTGTATGAGGTGACAGATCACCGTGAGCTAGGAAAATCAAATCTGTCCAGGAGATGGAGGCAAAAAGGCTCACCCTAAGCTTTTTTTTTTTTTTTTTTTTTAAAGATTTTATTTATTTATTCATGAGAGACAGAGAGAGAGAGAGAGAGAGACAGAGGCAGAGGGAGAAGCAGGCTCCCCGCGGAGCAGGGAGCCCGATGCGGGACTCGATCCCAGGACCCTGGGATCACGACCTGAGCCGAAGGCAGACGCTTAACCGACTGAGCCACCCAGGCGTCCCTCACCCTAAGCTTTACAGAGGACCTGTGACAAGAAGGGAAATCCCAGGCCCACAGCCCATGCTCCTTTCCCACCTGGCTTCACCCTACATCACGAAAGCCCTCCTGCTCATGCCTGTGGACAGCTCAGCCCCATGTCCCAGGAGTTCTTCCCAACCCCTAGCAAACAGCCGCCCCAAGGCTGTCCTCCCCGGCTGTGAGGTCTGCCCTCTGGGAGAGGCCCAAGTAGGTGCTGGGAGAAGGCGTGGGTCCATCTGAGCGGGCAATTGCAGGGAAGCCAGAGAGCAGGTGCCCTAAAGAGAAAGTCCTATGGGCGCCACATGGCTAGACGATGGAGCCAGGTAGAGAACTCTTCAGCAGTGTGATTTAATACAAAGACAGATTTTATTTTATTATTATTTTAAAGATTTATTTATTTGTTTTGGAGAGAGAGAGAGAGCACAAGTGGGGGGGAGGGGCCGAGAGAAAGAGGGAGAGTGAGAGAAGCACACTCCGCACTGAGCGGGGAGCCTGACGCAGGGCCCGATCTTCCCACCCTGAGATCCTGACCTGAGCCGAAATCAAGAGTCGGAGGCTTAACTGACTGAGCCACCCAGGCGCCCCTCCAAAGACAGATTTTAAAGCATCTAGGGAAGGCAAGTGGAATGCAGCCCCTTCAGGAAGGGTTTCTGTCCTGTGTATCTGTGAATTGAAAGTAATATTCTCTGGCAAGTTTCTATAGCACACGTAAGAAAAGGCAGATTTATTCTTTTCTCATCAATTGAGGTGGGGATAAGTTTGGATGGTGCCACTGATGAGGTCCGCATCTTTCGGAAAGCTTCTATTGGCCTCATTTACCCTTTCTGCAAGATAGAGATGATGTTATCTACTCAACCTAACTCTCAGTTTTAGGACCAAATCGGAAAGGACGAGCCATAAATCAGATGTGGTGCAGAGCAGAGGATTGCGAAAGAGCAATAGGAAGCTGCTGGAACCAGTATCCTCAGTGTCTGTCCTAAAATAGAACTAGATTAGCAGATGACTGGTGACGGCAGAGGTCTGTGGTTGAGGGCAGAGACTGCAGAACCATGCCACACCAGAGATGGTGTCAATCGTCAGACAAAACAATCTGTTGGCTAACGCCCCGCTGACCGTAGCTAGCACTTATTACTACATGCCAGGCTCTCTTCTAAAGGCATGTTAGCGCAGTTAGGCTTTGCAGCAGCCCAGGACACGGCACCTGGGGACAGGGGACGAGACAGAAGCACAGAGTGTTAAACAACTTGCTCAGAGCTGGGCTTTGAACCCCTCTGGTCTGGGGCCAGTGCCCATGTTCTTCATCACTATTGTTTTACTATTTCTTATGAGAAAGTTCCTGCTTAGAAGCACGTGGGAAAGAGAGAAGGTGGAAAATGGCAGAGAATAAGCCCGGGCAGGCAGTTAGGCAGACTCATGGAGGGAAATTGTGGACAGGCGAGCGCTTGGCGAGAAAGAGCACGACGATCTCATGCAGCCGACACAGATTTGGAGACATGTGGGCTCTAGGTAAGAGAAAGGAGAGGCCTACAAAATACACTAGGAGCTAGGAGAAAAATGGTTTGGAGGAGGGCACCAAGTGTGAAGGAGAACAATAATAATTTGAGTATAGTTGAGTTTTATACAGAAGATTTGGGGAAATTGTATTGATTTGGTGAAAAATTACAAATCATGTATACACACACATGTACATATATATAATTAATTTTTATAAGGATGTGGAAAGAAAAAAGTAATGTCTATTTTTTTTTTTGAAAGATTTTATTTAAGGGGCGCCTGAGTGGCTCAGTCGTTAAGCGTCTGCCTTCGGCTCAGGTCATGATCCCGGAGTCCTGGGATCGAGCCCTGCATCGGGCCCCCTGCTCCGCAGGGAGTCTGCTTCTCCCTCTCCCACTCCCCCTGCTTGTGTTCCCTCTCTCGCTGTGTCTCTCTCTCTGTCAAATAAATAAAAAAATATTAAAAAAAAAAAAGAAAGATTTTATTTAATTATTTGAGAGAGAGGGAACACAAGTTCCCTGAGTGGGGAACCCGATGCGGGGCTTGATCCCAGGACCCCGGAATCATGACCTGAGCTGAAGGCAGACACTCAACTGACTGAGCCACCCAGGTGCCTCAAAAGTAATGTCTATTGAAAATACTTTGAGGGGCACCTGAGTGGCTCAGTCGGTTGAGCATCTGACTCTTGGTCTCAACTCAGAGGTCTTGATCTCAGGGTCATGAGTTTGAAAAAAAAAAAAAAGTACTTTGAAAAGGAGCAAAGGGACCTAGACACATAAATGCATTGTTGTTTTTGAAGGTTGGATGTCAAGATAGGGCTGGTGCAGTCAGGATGAGGGCAGCAGATGCCACCCTTAGCAATGAGGAATGTGGCCTCCACTCAGGGCTTGGGGCCTTGAAGGATGGGCATAGCATGAGAGACTCAAGAGGGGAAGGAACTCTGGGAGGACTGAAGACCAAACACGATAGCACATAAAGTCTTATGGTTCAAATAATGTATTGCATTAAGATTTTTATGTGATTAGTTTTGGCAGCTAAGCTTTGTCTGTGCTGTAGTTATGCAAACAGTCCTCATCCTCATAAACTTCATCCTATAACATAGAACTATTTGGAAACCTGCTGCGTGAGTTGGGCGTGGGGTGGAGGTCAGAGAGATGTGGCCCATACTCTTCCAGCAATGACCTTGCTGGGGACCAACTATTTCCAGCTTTATCTTACAACTGTGGGGACACCAGGGACCCTTGATGGGACTCAAGTGTAGGCGCCTCAGGGAAGAAGGGGGCAGAAGGGGGGAGCTTGTATGCTGTTCACAGCTCTTAAGGGTTGATCCCTCTTCAGAGAAGACTAGATGAACGGTGGACTTTACACTGAGGCTTTCCGTTTCTGGTGGTTATTCCCCTTGATTTTTCCTATCACTCCAAACGGTCACCATTTTTATCCCTCAGTCTTTCAAAAGTCCTCTGAGTACGCAATAAGCCTATTACAAGTCTACTTATCCATGGTGTTGCGCTCCCTCTGCTGGAGACAATCACCTTTTATCTTTTCTTACTTATTTAAGTGTTAGGTGAGAAAGCACAGAATGGAATCAAGGACTGCCTTGTTTCTCAAGAGAACAAAGAGGGGGTTAGCTGTCTGCTGGGATGGACTGTGGGTGTCCTGCCTAGATGTAGGGAGATGGGCCCCCAGCTTTATCTTCCACTCTGACCAGCATTCCCACTCATCTATTCCCACTACACCCATGTTTTAATGTCATACACCTTCAGTCTTGTGACTTGGTTGTCCTCTGGCTGTTAGTCTCCCCCTAGCAACTCACCAGGACCCCATGGCAGGCACTTGAACTCTCTTACTAGTTCCCTCAATTTCTTTGAACCCATGTCCTCGAATTGTACCTGTTGAACAGACCCAGTTCTGGATTCCTGACCACAGCAGCCCTGCCAGCCAGCAGCCCCTGTACCGCTCTGTCTTGATCCAGAGCATCAACCCCGGAGGACAAGGACAACCGCTTCGGGGTGAAGGATCTCCTGACAATTGCTTAGCTGCTCCCTGGCATCCATGCCATGTGCCAGATCGTGAGGAATGAGAATTCATGACCCACCCCCCAGCAGCATGGCCTCCCTCTAGGCCACGGCTAGATTCTCAGGGGACATCTAGCTTTCCATTCTTTTCTCACTTGTCACCCACGTGTTGTCCTGGGCATCTGTCCTCTTCTGTGCTTCCTCCCCTTGACCAAACCTCCCGCTCTCAAAATCTACTTATGTGCTTCATGACCAACAAACTCACTCATATAATTCAATAAACTCCCAGCCTCACTGAAAATTCTCTTCTACAGCTTTGATTTTAAAAAGAAATCCTGGTTCTTGGACAAAATTTCATCCTTAGTCTTCTCAAGTGGAAGTTCCTCTGTATCTCACTCCCCACATTCTCCAGGATGGTAGGGGGTTGACGTGCTGCTCAAGCCTCTATACTTCCTCCATCCTCTGCCATTTGGCTCTACTGCTCTCACACCCTGCTCACTGCTGTAATCTACTGATTCAGAGACACTTCTCTTTTATGGAAGACTTTGGCATCAAACCATGGTGTAGCTTTGCCCTCTACCACAACTCCTGTCATCAGTAGGAGTTACTTCAACATCCATGGAGATGGCCCATCTAGTATGCTAGACCTTCGGTTGTATGATCCATTCTCCACTCTACCTTAGCTACCTACTCCCTGGGCCATTTAATTTCCCCAAATACTCTGCTGAAATTGCTACTGTAGACATTTCGTCTCTAGCCAATCCTCTGATCCTTTTGGCTTGCTATTCAAATACTTCCAATGCTCCTGCTCTTTGGCAGCACCAAGTCTCCCTGTCCCTCATTCCATCTGTCTTCTCTATCCACCAGCTTCCTCCTGTCTTCCTTCCGTATCCTACCTAGATTCCATGGTACATCATTTCATTCTTCTCTTGCCAACATTCTAATTCCTTGACGCTTTGTCATTTTTCATGGTATCCTCTTTGTCAAACCACAACCCTAGAAGAACCCAACCATCTTGCTCTATAACTTGGGCATGAACCACAGAATTCTGCTAGAGAAAATTACACAAGGCAGGTTGCTATCATGAGAAAATCCTGGTCACTGACTCCCAACTGAACACTGACCTGTGAACACTTTCCAGGATTTTTTTTTTTTAATTTATAGGCTGGTGTCCTACTTTCCATATCTTGAATCTCTGTCCCCCTTTTTCCCATGTACCCCTCAGGAAATGTTCTTTCCTCCCATTTCACAAGGAAGATATAAACCATCAAGCAGAAACTTCTTTGACATCTCTTTACTAGATGAATAAAACTATCGTAGCTATCCCCACTCACCCTGTCTTCCTCTCCAATCCCACATTTTATCTAAGTCAGGCCCTCTCTCCGTGCCAGCTATGCCCACTTTCTCAGAAAATTTTATCTATATTTTCAATCTCTCTCTCTCCTGGCTAATTTTATCAACATCAAAGCATGCTCAAATATCTTTAATAAATCCCTCCCCTAACTCTACATTTCCATCTGATACCACTGTCTTCTTCCTTCCCTCTTCAGAGCCAACTTTCTTGGATGAGGTGTCTGGTTCACTGGATCCATTTTTCCACATCCCATTTACTCCTTAACCTATTCAAATCCTGACTGGACCACAAAATGACCTCCCTGTTACTAAATTCAAGGGAGATTTTCCATCTTTATCCTATCTGACCTCTTGGAAGCACTTGGTGCAATTGACTTCTCCTTTCTTTCTTTAACTCTCATTTCATTTGCCTTATTTTCTTTCTATCTCTCCAGCCATTATTCAGTATTCTTTGCCAGCCATTTCTTTACCACTTGACCTGGTATTTAGAATCTTTCAAGGCTCTGGGGCACCTGGGTGGCTCAGTCGTTAAGCATCTGCCTTTGGCTCAGGTCATGATCTCAGGGTCCTGGGATGGAGTCCCGCATGGGGCTCTCTGCTCGGCGGGAAGCCTGCTTCTCCCTCTCCCACTCCCCCTGCTTGTGTTCCCTCTCTCACTGTGCCTCTCTCTGTCAAATAAATAAATAAAATCTTTAAAAAAAAAAAAAAGAATCTTTCAAGGCTCTGTCACAATGGCTCTTTTATTTCACTTCACCCTACATTCTCTCCCTAGGCAATCTATTCTTCCACAGTTCCCTTTCTATCTATATGATAATGATTCCCAAGAGGTCCTGTGATGATGACTTCTCTTCCCAGTCAAACCCATATATTCAACTCTTACTCAAACCTTGCTTGTATAGTTTATGGTCATCTCAAGCACGTGTGAAAAATAGAGTTCTCTGTCTTCTTTCCTTTACAAATCTGTTTCAACTTCCATGTTTCACGGAATTGAAACACAAGTTTTAAACCAAGAATCTAAACCTTCAATTCCTAGTCATCCTTCACCCATCCTACATAACTGTGTCCAAGGTCTGTTGATTCCACCTCTTCAGTATCTCTCAAATGCACAGTCTCATATCTATTCCTATTATCTTCCCTCTGCTCTATTGCCTTAGTCTCAACCACCGTTATTATTTTCCTAGATAACTAAAGAATCTCTTAAGTGGTTTTATTGCATCCATTTGTATTTTTTTTGTTTAACTTTTCTTGACTGAAGTATAGAGACAAAAGATGGTACAGGTTTTAGGTGTACAATTCTTGATTTTTCTAGATGTATACCCCCATGGAACCAATGCCCCAGTGAAGTATATTTCCATCACCCAGAAAGTTTCCTTGTATGTTTTTCTAGTCAGTCTTTGCCACAACAACCCCGGCCCCAATCCGGGGCAACCAGTCTTCTGCTTTCTAACATCATAGGTTAGTTTTGCCTGTTCTAGAATTTCATATACATCAAATCATAAAGTATGTACTCTTTTGTGTCCAGCTTTTTTTCTCAGTATGATGTTCATGAGATTCAATAACCCTTTCTTTTGTATTGGTAAGAAGCATTCCATTGTATGAAAATACCACAATTTGTCCATTAACCAGGGGATGGATGTTTGGGTTGTTTCTAGTTTCTGGCTATTGTGAATAAAGCTGCTGTGCATTTTATACTGACTTTTGTGGACATATGTTTTCATATGTTTTAGTAGAGATACTTAGGAGTGGAATTTTGGTTCATAATGTAGGTGCATGTTTAATTTTCTAAGAAATTGCTGAACTATTTTCCAAAGTGGTTGTACCATCATCACACGGGCTGGCTATATATGAGAACTCCCATGGCTCTACATACTCAAAAACACTTGAAATGATCAGACTTTTACATTTTTACCATCTAGAGATATTGTAAAATGGCTGTTTAAATCATTTGCCCATTTTTTATTAAGCTCCTATTATTAAGCTCCATTATTTTTTATTAAACTCCTTACTTCTATTTATAGTCTTCATTTTATCACATCCAGCTCATAAAAATTACTCAAAATTTTTCTGGACTTAATTGAGTTAAACGCCCTCTCATTCAAGGGCCATATAGACATGTTCCTTTGGCTACATTTTAAAGAAGTTGGCAAGACCCAGGCTTAGATGCTGCAGAAGAGAAAAGGAGAAAGAAAGCCAAGGCGAGTCTATCCAGTGTCCTTTGTGTCTTTTCTCATAGACCTTTTCCTGACTTGATTTACATTTTTGACTGGTTTTCCCCAGCCAGGAGCAGCTGCTTACTTTAGAAAGCAGAATGTCTGGGAAAATATTTGGATGAAACTATACAATTAATTGCACGATAAATCCCACCAGGTACAGACTCAGTACTGAGGTTGGCTGGTACATGAGTCGACTTAACAGGAGCTACTTTGGTTGAAGGAAAAAAAAGTTTCTCCTCCCCAGGTCTCATATGCTAATTTGAACTTGGTATTTCTAAGGTTTTATTTCACTGAATTCTTCACATTACCCAAATGAAATCTCTGCTTCGGCCAGACTACTCTCATTATTATTTTCCAAACATGCCTGTCCCTTTCACTTCCTTTGTCCCAACCCATCTTCATCCCTGGTGTGAAGGGGACCTGTTAGCAAGTAACGCTTTGGAGTTACGCTAATGAGAGGTGATCCATTTCAGCAGGAGAAGCTGAGCTTTTCCCCCTGCCGTTAGACAGGTGCTCGTCTCTGAAGAATGTAAAAATCCATAGCCAATGATATAAAAGATGTTGCTCAGTGGGACTTGCTGGCTCACACACAGGGAGGACAACAGGATGAAGCTAATGACCCAAAGTTAGAAGGTAGGGGTTGCAAAGGGACGGTGGGGGAGAGATTCGTGGGAGCAAGCCAGGAAAACTGGCATTGATGGGAAGGTTTCCGATAAAACAATAAAGAAACGTTTCCACCAGGTGTATTTACAATTAGCTGACTCAGTAAGATTGAGTTCTTTCTTATAACTAACAGACCTCCCAAGACATTTTGTGGCAGGGTTATTATACATACTTGCGAGTTCTACCTCAGCGCGCTTGCGGGAAACACCATCCTTCTCTATTCTTTTGTTTGCCTCCGTATCTAATGACAATACCAGTGATAATAATAATATCGATGATCCTAGCCCTAAATACAATTTAGTGAGTGGAGGAGACATCATTAGCTTCGTTTCATGGATGATGAGACTGAGGCTAAGGGAAGCTCAATAATGAGCCCAGCTCCCTATTCCTGCAAATGGCAAAATTTGAAATCTGTGAGTCTCATCCTGGGCTCTTTTTTGCTGAGTCACGAGAGGCGACAGACTAGTGGGTAGGCACGGGGGCTCTGCAGCCAGGCTGTGTGGGTGCGAATCCCAGCTTAGCCATCTCCCCGCTGAGTGCGTGGGCGAGGCATTGAAAGTCTGTGCCGGTTTCCTCCTTTGTAGGATGGGGACAAAAACAGTACATACTTCATACGGCGGTTGTGAGGCTTGAATGTGCTGGCGTGTGAGAGCTCACTTGTGCCCACCACGAGCTCAATAGGTTCTTGCTACACTCACTGCACTGTCAGGGCTCCCTTCTTTGGCCTCTTACGCTATTGATCCTCAGTACTCAGTGCTCGATACTCAGTACTCCTCAGTAGAAGCTTCTCAGTTTTATCTTATATGTAGTTAGCAGCTTTTTAACGATAGAGACATGCTTTATGCATCGCCCCCCATAGCATTTAGCACGGTTTCTTGCACAGGCAGATGCCGAATAAAGGTCTCTTGAACTGTCTTGTAAGGCAGCCAGCATACTATTTAGGAACATAGACTCTGGAGCCTTACTAATCTGGGTTCAGATTCCAGACCTGCCGCTTACTAGCTGTGTGCTCTTGAACAAGTGACTTAAGCACTCTGAGCCCCAGCTTCCTCATCTGAAAATTAAGGATAATCAGTATTTCCCACCCTGGAAGTTCACAGTGAGGACTGGAGAAGTTAGTATATGTGAAGTGCTTAGGACAATGCCAGATTCATCATAAGCACTATATAAAGTGCTTGCTGTTACTGTCATTTTCTTTTTAAAGTGCCTGTATTATCTCTCAAGTGGATTGTAGGCTTTTTAGAACAAACAACCTTCAAATCTCAGTGGCTAATGCAGCCACTGTTCATTTTCATCCCAATTCATGCAAATTCCAACATGGCTGTTCCACGCCAGAAACATTTGCTTTCCTGTGTGTCTTTCTTCTAAGGGACCCTGGTTCCTGATTTCATGGGGACCCTGACTCCTTTAGTTTTCTGAAATCACCATCCTTAGCACATGACCTGCCAGAAGAGAGAGAGAGATTTTTAGGTCAGGCCTGGACACATGCGCGGCCTTTTGCTTGCATTCCATTGGCCAGAACTCATCTTATGACCCACCTCCATGCAAGGAGCTTGGGATACATAGGCTTCCTGTGTGTCCAGGCGGACAGTGTCATACTTCGCTTAACACAGAGTATGATCTCTGCCACACCAGGGACGAGAGAGTTCTCCGAAGGAAAAGCAGGGTGATAGGAGCAGAAGAGGAGTGGAAAATGCTGTTGATGTCACTACTCTCAGATTATTTAAAGATTATTTGCAAGGCCCAAGTGCCTCTCCACCATGTGATACTCTCATCGCTTTCATTTAAAGAAAAATGGGAAAGTGATTCCAAAGCGTTGTAGTTTTTTGTGCCAGACTGCATGGATCCCAGCTGCATCTCAGAGCTCTCTAGGTTATGGCCTCAGCTCTTGACACAATTGTCCTCAGTGCTGCATCCATAAATTCCCCTCAGTGGGGGCTCACTGGGCAGAGAGAAGAGGGCAGTGTAGTGTGTATTATACTCACCTCCAGTGCACAGTTTGTGGAGAGGTAGACCTGTACCAGACCCAGGGGCCTGGGGGCATGCCCAGTACAACAGCAAATGGATCAAATGAGGTTTCATTCTAGAGAAGAAGGCAGACTTGTAAACAAACAATTCAGATTAGTGTTGCAACAGAACTATAAGCCACAAGATACACAATCAGGAGAATGTACTAATTGAGGGAAAGGGAAAGATTTCACAAGGAATTAATGAGTCTTAAACAATGAAAATGGAAGAAAGACAAAAATGGGGACGTCTGCTCCTGCAGAGCAGAGACCCCCAGGCCCATTGTATCTATACCTCAGGCCCAGTTCATCTCCAAGGATACTAATCTGATGCTTGAACTTGAGCTTTTTATGTAACTGTGTTAGGACCGAGGTGACCAGATGTCCTGTTCCTCTGGTCCTTCTGTATTCCCCAAGAAATATTTGTCAGTTCTTAGTAATCCATTTGCAAACCTGACACTTATTGAAACACTATAATTTTCACAAAGGATCACCCCATTGGAATTATTAATGCCCTTTCTGTTTCTCATTCCCACTTCTTCATCTTCTCCACACTCCACCCTGCTGCTCAGCCTCCACTCATTCCAGAATGCCATCCTGTCCTTCTGGTCCTTACTTAGAAGAACAGTCCTTCACCTGATTGCCTTTAAATGCTTAATTCCACTTTCACATGGAGTCCTGTCTGCCCTCACCATGCCCTTTTCTTCCTGGATGCCCGGCTGAAGACATGACAGTCTCAGTTGACAAAATATTTGGTGAGGAGTTTGGAATGAAGGGTATCAAGAACACCACTCTGGCAAGTTGCACAATTTTCCCATTAGATGGCAGCAGTGTACCAGCTCTGCAAGAGCAAGCCTCTGAACACTGGAAACAGAGAACCCAATGCAAAGTCTAAGTCAGGGCACAGCCCATTTCTAAACAAGCACCCAGCCCACTATATATGGAGATGGGCTGTGTTCTGTGAGGAGATCAGTGGATAACTCTAAGTTTGGAGAGTTATGTGTTAATACAAAGTGGTGTGGAGAATTAACAGGAGTCGCTAGAAAAGCTGATTACTAGGCGCCAAAGTCTCAAGTCCCCCCATTAAGTAAGGTGGTCTTTCTGTTGGGGGTGGCTTGTTTTCAGCAGTGTTGTCAGCTATAAGAGTTGGGTGTCCCTAGTAATGTCATTTTTAATGGCCAGTTAGTACTCCGTTCTAAAAAAGTATAATGTATTTGACCAATCCCCTGTTCTTGTTGTTGGTTTTCATTCTTTTCTGTTATAACTCATACTTTAACGAACACACTTGCAGATAGATCTTTGCATTCATTCATGATTTTAGCCTTAGTACAAATTGCTAGGAACCAAATTCTTTAGTCAAAAGGTACATTTTAAGACTGTGATATGCATTGTCAAAATGACCTTCAGAAAGTGTTTGCCTGAGTTCCCTCACATCCTCACTAACACCGAATATACTAAGTTTAAAAGTAGTATTTGCCAACTGGATAGGCAAGAGAATTCTATTTTTTGTGCTATTTATAGTTCTTTGATTATTGTTTCTTATACTTATTTCATTTTCTTATATTTGTATTTATTATTTATATTTGTGCTTATTCTTTGTAAATTGCATATTCATGTCATTTGTCCATTTAAAATTTATAGTGTTTATTATTTCCATTGATTTGTATGAAGTCTTTGTATACAGATATTTACACTTTCTCTGTAATGTATTTGCAAATATTTCCTTAATTCATCATTTGCTTTTTTTTTAAAAAAAGACTTATTTATTTATTTATTTGAGAGAGAGAGAGAGAGTGTGTGTGTGTGAGCGGGGGGCAGGGGGCGGCAGAGGGAGAGAGAGAGAAACTCGGGCAGACCCCTGCTGAGCCTGGAGCCTGATGTGGGGCTCAATCCCAGGACCCTGAGATCATGACCTGAGCCAAAACCAACAGTTGGCTGCTTAACCAACTGAGACACCCTTGTGCCCCATTCATCATTTGCTTTTTAAAAATATTTAAAAAGTCTGTTAGTTCTTTAACAGCTTCATTGAGATATAATTGAAATATACTAAACTATACATATTTAAAGTGACCAATTTGATGTTTGGACACTTGTATACTTGTATGACACCATCACCAGAATAAAGATAATGAGCATATGCCCCTGTGTTTCATTGTGCCTGTGTAAATCCGCCCTGCCTTCCATCCCTAACCCCAGGCAACCGTTGATCTGCTTTCTGTCACTAGCAGCTAATTTGCATTTTCTAGAATTTCATATAAATGGAACCCTATAGTATGTATGATTCATTTTACCTGGTTTCTTACTCTTAGTATAATTATTTTTATATTCATTCATGTTGTTGCATATATCAGTAGTCCATTCCTTTTCATGGCTGGACAGTGTTACTTTGCATAGATAAGTTGTTTATCCATTTACTTGTTGAGAGTCATTTGGATTGTTTCCACTTTTTTGCTACTACAATAAAAACTGCCATGAACTTTCAGGTACAGTCTTTGTATGGACATTTGCTTTTGTATGTAAATACCTAGGAATGGAATGGCTCGATCATATGGCATGTTTCACTTAAAAAAAAAAACAAAACAGCCAAACTATTTTTCAAAGACTTTGTACCACTTTACATTTCCACCAGCAGGTATGAGAGTTCTAGTTGCTTCTTCCCCTAACCAACATGTGGTATGATCAGTCTTTTTAATATTTAAATTGTATTTTCCCAATGGTGCATAATGTCAAACATCTTTTCATATACTTATTTGCCATCTGTATATCTTCTTTGGCACTGAACTTATCAATTTTTGAGGGTTTAAAATATTCTGGATTCATGTTTTTATTAGATATATATCTTGCAAATATTTTCTCCAATCTGTGGGATTGTCTTTTCATTCTCCACTGAAATGCTTTTGTACTTCTATTAAAAAGCAGATGTTCATATATGTGTGGGCCTATTTCTGGACTTCTTATTCTGTGGCATTGACCTATTTATGTATCTTGACACCAGTATTTCACTGTCTTGATAATAAGTCTTAGAATCAGTTAGTGTTAGTCCTCAAAATTTTTTTGACTTTTCTAGGTCCCCTAAGTTTCCTTATGAATTTTAGAGTGAGTTTGTCATTTTTTACAGAAAAAGCCTGATTGGGATTGTGTGGTAGATCAGTTTGGGAGAGAATGGAAATTTTTACAACATTGAGTTATCTAACCCATAAATATAATATATCTCTCCATTTTTTAAGGCTTTTATAAAATAACCTTCAGCATGTAGACTTTTATTTTAAATCTATTTTTACTTTTAATAGTTTTAGAGTTACAGAAAAATTGTGAATATAGTACAGAGATTTCCCATGCCCCCCACACCTAGTTTCTCCTATCATTAACATCTTATGTAAGTATGGTACATTTGTCACATTTAATGAACCAATATTGATATATTATTAATAACTAAAATCTATATTTTACTCATATTTCCTTAGTTTTTACCTAATGTGCTTTCTATGATATGGGATCCCCTCCAGCGAGACAAGTTGTCTTGTCTCCTTAGGCTCCTCTTGGCTGTGATAGTTTCTCAGACTTTCCTTGTTTTTGGTGATCTTGATAGTTTTGAAGAGTATATGTTAGGTACTTTGAAGAACGTCCCTCAGTAGGGATTTGTCTGATGTTTTTCTCACAATTAGCCTGGGGTTATTGGTTTTAGGAGGATGACCACAGAGGTAAAGTATCATTATCATTACATATATCTCATCACATCATATCAAAGGTGTATATTATCAACATGATTTATCACTGTTGATGTGAATCTTGATCACTTGGCTGAGGAAGAGTTTTTCAGGTTTTTCTTCTGTGAAGTTACTATTTTTTTCCTTCCTTACATACTATTCTCTTTGGAAAAAAGTCACCATGCACATCTTGCACTTAAGGAGTGAGGAGTTATAGGCCACTTCTTTGGGGGTAGAGTATATAGATTTTTAATGTACAGATTTTTAATTTTAAAAAAATTTTTAAAAGATTTTATTTATTTATTTGACAGAGAGAGAGAGAGAGAGAACACAGAAGGGGAAGCAGGAGAGGGAGAAGCAGGCTCCTGGCTGAGTAGGGAGCCCGATGCGGGGCTCAATCCCAGGACCCTGGGATCATGACCTGAGCTGAAGGCAGATGCTTAACGGACTGACCACCCAGCACCCCCTACCCCCCAATCTTTCATTTTTGTCAGATTTTTCCCATTTTGTATTTTTGATGCTATTCAAAGTGGGATTGTTTTATAGATTTTAATTTGTTGTTAGTGTTTAGATATGCAGTTGATCTTTATATATGGATCTTGCAATCTTGCTAATCTTGCTTATTTGTTTCAGTAGCTTTTTGTAGATCCCATTGAATTTTCTGTTGAGACAATTAACTTGTCTGCAAATAAAAACAATTTTACTTGTTTCTTTTTAATCTAGGTCCCTTTATTTCTTTTTCATACCTTATTACATTGGCTAGAACCTCTAGTTCAATGTTAAATAGAAGCAGAGAGAAGAGAAATCTTTATCATGTTCCTCATCTTATGGGGAAGACATTTAGTCTTTTAAAGTATGATGTCATCTGTAAGAATATCTGTAGATATTCTTTTAAGTTTGAGGAAATTCCTTTCTGTTCCTTGTTTCCTGAGAATTATTTTTTTAAGTCACTACCAATAAAATACTTTATTTTTAAATTGTATTTATTTCTTTATTTATTTTAAGAGAGGGAGAGAGAAGTGGGGAGGAGCAGAGGGAGAGTGAGAGAGAGAATCTTAAGCAGGATCCATGCCCAGTGTGGGGCTTGATCTCACAACCCTGAGGTCATGACCTGAGTCAAAATCAAGGGTTAGACACTTAACTGACTGAGCCATCCAGGCACCCCTTGAGAATTTTTTAAAAAATAAGAATAGATGTTAGATTTTTTCCAAGTGCTTTTTCTTTATTTATTGAGATGACCTTATGCTTTTTATTTTAAAATTTTTAGTATGATGGATTACCTAGATTGATTTTCAAACCTTGCATTCTTGGGAAAAACTGCCCTAATGTATTATCCTTCTGTTACATTGTTTGATTCAATTTGCTAAACTTTTATTTAGAATGTTTATATCTTGTTCATGGGAAATAGTGATCTGAGTTTTCTTTACTTGTAATGTCTTTGGTTACTATCCATGTAATGTTGGTTTTATATAATAAATTTTGAAGTATTTTCTCCTCAGTCTCTAAAAGACCTTGTGTAGAATTGAAATTATTTCTTTCTAAACTGTTTGGTAGAATTTACTATCAAAGCCATCTAGTCTTGGAATTATCTTTGTGGTAAGATTTTTATTTTTTTTATTTTTATTTATTTATTTATTTTTTAAGATTTTATTTATTTGACAGAGAGAGACACAGCGAGAGAGGGAACACAAGCAGGGGGAGTGGGAGAGGGAGAAGCAGGCTTCCCACCGAGCAGGGAGCCCAATGCGGGGCTCGATCCCAGGACCCCGGAATCATGACCTGAGCCGAAGGCAGACGCTTAACGACTGAGCCACCCAGGCGCCCCTGCGGTAAGATTTTTAGATTACAAATTCAATTTCTTCAAAAGGTAGAGGGCTGGGTGCCTGGGTGGCTCAGTTGGTTAAGCGACTGCCTTCAGCTCAGGTCATGATCCTGGAGTCCCTGGATCGAGTCCCGCATCAGGCTCCCTGCTCAGCAGGGAGTCTGCTTCTCCCTCTGACCCTAACCCCTCTCATGTGCTCTCTCTCATTCTCTCTCTCTCAAATAAATAAATAAAATCTTTAAAAAAAATATTAAAAAAAAAAAGGTAGAGGGCTATTTAGGTTATCTATTTCTTTTTGCATACGCTTTGGAAATTTGTGTCTTTGAAGGAATTGATCTATTTCATCTGAGTTGTTGAATTTATGCTAATAAATATTATGTTAATACTATTTCCTTATGTTTTTGATATCTGTAGAACTTGTACAGTGTCACCATCTCATTCCTGATATTAGTAATTTGTGTCTTCTCTCTTTTTTGCCTCATCACAATGGCTAGAAGCTATCAATTTTATTGATCTTCTCAAAGAACCAGCTTTTGGTTTCATTGATTTTCTCTATTGTGTTACTCTTTTCTATTTAATTGATAATGTACTCTGATCTTTATAATTTCCTTTGTTCTATTTACTTCGAGTTTAATTTGGTCTTCTTTTTCTAGTTTCCTAAAGTGTATCTGAAATATTTCTTCTTTTCTAATATAGGCATTTAGTGCTATAAATTTTATTTTGGTTAGTGTTTTACTTTCTTTTATTGAGAAACAAACCACAGTCCCTTAATTGTTCACATTTATAATCTAGTTATAGATTATATATTATTTCAGTTATTGAGAAATGTGGTATTTAGTTTCTAAGTATTTAGAGCTTGTGCAGAGATCTTTCTGTTATTGATTTCTATTTTAATTTCATTATAACTAAAGATCATATTTTCTGTGACTTAAATAACTTTACATTTATTGAGAATTGTTTTATGGACCTAAATGTGGTCCATCTTGAAAAATGTGCCAAGTGCACTTGAGAAGAATGAACTTTCTGCTGTTGGTAGATGGAATACTCTACAAGTGCCAGTCGGTCAAATTGGATGATAGAGTCATTCGAATCTTCTAATGTTCACATTGATTATCTGTCTGCTTCTGATATTAGTTCATACCAATATGGTATACCTGAGAATAATTTTTTAAAAAGATTTTATGTATTTATTTGACAAGAGAGACACAGCAAGAGAGGGAACACAAGCAGGGGGAGTGGGAGAGGGAGAAACAGGCTTCCTCCAATCAGGGAGCCCGATGCGGGGCTCGATCCCAGGACCCTGGGATCATGACCTGAGCCGAAGGCAGACGCTTAATGACTGAGCAACCTAGGTGCCCCTACCTGGGAATAATTTAATCTGAAGTTTTAGAACAATGTTAAAGTGGAGTCAGCAGCATTCCATTTTGTTGTCCATATTACTAGGGAGACCATCACTACAACATTTTCCAAAGTGAATTTCTATAAAATACTAGTCTGGTGACAAACTCGGTGGAAATAATATGCCATAGGATCAAATGGATATGAAACATATGCACAGTGAAAATACATATAAACACATAAAAGCCTGTTTAATTTGGTTAATTGATCATTTCTCAAATTTATTTGTTCAAAGCACAATTTAATACTTACTAATAAAATCCATCAAAACTAAAATTATTTGGGACATACTTTAAGATATACCAAGTAAATATGGCTTTGGCTGTTGTGTTAGTATAGATATTCTTTATTATGTTAGGAAAATATTTTTAAAATCCTATTTTGGATCCGAATTTTATCATATCCTATTGGGATAATTATATTTAAAAAATCTATTGAAGTGATAAATCAAATTAATTTATGCATATTATTTTTAACATAAAGATGATATCAACTTGTTAGAACTTTATTTGGATCAATATTTATTACTAAGAATGATCTAATTTTTATGCATATGTCAGTTTTATCAGATTTTGGTTTTAGGGCTATGGTATCTTCTTAAATTAATTTGGATTGTTTCCATTTGTTTCTGTGCTGCAGAATAGTTTACATAGCACAAGAATTGTCTATTGTTTGAAAGTTTGGAAAGACTTGCCCCCAAAACTGTCTGAGCCTGGAGCCATAACTAGATTATAAATGCGAACAATTAAGGGACTGTGGTTTGTTTTGTTTGTAAAGACTGGAGGAGAGTTAATTGCTTGACATATTGAAGCGGTCTGCTTAGAGTAATAGAACCTCTTGACACTAAATATAAGTAAAACATTGGCTCTCTCTATGTTCTCTGACTTAAGAGTTTCCCTTTATCAGGTTGATACACACAGGACTGATCAGCCATGGCTTTATGTAACAGGTATAACCTGTACTTTGACTAGGACAGAGGCCTCTGGCTTTATCTTGACCAACGGCAGAAGAAACTATAGTGGTTAGACCCCTCTTAGCACTGGATAACCTGCTACTGCTACAAAGTGAGCTAAACTGAGAGAGGTGGCTGGGAACAGAGCATCCCACCTGAGCAAAGGCTCCCTGCCCTGGAGATAGCAAGCACAGCACAGGCCATGGTTCCTACAATCCTGACAGTAAGCACCCAGTTCTCGATGTCAGGGTATGCACCTGGTCGTCACCCAACATCAATTCTCTTCTTCGTGGGCAAATCACTTCCTGTTGTCTGTTTCTCAGGGTCTGCTCTGTCTATTTGATAACTGAAACATGAGCCTGTAGTCTTTGGAGTGGGATTAGCTCCTGGCATCAGAATCAGGGTTGGACTTAACCTCTTAGTCGCCATTTCTATTTCTTTTCTCTTTTTCCTTTTCTTCTTCTTTTTTTTTTCTTTTTCTTTCTTTCTTTTTGCTTTTGAATATCTTTACCATATTTAAGTATACACTTCAGTGGCATGAAGTACATTCACACAATTGCACAACCATCACCCCCATCCACTCCAGAACTTTTCCTATCTTCCCAAACTGAAACTCTGTACCCATGAAGCAACAGCTCCCACTCTCCCCTCCCCCCAACCCTTCTATTTTATGTCTCTACTAATCCCACTACTGTGGGTCCCTCATATAAGTAGAATCCTATAGTATTTGTCCTGTTGTGACTGCATAATGTCTTTAAGGTTCATTGTAGCATGTGTCAGGGTTTCTTTTCTTTTTGAGGTTCAGTATTAGTCCGTTGTGTGTATTTGAACAGAGAAACAGAGTCTGCCAGTCGGTAGAGCTGAGCCATAATAATGCAGCACACAAGGAAAGGTTCAGTGCATTCCTGCTCCGTGGGCTCCCGGAGTTTGTCTTTCTTAAGGTATGGCTTCTTAATTCTTATTAATTCAGTGTTTCCCAGTACGATTCTTCCCCGCCCCCTTTAAAGAGCTAACCGGAGTCTGTTGTTCATAACGGAAGAGCCTTGACTACTGTGGCCCGGGATCCTTTTCATCCAGGAAATGCTGAGACTGATCATCATGGAAACCATTGTTTCTTCGTGGCTGAGAGTATACTGCTGTCCAGATTCATATAGATGATTCACACCTGAAGTGGCTCTGTAAATTGAATTCATGGCTCAATAAACAAGGGCTTTACATAAGCACGAGAGAGTATGCCACAATAAGAAATTACTCATGAAAAATCTCTTGAGATGCGAAGTCCTATTTACCCTATGATGGGTGAACACTAAAAATTCAGAAATTACATGAAAACACTCGGATCTTAACATTTAAGATCTTTTAAAGAGTGCTTCCTCTTTTAAAGAATTCCAGGAATCAGAAAAATGGAGCAAAAGGATTTCAAAAAGATATAATTAGGGAAGAAAGGCTCAGAAGGGAAAAGAGGCCAACGGACGACACTAAACCATGCTGCGTGCGATGGGTTTATGGAACAGGCTGACCTCCGTGGCGCCCAAACAGGACGTGCCTTGTATCTCCTCCCACACCGCCTTCAGACCGGCTCTGCGATGTGCTTCCTACTCTTCGGCGGCGTCTCCTGCAGACACTGTGGCATTTAAAGTGCTTTCAGTAATAAAAACAAGTCCCATTTGACAGTCGTAACCTAGTTTCACAATGAAAAGGACCAGCCCAAAATACCACATCCTGCTTTTTCACCCTTCATCCCAATTCCAGGCTGATCTGTGGCTGGGGACTAGGGTAGTTTGTTCAGGCTTCCATAGCAAAGTCCCACACATTGGGTGCTTTAAACAACAGAAATTTTTTTTCTCAAAATCCTAGAGGCTGTGGAGCTTGAGATCAAGGTGTCAAGTTTCCTCCTGGGCCTCTCTCCTTGGCTTGCAGATGGTGGTCCTTTCCCTGGGTCCTCACACGGTCTTCTGTCTCTACATGTCTGTCCTTCTCCTCTTAGAAGGACCCCAGTCGTATTGGGTTAGGACCCACTAATCACTTTATTTTTTAACTTAATGACTTCTTTAAAGGCCCTGTCTCCAAATACAGTCATGTTCTAAGGTGCTGGGGGTTGGAACTTCAACATATGAATTCTGGGGGGGACATAATTCAGAACAGGACAAGCCCAAACAGGACCCACAGTGGGGAAGGAGCATAATCACATTTTTCTCCTTTCCCCATTTCCTTAGGTCTCTGTCGTTTTCAGGATCAAAGGGGGTGGGGATGAGGAAAGGTTTGAGGAAAGGAATTTAAAAAAGTATTTTTAAATTTAATTGCTATAGCTTGCTCTCGGCTAAACCTGGTTTGCAATAGTGACACGCTTTGTCAGTGCCAGGCATTTAAATTCTGGCTCTTTGGTGGGGCTCAGGTGTGGCTTCTTCAGAGACTGTGAGCTGGGGCATGGGATTGAGATACGGAGGAAACTCAGCTTCCTGTTAAAGCCTGTACACTTAGTATTCGATCTTATATTTGCCATGAGTTAAGTCTCTTTCTTTATTCTGAAGGTATGTGCACAGGCGGCATAGGATGTCCAGTACCTTCGCCCAGATGTACTAAGATGTACTAAGAAAGAAAACTGCTCATGGAAGTAGGCTTTACCAGACACACCGCCATCAGGCCAATGTTTCCATGAGTCCAGACCAGCACTCCTTGCCTTGTACCTTTCACTTGGAAGAACACTTAACGCAATAGCACTCACGCCTGTGACTGGTGACCGCTTCCCTACCTCCCAAGTGCCAGACAGGTTCTCAGACAGCCTAGTGATTTCTGCCCACAACCTTATCTCCCTTTGCCTTGTCTATCGCCCTGGCCTTTGAACCTGTGTAACCTGAATGTCCCACATCTCACCAGACTGCGGAGGTGAAAGAGGTCCTTTTAAAACTGCCACCCAGATTTTGCTAACTTCCTATCTCCCACGTGCTGATGTGAAACTTTAGCTTCCTCAGATTTTCCTCTAGTTATTTCGGGGACTCCCCAGTGTTTCCCCCACGTCCTTAGGAATTAGTCTGCCTCTCTGTCTCTGGTGGAGATGCAGTGACACACTTGAGACCGGCCTGTTTCTGGTAATGTCACTGGCTGCCGTCTGCATGCTGCCTGGTGTCAAAGCTGCCCGGTGGAGGGGAGCATGGTGAAGCTACAGCTGGAGGAATGATCTCTTTCCCGATTTCATCACACTTTGGGTAGTGGCCGTTCATCAATAGAAATGATTCTCCATCTCGGCTGCTTATTGGAACTGCCTGGGGAGCTTTATAAATACTGATGCCTGGGTCCCAGGATCAGCATTCAGATCTCATTAGTGTGAGGTAAAGCCCAGCCCTTGGGGGTCTTAAAAGCTCCCCAGATTCTAACATGGTCAAGGTTGAGAACTACTGCCTGCTACTTAAAGTATGGTTTGTAGACCTGCAGCATGGGCGGGGGGGGGGGGTCCCTAGAAGTGTGTAGGAATGAAGAATCTCTGGCCCTACCCTGGCGCACTGAGTCAGAATCTGTGTTAACAAACTCCCAGCATTTGTACACACAAGAAACTTTGAGAAGCACTGACTTCAACCACATCCGAAATTATAAATGAGCTGACAGTGATCAGATGAGTTCTGTTGCAGTAGTACATGCATCCTCTTAACTTCAGTGTGCTTATATGTGCCTTATTGAGTTGAAAATATCACCTGGGTCTCTCCCATCAGGAAGCGTGGCTGCTCAGAGCTCAGAGGCATTCCTGAAGATTCTTTGGCTCCCCTGACCCTGCAAACTTCCGGACTTATAGGCTGAAATATTTCCCCTCCCCCAATTCATATATTGAAGTCCTAACCCCTAGTACCTTAGAATATGACTATTTTTGGAGATAAGCTCTTTAAGGAGGTGATTAAGTTAAAATGAGGTCATTTGTCATTAATCTAATATGATTGTGTCCTTGCAAAATGAGAGAGAGACACTGGGATGTACACACAGAAGAAAGACCATGTGAGGACATGGTGAGAAGGTGGCCACCCACAAGCCAAGGAGGGAAGCCTGGGCAGGAGCCAACCCTGCTGACACCTTGGTCTTAGACTTAGAGCCTCAAGAGCTGTGAGAAAAGAAATGTCTGTTGTTTAATCCGCACAGTCTGCGGTACTTTGTGATGGCGGCCCGAGCAACATAAAACAGGGCTCTTCAGAGACTGACAAACTCCCTCTGGTTGCAGAGCTGTCTTTTCATCTCCCTAACTTACACCCTTACAACTAGCGCGAGCGGGTTGTGTACTCTCTTCATGCTCCTATGGATTTAAGTACTTGCATGCAATCCAACAAACTTGATCCCTACAGATTTGTTACAGTCTGTCACCTGGGCCTGACTGCTTTCTGTTTGCAAGGACTTGCAAGAAAACAGTGACTGACTTTTCTGACTTTGCTCCAGGACGGATCAGAATCAGCCCGTGAGGGGCGCCTGGGTGGCTCAGTTGGTTAAGCGACTGCCTTCGGCTCAGGTCATAATCCTGGAGTCCCAGGATCGAGTCCCGCATCGGGCTCCCTGTTGTCAGCAGGGAGTCTGCTTCTCCCTCTGACCCTCCCCCCTCATGCTCTCTCTATCTCATTCTCTCTCTCAAATAAATAAATAAAAAATCTTTAAAAAAAAAAAAAAAAAGAATCAGCCCGTGAGTCTAGGTGGGAAGAGATTTAATGCCATCTCCTCTCTTGTCCCCATCTCTCCCCAAGATGCCCATTCACAAAACCATCCCTATTCCTCTAGCCAGTTGGGAAAAAATAAGAGCATGGCATGCGTGTCAGATGCTGTCTGTTGGCACTCAGCTCCATTGCTGCTTTCTGTGTTCTCCTCTATTTTGCAGGGGCCAGAAGTCTGAAAACTGCCTTTTTCAGGCCCCCCTGCTGACTGTTTAGCAGGTAAGGCCCGTCAGCAGGAGGCACGAGATAGAAGGCTCTCCCTGTGTCCGGCACCGGAAGCAGCAGCAGTAGCAGGTGATGGAAGGGTCCAACAGCATTGCTGCAGCCACAGCAGTGACAGAGTTCCAGAAACCACAGTGGCAGCAAGTGTGGCTCCAGCTCAGGTAGCAGATTCCTGATCTCTGGATAATCCCCATCCTCATCCTATTTTACTTCCCCAGTTCTGCCAACACATTTGTAACCGATTCGCAGCATTACATCCCATTTTCTCTATCCAGAGTGGTTTTTATTTTCCTGTCTTGATATTGACTGAGACAGTATGCAAATTATCTGATATAAATAGATCCTGATGAGGGTGCATGGGGTGAGGGTGTAGAGGGGAGGGGTTGCTGGCTTCCCAAGCCAATCTCTGTTCTACTCACTCTGACCATTTTAGCCACTGTGGCTTTTTATGGCACAGGTGTGACCCTTGTCACCGCCAACCACTCAAGTTGGTTCTATGTTTTGAGTTTGACCCCTAGTAATTGACCCTGGCTCCACCCCTCAGCCCCATGCTTTGCTCAGTGAAAGCTTGGCTGCTACCTCTTTGGTGCTAACTCTTGGTTACTCTTGTTTCAGGCTTCTTGTGCTCCATACATGCAGCATATGATGTTCCTGCTCTGATTTCTCCAAGCCAGGCTCCATGCACAGTCTGCCCCATTCCTCTCCCTGGAAGCAGGCAAAGTTCATTTTAAAATTCCAGGTGTGTTAGTGTGTTTAACCAGAGAAGTAGTACCCATAGGAAAAAGGACCAAAATATGCAAAGGGATAGGGGATCAAGGGATTGTTACAGGAATGTGGCCCCACACAATTGGGAGAGCTGGTTAAGCAGTCTCTGTAAGTCTGTTTTCTCCATGTCTGATGCCGGAATTTCACATCCACAGGACAGGGATTCAGGAAGGGAAGATGGTTGTCAAGGGCAGGCTAGAAGCCAGAGCATGGACTGGAACCCCAGAGGATGGTCTGAAACCACGTCAGTTCCTATTGCCTCTGACCTTGTGGTATATCTGCAGAAGCTGAGTTGAGGGGATGGAGCTCGGAATATAGTGTGGCAATCACACTTAAAGCTCACAGGTTAGGGGCGCCTGGGTGGCTCAGTCATTGGGCGTCTGCCTTTGGCTCAGGTCATGATCCCAGGGTCCTGGCATTGAGCCCTGAATCCGGCTCCCTGCTCCGCAGGAAGCCTGCCTCTCCCTCTCCCACTCCTCCGCTTGTGTTCCCTCTCCCTCTGTGTCTCTCTCTGTCAAATAAATAAATAAAATCTTTTTTTAAAAAAAGAAAAGCTCACAGGTCAGAGAGTCAGAAGAGAACTGCACAGAAAGAGCTCTGATGATCTGCAGAGGGTCTGCCTGGAGTTGTCAGGTGAGTACTGAGCAGTGCATGCACATGAGGAAATTCCCCAAGCCTACAAAAACCACCTAAAAGGATTAGAAGGAGCAATAACTCAGCTCACATAATATCAGGAATAGTTCCTAGTCCCACAGAGCAGAGTAAAAAACCCTCATAATTCACAGGGAAACCAACAGAATACCCAGAAAGGTTAGGTTTGCCTCAGTATTGGGGCAGAATCAGCCCTAGACTAACACTGTCTGGTCTTACCTAACAAAACATAAATCTAAGACATGAAAGGGTCAAACCATTTCCAAGTAATTTAACTGCATTCCAGAACAAAGCTCAGGGGAATATTTGCAGGCATTACAAAATATCTAGTACCAAAGAAGGTAATACAATGTCTGGCATCCAATAAAAAATTATCAGGCATGCAAAGAAGCACGAAAATATGACTCATTATGAGGAGAAAAATCAGTCAATAGAAACAGACACAGAAATGAAACAGATGATAGAATTAGTAGACAAAGACATTAAAACAAGTATTACAGCCAATCTCCATATGTTCAAGGAGGTAGAGGAAAGATGGGCTGTGTTAACTAGACATATGGAAGATTTCTTTAAAAAGGGACTCAAATCAAAGATCTTGAGATGAAAGTTACAATGTTTGAGATGAAAAATACACTGGATGGGATTAACAGAAGATGGGACATTTCAGAAAAAAACATTAGTAAATTTGAAGACATAACATTAGAAACTATCCAGAATGAAACTCAGAGCAAAAGATAAAAATAAACAGCATCAATGAGCCATGAGGCAATTTCAAACAGCCTAATATATGAGTAATTGGAGTTCTCAAAGAAGAAGACAGGAAAAGGCAGAAAAAAGCATGCAAAGAAATAATGGCTGAAACATTTTCAGGTTTGATGAAAAGGATAACTGCACAGATTGGAGAAGCTCAGCAAATTCCAAGCACAACAACAACAAAAACTATATCAAGGCACATCATAATTAAATTGCTTAAAACCAAGGATAAAGCAAAAATCTTAAAAGCACCAGGGAAATTTCACTTGTATTTATATGCCCCAAAGGATTGAAAGCAGAAACTCAGATACTCACACACCTTTGTTTATAGCAGCATTATTCACAAAAGCTAAAAGATGAAAACAACCTAAGTTGTTCAATAAATGAAAGGATAGAAAATATGATATATACATATAATGGAATACTATTCAACCATAAAAAGAAATGAAATTCTGATACATGCTACAGAATGAGTGAATTTTCAGGACATTAGTGAATAACAATGACTAAAATCAACCAGACACAAAAACACAGATATTATATGATTCCACTTATATGAGGTATCGAGAATAGGCAAATTCATGGATGCAGAAAGCATAATAGAGGTTACTGGGGATGTGGGAAGGGGGGGAATGGAGAGTTATTATTTAATGGGCACAGAGTTTCTGTTTGAAATGATGAAAAATTTCTGGAAGTGGATAGTGGAGATGATTGCACAACTCTGTGAATATATACTTAATACCACTGAATTGTATATTTAAAAATGGTTAAAATGGTAAATTTTATGTTATATAAATTTTATCACAATAAAGACAGAGCACTTAGAGAAGGTGAAACTATAGAAACAGGGAAAAAGTTTGGTCATTGCCAGAGGTTCAGAGGCAGGGAGAGAGGGAGAGATGAATAGATGGAATATAGGAAATTTTTAGGGTGGTAAAACCATTCTTTGTGGTACTGTAATGGTGGATACATGATATTATGCATTTATGAAAACTGATAGAACTGTACGATGCAAAAAGTAAACCCTAATGTAAACTAAGGACTTTAGTTAATAATAATGTATCAATATTGGTTCATTAATTGCAACAAATGTGCCATACTAATGCAAGGTGTTAATAATAGAGGAAACTGTATGGGGAGAGGAGAGAAGGTATATGGGAACTCTCTATATTTTCCTCTCAATTTTTATATAAACCTACACTGCTTTAAAAAGTAAAGTCTATTAGGGTGCCTGGGTGGCTCAGTCAGTTAAGTGGCTGCCTCTTGATTTTGGCTCAGGTCATGATCTCAGGGTCCTGGGATCGAGTCCTGTGTTGGGCTCAGTGCTCAGCAGGGAGCCTGCTTGAGGATTCTCTCTTTCCCTCTGCCCATCCCTCTGCTCACACATTCTCTCTCTCTTCAATAAATAATCTTTTAAAAAAGTAAAGTCTACTAATAACAATAAAAAACAAAAAAGAGCAGTCAGAGAAAGAAACATATATGAATAAACAATTTAAGAATGACAGCAGACTTCTTCTAGGAAACAATGCAACCCAGAGGATAGTGGAGGAAGGTACTACCAGAAAAAACTATCAACCTAGAATTCTTTACCAAGCTCAATATTGTTAAAAAATGAAGATGAAATAAGAACTTATTTAGAAATAAAAAGGGCTGGGGGCACCTGGGTGGCTCAGTCATTAAGCGTCTGCCTTTGGCTCAGGTCATGATCCCAGGGTCCTGGGATCGAGCCCTGCATTGGGCTCCCTGCTCTGCGGGAAGTCTGCTTCTCCCTCTCCCACTCCCCCTGCTTGTGTTCCCTCTCTCGCTGTGTCTCTCTCAGTCAAACAAATAAATAAAATCTTAAAAAAAAAAAAGAAATAAAAAAGGGTGTAAGAATTTATCACCAGCAGACTCACACTGCAAGAAATGTTAAAGAAAATCTTTCAGGCAGAAAGAAAATGATGCCAGATGGAAATCTAGATTACACAAAGTGAATGAAAAACAAAATAAATGGTAACCATGTGGATAAATATAAAGGTATCTGGGTGCTGCCAATGCCTGAGTTTTGGGGGGCACTCTGCAATGTTAAAAGGATTTATGTTAATGTTAAATAACCTTCTTGATGATTCAGTCTTTGTGAGTTTGCTAAGTCATTTATGTCTTTATGCCATGAAGCCATTTTGACAGACCATTTGCTTTCCTGATTCCAAAGATTTTTTTCAGTTGTCAGCTATTTGGGAAAATATCTCATCTGTTGCTGCATATCAGAAACAGATGAAATATAAGTATATTATTCAAATATTAAAAAAATAAACAGAGCATCAATGAGCTGTGGGGTAATTCTTCCTTCACATTCCATGTCTCTTGATTAAAGTAGATTACCAATGTGCCTTCACCTCAAATTTATTCTTGTTAAGTGCTGTAAATCCCCATTTAGGTCTGGAAGGGGTTGATGAGCCCATTTTCCATCATAATTCAAATCTGAATCACTTATTTAATAAGAATATTCATATTTATGAAATACTTAAGTATTTGGACATTTTGGACTGAAAATGTGATCATGCAGTTATTATCAAGAGTAGGAAGTTGTGTGGGGCATTAGAAAGAAGCCCTTCTGGTTCTAGGCTGGTTAGGGCTCAGGGGTTCTGGGTTCTAATTCTAGTTTTCTCAATACTAGCTGTCTGTCTTTGATTAATTGACATCACTTATCTGTATTTCACTTTCTTCATCTATTTTTAATGATGGAGTTGGGTTTGGGGGGATTTAAACATTTTATTTTCCTTTAAAAACATTTTCTATTTATTCTGTGACAATGGAGACAAATCACATTTTTCCCATCCAGTTATGAAATAAAAATAAACTCTGACCACTTCGTGGAGATGCTTGTCATCACCATGTCCAATGAATCTGTTTATTCCCCCAGCATTTTGTGACATTCCACCTGTGATCTGAGATCAGGGAGTGGGTATTGGGTACAGTGGTCCGGATGGAAGATTCATGCACGAATGAAGAATGGGATCAGCAAAGAGGGCCCTTTATCAAAGGAGGTAAAGAGCTGCCCAGAAAGCAAAGTCCAGATTACACAGGCTTGGGGGGACACAACATGGGCCAACTGACTGGTACCAGAGTAAAAGGAACAAGGTAAGGTTTACAGGAGCAAGGGAGTCACACATCACCATCATGGGACAGTAGCACGGCCTGGTTAGACTAGTCCTGTACAGGGGCAAGCTGAACTTGCAGTGGGGGGCAGGAGATACCCACTGAAGTGTTGATAAACAGATTGTATCAGTTTCAGAATTAGGAATCTTGGTCATTATAGGACTGATCAAATCAAGGCTAATAAAAAAGGATTTCTGGATAAGGTAACTTTGAATCAGACACCTGTCTTCTCAGCATCTTTTAAGTTTAAGAATTGGTATTTATTTAGTGCTAGGCACTTCTAAGCACTTTGCATGTATTTACCCATTCAATTATCACAATATGGTGTGAACTATTTCATGGAGTAGGAAACTGAAGCATAAAGAGTCAAAATAATTTACCTAAGTTTATACAGCTGCAAAGTGGCTTTGCTGGGATTCAAAGCCAGGCTGTCTGTCTTCAAATCACACTCCTAGCCACCATGCCACTTCAGTAAAATTAAGTAAACTTACCAATCAATTTTGGAAGATAAGACAATGTGTTTAACTTCATTAAAGTTATCAAATAGATTCAATACAGTTTTATACAATTTTTCAGTTTTTCAGGGACCAAGGCAGCATTGTCTTTGTCCACCAGAGGGTGCTTCCAGCACAATCCCCCAGTTCATGGCTCTCAACCTCTCTCATGGTTCTAATAGATTGGGTCCCTGCAACTCTCTACTGATGACAGTGGCCAGCCTCACACAGTTGTCCATCTTTGACAAAATTCAAGAGTGTTCAAAGCAAGGGGCACTAAAACCAAAGGAATTCTGTTCCCTGTGGTGTTGTTCTGTTTGTGGCTTTCCTCAAGGAGTGGAAACTGGGCAGAAAAGGACATGTAAATCTGATTCATGGTGATAATTCTGTGTCCTGTGAGGGGGATCCCAGAGTGATAGCCTAATGTGGCTGTCCTGCAGGCACACACCAGGCCAGGATGATGGGGCACGTGGGGCAGGCTAGGAAGGGGTGTCCCTGCAGGAGGAAAATGTCAGGACATTTTAGGGGCTAAGAGTCAGCACATTGACTAAGACCTCTCAGTTGCTAGTTAATAAAATCAACCCTTAAAACCCCGTGCAGGGCCTCAGGTAAGGAAGAAGTTTCCTGTGATAAGCCAAAAGGAGAGATTTGTTAGGGCTGCCCTGTTGTGCTGGAGAAAGTTGAGGAAGCCACAGATTAACTGTTTTTTGGATTTTTCTTTGTGTAAGTGCATGTATGTGACTTTATTGTCACTGGACAAGTGGTCTGTGAAAAATATGTTACACTGATATTAGGGAAACATGAAAGTAGGAATTTTCAATATTCTAAGCATAACACACACATACACACACACAAGAGGATAGCTCAACAAGGACACCTTTTCTGATAATTTTTTATGGCATTGACCATCATTTTATAAGATGGAGTATATCTTGTCCAGAGAAAATGGATATTAAGTCATCTTAGAAAAACTTTAAAATCCTAGTGCATATTTTCAAAAACGTGGGGTTCAAAGAAAGTTGAAAAGACATGTTCTCCCACCACATTTTAAAAAATTTTTTATTGTTATGTTAATCACCATACATTACATCATTAGTTTTTGATGTAGTGTTCCATGATTCATTGTTTGTGCATAACACCCAGTGCTCCATGCAGAACGTGCCCTCTTTAATACCCAACCCCCCACCCCCTTCCTCTCTAGAACCCTCAGTTTGTTTTTCAGAGTCCATCGTCTCTCATGGTTCGTCTCCCCCTCCGATTTCCCCCCCTTCATTCTTCCCCTCCTGCTATCTTCTTTTTTTTTTCTTAACATATATTGCATTATTTGTTTCAGAGGTACAGATCTGTGATTCAACAGTCTTGCACAATTCACAGCGTTCACCATAGCACATACCCTCCCCAATGTCTATCACCCAGCCACCCCATCCCTCCCACCCTACCCCCCACTCCAGCAACCCTCACTTTGTTTCCTGAGATTAAGAATTCCTCATATCAGTGAGGTCATATGATACATGTCTTTCTCTGATTGACTTATTTCGCTCAGCATAACACCCTCCAGTTCCATCCACGTCATTGCAAATGGCAAGATCTCATTCCTTTTGATGGTTGCATAATATTCCATCGTATATATATACCACATCTTCTTTATCCATTCATCTGTCGATGGACATCTTGGCTCTTTCCACAGTTTGGCTATTGTGGACATTGCCGCTATAAACATCGGGGTGCACGTACCCCTTCGGATCCCTACATTTGTATCTTTGGGGTAAATACCCAGTAGTGCAATTGCTGGGTCATATGGTAGCTCTATTTTCAACTTTTTGAGGAACTTCCATACTGTTTTCCAGAGTGGTTGCACCAGCTTGCATTCCCACCAACAGTGTAGGAGGGTTCCCTTTTCTCTGCATCCCCGCCAACATCTGTCATTTCCTGACTTGTTAATTTTAGCCATTCTGACTGGTGTGAGGTGGTATCTCATTGAGGTTTTGATTTGGATTTCCCTGATGCCGAGCAATGTTGAGCACTTTTTCATGTGTCTGTTGGCCGTTTGGCTGTCTTCTTTGGAAAAATGTCTGTTCATGCCTTCTGTCCATTTCTTGATTGGATTCTTTGTTCTTTGGGTGTGGAGTTTGATAAGTTCTTTATAGATTTTGGATACTAGCCCTTTATCTGATATGTCATTTGCAAATATCTTCTCCCATTCTGTCAGTTGTCTTTTGGTTTTGTTGACTGTTTCTTTTGCTGTGCAAAAGCTTTTTATCTTGATGAAGTCCCAATAGTTCATTTTTGCCCTTGCTTCCCTTGCCTTTGGCGATGTTTCTAGGAAGAAATTGCTGCTGCGGCTGAGGTCGAAGAGGTTGCTGCCTGTGTTCTCCTTTAGGATTTTGATGGACTCCTGTCTCACATTTAGGTCTTTCAACCATTTGGAGTCTATTTTTGTGTGTGGTGTAAGGAAATGGTCCAGTTTCATTCTTCTGCATGTGGCTGTCCAATTTTCCCAACACCATTTGTTGAAGAGACTGTCTTTTTTCCATTGGACATTCTTTCCTGCTTTGTCAAAGATTAGTTGACCATAGAGTTGAGGGTCCATTTCTGGGCTCTCTATTCTGTTCCATTGATCTATGTGTCTGTTTTTGTGCCAGTACCATACTGTCTTGATGATGACAGCTTTGTAATAGAGCTCGAAGTCCGGAATTGTGATGCTGCCAGCTTTGCTTTTCTTTTTCAACATTCCTCTGGCTATTTGGGGTCTTTTCTGGTTCCATACAAATTTTAGGATTATTTGTTCCATTTCTTTGAAAAAAGTGGATGGTATTTTGATGGGGATTGCATTGAATGTGTAGATTGCTCTAGGTAGCATAGACATTTTAACAATGTTTATTCTTCCAATCCATGAGCATGGAACATTTTTCCATTTCTTTGTGTCTTCCTCAATTTCTTTCATGAGTATTTTATAATTTTCTGAGTACAGATTCTTTGCCTCTTTGGTTAGATTTATTCCTAGGTATCTTATGGTTTTGGGTGCAATTGTAAATGGGATCAACTCCTTAATTTCTCTTTCTTCTGTCTTGTTGTGGGTGTATAGGAATGCCACTGATTTCTGTGCATTGATTTTATATCCTGCCACTTTACTGAATTCCTGTATCAGTTCTAGCAGTTTTGGGGTGGAGTCTTTTGGGTTTTCCCCATAAAGTATCATATCATCTACAAAGAGTGAGAGTTTGACTTCTTCTTTGCCGATTTGGATGCCTTTGATTTCTTTTTGTTGTCTGATTGCTGTGGCTAGGACTTCTAATACTATGTTGAATAGCAGTGGTGATAGTGGACATTCCTGCCACATTCCTGACCTTAGGGGGAAAAGCTCTCAGTTTTTTCCCCATAGAGAATGATATTTGCTGTAGGTTTTTCATAGATGGCTTTTATGATATTGAGGTATGTACCCTCTATCCCTATACTCTGAAGAGTTTTGATCAAGAAAGGATGCTGTACTTTGTCAAATGTTTTTTCTGCATCTACTGAGAGGATCATATGATTCTTGTTCTTTCTTTTGTTAATGTATTGTATCATGTTGATTGATTTGTGGATGTTGAACCAACCTTGCAGCCCAGGGATAAATCCCACTTGGTCGTGGTGAATAATCCTTTTAATGTACTCTTGGATCCTATTGGCTAGTATTTTGGTGAGAATTTTTGCATCCATGTTCATCAAGGATATTGGTCTGTAATTCTCCTTTTTGATGGGGTCTTTGGTTTTGGGATCAAGGTAATGGTGGCCTCATAAAACGAGTTTGGAAGTTTTCCTTCCATTTCTATCTTTTGGAACAGTTTCAGAAGAATAGGTATTAATTCTTTAAATTTTTGGTAGAATTCCCCTGGGAAGCCATCTGGCCCTGGGCTTTTGTTTGTTGGGAGATTTTTGATGACTGCTTCAATTTCCTTAGTGGTTATAGGTCTGTTCAAGTTTTCTATTTCTTCCTGGTTCAGTTTTGGTAGTTGATACATCTCTAGGAATGCATCCATTTCTTCCAGGTTATCTAATTTGCTGGCATAGAGTTGCTCATAAAATGTTCTTATAATTGTTTGTATTTCTTTGGTGTTGGTTGTGATCTCTCCTCTTTCATTCATGATTTTGTTGATTTGGGTCATTTCTCTTTTCTTTTTGATAAGTCTGGCCAGGGGTTTATCAATCTTGTTAATTCTTTCAGAGAACCAGCTCCTAGTTTCATTGATCTGTTCTACTGTTCTTTTGGTTTCTATTTCATTGATTTCTGCTCTGATCTTTATTATTTCTCTTCTCCTGCTGGATTTAGGCTTTATTTGCTGTTTTTCTCTAGTTCCTTTAGGTGTAGGGTTAGGTTGTGTATTTGAGACTTTTCTTGTTTCTTGAGAAAGGCTTGTATTGCTATATACTTTCCTCTTAGGACCGCCTTTGCTGCATCCCAAAGATTTTGAACAGTTGTGTTTTCATTTTCCTTGGTTTCCATGAATTTTTTAAATTCTTCTTTAATTTCCGGGTTGACCCATTTATTCTTTAGTAGGATGCTCTTTAGTCTCCATGTATTTGAATTCTTTCCAACTTTCCTCTTGTGATTGAGTTCTAGTTTCAAAGCATTGTGGTCTGAAAATAGGCAGGGAATGATCCCAATCTTTTGGTACTGGTTGAGACCTGATTTGTGACCTAGGATGTGATCTATTCTGGAGAATGTTCCATGGGCACTAGAGACGAATGTGTATTCCGTTGCTTTGGGATGGAATGTTCTGAATATGTCTGTGAAGTCCATTTGGTCCAGTGTGTCATTTAAAGTCTTTATTTCCTTGTTGATCTTTTGCTTAGATGATTTGTCCATTTCAGTGAGGGGGGTGTTAAAGTCCCCCACTATTATTGTATTGTTGTCAATGTGTTTCTTTGCTTTTGTTATTAATTGCCTTATATAATTGGTTGCATCCCATGTTAGGGGCATAGATATTTACAATTGTTAGATCTTCTTGTTGGATAGACTGTTTAAGTAGGATATAGTGTCCTTCCTCATCTCATATTACAGTCTTTGGTTTAAAATCTAATTTGTCTGATATAAGGATTGCCACCCCAGCTTTCTTTTGGTGTCCATTAGCATGGTAAATGGTTTTCCACCCCCTTACTTTCAATCTGGGGGTGTCTTTGGGTCTAAAATGAGTTTCTTGCAGACAGCATATTGATGGGTCTTGTTTTTAATCCAATCTGATAGCCTGTGTCTTTTGATTGGGGTATTGAGCCCATTTACATGCAGGGTAACTATTGAAAGATATGAATTTAGTGCCATTGTATTGCCTGTAAGGTGACTGTTACTGAATATTGTCTGTGTTCCTTTCTGGTCTATGTTGCTTTTAGGCTCTCTCTTTGCTTAGAGGACCCCTTTCAATATTTCTTGTAGACCTGGTTTCATGTTTGAAAATTCCTTTAGTTTTTGTTTGTCCTGGAAGCTTTTTATCTCTCCTTCTATTTTCAATGACAGCCTAGCTGGATATAGTATTCTTGGCTGCATATTTTTCTCATTTAGTGCTCTGAATATATCTTGCCAGTCCTTTCTGGCCTGCCAGGTCTCTGTGGATAGGTCTGTTGCCAATCTAATGTTTCTACCATTGTAGGTTACATATCTCTTCTCCCAAGCTGCTTTCAGGGTTTTCTCTTTGTCTCTGAGACTCGTAAGTTTTACTATTAGATGTCGGGGTGTTGACCTATTTTTATTGATTTTGAGAGGGGTTCTCTGTGCCTCCTGGATTTTGATGCCTGTTTCCTTCCCCAAATTAGGGAAGTTCTCTGCTATAATTTGCTCCATTATACCTTCTGCCCCTCTCTCTCTTTCTTCTTCTTCTGGGGTCCCAATTATTCTAATATTGTGTCATCTTATGGTATCGCTTATCTCTCGAATTCTGCCCTCATGATCCAGTAGTTGTTTATCTCTCTTTTTCTCAGCTTCTTTATTCTCCATCATTTGGTCTTCTATATCACTAATTCTCTCTTCTGTTTCTTTTATCCTAGCAGTTAGAACCTCCATTTTTTTTATTACACCTCATTTTAGCCTTTTTGATTTCGACTTGGTTAGATTTTAGTTCTTTTACTTCTCCAGAAAGGGTTTCTCTAATAACTTCCATGCTTTTTTCAAGCCCAGCTAGTATCTTTAAAGTGATGATTCTGAACTCTAGATCCGACATCGTACTAATGTCCGTATTGAGTAGGTCCCTGGCAGTCGGTACTACCTCTTGTTCTTTTTGTTGAGGTGATTTTTTCCATCTTGTCATTTTGTCCAGAGGAGAATAGGTGAATGAGAGAACAAAATGCTAACAGGGTAACAACATCCCCAGAAAATATACTCTAAACAAATCAGAAAAGACCTGAAGCCAGGGGAAAAGAAAGGGAAAGAAAGAAAAAAGAAAAAGAAAAAAAGGAAAAAGAAAAAGATAAAAACAAACAAAAACAGAACAAAACAAAAGAAACCAGAATATGATCAAATATGATCAGGCTGGTGCATAGATCAGAGCCACACACTAGATTTTGGGTGTATTTTGGTCTGTTAGAAGAAAGTGCCTCCCAAAATTTTAAAGAAAGAAAAACTTATATATGTACAAAAATAAGGGTTGATATGATAAAGGGATGGAATATGACTGTAAAGATGAAAATTATAAAAAATTTTATGAAAGGAATTGATAAGAAGTTGTTTGAAAAAAGAAAGAAGAGGATAAAAAAAAAAAAAGGGAGAGAATGTGATCAGACAGGAGACTAGAACAAAGCCATACACTAGAGATTTAGGGTATATTTTGATCTGTTAGAAGAAACTGTATCTCAAAATTTTAAAGAGAGAACAACTTATATATATATGCCAAAAATAAGGGTAACTACTATGAAGGGATAGAATATGACTCTAAAAATGAAAAATAAAAATGTTTTTTAAAAAAGGGATTGATAAGATGTTGGTTGAAAAAGGGAAAAGAAAAATTCAAAAATAAAAAAGACAGTTAAAAAAAAATTAACTTTGAAAGACTAAAGAATCATGGTAAAAAAGCCATGGATTCTATGTGCAGTATTCCCCTAGCACTGGAGTTCTGCCGTTCTTATTGATGGGTAAACTTGGTCTTGGCTGGCTGTTCTCACTGATCTTCTGGGGGAGGGGCCTGTTGCCGTGGTTCCCAAATGTCTTTGCCGGAGGCGGAATTGCCCCGCCCTTGCCCGGTCCAGGCTAAGTAATCTGCTCAGGTTTTGTTCCCTGCAAGCTCTCTGTACAGCTTTGGAGGAGGAGAGTGAAAATGGCGGCCTCCCAATCTCCACCCTGGAGGAGCTGAGAACTTGGGGCCCCGCTCCTCAGTGCGCCCCCAGAGAAAAGCAGTCAGTCACTCCCGTTTCCCAGGTCTCCAGCCGCACTCCGTGCCCACCCGGCCTGTGATCGCACATTTCTATCTCTGGCACCCGACCCCGTGTGGAGTCTCCAAACCCAGCAGATCCCTGTGGTGCGCTCCCGCGCCGCTCCTCCCAGGGGAGGAAGGGGAGTCTCCCCAGATCTGCCGCTTGTTGGGTCCCTGTTGGAGGAGCAGTGGCCCGACTGTGCCGCGGCTCACGGTTTAGGGCAACCCCGAGCTGAGAGCCTGCTCCTCGGCTCCGTCTCTGCAGCCGGCTTCCCCGCTCCGATACCTGGGAGCTCTGCCACACTCAGGCACCCCCGGTCTTTCTGTGACCCCGAGGGTCCTGAGACCACACTGTCCCACGAGGGTTCCACCCCCCGCTTAGCTACCGAGTGACGTCCCACAGAGGAGCAGACTTCTAAAAGTTCCGATTTTGTGCTCTGCTGCTCTATCACTTGCCAGAAGCGGCCGATGGAGGCCCCCTCCCCCGCCGTCTATCCTCCCGAATATCGCCTCGGATTCACTTCTCCGCACGTCCTACCTTCCAGAAAGTGGTCGTTTTTCTGTTCAGAGAGTTGTTGCTCTTCTTTTCTTCGATCTCCTGTTGAGTTCGTAGGTGTTCAGAATGGTTTGATCCCTATCCAGCTGAATTCCTGGGACCAGACGAGATCCAGGTCTCCTACTCCTCCGCCATCTTGCTCCTCTCCCACCACTTTTTGATGCTTGAGTCATCTCTGTGGCAACGCCTTCCAAGGGTTTTCTGGCCTATTCTTGAATTTCATGGTGGCAGACATACCTGTAAAGGTATCCCCTTCCAATTTGGGTAATTCTGGGATTAAGAAAATGAAGTCACCTTTTCTTTCTATCCCCTACTCTCCAATTTTTAAAAATTGCTGCTAGTATTTATTGAATATTGGGAGCTGGTTATTCTCTTATTTTCTTCAAAGGTATCTGTCTTCAAATCACACTCCTAGCCACTATGGATACCTTAACCCCATAAGATATCTCTATGGATGTATTAGTTTACTAGGACTGCCCTAATAAAATTCCACAGACTGGGAGGCTTAAAAACAGAAATTCATTTTCTCATAATTCTGGAGGCTGGAAGTCCAAGATTAAGACCTGGCTGGTTCAGTTTTAGCTTCTGGTGAGAATTCTCTTCCAAGCTTTTAGATGGAAAGCTTGTCCTTGTCTTGTCCTCACATGGCCTTTCCTCAGTGTGTGTGCTGGTCGGGGGAAGGGGCGGAGAGCACTCTCTGTAAGGACACTGATCCTGTGGGATCAGGGCCCCACCTTTATGACCTCATTTAACCTTAATTACTTTTTTAGTGGACCCATTTCTAAATACAGCAGTATTGGAGGTAATGGCTTCAACATAAAACTTTGGGTGGTGGACACAAACATTCCATAATAATAGAGTCTGTAACAATGGGGCAAACATTAGTATCCTCATTTTACGGAGACGGAATCTCTAAGGAACTGATTTGCTTTCTCCTACAATGAGTGTTGTGACTGGAATTGAAACCAGATCTGCCTGACTACAAAGCTGGTGCTCTTTCCACTTGTGCCACATGGCCTCATGTTCCTTTTTCTCATTTTTTTTTTAAGATTTATTTATTTATTTTAGAGGGGGTAGGGGCAGAGGGAGAGAGAATCCTAAGCAGACTCCCTGCAGAGTGCGGAGCCCAACACAGGGCTTGATCCCACAACCCTGAGATCATGACCTGAGCTGAAATCAAGAGTCGGTCGCTCAACCAACTGAGCCACCCAGGCGTCCCTCATGTTCCTTATTCTTGAAATAGAAAGCTATTCCACCTTGGACTTGAGACAACTTGATGCCAATTCCTTGCAGTTCTTACTTTGCCAAGCCCAATTTTCCAGAGTAGGAGACTTGATAGGGGTTTGGGACCACATCTCTATCTAGGAACAAAATATGCATTTTTCTGGAGTGGGGTCAAAGGAAGAGGGGCTGTGGTCATGGCAATCAAAGACTCACTGTATTAGTTTGCCAGGGCCACTCTAACAAACACCACAGGCTGGGTGGCTTAGACAATAGATTTATTTTCTCACAGTTCTGGAGAATAGATACCCAATATCAAAGTGTCAAGGTTTCTTCTGAGGTCTCTCTCCTTGGCTTATGGATGGCTGTGTTCTCCCTACATGGCTTTCCCTCTGTGTGGACTCTTCTTATAAGGACAACAGTCACATTGCATAAGGGCCCACCCTAAAGGTCTTCATTTAACCTTAATTACCTCTTTAAAGGGCAGAACTAAAAATAAATCACATTCTGAGATCCTGGGGGTTAGGACTTCAACAGATGAATTTTGGAAGGGACATGATTCAGCCAATGACCCTCACGGTGCTGTCCATTCACCCTCAGAATCCTGACCAACAGAGGGCGTTAACGCTTGCAGTGCCGTTCCCAGGAAGCTTCCCACCAGATCATCACTCTGCTTTTCAGAATGCTTCCTGAAACACAGCTTTTTTCTTCTGGGTGTACCCCAGTTTACTGTGTACCTCATCCATTTCCAAATGTCAGGGGAAGTAAAAGAGAGCAGAACTTTTAATGTGATAAAATACTGTGTTCTTTTTCAACTCTGGGATTGTTTTCTGTTACCAGAAAACATTTTTTTCTCCATTAGATAGCATCTCTGTGAGTATTTTATTTGCTTTTTCTCCTAGCACTTGCTTTCTATCCCCTCCCATCTGGAAATTACCAGTTCGTTACATAAATTGGTCTCCTTACCTATCATTACTCATAGAAGGAGCTTGACCTGGTACACAGGGTACACACTGTCCTCTGAAAAGGGCACGGAGTTATGAAACCAAATTATACCAGGACTTTAGAAATATTTGGAGGAATATACAGAAGCACCCATGGGCTCACCACATGGAAACAACCATCTTCACCTTGCATATTGCTTGTGGTTTCTTAGTTGCATGCTCACATATTGTGGTCAATATCTATAAGGATCCAGGTGGGCACATAGAAGCTAAACTAGTTGTTTTAACAGAGAAAATTTAATATAGAGAATTGGCTAAGCAAGAGTTGGAGAACTGAATAAGCACCCAGGAGAAACTGAGGTAACACATAAACAAGAGTTGCAGGGAGCAACTCCCACACTTGGGACTGGGGCAAGGGAGGGGAAGGGGTGAGATGATTAGAAAACAGGAGCTTGGAGGGGGTCTCTGTGGGGCTGGAACCACCTTTCAGGTAAACGAAGATGCCAGGACTACCCCCACTCCAGTTGGAGACAGGAAGCTCAAGAGGAGTCAGTCATGGCACCCACCTCTGGGTGATATTTATTACTTCCCAAATTCAGTTAGGCTCCCTCTGGAATATTCTGTAACCTAAATGATAAATTAACAGTTAACCACTACCAACAATTTTTACATGAAATAAAAAGAGGAAAGTAAGAGAGAGGGAAAAATTAGTTGATGTATACTATACACACAGCACAAGAAAGGAAAAATATGCATAAGCTACTAGAGTGCTTGTTTCCTTTTGTTTATAGGGCTATAGTTAATATTTAAAACTTCCTTTTCCCAAAGTTATAGATAAGTAAAGGGGAAAGGCTAAAATGAACTCTGTAGCACTGGGCTTAAGTTGGAGACATCAATAGGAACTCAGGTTCATTTAATGTCTGTATACAGATGGACAGATCTAGAAACAATTATAGATGTGTGTATACACATGGGGTAGTATGTATACACATATCACCTAGCTATGTCCACTAAGAAGGTCTAGAAACAATGACACCCCAGTAGCAATGAGGACACCCAGTGCCCAGATCTTGATTTCTAAATTCTATTCTCTAACAAAAGGAATCACAGTTCTTTGGAGAAATGACTGATTTTAGATCTGGGGCAGGGAAAACACGGGATGAGCCTGGAGCATCTTGTAGTGCCAGAAAGTAAGGAAATGCTAAACAAACAAACAAACAAACAAACAAACCCAAAAGATGGGGGTATGTCAAAGGACATGGGAACCAACTTGAGAGGGCTTCCTATGGCCCAAATGGACCAGTTTGAGCTATAGAATAGCAATGAGGACACCCAGTGCCCAGATCTTGATTTATAAATTCTATTCTCTAATAAAAGGAATCACAGTTCTTTGGAGAAATGACCGATTTTAGATCTGGGGCAAGGAAAACACAGGATGAGCCTGAAGCATCTTGTAGTGCCAGAAAGTAAGGAAATGCTAAAAAAAAAAAAAAAAACCCAAAAGATGAGGGTATGTCAAAAGGACGTAGGAACCAACTTGAGAGGGCTTCCTATGGCCAAAGTGGACCAATTTGAGCTATAGAACATAAAGTAGCATTGGATTATAACCCAAAGTGTAAATGAGCCCATACTGATATAAATAAATGACTGAGGGTGCCTGGGTGGCTCAGTCGTTGGGCGTCTGCCTTCGGCTCAGTTTATGATCCTAGGGTCCTGGGATTGGGCCCCGCACCAGCCTCTCTGCTCGGCAGGGAGTCTGCCTCTCCCTCTCCCACTCCCCCTGCGTGTGTTCCCTCTCTTGCTGTGTCTCTCTCTGTCAAATAAATACATAAAATCTTAAAAAAATAGATGACTGAATAAATAAATGGAGAGAAGAGACAACTATTCTTTATAGAAGAATTCCATATAACATATGCAGATTCTGTCCTCCTTCCAAGAGGGGAAGATTAGTTCTGCCCCACCCTGCTCCTTGAGGTTGGGCTGGACTTGGTGACTCACTGTTAATGCATACAGTATGGAAAGGGATAGATAACAGCTTGACTGTGTGAAACCTGGCAAACACAACCTTGACAAAGAGATGAAGGCTAACATCACCCTTGATGCCATGCGAATGTCATGCATCCCCTGATATGATGTGACAAGAAGGGTGCTTCATCTCAGAGGTATTTCCCAAATTCTATTACCCCCATCTAATCATGAGAGAAATGTCAGACCGACCTAAATTGAGGGACATCCTTCAAAATGCCTGAGCAGTACTCTTCAAAATTGCCAAGGCTATGAAGCACAAGGACGGGCTGAGAAACTGTCATAGGCCAGAGAACACTAAGCAGACATGACAACTGAATCGAGAATCATATTATGGATTGAGTAGACTAGAAAAAAGAACACTGATGGAAAAACTGTTAAAAACCAAACTGAGCCTGGGGTTTGGTTACTAGTAATATACCAGTGTTGGTTTCTTAGTTTTGCAAATGTACCACAGTAATGGAAGATGATGGCATTAGCAGAAACTGGGTGACAGGCATAGATATTCAGGCCCTCTCTGCACTTTTTTATATTCTAATATAAAAATGTATTAAAAGCTTTCATTGTTCCCCTTTTCCTCAGCTGCTTGGGGTTCTTTACTTGTTAGGGTAACCCAAATCTTTATTCCTAAAGGGTCTGAATCCTCCGTGGTCTTGTCTTTTTTTTAGTTACTGTAGTTTTTCATTAACTATCATCGCTGAGCAGGGTAGTACTAAGAAAATTTTGGAGAACCCACTGGAACCACAGGGTTCCAGAAATATCCCCTTCCTTCTATTGTATAGAAATAACTATAGTTACTGGAACTCAGCACCAATCACTCTAGCTAATTCAGGAGTTTCCTTTTTTGCCATTGGTTCAGAGGCATGAAGACTCCAACATGGTGGGGTGGCAGTCATCATGGAATCATCGTGTCTGTGCCTGGTGGATGCATTCCTCACAGGAGAATGAATGCCTGACAGGCTAGGCAGTGGCAGTGGCTAGATTAACCTTGGTGGAGAGAGGCTCAAGTTAGTGGGTTCATGCACAGCCCCTGTGATGGGTTGAATATTTGTGCTTCCCCACAAATTCATATGCTGAAATTGAATACCCAGTGTGATGACATTTGGAGGTTGAACCCTTGGAGGGAGATGATTAGGTCATGAGGGTGGATCCCTCATCAATGGAATAAGTGCTCTTATAAAAGAGACCAGAGAGCTTTCTCTCTCTGCACCTTGTGAGTATCACCTGTATCAGCAAGATGGTCACCATCTACAACTTGGAAAAGCGCCCTCAGCAGGCATCAAATGAGCCGGCACTTTGATCTTGGACTTCCAGCCTCCAGAACCATGAGGAAGAACTGTCTGTTGTTTAAGCCACTCAATCAATGGTATTCTGCTAAAGCAGCCTGGCCTGATTAAGACAGCCCCTTCCCCAACACCAGAGGCTCTTGCACATGCACAGATAAAGAACTGGGTGTATGGGAAACAGGCTGGCTCACTCTCACCTAATTAGTAAGAGCCTCCACTGTCGTGATGCCCTACAGTTAACATTCATATGGGACACATATATCGCCACACCCCATGCTTATTCTCAGAGATCCACCCACATACCTTTTTGACAGCAGACAGCCTAGTCTCCTGCTGGGGGCCTAGTCTCTTCCAATCCTGTTCTAAGTCCTTGACACCTGCCAAACCATTAGCTGCTCCCCATGAATCAGCAGAGACTGTGCCTCTGGCTACCTCTCCAAAGAGAACAACAAATGTTCTGATTGGAATTCTTCCCACCATCTTCCAGGAACACTCTTGATTGTGTTGTAGCCAGCAGCAATCCATGTCTGCTTCATGTATTGTGCAAAGCCATCTGACACAAGGGAAGAGCCTTTCTCCACCTCCATCAGTGAGTCCTAAGCAGCTCCCTCTGAGCTTGTACAAGGGGACTGAACATGAGCAGATGTCAGGGAAGTCTGAGACAGACACTCAATGCAAGGTACCCTTGCCTTCTCAACCTGCTTGAACCTGATGCATTATACCATTTCTACTCGGAAATCTGCATCTCTGATCTTGGACATCCCCCATGTTATGACTAAGTATATATCAGATAACACTGGTACATGATGGGATACTCAAGTCCCATAACCATATGATATCCCATGGCTACATGTTCAGTCCCTATGAAGTCTGGTAGAAAGGCAGGAGCCATTTCTCCAGAGGAGAATAATTATCCATGGAACAGGCCAAGGCTTTGCTCCCAAACCTTAAGGTTCTGCACTAAGACACCCTTACTGAAGCTTGTCAGAGTCTTCATACCACATTGTTAGTTTCCATAGAAACTAACATGCATCATGCCTCATGGATATTCCTTGCCACAAGGCCCAAATGACAGAACAACTTGTCCTGGAGTCTGGGCCTGCTGCAGACTCCCTCTTGGCCTCTGGTCCCCACTGAAAACCAGAACTGTGATGGGTCAGAATAGCACATTTAATGTGACATGTTCCCTTTAAAATAAAAAAGGATCTTCCAAGCATTATCATTTCTTTTTCAGTGGTAAGAGGGGGAAGGTGCAGCTTATTTCCACTTTGGAGAAGATATCCCAACATGCTCTGCTTAGACCTCGGGGCTCATCTCTCCCTCCACCCCTGACTGGTATGCATTTTCTTACTCAAGCATCTAAGGTAGCCGCTACTTCATGTGCATTGCATCTAATAGGCAGAATGTCGTTGATACAGCAGACTGGGATGATTTTTGTGGGATGTCAAGACCATTAATCTTTCTACCCTCTGGCAAAATTTGAAAGTGTACTGTTGGCTCTGCCAATGAAAGCAGATTGATTCTAGTGGTCCTCGAAAACTGGAGTAGAGAAACCAAGAATCTGCCACATCAAGCACTGTATACAAGATGCAATGAGCTGTTCCAATTTGTTCTAGGAAAGATTTCACATCTGGAGCAGCAGCTGCAATAGAAGTCAGCACCTGTTTACATTTACAATAATTGACACTCCCTGAGATCTCTCTACCTCCTGACGGGCCAAATAGACCTATGGAATGAGAAAAGTGGTACGTTTCACCCCTCCTTCTTCCTTCAAGTGTAGTGCACTGATTTCTGCAAACTCCTTTCAGGATGTAGTATAGCTTTGGGTTTACTATCCTAGCAGAGAGGGGATGTTTTGAGGACTCCGTGTAGCCCTTCCTAACATAGTAGCTCTTACCCTGTGGGTCCGAGAGCCAATGTGGGGATTCTTTGAGTTGAGTGTGCCTATTTTAATTATACGTTTAGGAAAGGGAGAAATAATAATAAGGATGGTCGTCAGACCTCCTGGGCCCACTGTGATCTAGACTTCAGCTAAAACTTCACTTTTCAGCTCATGATTTCAACACTTCACTTGGATTAGTGGATCATAGAGATGTTTTATGTTCTTAGGAATAAGCATCCACTCTGAGCTAGGGTCTTATACTCCCCACAAGGTCTGGATATTCTCCTTCCCCTGCTTGCAGTCACCATTTATCAGGCTCACATGTCCTTTGGGAGAGAGCTTGGGGGAGTATAGACTTGTGATCATGTTGAAGGGTCTTTTCTTAAGGTGACCCAGTCCCTCCTTCAATCAAGTGTTTGTGAAATAGACTGAATGTAGGAAGTGGAGTAAAGTTTTTCCATTGTTGTGACTCCAGTCATGTGTCTGACCACCAGATCTGGAGTTTTCTTTTTATATAGACCAAGACACATGTTAGTAGACTATTACTCTCTCCATCTATTCTCTCCTAGAAACATTGTGATCAATGAGCCACATTAGATCAAAGACCAAGCAGATGAAAAGGGTCTGATCTACCACATCACCCCTGCTGCCCTCACTGATTGTGCCACTTTGTCTCTGACATCTAGGTGCTGCCATCGGCCTCTGCTGCTCTGAGATCCCATCATTCCCCTGGAGATGTCACTCTGGCATCCAGGAGAGAGCCTCCAGTGAGGTTTGTGAGGGTACGGGCGCTTTGCTCACCACTGCAGTTCTTGATGCCTTAGAGGGGAGGTGTCCATTGAGTCCTCTTGGGGAACACTGAAGGGGTGTGAATAGGTGTGCAGGATGTGTATGACAAATCTACTCTAATGTTCCTATCTCTATAACCCTTTGGACTCCTTCCTTTACGTTATGCCAGAAAAGTTCTAGAATCCCAAACACAGTGCATGTAGCCTACTGCTGAGTCCAGGGTTCAGTTGCCCAGCCAAGCAGACTGTGAGAACCATTTCCAGTTGTAATAGTTGACACATAAACCCTGCATCTCAAGTATTTCACCCAGATCAATACTGTTGGCGCAGTCCTATGCTATGTTCTATCCCCTTGGTGTAGCCTCCTTACAACCTGCTTCTACACATGTTACAAGTTTCCTGCTGGTCTTGATGAGCACAGTCTTGGATTTCATTTAGGGCATAAACCATTTCTTCCAAGGTCAGCTTTTGTATTTGATCATCTGGAGTGTCCTGAGGAGAGTTTAGCTTTTTATTTTTATTTTTTTAAAGATTTTATTTATTTATTTGACAGAGAGAGACACAGCGAGAGAGGGAACACAAGCCAGGGGAGTGGGAGAGGGAGAGCAGGCTTCCTGCGGAGCAGGGAGCCCGATGCGGGGCTCGATCCTAGGACCCTGGGATTATGACCTGAGCCGAAGGCAGACACTTAACGACTGAGCCACCCCGGTGCCCCAACTTTTTTTTTTTCCACTTAACAGTTGATCATCAGCTTTCCCCTCATTGTCTGCTTAATTGCTTTTAATGGTTGTGTTCTATTCCTTTGTATGGTAATATACTTTTCCAACCTATTCTAATATTGAGAGGTTGTTTGCAAAAAATATTTTTAAAAATATTCTGAAATTGAACATATAATTATTTCATTATATATCCCAAGTCTTGTTTTGCTAAGAAAAATTAAAATTGGGGTGCCTGGGTGGCTCAGTCGTTAAGTGTCTGCCTTCGGCTCAGGTTATGGTCCCAGGATCCTGGGATCGAGCCCCATATCGGGCTCCCTGCTTGGCAGGAAACCTGCTTCTCCCTTCCCCACTCCCCCTGCTTGTGTTCTCTCTCTCGCTGTGTCTCTCTCTGTCAAATAAATAAAATCTTAAAAAAAAAAGAAAAATTAAAATTAAGATGAAATAATGAAGGAGAAATATTCTATTAAATGAAAGTAGGCAAACATCTGTAGAGTTTAGGTCACACTTAAGTTTCCTGACATGAGAAATGGGTCGAGTCAGAAAACAATAGAACACCTTAGACCAAAGACATTGAAAGTTGAGGTAGAAAAAAAATCCAAGAAATTGTTCTACTGTCCTGTATTATTTTTATAGCTCATGGGTCCATCATCAAAATACTTCTCAGAAACAGTCAATCAGAATGACAAGATTGGGGACTGTCTGTTTTCCAGAAGAATGTAAATGATAACTTTTTATCTTCATGGCTTGTACTAAGAGTCAGCATCAGACAGCTGTGCCTGGCCCTAGGCCCATACGGCTCAGCAGTACACCCCTTTTGCCCTTCTTAATGGCCAGGCCCTCCTAGGGGAAGTCACTGATGTTCTCCAACTTGGTTTAGAACTTCCTACTTTGGAGTCAGAGCAGGAAGGCTCTCAGAAATGAAAGCTTTGGTGCTCACTGACCTTGTATGACTTACATGACTCCTGGACATCTATATTACCTTTGAGTCATACCGTTTCTTATTTCTCCAATGCTTTATTACTGGACTTCTGTCTCTATTTCCCTTCTAAAACTGGAGCTTTGCTTCAAATTCCATATAGTTTAGGTCTTGACTCCCTGCTGATGCCTAGGGTCTCCTTTCTCCCGGGCCTTGGTCCAGCTCCTTGGGGACCCTCAATTGCTGACTGGGGCTCTATTGTTCATGGAATCTGTGTGCTATAGCTGACTGTAATCACGACTCTGACTTTTCAAATTGGATTATCTATAGTTGGTGCTTGCACAACCATGCCTGATTTCCCTTTGCTTTTGATTATTTGGTTGCCTTTATCAGTGTAATTAGACAGTTTCACTCACCATAATTCCTCTTTGTAAGAGTACTTAATTTGTTTAGGAAAATAAACTACCAGGGGTGAGGATTTTGAATGGGATCCCCTAGAGCATGCAACAAGATAAAAGATGGTGTCTAGCTACCTCTGTAGGAGGGTGGATCCAATAAACCGGCAGACCCCAGTGGTGGTTTTGGGAATGAATATTGGGTGCAGGGGCTGGGGCACCAAGAATCTTTTAATGAAGATTTTAAAGAGTGGGCTATGGGCTGTGTAATGTAACACAGGTCTCTCCACTGTCTCCTTTGTGAGATCTTCAGTAAAGTTCATGTTAACTCCTAATGCTTTGTGTGAGTGGATTCGTTGGAAGGGCAGAGGCAGATCTAGCATATAGCCAAATCCTAGGCATTCAAACATGTGGAGGCTTCTATCTGAACCACATGGGGCCAGGACCAAGGCTATTAAGTCTATTTCTGTATACAAGCCTATAAGCCTCTACAGTCTATTACAGCCTCTTTTTCACTGTCTACAAAACTTGTTCTCGGGAAAGAATCCAGGAAGCAAAACACCTTGACTTGAATCCTTGAAATTGCAAGAAGAGAGTGACCCAAGCTCTAGCCCTTGAATCTAATCCTAGGCAACAACAGAGGTTCAGAAGATCTACCAACATCCCTTCTTGCCAAGGCAGAAGTGCTGCTCAATATCCCAGTGGAGAATACCTTCACTTTTGCCATTAGGAAACTCCCCTTGCCTGCCCTCATTTGCTCCCTGGAAGGAGTAGTTGATGCCTTTGTAGTTTGAGAGAAAGTCATATTGTGCATTTCCAGTTTTTGCATTGTCTTTTCCTGACCCCTCACTGTTCCCCATAATGTTTCTCTCTCACATCATCCTGTTTATGGAACATAACCTAATTTATAAAAATACATTTGTTCTGAATACCAGTAATTCTGTTTATCCACAGTGGGAGCTAGTAGGGACTCATGGAAGTTTTGAGGCCACTGGGTGAGAGAAATAACTGAGCTTAAATCTATTCCTTGGCTGAGGTAACAATCTAGAGTGTCTTGGTTGATGTTCATTAGGCTGACGACTAAACAGGTAGCATGCTAATACTTCCATTTTACTGCCCCGAACATGTTTGCCTTTACTAATTCAATTTCCAGAAGTAGCTTTCCAGGAAACAATTAGAGTTAATGCCTTGGTGAGTTCCTGAGAACTGAATGAGCAGCCTCTTGCACCTGTGTGCCTTACCTGGAAAGTGACAGCAAGGTCTGGAGGTTTCTTTGAAGGGTCACCATAGGTAAGACTGTTGCACAAAGAAAATATACCAATGTTCATTTGGGAAGCTATAAAAACTTTAAAAACAAAATTTTTTTGAAGGAGACATGAATGAAACAGCTGGTGTGACTTTTCAAAGCTTGGAAGAAACTCCAGAGCTATGAAGCTGGCTCCAAACAGTACAGGCCTACATGCGGAAGCTGTTTAAATGCTGGCCATCCAGGGCTGTTAATGTATTCCTTGCACCTACTATGAGACTAAAAATAAAAACAAAAAGTACCCTTTTGCTCATGGGAAGCAAAAATGGCAGGGATCACCTGAAGTAGATCCTTGAAATTTAAGGGGAAATAGAAGGTCACATGTGCCAACGCTTTGACTTTATTTCTTAGACAATGACAGTAATATCTACATATTTCTGTCTACCCTTGTTAATGCTCTAATGAAGTTCATTTTTCTATCCAAAAGCTCTCAGCACATGGCAGGGCTGCCAGTTTGCTACTAGCAATGGATTCTCTGTGGGTAAAGACAAGAATTCTTTGCAACGTCAAAGAGAACTAAGGCACTGTGCTCTTACATTAATGTTTGTATTTTAGAAAACTTGGAGCTCCTCTTGCAAATCCCACTTTGTTTATAATAATCAGGACTTGGTGAGAATCTGATCTCCATTTGTTGGAGATTCAGGGAGAACCAAATCATACAAGCTCGAGTGCGTAATTTATATCCTGGACAATGAAAGCAAAGTTTTTAAGCATCTGTTGGAAAGTGATACAGTTAGGAAAATTTAGTTGTATAATAAGCTAACTCCATGCCAGCCAATAAGTCATATAATTAGTACAGGTGCATCTACAGGAAACATAGACTGTATTAGTCTGGATTCAAAGCAGTTTCAAGAAGACGTTTTTTAATACCAGAGTAAGCTTATTTTTAATTTTTCTGCTAGAAAATTCTTAGTCTTGTGACTTATTTTTGGCAAAATATAAAAATGCAAAAATGTTGATGTGGATTTCTTGACGTTTCAGGGAGGATTAAGGTTCAGAACCTTGATTCTAGTCCTCAACAGCAATGAATTATTGTTTAGAAGCTTCTTTGAATGCCCACTTTTAAGTGTGATGAATTAGTTGGCTAACTACTATTTTTTTGGTATTAAAAAGGTCCAACAGTTAACACTGGACTGTTCGCTCCTGTAGATCCTTAGGACTTACAAGTAGAATTTAAATTTCAGTTCTTGAAATCCAGACCAATGTTTGAGAACTTGTGTGGATACTTACACAAGTCAGGAGTGAGTTCAAGGTAGAGTATGTGAATGAACTCTTCCCTTTCACCAGCCACAAGGCTTTGCCTTGCTTTATAGGAAGTATATTCACATGGGATACCTGGAATGATTCCTTGCAACTTTGGGAAGATCTGAGAAATTAATGTTTGGAAGTTTCTTTATGGCTAACGTGCAGTGAAATATTAGAAGTCCTTCATCGACACTGATGGCTCTGATAGCACTTGTTTTGTAAGAAGTGGACCCGGGAGGATCATCTATACATGTTAACCACTGGGGAAGGGTTTGTCTCTGTGTCCTCTCCAACATGATAAGGGTCGATCAGAGTCAAGAATACAGACTCCTCCTTGAGAAATTCCTGTGTACTGAAGGAGTGTCTGGTATGAATCCCATGACCTTTCCATGAGAACAAGTTCAAGCACAAGAGATTCTGGATCTGGACATTGATAGCAATGTCAGCAATGTCCTCTGTCAATGCTACATGGCCAGGGTTGAAATACAGCCAAGTTTTAGTCTCACCCATTCATGTCCCTCACTATAACTATACTACTATCTTCTTCCTAGCAGTTGCAAAGAAGGAGCTACTCAAGAATTGTGTTTGTTCTGGCCTTAGGTAGCACGCATAAAGCTTCCAAATGCTGCTTTTCCCTTTCTAAGATCAGAATTGAGAACCAGAGAGTGTCTTTCAGGTCTTTCTGAGAACTCGTTCTAATTGCTACAAGTCCATTTTCTGTAAACAAATTAGTATCCTGACTGTGAGGTTGGCACCAACTTTAATGAAGTACTCATCATTTCATTGAAAGCAATTTAACAACAGCTTATACTGAGCACTGACAGGATGTCCAGTACTCAACTACAGATACAAGAGTTTGTTTGCAACAGTTCTCTGAAAAGGTCAAGGAAGCACACCAGCTACTTGCTTCAAGTTCTATTTTTGAAAGCAGAATAGAGCAGCACCATAAAAACCTGAACTAAAGAAGGAAAAAGGAATTGAAAGAGTCAATAGAATGACATTCTTGGATTCTCTCAAAAATAATGGACTTTGATCGAAATGTCCAACCATCATTTTCAATGCCTAGGACATGCATTTCATCACAAGAATGTGGTGGCTTAGTCCTCCTAGGAACTTGAGAGTATCCTTACCAGTGCTCACTCCACGTCTCCTTCCCATGATTGAAATGGTGGCAGCACGTGAGCCTCCAGGCAAGGAAGTGAAGGTTGGTCACACACTAGCTTCTCTCCCAGTGAGAGCAAGTATCAGTACAAGCACAGCCAAACCACTCTTTTGTACTACTGACTTCTGAATTTAGCTTTCTCCCAAACTTCAAAGCATGAACAGCAGCTACTCAGTGTGAGTCCAGTTCTTGCAAACATTTTGTGGGTGCCAACCTGACTCTCTTGTGCATGAAGTGAACTACTGAGGTGTGCAGCAAACTAAACTGCCCTCCAGTAGCTGTCACAATGACTAGAACGCTCTAATTGGCTGACTCTGTTTATGACCAGGCCCGCCACATGGTGAAGCTGACATCTTGGATCTCAGCGTATTCTTGGGGAAGCAACACCAGCTGTCCACTGGGAAATTGCAAACAAATTTGCAATTGTACTCATAGTTCATATCAGGTGAAGTAAAAGAGAAACTCAGTCGCATGAAATTTGAGTAGTATGTTTATCTTGGTCCGTCTGTCTTTTTCATGTTGTGGGTTTTCCTTATTTGAGGAAGGTCTGGTAAACTTTGCTTGTTTGTATCTAAGTATGAGGCAATAAAAAGGCTGATTTGGGGTGACCTACTAACTGGGTGAGTCATTACGTAAGTACCTTTCAAATTGTGTCTTTGTTCTTACTTGGCTGATAGCAAGACAGCTCATTCATTTTTCTTTTTTTTTTTTTTTTATGGTTTCATTCATATGTGGAACATAAGCAATAGCACAGAAGACCATAGGGGAAGGGAGGGAAATCCGAAGGGGGAGAAATCAGACAGGGAGATGAACCATGAGAGACTATGGACCCCAGGAAACAAACAGAGTTTCAGAGGAGAGGGAGGTAGGGGTAGGAGGTAACAGGGTGATGGGTATTAAGGAGGGCACGTGCTGTGATGAGCGCTGGGTGTTATACGTAACAAATGAATCACTGAGCACTGCATCAAAAACTGTTGATGTACTATACAGTGGCTAACTGAACATAATGAAAAAAATAAATTGTAAAATAATGCCCCCCCAAAAACACCAAAACCAAAACAAAAACCAGCATCCCCCTAGCTTCTATTGTGTTTTTTCTTTGGTCTTTGCTGGTACTGTGTTGGGGAGGAGACTGTAGGTATCTACATTTTCTGCTTGCTTGGTGGTGGTTGTAGGGATGGATGGGTGGTGAACTTTGACACACACAGACCGTCCATTAAGGCCCAGTTTCAAGCCCCATCCTCCCTGTCAGCAAGGCAGGCCTGAAGCTTCTATAACTGTTTAAAGCCATGCATGCTCAGCTCTGCTTCACTGGCTACCCACTTCCATTTACTTCCATCTTTCAGAGATGTATTGAGATTGCCTATCTTTGGTTGAACTTCCTGGAATTCTCTTCACAAGTCTTTAAGGATTTGGCTATAAGCCAATCAGTAGCAGGATGGTGAGTTTCAAAAGTAAGTGAAATGGAAATTTATCCTTCTACTGAATCTGGATGATAGTTCTAAGACGTCAAGGAATCCAGGCCAGTTCTTCACAGCAAACCTAGTTCTTTCAAATCAGTCAGCATCACTTCAGCACCATAGTGGTGAATGAAAATGTTGGTGTGTAGAAGTCACCTTCTTGCTTTGGGGTGTTTACTTGCTTTCTATTGTCTTCCTGTAGATTGACTCTTTCCTATGAGATGTGCTGTATACAGCACAAAATCTTTTTTTTATTTAAGATTTTATTTATTTGAGAGAGAGAGAGCACAAACAAGGCAGAGGGGCAGAGGGAGAGGGAGAAGCAGACTCCCTGCTGAGCAGGGAGCCCCATGTGGGGCTGGATCTCAGGGCCCCAAGATCATGACCTTAGCCGAAGGCAGATGCTTAACCAACTGAGCCACCAAGGCGCTCCAGCATAGAGAGTTCTTATATGCCCATTCACCCCCACTCCCCACTTTCCTCTATTATTAACATTTTGCTTTAGTGTGGTACGTATGATACCATTAATGAGCCAATTTTACTACATTATTATTAACTGAAGTCTTTAAGTGATATCAGGGTTCACTCTTTGCATTTACATTCTATGAGTCTTAATAAATGTGTAGTGACATGTATCCTATTACAGTATCATACAGAATAGTTTTACTGCCCCCTAAATCCTTTGTGCTCCACCTATCCATCCCTCCCTCCCTCTCTCTGAGCTGGCAACCACTGATCTTTTTAGTGTTTCCATAGTTTTGCCTTTTCTAGAATATCATATAGGTGAAATCATACAGTGTGTAGCCTTTTTAAATTAGCTTCTTTCACTTAGTAATATGAATTTAACATATTTTAACATGTTTCTTCATGGCTTGATGATTATTTCTCTTTAGTACTGAATAATGTTCCATTGTCTGGATGTATCACAGTGTATTTATCCATTCACCTACTGAAGGACATCTTGGTTGATTCCAAGTTTTAGCAATTGTGAATAAAGCTGCAATAAACGTCCATGTGCAGATTGTTCTGTGGGCATGTTTTCAGCTCCTTTGGATAAATACTAAGGAATATGATTACTGAATTGTATGGTAAGAGTTTAGTTTTATAAGAAATTGTCAAACTCTATTCCAAGTGGCTGCACTATTTTGATTTTCACTAGCAATGAGTAAAAGTTCCTGTTGCTTTACATTTTTGCCACCACTCGGTGTTTTAGTGTTTTGGATTTTGGCCATTCTAATACTGTTGGTGGTATTTCATTGTTTTAATTTGCAATTCCCTAATGACATATGATGTGGAGCACCTCTTCAGATGTTGATTTGTCATCTGTATATTTTCTTTGGTGAGATTTCTGTTCAGATCTGTTGCCCATTTCTTAATTGGGCACTTGTTTTCTTATCATAGAGATTTAAGATTTCTTTGTATATTTTGGATACAAGACCTTTATCAGTTATGTATTTTAAAAATGTTTTCTCCCAGTTGGTGGCTTGTCATCTCATTCTCTGAACAATGTCTTTTGCAGAGCAAAAGTTTCTAATTTTAATGAAGTAAAATTTATTCTTTTCTTCATGAATTGTGCCTTTGATATGGTACTTAAAAAAATCATCACCATTATATATGATGGCATAGTTATGAAAAAGAATGAAATCTTGCCATTTGCCACAACATAGATGGAGCTGGAGGTCATAATGCTAAGTGAAATAAGTTGGTCAGAGAAAGACAAATACCATATGATTTCACTTATATGTGGAATTTAAAAACAAAACAAACAAAGAAAAAAAGAGACAAACCAAAAACCAGAATCTTAAATATAGAGAACAAACAAATGGTTACCAGAGGGGAGATGGGTGGGGGGATGGGTGAAATAGGTGAAGGGGATTCAGAGTACACTTACCTAGATGAGCACTGGGTGATGGATAGAATTGTTGAATCACTATATTGTATACCTGAAACTAATATAACACTGCATGTTAATTATACCTGAATTAAAAAACAAATTAAAAAAATGAATAAAATAAATAAAAAGTCATAGCCAAACCCAAGGTCACCTAGGATTTCTCCTGTGTTATCTTCTAGGAGTTTGATAGTTTTCAATTTTACATTTACTTCTATAATTCACTTTGAATTAATTTTTATGAAAAGTTTAAGGACTGTGTCTAGATTTTTTTTGAATGTGGATGTACAGTTGTTTCAGCATAATTTATGAAAAGGCTATTTTTTTTCATTGAATTACTTTTGCTCTTTTGTCTAAGATCAGTTGACTATAATTTGTGTGGATCTGTTTCTGGGCTCTCTATTCTGTTCCACTGATCTGTCTATTCCTTCACCAACACTACACAGTCTCAGTTACTGTAACTTTTCAGTAAATCTTGAAATTGGGTAGTATTAGTCCTCTGACTTTGTTCTTCTTCAATACTGTGCTTGCTATTCTGGGTCTTTTGTCTTTTCATATAAACTTGAGAATTAGCTCGTCAATATCTACAAAATAACTTGCTGGGATTTTGATTGAGACTGAACTGAATATATAGATCAAGCTGGGAAGAACTGACCTTTTGACAATATTGAGTCTTCCTATCCATGAACATATTATATCTCTTCATTTATTGAGTTCCTCTTTTATTTCTTTCATCAGAGTTTTGTAGTTTCTTCATATAGATCTTGTACTTTTAAAAAATTTATATCTTAATATTTCACTTTTTTAGTACTAGTGAAAATGCTATTGTGCTTTTTAATTTTAAATCCCAATTATTCATTGCAGGTAACAAATTATTTCTAACAGGTCACAACCATATAAGAGAATGGGACCAGGCACCTTGTCTTTTACCTATTGAGTTGTTGTCAAGTAAAAATATTTCCTAACAGTTTAGTTAAGAACATGTGCCAAAGTTTTATTTTAATCTTATTGCATAGGAAAAGGCTTTAATTATATTCTAGAGATTCACTTTTGGAAGACACATTTAAAGGAAAATAGAATGGCTAGCTAATAATTGTTAATCTACATTTAAAAAGTTATACTATATTAAAAAGAAAGGAATACTTGTCCTAAGAATTAATTGTCCCAACTGGCACACATTTGAGAGAACAAGGACACACTATTAATGATTACACTGAGATGAACCTGGGACTTTACCCTGCACCCAAGGATGCATGACCATTAGACTCTTGACTGACAGCACAGAGCATGGTTTCCAAGAACAAGTCTTTTTTTTTTTCTTTTCCAAGAACAAGTCTTAATTCCATTAAAGTTTATCAGAAAATTGCTCAAGCATATGATCAGAAACACTAATTTCTTTTCAGAATGAGTTTTGAATTACATCATATGAAAAGGTTCTGTCCCAGGCTGGGCTTAGGACAATTTTTTACATTGCTTTTTGGTCCTTATGGAGTTGGGTGGCTGTCTTGGTATACTTTCCTCTCTCTGGCTTCTCTTCCTCTTCTCCCTTCTGCCCCACATTGCCTCTGTCTCACTGACCTCTTCTTCAAGTTTTAGCTCCTTGCTTGTGGTGCTCCACCCGAGAAGTCCACAGGAGTAACAGACACAGTAGTAGTGAATTCTTGTGGAGTGATTACCATATAACAGATGCTGTTCTAAGTACTATAAATATATTTACTAATTTAATGCCTCCAAGAGCCCTTTGTAGGAGGTACTGTACACATCTTGTGCAAATTAAGAAAACTGAGGCACAGAGTGATTAAATAGCATGCCCAATGTCACACAGCTAATAAGTGGTAGATTTGAACACAAACAGACTGGAGCCCCTGCTTTTAGTCAATCTGTTATAGGGAGGAGCATCTACCAGACAAACCTTTCTCTCTTTATAGAGCACTTCTCACATGGGCTAAATAAAAAAGAAACCTGTGAGTGAGAGGGATGGAAAACCATTTCTCCCTGTTAAAAAAACAAAAACAAAAACAAAAAACAAGCTTGTATTAGTTAGTTCTGGCTGCTATGAGAAAATGCCATAGACTGGGTGGCTTAACTAATGTAAATTTATTTCTCACAGTTCTGGAGGCCGGAAGTCCAAGATCAAGGTGCCAGCTGATTTGGTTCCTGGTGAGAACTGCTTCCTGGCTTGTGGACAGCTGCCTTTTTGCTGTGTCTATTCATGGCCTCTCCCTTGTGCACAAAGAGAGAGAAAAGGAGAGCTCTAGTTTCTTCCTCTTCTCATAAGGACACTAATCCCATTATGAGGGTTCCATCCTCATGACCTCATCTAAACTTAATTACCTTCCAAAGACCCCACCTCCCAATACTATCACATTGGAAATTAGGGTTTCAATGTACAAATTTTAGGGGGACACATTCAGTCCTTAACAACACTCTCACCTATATGTGTTGTAATAACACACACAAACAAATTAATAGTGGTTATCTCTGAGTAGTAGGACAAGAGGTGATATATTTTTGCATATTTTTCATTGTTTTCAAAAGAAAATTTACTTTTATGTAAGGGATTACATGCTAATACAACACCTTACAGTTGAATAATGACCTCCAAATGTGTTTCTCCCTCCATTTTGCATTGAGGTATGAAACATTCTGTATCAATTGCAGAACAAAGAATCTACAACAAACACCATTCTTTAAAATAGGTGCCATGACACTGTAGCATTCCAGTGCACACTGTGTGGGCTCTGGCCTTTATGGGAATTATAAACCAACGAGCTAAGCTTTTGGCCCAGGCAGGGAAAGTTTTCTACATACGAGAAGAGCATAATTGTTGAAGGCACACACCATCCATCATTTCAGGTTCACTCTGGGTCAAAGTATAGATCATCCCCTCTCCTATTAAAGAACAGGCAGAAGAGGCTCCTGGGACTTGGCAATTAAAAACGCATAAATCAAGTTGGAAAGTTGCCCATGATTTTAACCATTTTCTCAGACACTTTTCCCATCTCTCATTTTCTCTGCTTTTTCTTAATTTCATTTTTTTGGTTCACAAAGGATTCAATTATGGAGGGCTGCTTTATATTTTATGAATGTAATACACTAAAAGGAAAAAAAGCTATAGAGCTAAGAAAGCTGCATTAGGAGTCCATGTATAGCTAAAGAAAAAGAACAGCAGTGAAGAAATTTTCAGAGAGAACAATGGTACAGAGATGACTGAAACTATGGGCCAAAACATTCCCCAGATATTGGCAATCTCTCTATGGTGCTATTGGCATTATCATAAAGGTTATTAGTTTTTTTAGACATGAAATGCATGAACTCAAGAGCACAAAAAGTGAAAGTCTAATCTGTTGGTGGTTAAGTCTACTTGATGTCAAAATAACCATCTAAATAATTGAAAAATATTACTCAGCTCTGTGGACAAAGCCCAATCTAACCAATTATGAGGACTTAGCCTTTTGTATCTTGTGTCCAATAATTCAGTGTAAGAACTTGGGTCTTCCTAAGTGTGCTTCCTTGATGAAAACCAAAGGCCATTATCCTAAGATGATCATTTCTCTGTTTTAAAGTACTCTGTTCATGCCTTAGTAACAACTGTATTTCTACCTCTCTGAAGGCCAAAGAAAAAGAGGAAATCTAAGTGTTTCAGCAACATTGGAACTACAATAACATGGAATTTAGATCTTTTAGTAATGAAGAGTCCTGCCACATGGAGAACGAGCTTGTAGGTTCTTCTTCCTGAAAGTGGGGTTTCCATGTAAAGTAAAAAGGATAAGAAAATAATAACTGGCTCCTGTTTTAGAGAATAAGGCCCAGTCTCCCTGCCTGGCTTTATTTATTCAATCAGCTTTGTTCCACTTCTCAGTTTATGTGTTCTGTCCCATCTCTGCAGATATCCCCATTGTTCTGCAGGAATGCTGTGCTCAAAAGTGGATGCAAAAATGAAAGAGACAGAAGTCTTTCCCTTACAGAGCATTCAGTTTAATCGAGGAGATGAGAGAAGATAGAAAGAGGTATAGATGAACTATTATGGGGATTCGTAAGAAAAAGACTTAAGTTTTTAGAGAATGGGGGGAGGCAAAGATCAGGCGCTGGAAGAAAATGTGGTATACTGACATTTGGATGTTTTATCATGACTCCCCAGTTGTCCAGCTATGAAGCATGTCATTTGATGTTACATACAATATCTGGTGACTATTTGTGAACTTCTCAATGCTAGCTAGAAAGTAATACTTTTATGAATCCTTTTTCATTGTAAAGTATAAAAATATATACAGGAGTACATTAAACATAAATGTACAGTTCAATGAATTATTGAGGAGTGAACACCTATGTAACTACCATCCAGGACAAGAAATAGAATATTCCTAGCAATCCAAAGGCCCATTCTAGATGATCATATTAGTTAGAGTTCTCTAGGAAAACAGAATCAAAAGGACACATGTACATACCTATATGGAAAGCAAGAGAGTGAGAGAAAAGGGAGAGAAAGAGAGATATTGAAGGAGTTTGCTCATGCAATTGTGGGGACTGGCAAGTCTGAAACTTGCAGGGCAGGCCAGTGGGCTGGAGACCTGGGGAAGAGCTGATGTTGCAGCTCAGGTCTGAAGGCAATCAGGAGCAGAATCCCTTCTTCTGGGGACCTCATTCTTTTTTTCCCTAAGGTCTTCAACTGACTGGGTGAAGCTCAACCAAGTTATGAAGGGTGGTCTGCTGTACTAAATGCTAATCTTATCTAAGACATGCCTTCACAGCAACATCTAGACTACTGTCTAAGTATCTGGGTCCCCTGGCCTAATCAGGTTAACACATAAGATTAACCATCATGTGGATCACAACCTCCCTTCTTTGTTTTACTTTATGATTTACGACCTATGTACACATCCCTAAAATTAATTTAGTTTTTTCAGATTTTGAACTTTATAAATGGGATTGTGCAGAATGAATATTGTATCTGGCTTGTTTTGTTCAACATTACATTTTTAAGATTTTTTAAAAATTTTATTTTATTTTATTATGTTATGTTAGTCACCATACAGTACATTATTAGTTTTTGATGTAGTGTTCCATGATTCATTGTTTTCATATAACACCCAGTGCTCCCTGCAGTACATGCCCTCCTTAATACCCATCTCCGGGCTAACCCATCCCTCCATCCCCCTTTCCTCTAAAACCCTCAGTTGTTTCTCGGAGTCCATAGTCTCTCATAGTTCATCTCCCCCTCCGATTTCCCCCTCTTCATTTTTCCCTTCCTTCTCCTAATGTCCTCCATGCTATTCCTTATGTTCCACAAATAAGTGAAACCATATGATAATTGGCTTTCTCAGCTTGACTTATTTCACTTAACATAATCTCCTCCAGTCCCACTGAGATACCACCTTACACCAGTTAGAATGGCAAAAATTGACAAGGCAAGAAACAACAAATGTTGGAGAGGTTGTGGGGAAAGGGGAACCCTCTTACACTTTTGGTGGGAATGCAAGTTGGTACAGCCACTTTGGAAAACAGGGTGGAGGTTCCTCAAAAAATTAAAAATAGAGCTACCCTATGACCCAGCAATTGTACTACTGGGTATTTACCCCAAAGACACAGATGTAGTGAAAAGAAGGGCCATATGCACCCCAATGTTCATAGCAGCAATGTCCGCAATAGCCAAACTGTGGAAAGAGCCGAGATGCCCTTCAACTGATGAATGGATAAAGAAGATGTGGTCCATATATACAATGGAATATTACTCAGCCATCAGAAAAGATGAATACCCAACTTTTATATCAACATTTTTAAGATTCATCTGTGTCATCATTGCTGTGTGTAGCTGTGGTTTTAAAATTTTCATTGCTATATAGTATTCCATTGGATGAACAGACCACAATTTAACTATGTTTCTTCTGTAGGCATTACTAAGTACAGTGCTGCTAAGACCATTTTTTGGAGTATATAAGCATGGATTTTTGTACAGTAATTCCTCAGGAGTGGGATTTTGGTGTTGGAAGGTGTATACATCTTAAATGTTATCAGATAATGACAAACTGTTTCCTTTTTTTTTTTTTAAGATTTTATTTATTTATTTGACAGAGAGAGAAGGAGAGAGAGAGTGTGTGCACAAGCAGGGGGAGCAGCAGAGGGAGAGGGAGAAGCAGGCTCCCTGTTGAGCAGAGAGCCTGATGCGGGGCATGATCCTAGAACCCTGTGATCATGACCTGAGCTGAAGGCAGACACTTTACCGACTGAGCCACCCAGGCGCCCTGACAAATTATTTTCTGAAAGGAGTAAATTAATTTCCTGCTTCATCAGCAGTATGTGAGAACCCCTTCCTCTCCCTCTTCTGTCTCCCTTCCTTTTCCTCCTCTTCTTCTCCTTCTGATTGCTGTCACGTCTACCTTGAGTCAGACACTGAATTTCCTTCCTTATATGCCTTACTTCATCCAGTTGACTAGCAATATTTTCATAGTCGATACTCAGTATATATTTCACAAAACTGATCAAGAGACTGAATTAATGACTGAAATATTTCTCATATTCATTAGGGTACTATCTTGAAGAAATAAAATCTCATGCACTTATCTGTTTTTTGGGGAACATGAATTTCTTCAGATTTTATTCTGCTTGAGGTTTGTCTAATAGAATTGTAGATGTGTGAGAGCCCATGTATGTGGTGTTTGTGAAAGAAAGAGAGTGGCAGAGATTCACACACTGCACCTGGGCTACCCCCATCCCCAACTGATGGAATGATAACTGAGCATCTTTGGTCTACAGTGCCCTTTTATAAAAAAGTTTATTTATTTAAGTAATTTCTTTTTTTAAAAAATTCTATTTAATTTTATTATGTTATGTTAGTCACCATACAATACATCATTAGTTTTTGATGTAGTGATCCATGATTCATTGTTTTCGTATAACACCCACTGCTCCATGCAGTACATGCCCTTCTTAATACCCATCACCGGGCTAACCCATCCCCCCACCCCCTCCACTCTAAAACCCTCAGTTTGTTTCTCGGAGTCCATAGTCTCTCATGGTTCATCTCTGCCTCCGATTTCTCCCCCTTCATTTTTCCCTTCCTTCTCCTAATGTCCTCCATACTATTCCTTATGTTCCACAAATAAGTGAAACCATATGATAATTGACTTTCTCTGCTTGACTTATTTCACTTAGTATAATCTCCTCCAGTCCCATCCATGTTGATGTTAAGTTGGGTATTCATCCTTTCTGATGGCTAAGTAATATTCCATTGTGTATATGGACCACATCTTCTTTATCCATTCATCAGTTGAAGGGCATCTCGGCTCTTTCCACAGTTTGGCTATTGCGGACATTGCTGCTATGAACACTGGGGTGCATATGGCCCTTCTTTTCACTACATCTGTGTCTTTGGGGTAAATACCCAGTAGTACAATTGCTGGGTCATAGGGTAGCTCTATTTTTAATTTTTTGAGGAACCTCCACCGTGTTTTCCAAAGTGGCTGTACCAACTTGCATTCCCACCAACAGTGTAAGAGGGTTCCCCTTTCTCCACAACCTCCCCAACATTGATTGTTTCTTGCCTTGTCAATTTTTGCCATTCTAACTGGTGTAAGGTGGTAATTTCTATACCCAGTGTGAGGTTCGAACTCAGGGCACCGAGATCAAGAATGGTGTGCTCTTGTGACTGAGCCAGCCAGGTGCCCCTGCCATGCCCTTTGATTCAAATCCTTCCCTGTGCTCCAGAGGCTTCCTCCTTCCTTATTCCACAGCCTCATTTGCGATGAAACCAGGCCTCTCACTCTCCCCCACAAATGCTGGGAATTTCCCATTTTCTGGATCTCCTTTGGTCCCGCCTTTATCCATTTATTCCTCTTTAGTTTGTCTTGTATCTTACTCTTTCTGAGCCTTGACCTGCACTAAGATCTGAGAAGCCATTTGGGCTGCAGTAGTTTAAATATACTTTGTTTGAATCTTAAAACTCTTAAGCTACGATGACCTCAATGAAAGATGGTTACAGATATGGAATTTTTATGTAATGGGGATTCTCAGTTTCTTCTTATTTATTACATTATTTACTATTAAGCCATTCTAACTTTCATAGAGTAAATGCCAGCAAGAGGACTGGCTAATAATCCTATTCTGTATGTCAGGTGTTCTTGGGAATGATAAAGAGGAAAATATGTAAATAAATGCGATATTTCATGAAATGAGAAAATCACAGGACATAAACAGACATGAGTACCACATTCAGGGGTCTCAAGCATTTTAAATTTATTTGTTTATTTGTTTGTTTGTTTGTTTGTTTGTTTATTTAGAGAGTCAGTGGGCATGAGCATGGGGGGAGGGTGGAGGGAGAGGAGAGAGAGAATTTCAAGCAGGCTCCATGCACAGAGCACAACACAGGGCTTGATCTAATGACTGTGCCATCCAGGCTCCCCTCAAGCATTTTAATTTACTGTTTTTTTTTTTTTCAAGTGAGTAAACTATATTCATTGAGTTCAAATGACTTGTCCAAAGTCACCAGCTAGCAGCTGGGAGAACTAGGTCTTCTAATTCTAAGTGCACTCTCCCCTCTTTTTGCTATTCCATATTTTAGCAAGAAAATGTGAAGGAATAGCACTACATTTTTGTGACTGTTAAGTAAAGAATATGTATTAAGGGAGTTAATATTTAAGATCTATTTCTAAGTGTCAGCTGTTTTACATATTTTTTTTTTGTTAAGTCATGCAAATTTTCACAATAACCATGGGAAGTAAGTGTTATTGGTCCCATTCTATTTTCTTCTTCTTCTTGGCCTCATAAGCAAATGTAATGATAAATGACAGTACAATGCGTTTTAAGGAAATTTCTAGCAGGACATATATAGATCAATAAGGCTTATTCAGCCCCATTCTATTTTATTTTATTATTTTTTCATTAGATCCCAGGTGTACAGAATTGGGTCAATCATAATCCTAGGTTAATGACACATTCTTGTTATTGTATCATGCATTGCCCACTTTTATTTATATAGTTGGATATTTTCTATTAATGTGATAAACACCTTAAATTCACTGCCCAAAACAAAAGCTAGGATCTTGACAATAACTACATCTGCTTCCATCTTGCTGATTCCTCCCAATCAAGGTAACCATCATCCTGGATCCTGTGTGTGTTGTTACCTTGTCTTCCTTTTTACATCATTTTATTACATCTATAAGTATTCTTATGTTCATTTTAACTTTATAAAAAGCATATCAAGTAGCTTGTATTTTTCAAAACCTACCTTTTATATCCAGTATTATTTTGCTAAGATTTATTCACGTTGTGTGGTTATATTTCATTCACTTTACCTGATGTATTCTATTCCACTGTGTGAATACATCACAGTTTGTCCCCTCTCCAGTTGATAGGCACCAAGGTTGTCTCCAGGATTTTTCTTTTGTGAATGATACTGCTATGGACATTCTTATGTGTGTTTTTATTTATTTATTATTAATTAATTATTATTTAGTTCTGGTATAATTAACGTACAGTGTTATATGAGTTTCAGGTGTACAATATACTGATTCAACAATTCCATGCATTACTCAGTGTTCATCACAGTAAGTGTGCTTTTAATCCCCTTCACCTGTTTCACGCATCTCCCTACCCACCTCCCCTCTGATAACCAGTTTGTTCTCTGAATTTGTCAACCCAAGTGTCTATCAATAGAGGAATGGATGAAGAAGATGTGGTATATATACAATGAGATATTACTGAGCCATTAAAAGGATGAAATTTCGCCATTTGCAATGATATGAATGGATCTAGAGGGTATAATGCTAAGTGAAACAAATCCATCAGAGAAAAACAAATACCATATGATTTCACTCATATGTGAAATTTAAGAAACAAAACAAACAAAGAAAAAAAGAGACAAGAAACCAGATTCGTAAATATAGAGAACAATCCTGTGTGATTTTGCTGTATGTGGTCTCATGTGTATTTCTAGGAGTGGAATTGCTGAGGCAGAGTCTATAAATATTCAACTTCAGAAGATCATGCCCGATTGTTTTTCAACATGGTTGCACCAGTTTTTATATCAATGAGTAATCTGTAAAAATTCAGCAGTTCCCACATACTCTCCAACACTTGGTATTGCCACATTTTACATTTTTTTTCTTACCACATGGGTGTAAATTGGCATCTCATTGTGACCTTGAATTACATTCTCTGAAGAAGATGATGTTGAACATCTCCACATGTTTCTTGGCCATGTGTATTTCCTATAGTGGAATGTCTACTTACTCTCATTTTACAGATGAGAAAATGAAGACTCAAAGAAGTTAAGTATCCCCCCTACTTATGTAAGTATCATGGGGCAGATCTGGGCTTCAAAGTCAAGTCTGTCTGAACACAGAACATTTGTTTTTTCCACCACCTGATACAGTTTCCTTAAGCAGTGGGACCGGTTTTTAATAAATATACCAGAAGTCATTCACTCAAATAGGTGCTTTCCTTCAAAGGACTCATTTTAGAAGTCTGTCCTTTTAGTCCAACAATGAGGCCATTGTTTGAACAGTTTGTAGATTTCTTTTCACAAATGCCACCATTCGAAACTGTCAGTTTATAAGCCTTTGTAAGAAAAATAGTCTTATTAAATTTTCTTAGTCTATTTGGAATCTAAATTATACTCTCCAGGTTTTTCATTCACTTTAGGAACTAGGTCCATTCTGCATGACTCTCAGTTGTTTCAAAAACCAAAATACCGGAGAGGGGGGAAAGATGGCGGAGGAGTAGGGGACCCTAGTTCAACTGGTCCCCGGAATTGAGCCGGATATCTACCAGACCACTCTGAGCACCCACGAAACCAGCCTGAGATGTAAGAAGATCTGGATCTCTACAAACAGAATATCGTAGGCGGTTGGTTTTGAGGTACGAAGAGGGGAACCGAGATTCCGTGGGCAGATATCGGAGGATAAATGGCAGCGGGAGGGTGCCTGGACGTGGGGATCCTACACCACCGGTGAGCGACAGCCTCCGGCGCTGGGGACGGGCACAGACTCGCAGACCGGTCGCGTTGGGAAAGGACTTTAGGGCAGCACCCGGGGTGGAAAACCTGACCGGCGGGGTCACGCATGCGAACTGGGAGTGGCTGGCGGTTTTAGAAGCACAAAGGGCAGAGACGTGCCCCGACTTGGAGGCAGGACTGGGGGCACTGCGGAGGGGCGCACACCCCAGGCCGCTGCAGTTTATAGCAGCAAGGACAGAAATGGAGACAGTGTGGCCTGGAGAGCTCACTGAGGAACAGACTGCGATCTCTCTGCTCTGAGGCAGAGGGCTGGAAACGGTCTCTTCTGCTCTGACTCGCGGAAGAGACGTGGAAAGCCACCAGGGAAAGCTGCCAGAGAACAAAAGCCCCAAAAACTGATTCCCGCTGAGCCCAACCCCTGCCACAGTGGGGCGGGGCAACTCTGTCCAAACAGGGTTGCCTGAGTAACAGCGCGGCAGGCCCCTCCCACAGAAGATAGGCTGGGAAAACAAGAGACCAGCAACCCTAAGGTCCCAAGAAAACAGGTGCATCTTGCTTGGGTTCTGATCAATAATTTGGACTCTATACATTCCCTCAAACACCCATCAACAGAATGACTAGGAGGAGGAGCCCCCAAAACAGAAAGACTCAGAGATTATGACTTATGCTGCAGATTTACAAATGGATGCAGATATAACCAAGATGTCAGAGATGGAATTCAGGCTAGCAATTGTGAAGACAATGGCTAGAATGGAGAAATCAATTAATGGCAACATAGAGTCTCTAAGGGCAGAAATGAAAGCTGAATTGGCAGAACTTAAAAATGCTGTCAATGAGATCCAATCCAATCTAGATAATCTAACAGCTAGGGTAACTGAGGCAGAAGAGCAAATAAGCGACCTGGAAGACAATATAATAGATAAAAAGGGAAAAGAGGAGGCCAGGAAAAAACAACTCAGAATCCATGAAAATAGAATCAGAGAAATAAGTGACACCATGAAGCGTTCCAATGTCAGAATAACTGGAATTACTCGGAGCGAGTGGAGAGAGAGAGAGAACTAGAAGATGTATTTGAGCAAATCGTAGCTGAGAACTTCCCTAATCTGGGGAATGAAACAAACATTCGCATCCTAGAGGCAGAGAGGACCCCTCCCAAGATCAAGGAAAATAGGCCAACACCCCGGCATGTAATCGTAAAACTTGCAAATCTTAACCAAGGAAACTATCTTAAGGGCAGTTAGGGGGAAGAGATTCTTTACATACAGAGGGAGGAACATCAGAATAACGTCAGACCTATCCACAGACCTGGCAAGCCAGAAAGGCCTAGCAAGACATATTCAGGGTACTAAATGAGAAGAACATGCAGCCAAGAATACTTTATCCGGCAAGGCTTTCATTTAGAATGGATGGAGAGATGCAGAGCTTCCACGCCCGGCAGAAACTGAAAGAATATGTGACCACTAAGCCGGCCCTGCAAGAAATATTAAGGGGGGTTCTATAAAAGGAGAAAGACCCCAAGAGTGATATACAACAGAAATTTACAGCATCAATCTATAAAAACAACGTCTTCACAGGCAACATGATGACAATTAATTCATATCTTTCAATAATCACTCTCAACGTGAATGGCCTAGACGCTCCCATAAAATGGCACAGGGTTGCAGATTGGATAAAAAGACAGGACCCATCCATATGCTGTCTACAAGAGACTCATTTTGAACCTAAAGATACATCCAGACTAAAAGTGAAGGGATGGAGATCTATCTTCCATGCCAGCGGACCTCAAAAGAAAGCTGGGGTAACAATTCTTGTATCAGACAAATTAGATTTTAAATTAAAGTCTGTAATTAGAGACACAGAAGGACACTATATCATTCTTAAAGGGTCTATCCAACAAGAAGATTTAACAATTGTAAATATCTATGCCCCCAACATGGGAGCAGCCATCTACATAAGCCAACTGTTAACCAAAATAAAGAGTCGTATTGATAACAATATGTTAATTGTAGGAGACCTCAACACTCCACTCTCAGCAATGGACAGATCATCTAAGCAGAAAATCAACAAGGAAACAAGAGCTTTGAATGATACATTGGACCAGATGGACCTCGTAGATATTTACAGAACATTCCACCCTAAAACAACAGAATACTCATTCTTCTTGAGCACACATGGAACTTTCACCAGAATAGACCACATACTGGGTCATAAATCAGGTCTCAACCGATATCAAAAGATTGAGATTATTCCCTGTATATTCTCAGACCACAATGCTTTAAAACTGGAACTCAATCACAAGAAAAAATTTGGCAGAAATTCAAACGCTTGGAAGCTAAAGACCACTCTGCTCAAGAATGTTTGGGTCAACCAGGAAATCAAAGAAGAACTTAAACAATTCATGGAAATCAATGAGAACAAAAACACATCGGTCCAAAACCTATGGGATACTGCAAAGGTAGTCCTAAGGGGGAAATACATAGCCATCCAAACCTCACTCAAAAAAATAGAAAAATCCCGAATTCACCAACTAACTCTACACCTTAAAGAACTAGAGAAAAAGCAACAAACGATGCCTAAGCCACGCATTAGAAGAGAAATAATTAAAATTAGAGTAGAAATCAATGAATTAGAAACCAGAAACACAGTAGATCAGATCAACGAAACTAGAAGTTGGTTCTTTGAAAGAATTAATAAGATTGATAAACCACTGGCCAGACTTATCCAAAAGAAAAGAGAAAGGACCCAAATTAATAAAATTATGAATGAAAGGGGAGATCACGACTAACACCAAGGAAATAGAAACAATTATTAGAAATTATTATCAACAACTATATGCCAATAAACGGAGCAATCTGGATGAAATGGAGACCTTCCTGGAAACCTAGAAGCTGCCAAGACTGAAACAGGAAGAAATTGATAACCTGAATAGGCCAATAACCAGTAACGAGATTGAAGCAGTGATCAAAAACCTCCCAAAAAACAAAAGAGTCCAGGGCCTGATGGATTCCCTGGGGAATTCTACCAAACGTTCAAGAAGAAATAATACCTATTCTACCGAAGCTGTTTCAAAAAATAGAAACAGAAGGAAAACTTCCAAACTCATTCTATGAGGCCAGCATTACCTTAATCCCCAAACCAGGCAAAGACCCCATCAAAAAGGAGAATTTCAGACCGATATCCTTGATGAATATGGATTCCAAAATCCTCAACAAAATCCTAGCTAATAGGATCCAACAATACATTAAAAGGATCATCCACCACGACCAAGTGGGATTTATCCCCGGGACGCAAGGTGGTTCAACATTTGCAAATCAATCACTGTGAAGGAACACATTAATAAGAGGAGGGAGAAGAACCATTTGGTCATCTCAATTGATGCAGAAAAAGCATTTGACAAAATACAACATCCTTTCCTGATTAAAACTCTCCAGAGTATAGGGATAGAGGCAACATTCCTCAAGCTCATAAAATCCATCTATGAAAAACCCACAGCGAATATCATCCTCAATGCGGAAAAGATGAGAGCCTTTCCCTTAAGATCAGGAACACATCAAGGATGCCCACTCTTGCCACTATTGTTCAACCTAGTACTAGGAGTCCTAGCAACAGCAATCAGACAACAAAAAGAAATAAAAGGTATTCAAATTGGCAAAGAAGAAGTCAAACTCTCTCTTTTTGCAGACGACATGATACTTTATGTGGAAAACCCAAAAGACTCCACCCCCAAATTACTAGAACTCATCCAGCAATTCAGTAATGTGGCAGGATACAAAATCAATGCACAGAAATCAGTTGCTTTCTTATACACCAACAATGCAACTGTAGAAAGAGAAATTAGAGAAATGATTCCATTTACAATCGCACCAAAAACCGTAAGATACCTTGGAATAAACCTAACCAAAGAGGTAAAGGATCTATACTCTAGGAACTACAAAACACTCATGAAAGAAATTGAAGAAGACACAAAAAGATGGAAAAAGATTCCATGCTCATGGACTGGAAGAATAAACATTGTTAAAATGTCTATGCTACCCAGAGCAATCTATACCTTCAATGCCATCCCGATCAAAATTTCAATGACATTTTTCAAAGTTCTGGAACAAACAATCCTAAAATTTGTATGGAATCAGAAAAGACCCCAAATCACCAAGGAAATGTTGAAAAAGAAAAACAAAGCTGGGGGCATCACGTTGCCCGATTTCAAGCTATATTACAAAGCTGTGATCACCAAGACAGCATGGTACTGGCACAAAAACAGACATATAGACCAATGGAACAGAATAGAGAACCCAGATGTGGACCCTCAACTCTATGGTCAAATAATCTTTGACAAAGCAGGAAAAAACATGCAATGGAAAAAAGACAGTCTCTTCAATAAATGGTGCTGGGAAAATTGGACAGCCACATGCAGAATGAAACTCGACCATTCTCTAACACCATTCACAAAGATAAACTCAGAGTGGATGAAAGACCTCAATGTGAGACAGGAATCCATCAAAATCCTAGAGGAGAACATAGGCAGTAACCTCTTTGACACCGACCACAGCAACTTCTTTCAAAACACATCTCCAAAAGCTAGTGAAAGAAAAGCAAAAATGAACTTTTGGGACTTCATCAAGATAAAAAGCTTCTGCACAGCAAAGGAAACAGTCAACAAAACAAAGAGGCAACCCAAAGAATGGGAGAAGATATTTGCAAATGACACTACAGATAAAGGGCTGGTATCCAAGATGTATAAAGAACTTCTCAAACTCAACACCCAAAAAACAAATAATCAAATCAAAAAGTGGGCAGAAGATATGAACAGACACTTTCCCAAAGAAGGCATACAAATGGCTAACAGACACATGAAAAAGTGTTCATCATCATTAGCCATCAGGGAAATCCAAATCAAAACCACATTGAGATACCACTTTACACCAGTTAGAATGGCAAAAATGGACAGGGAAAGAAACAACAAATGTTGGAGAAGTTGTGGAGAAAGGGGAACCCTCTTACACTGTTGGTGGGAATGCAAGTTGGTACAGCCACTTTGGAAAACAGGGTGGAGGTTCCTCAAAAAATTAAAAATAGAGCTACCCTATGACCCAGCAATTGCACTACTGGGTATTTACCCCAAAGACACAGATGTAGTGAAAAGAAGGGCCATATGCACCCCAATGTTCATAGCAGCAATGTCTGCAATAGCCAAATTGTGGAAAGAGCTGAGATGCCCTTCAACTGATGAATGGATAAAGAAGATGTGGTCCAAATATACAATGGAATATTACTCAGCCATCAGAAAGGATGAATACCCAACTTTTACATCAACATGGATGGGACTGGAGGGGATTATGCTAAGTGAAATAAGTCAAGCAGAGAAAGTCAATTATCATATGGTTTCACTTATTTGTGGAACATAAGGAATAGCATGGAGGACATTAGGAGAAGGAAGGGAAAAATGGGGGGGGGGAATCGGAGGGAGAGATGAACCATGAGAGACTATGGACTCTGAGAACAAACAGGGTTTTAGAGGGGAGGGGGGAGGGGGGATTGGTTAGCCCAGTGATGGGTATTAAGGAGGGCACGTACTGCATGGAGCACTGGGTGTTATACGAAAACAATGGATCGTGGATCACCACATCAAAAACCAATGATGTATTGTATGGTGACTAACATAACATAAAAAATTAAAAAAAAACCAAAAATCCAAAATACCATTAAAATTTTTGAAAATATGTCTGATGGACTCTTTTCAGGGCCTTTCCGGCTGTGTCTCTTGAAGCCCTGTGGACATACCCAAGGACCTCTGAAGGGAACAAAAGGAAGCTGAGTGCCCATTTTAACTGAGAATTTTGTGTTTTATGTATTAGGATTCTATATAGTATTTATTTGGAGGAAAAGAAGCTGGTAAAAGTCAATTTATGAGATGCCTTTCCCAAATCCTTAAGCCCCTCCATTACTTCCCATCCCTTTACCCTGTTAACGTTCTTCATGACACTTACCCACCTGATCAACTCTTTGGCCAGTCATTGGTGCTGTACCCACCAGAATGTAACCTCCACGAGGGGGAACTTTGTTTTCCTATGTGCTCTCATCATAGGAGAGTGACAAACACAGAGTGGATGTTCAATAGCCCTTCAATAAACAAAAGAATGAAAAATGTTACACTGAGTGGTCACTGCTCTTTAGGCACCATCATCCCATCTTTGCCTATTGTTCTACCTTCCCTCACAGATTGCATGAAGAAGAGGGAAGGAGATGGCCAGGGTGCATTATCTCATAAGAAGTTTAACACCTGCCTCCTTGAGTCTATGTGGGAATCAGAGACTAAAAGAACTCAACAGTGGTACATTTGGGGAATTATGGTTTTTATGTGCTTCATCCTTTCAGAGCATCAGAGTCAGGTCCCGGAAATAAAATTTGATTACATTTTAGCTTAACAGATTCACATCTGATAAAAGCTTCCTAGGCATGAAAATTGATCCAGAAGCTGAAATATCAACTCCTCTCCAGCTGCCTATTTGAGAATAAAATTTAGTCAGCACCCTAGTGGAGAGGGTTTAGGGTCAAGGACAGTCCACACACCTTGAATTTTAGTAAACATTGAGTCCTGATGGGTATCTTCTCTTTTTTTTTTTTTTTTAAAGATTTTTATTTATTTATTTGAGAGAGAGAGAATGAGAGAGAGCACATGAGAGGGGTTAGTGTCAGAGAGAGAAGCAGACTCCCCGCCGAGCAGGGAGCCCGATGCAGGACTCGATCCAGGGACTCCAGGATCATGACCTGAGCCGAAGGCAGTCGCTTAACCAACTGAGCCACCCAGGCGCCCAGGTATCTTCTCTTTATTGAATAAGTTAACAGAAAACATTTAATCACGGGGCTTATGAAATCCTCCTGCCAAAGAAAGGAGAGGAAACATCTTCCTAAATATTCAGATGGAGAGTAAAGTCTGGAACAACTTATTGCAGAAGTACAAGAACATTCCAGGGAGCATTTGCATAACAGGATGCAGGAATACCTGGGGTAAATGATGAAGGGATAGACATTTATAGCAGGAGAACCTGCCTCCATGAAAATATAAGAGGACGAGACAAGAAAGGAGTTGGGTAAATTAAGGAACCTTTGCAAAGTAATTAAAAATGCAACAACTGCATCGCTATCCACTTGGAAGGCAGTAAACTGCAGGGTGGGCAGAAAGCAATGGGCCCACTGAGGTAGAGCATGAATGTTATAATCTCTTCTAGAATGCAGAAGAAAAGTACAAGGACTTTTAACCAAGATGATGTGGGCTGGATAATAACTACTGAAGATAACAAAGAAATCCAATCTCAGAATTTCAGATATTCCCAAGGAGGAAACAAAACAATAGAAATGGAAGCAATAATCAAAGATCTGCTTCAACCGACCTTTCTGAGTTTGTTTCAAGGAGGACATTTTCACCATATTTTAGGAAAAGGCAATGAAAGATCTCTCTTCCTCTCCTTGCTGCTCTTAATTTTGGAGTAGTGATCAGGGAGGCTGTAGCAGGAAGTGAGGTCCATGTCCCCAGGCCCTGAGAAGGTGTCTTGGAACAGAAGTGCATGGTGGGCAGGGCAGGTAAGTCTTCTATAGTGTTTCTGGAACAGTACATATACTTACACATATACATATACATATACATATACATATACATATACATATAGTTATACACATACATATACATCCCAAGATCTGCAGAGTGAGTCATCAGGATGGAGGTCAGGAGAGCTGATGAGTAATTCTAGTCTAAGTCAGAAGACCTGAAAACCAAGAGAGCTGATGGTATAGTTCTAGTCCAACAGGTCAACAGACTGACAAGCTCAAGATCTGGAGAAGTTGATATTTGAGTTCCAGCCTGAAGGCAGGAAAAAGCCATTGTCCCAGTTTGAAGACAAGTAGGCAGGAAGAATTCTTTCTTACTCATGAGAGCTGGTCTTTGTGTTCTGTTCAGATCTTCAAGTGATTGGACAAGGCCCACCCACATTATAGAGGCAATCTGCTTTACTCAGTCTATTGATTTAAATGTTAATCTCATCCAAAAACCCCTTCACAGAAACACCTGGAATAATGTTTGGGCACTCCATGGCCCAGGCAAGTTGATGTATAAAATTAACCATCCTAAAACTCTTGCCTGTCTCTGATCACGTATGCCAGTTTTTACATCTTTTACCTTCTGTGGCTAGGGGAGGGGAGGATACCAGAGTGAACTTGGAATAGTCCAGAAGCACAGCATCCCAGTCTCTTTTATGTCTAATAGGACTACTTTTAGGCACTGGGCAGGGGTCTCAGAGACAGAAATACATACTAATCATAAGGAAAAGTATCTCTGTGAGAACTGAAGCACAAAACCCTACCTTATACCCTGAACTGTAGCAGGTGGGTCCTGACTGGCAGAGTTCTTTTGGGATGTGGGGAATTAGCTGCTAACAAAGCAGCAGCTTTTCCAGGTCAAAGGAACATTACTCACATAGACCAGTGGTTCTTAACCTTGACTGCACACTGAAAACCCCTGGGAGCTTTAAAAAATATGGATGCCTGGATCCCAGGCATGGCATATTTCCAACGCAGAAATTCAGAATTAATTAGTCAGGATATGGCCTGGACATTGGGATTTAAAATAAAATATATATGGTAGTATTCACTTTTTTTTTGGATGTACGTTCCTGTGAGTTTAACATATGTATAGTAGACTCTGGTAACACCCATCACAATCAGGGTACAGAATAATTCTAATGCCTCCCAAATTGTCTGGTTCATTCTTTTAGGTCAGACAGCCACCCCTCCCCCCGGGCTCAGACCCTGGCTACCATGGGTCTGTTCTTTGTCCCTATAGCCCCTCCCGCCTCCCTTTAAGAACCTCATGTAAATGGAATTATATGTATGTCATTTTTGGAGCATTGGGATTTTAAAAAGCTTTCCATGTGATTCTAATGTGCTGCCAAGGTGGAGAACCACTGACACAGTCTTTGTAGCTTGTTCCTTCAATAAGAGTGAAGGCTGCTTCCTTCTTAACTGAATGAGCAGGGACATCGGATAGAGACTCTGAGAATATTCCAACATGAAATCCAGAAAGGCCTCCCAATGTGGAAAAAAGATATAAATCATTTTTAAAGGAAAACAGGTGATGCAAATTATTGAAAAGCTAGTCCAGATAAAAAATATCCTAAAATGGGATTGTTCTAGGAGCTTAAAAATAGGGAACAAGACTTTCTTGGCAAAGAGCAGCATCGGATGACATACGAGAGCTTTGCCTCCTCTAATGGCCATACTTGAGGGTTTGCACAGAGGGGAGGAAATAAGACACCATTCATTCGGTCCAAATGAGTAAATTATGATTGCCGCCAGATGTCCCTAGGCAAAAACGGAATTTCAAGTAAACAATAAAACCTGTGTCGTTTTTTTGTGGCACTTCTTTGTGAGATTGTCACTGAACTACGACTATTACAACAGCAAGGTTCTAAATAAGGCACTGTGTACCCTGAGCCAATTCACCACGGGGAGATATCTAAGATAGCTTTGAGGATAAAACTGAGGGGTTTTTACTGCATTCTACTGTGTCAGGGGTTCAAGAAAGAGTTCCGCCTGGAGGAATGAGGGAGCCTCCACTTCCCTCCTTTATGAGCTAGTCGAGAAGGCAGGATTGCCTGCCTCCCTTGGACTATGACTCCCCACTCTCTCTCTTCAGTGCACATTCCTCTCTTGCTATCAAACGCACCTCAGGCAGCACCAGGAAGAGCATTGAAATTCAGACCCGAGTGGAGGGTAATTTTGAGGAAGCCCCTGGAGCCCATCAGCATCCACCACGCCATATGCAAATACATTTGGGGGCGAATTTATAGTTGAGTATTTCCTAATGGAGGTAGAAGCCTCTCTGCATAATGCTGGGAGGCCAGGAATAAGAAAATTAAGCTTCATAATTTAATGTAACAGCCTCTTTTGGTTTTGTGAAATGCATCAAGGGAGTCAGTGATACTATAGTTTTGGGTTCACTTACAAATAGGCAGACTGCAGACCTGAGACCGCAGAGGCTATCCTTCTGGCAACAGGGATTCTAGTCTCTTGATAATAGAATAAGTTGTAGACACTGTTTTATTGAAAACAAATTGTGGTTTTCCCCAAGAGGTCATGAGGGTTAGGAGCTTACTCGCTCCATAAATGTCCCGACTTCCTGTCCTGAGACTCTGCATTTGAAGTCAAAGGACTCTTATTGTATTATTGCTGGTCCATTAGAAAATACATTTTTTTTTTTTCTTTTCTGTGCGTGGGTCTCCCACTGGGCTGAAGTTCAGGCTGGATGATTTTTAATTCATTTTCTTCTCAGTCATCATAACGGGCAAGTGCTAGGCGATGAATAAATAATGGAAACGGTTGCCATCATCTGGATTGTTTTAACAAGAGCCAATCACATGTGTAGGGATGCCAGGGATCTGCTTGGCAGCTTAGCCACCAAGCTAAGTCTGGTAGGTCTGGGCAGATACAGGTTCAGTTCAGCAGCCTGGGTCTTCAGTGATTTTCCTCCTCTCTGAGATCTGTACTCTTGTGTATCAAGAAGCAGATGATACTGCGGCCCTATATGTCCTTGGATGATAATGGTAAGGGCCTCAGACTAAAAGCCAGAGTGGGAAGAAGTGGATCTGATACTCTCAAACAAAATTTGGGGTTTCCAAGCACAGGGAAACTTTTGGCATTTTGTGCAGAAATGTCTCATAGATTGCAAGATATTGGCACACGTGGCTCCCACCCACTAAATGCCACTCCTAGTCATCTTGAGAGCTCACACCTAACAAACCAAACCGTTAGCCAGCCAACCAACCAACCAATCAACTAGGCAAATCCTGCTCCCATACACTTCCAAAATGCCTCAAGTGGGAAGTACTGAATAGTAGAGATAATTTCAGGGAAAGAAGACTATAGGGAATGACCCAAAGTGATGAAAGTCTTTTTGTTTTTGTTTTCTTTTAAAGCGGTTAAATGTTTTAATTTATTTTAAAAGTTATATGCTCATTTCAAAAATTTAAGCAATGCAGGTGCATAAAGTAAAAAGAAAATATCTGTAATACCCCTGATAACACATTTTTAAAAGATTTATTTATTTATTTTGAGAGAGAGAGCGCGCGTGAGCACATGTGAGCTGGGGGGCTGGGGTGGGGTGGGGTGGGGGGAGGGGCAGAGGGAGAGGGAGAGAGAGAATTTCAAACAGACTCCCTGCTGAGCATGGAGCCTGGGGCAGGGCTCCATCTCACGACCCTGGGATCATGACCTGAGCTGAAACCAAGAGTCAGATGCTCAACCTACTGAGCCACCCAGGTGCCCCCTGATATTACATTTTTAAGAGTAAACAGTTAAAGACATATCTATATTTGGACGCAGCAATATCATTTCAAGGGATCTATTCTTTGGAAATGATATCATTATTATGTAAAGACATATGTGTAAGAATGATTGTGGCAGATTTACTTATAATCGCACAATAGTGGAAACAGCCTACACATTCATTTATAGGGGAGTTGTTGAATAAGTTATGGAGTACACCATTAAAAGTGGCCAAAGTAGATCTAGCTGTCATTATTCATCACAGATACACTATTCATTCTCAATATATTATTAAATGAGAAAGCAGGATGTAGATCATTTTGAATAGCAGGATTCCTTTTTCATTAAAAAAATCTGTGTGGATGTGTGTGTGTGTGTGTGTGGATGTGTGTATGCTTTGGAGCCAGGAAGGAGATGTAGTGAACGGAAATTCTTTGGGGATGGAATTTGATGGGAGGAGGGATCTTGAGGCAGAAAGATGACTTTCTGCATGGACATTATTTTTAAAATTGTATTGCTGACTTTTAAATTTTTGTGACTTAAAAAAAATGTTTTAGTGACACTAATTTTTTTTGTTAAATTAATTTGGTCCTTTAAAATTATGTAATAGCATAGGAAGATCAAGCTGTTATAAAGCACAATTGAATATATTTCACACATAGTAGACAATCAATGACATTTAGTGAAGTAAATTTGAAACAACAGAAATCAAACTGTGCATTTCATGTGGAGTTCTTAAAAGAGTAAAAAAGAAATTAAGTTTCTAATTTGAGATAATTGCAGGTTCACATGTAGAAAGCATCCTATGTATCCTTTTACCCAGTTTCCCCTGGTGGTAACATTATGCAGAACTTATGGCACAATATCATGACCAGAATATTGACGCTGATAAAATACACGAACCTTACTGAAATTTTCCCGGTTTGACTTGTACTCACTCATGTGTGTATATATTTCGTACTGCCAGTCAAGATACTGAAGAATTCATCACCATGAAGATCTCTTTGCTGCCCTTTATAAGCACATGAATGTTCATAGCAATTGTATTCATAATAGTACCAAACTGGAAAGAACCCAGATGTTCTTCCAGGTGGCTAAACAAACTGTGGTACATCCATCCATACTATTCAGCAATAAAAAGGAATAAACTCTTGATACACAGAACAACTTGGAAGAACCTCAAGGGAATTATTCTGAGTGAATAAAAGCTAACCCCCAAATGTTACGTACTGTATGGTTCCATCTCTATAACATTCTTGAAATGACAAAATTATTGAGACAGAGAACAGATTACTGGTTATCAGGGGTTAGGGATGGGGTGGGTAACCATCGAGACATATGGATGTGTTACAAAAGGACAAAATGAAGGATCTTGGCAGTAGTGGAAATGTTTTTAAGTATTTTTATTTGTTTTTTTTAATTATTATTTTTTTAAGATTTTATTTATTTATTTGAGAGAGAGAGAGAGAGAGAGAACGCAGAGAGGGAGAGGGAGAGGGAGAAGCAGACTCCCTGCTGAGCAGGGAGCCCAAAGGGGACTCGATCTCAGGACCCTGAGATCATGACCTGAGCTGAAGGCAGATGCTTAATCAACTGAGCCACCCAGGTGCCCCAAGTTTTTAAATATTTTTAAAATAAAGTATCAGGGGCACCCTTGTGGGTTCATACTCTCACTTTCTCAAATAAATAAATTTAAAAAAATAAAACAAAGCATCATAATATATCCTTTTTTACATAAATAGGATCATTTTATATATACTCTCTTGAAATTAAGTTTTTTCCACTTAATATGCGTTACCTACCCTTTCATGACAAAGGGCTTGCTCATTTTTAAAAATAGTTACATATCAGTTATAAGATAGATGTATCATAATTTTTAACTAGTCTCCTATTAATAGATTAGAAGGTTGCTCTCTACTGCAAATAGTAATGCACATTTTTACAGTAAACAGTTAAATAAAAATGCGCTGCAATAAGCATCTTTGTAAATATAGCTTCATGCACTAGTTATGACTTTGTAGAATAAATGCATAGAAGTGGGATTGTTTGGTCTGAAGCACGTTTTAAATTTTGATATACATTTGTCAAATCATTCTTTAAAGTATGCTAATTTATACTCCCATGTCTATTTCCCCATACTTACATAGGAATTTTAAAAGGATAAAGGCTTGTTTGTCTACAGAAGTAGCAAAATCCGTTTAGAAATAGAAGCATTAACAGGGTCACGTTCTGTTATATCCAGGCCCATTCAGTCAATAGGATCTCTGCTCAGCTTCAAGATCAAGGCCCATGGAAGCCTACCTCCAGCTTCAAGAATGATCCAAATTATTTGTAAACCTGTATTAAGGTTCTCCAGAAAAATAGAACCAGTAGGATGGAGATACACATACACAGAGATTTATTTATTTTGAGGAATTGGCTCACGTCTCTATGGAGACTGAGAAGTCCCATAATGTGCTGTCTGCAAGCTGGAGACCCAGGAGAGCTAGTGGTGTATTTGAGTCTGATTCTGAAGGCCTGAGAACCAGGGGAGCTGTTGGTATAAGTCCCAGTCAGAGCACAAGAGGAGATGGATGTCCAGCTGGAGCCGTCAGGCAGAGGGAGTGAATTCTCCCTTCCTCTGCCTTTTTGTTCTATTTGGGCCCTCCATGGATTGGATGAGGCCTGCCAGCACTGGAGAGGGTGATCTTCTTTAATCAGTTTACCAATTCAAATGTTAATCTTTTCTGGAAACACCCTCATTGGCATAACCCAGAAAAATGTTTAGCCACATATCTGAGCACACCCTGATTCAGTCAAATTGACACATAAAATTAGTCAACACAAGGACTGTGCTTGACAAGCCAGCAAAGTCTCAGTCTGTCCCAACAGAGAGAGGGCAGCACATAAAGTGACTCAGGACAATGGCTGGTGTATGTCATTTTCCAGAACAACCGCATGCTACCTGTTGCCTCCTGCTGTGTATTCAACCCTTTCTCTGAGCCCTGACTCTGTGGGATCTCAATGCCTGAGGTTTTTCCCTTCAGTTGTGAAGGCCTGTCCCAACTTCTTCTTTGATTTACTTGACCAGTCTTTGGCCAAGTTCCACACGTCCATCTGACTTTGGGATCCCCAGAGCCTTGCAGGAGTGACTCAGTCCAGATGCAGCTAAGCACAGTGGTTAGGAGCACAGACTGTGGTATTAGGCATGTCTGAGCTCAAGTCCCAACTGTTCCCTTTAGCAGGCATGTGACTGTGTGCAAGTAATTTAACATCTTTTTTTTAAAAAAAGATTTATTTATCTATTTATTCCAGAAGCGGGGAGAGGCGGAGGAAGAGGAAGAGAGAGACTCCCAAGCGGACTCTGCACTGAGCACAGAGCCCAATGCAGGGCTCGATCTCGCAACCCTGAGACCACGACCTGAGCTGAAACCAAGTCAGACACAACCAACTGAGCCACCCAGGCGCCCCAGTAATGTAGTTTCTAAGCTTCAGTTTCTTCAGTGGTAAGATGAGAACAGCAGTACTATGTCATAGTATTGTGTAAGGTTCAAACGTGAGAAAGCGTATTAAATGCTTAGTACAATGTCTTGCACTTACACCTTTCCAGTCTCGTTATTCTGAGTCTATAAAATGGGATTATATAAACTTTGCATACACTGACGCACTTTCTGGAAACATTATCCTCTGAAAATGTCAATCCCCTCCTCCCCGACTATTTCTTTCCTTTTCTTTTTTTTATTATGTTATGTTAGTCATCATACAGTACATCATTAGTTTTTGATATAGCGTTCGATGAGTCATTGTTTCTTAGAACACCCAGTGACTATTTCTGAGGGTTTCCCAGGGCACTGACTGGAAGTGTCCAGAATCCGTGTCTCGCTGCCCTGGCTCCTTATGGGGCCTCCCCACTGCTGCCTCACTTCTCTTGCTGGGAAACCCTGTCTCTGTTTGTGACCACCAAGGACACCCGACACTCTGGCCTGTGCAAGGAGGAATGCCCTCTCTGTTTCCCCCCAGCACAACTGTCGCCGAACCTTCCTGCACCACTTGACTGAGGGCTCAGGGCTACTGGAAGTGCTGACAGGAACCTGATCCTGGCAGGTCGGGCTGTGGTGGGCCCACATGTGCAGCATCTCCATGGCTCAGAGTCCAGGCCCAGAGCCCCCTTAACTGACCCAGAGCTAGCTGTTCTGCAAGTCCACTGAGTAGTGGAGATGCAGTCCCTCAGGGGGACACCTTGAACCTCATCCACCCTCACGGCCCAGAGAAGGCAACCACAAGAAAGATTTCTTGAAGTGTGGCTTACTTCCTTCTAAATAATTACTTGTGCATAAAACCAACAGTGCAGTTCAGTGTGCTTCGCATCAGTTGCCATGAAAGCCTTCTATAATCTTTCCTCCTGAGGAGACCAAGTTTACATTTTCCATTCCACGCTCAGGACCTCATTGCTGGTAAGCCAATACCTGGAAAAAGATGACACACACATCCCTCAAGAGCATTTTTTTTTAAGCATTGGAGAGTCAAAATAAAAATTTAAGGAAAACCTTTTTAGATTTCACAGATGCAAGCATGATTATGCTCCAAAAGAACCCAAGTGAACTTCCTGAATAGAACACTTAACCCTCTGAGCCTGGATCACATCCATGTGAATTATTTCCCGCATCTACAGAAACATCTCCATAACTTAACAGGTCTCACAAAGTGGTCTCTTCCAGAACAAAATGAAGCTCTATCTTGAAGACAATTTTGTTCTTCACCACAGCTTTGGGGCTTTGATAATTCAGAGTTACCAGAGTTACCATTTTAGGGACCCTGGGCCCCTTGGAAGAGGGAGACTCAGGCACTGAGTGACATAAACTATATTCTGCTGCCTGAAGCAGAATATAGTTTCCTAACAATCTTCCTAACTTCCTAACAATCCTGCGAGATGAAGAGACCAGGAGTTAGTCACATTTCCCAGATGAAGAACTTCAGTTTCAGAGAAGCTAAATGACTGCACAGCTATATATAGTTGAACTATGACTGGATTCCTGACTTTTGAGTCCCAATCTCAAAATCCACATCATAAATACAGGTGATATCTACTGAACCCCCAAAAGGTCATCGTGAAGGCCAATCCTCTGAGCTTGTTGTCAGTCTTTCCATAAATCTCAAGTTTGGGAGGGTTGATTTCTATTAGTTGGAGTCAAGAATTCTGTCTGCTACTTCATGTTTTCTAGTGCATGTTGAGCTCAGTTAAGATGTACTGACTGTACCTGGACTTGAGTCAAATGATATAACCCTCTGTTGGGAGCTTGAAGTCAAATGGTGGAGGTCACGAAAACCAGGCTAAAGAGCTTGCAAACTAAGAATGCTTCAACCATGGAGTAGTAATCATTTGAAAAGTGAAAGACTCAAGCAATTAATTCACTCAAGTTTTCAATTTTTTTTTAATTTTTATTTTTTTAAAGATTTTATTTATTTATTTGACAGAGAGATAGAGCCAGAGAGCACAGGTGGAAGGAATGGCAGAGGGAGAGGGAGAAGCAGGCTTCCCGCAGAGCAGGGAGCCCGATGCGGGGCTCGATCCCAGGACCCTGGGATCATGACCTGAGCCGAAGGCAGACGCTTATCAGACTGAGCCACCCAGGTGCCCCTTCAATTTATTTGAAGTAGATTTTTTTCTAGAGTTGATGGCATGCCTCGACATGTGTTGACATAGGCTGTATGTATGAGCCTTTGTACCAGATTCCTCCCTGCAAGAGAATTGGGTAACCAGAGGTGGGAGGATGCTGATTATTTAGCTTCAGAAATTTATATTGTATGTTTGAATATGGAGATCAGATTTGGACATCTGGTGGGCCCTAGTGCCAAGGGCTCCTCAAGGTTGGGTCTGGGATTTGATTTCTACCCTCCTTCCAAGCTAAGAAGTTAGCCTGTTACTGTTTCATGGAATCTGGCAGAAGAATCAAGTCTCCTGAGTCAGTGATGAAGGACTTTGTTACTCCTGACGCATACTGATACTAAAAAAAATTATTTGTCCTTCATCTGAAATTCAAATTTAACTGGGCATCCTGTAGTGTTATTTGCTAAATCTGGCAAGTCCAAGCACAGCACACTGCATGAACATCAGCATATTTGTGTTAGTTGGTGGTCAAAGCTGTGCATCTTCGGCACACCCGGCAGGGCACGCAGGACCACGAGGGACCCGCGGGGACAGTGGCAGCTGCATTGGCCGGTGGCTGAGGCACAGCAGGCACCCGTGGGCTCAGCAGCAGAAGTGCTTTTCTGTCCTATTGATGGGTGTCTGGGCTGCTGGTGACCTGAGCCAGCAGCGTGTTTCCCCCGGCAGCAGTGGCCATGGCTCAAGGAGCTGAGCACCAACTGTGGGCCTGACCTTTCCAGGCCAGCTCTCTGATATTTGGGTAATAATTCTCTTTTTTCTTTTGCTCTCCTAGCCTTTCCCCACACCCTTCTTTCTTTTGCCCTTTCAGCCACTACAGCACATTCAAAACTAATTCCCTGCATTATATTTCCCTTTGGATTATTTAGAGTGATGCCTATTTTCCTGGCTGGACATTGACAGATACAGTTAGGCTGGCATATTCTTACTTAATAAGCCTGTGAGTGTAGCTCAATGCTCAGCATGTCATGGATGAATAAGAAATGTTTACACTTAAAATGAATTAAATTATTGCTGGAGATTCATAGGTACAGATATAGGATAACATTATCCTAAAATAAATGGGAATCAAAAGCACTTGGGAATGTCACAGGAAAATCTTTTCAAGCCAGGTATAAAAAATGGTGGCGTTTGAGAAGACATTATGTATAGCTTAGAAGTGTAGGTAGTAGAAGATAGATTATTGGACTGAAAGAGTTTATTTTATTTTTAGTACACTTTCATTCATAGTACTAATCACAGCATCGAAGTGTTATTCTCTTTTATAAATCTCCTCAAATGATGAAGTGAAATACAATATCACATTCATAGGAGAAAAGTGTTTTAGCAGTGTGAGCATAAAAGTAAAACTGGATATTCTGCATTCATTGATTCAACAATATTTATTATGTATTACAGACAAAGTACAGGGTTTTAGGTATGTATTACTCGAGTTAAGTGACCTTTCAGATATAGTATATCAGTGTAAATGTAATGATTCTCAAGGGAATCTTAAAACATTCCTCTTGGAAGCTATGAGTTTGATTTCTCAGTTTCTGTCAAGCATAATTTGTCAGAACTGATTGCATGTGGGATATGGGTTGAGAAGATAAGAGGCCAGCTGGTATTTATATTGTTATTTGGTTTGCTAATAAATATTGCTTTATTTCATTGCTCCTGTGGCAGGAGCCATGAGAGGAAGAACACTGCCTCCCATTACAAAAATAAGATTCTGGAAAAATCTCAAACCATAGCTGGAGAAAACCTGCAGGAAGATTTAGCAGTTCCAAGTTGCTGAGTCTCTGATTTTAGGGATTAGTAGTGCATTGCTCATTAGCAGAGTTGGAGCTAATCACTACTCTTGTGTATCTCTCCATGATGGTTAATTTTATGTGTCAGTTTGACTGGGCCATGGGGTGCACAGATATTTGGTCAAACATGATTCTGGGTGTGTCTGTGAGGGTGTTTCTGGATGAGATTAACATTTGAATTGGTATACTGAGTAAAGCAGATTACCCTCCCCAATGTGGGTGGGCCATATCCAATTAGTTGAAGACCTGAATAGAATAAAAGGGCTGAGTAGGAGAGATCTCCTTCTGCCTGAGTGCTTGAGCTGGGATTTTGGCCTTTTCCAGTTTTTAGACTCAAAATGAAACATCAGCATTCCTGTGTCTCCAGCTTGCCTGCTACAGATCTTGTGACTTCTCAGCCTCAATAAATTCTCTCTCTGTACACACACACACACACACACACACACCCTATTGTCTCTGTATCTTTGGGGAACTCTGACTAACATATTCTCTAAGTTAAAGTAACAAAGATTCTTGTGGGGGAGGGATGCCAGGAATTTGAGAAAAAGTTGTTCTACCTCAAAGAACTTAAACTATGGGAGACAAAGAAGAAACATACAGAAAGTTAAATAATAATGTAATTCAAGTAACTGATCAAATACTAACATAAAAGTTGTCAAAATGCAGTGTAAGTGTCCCTCAAATGGAAGGAAGGTAGAAACAATAAATATTTATTCTTCATGCAGATATCATCAGAGAAGTCTTTTTGAGAGTTGGGGTTGAAGATGTGTCACAAAGGTTGAGAAAAAACAACAGAAGACTTTCTGAGTGTGGATGTGGAAGAGAAAATTGTAGCTTGGTACTGAGTAGAACATTTTGGTAGAAATGTCGACTTGATGTAGGGGAAAGGGAGAGATAAGACTGAAATGCAAGCTGGGGAAAGATTGTGGAGGGCACTGAAAACCAGGCTAAAGAGTCTACGATTAATTTTATAGGCTATACATTGCTAACGAAGATTTGCCAAATGATACTTGAGAAAAATTAGTTTGGTGGGTGTAGTAGGTTGACTGGTATCCCCCCGAAGGATGCGTCCACCCAGAACTTCAGAGTATGACCATCTTATTTAGAATAAAGATCTTTGCAGATATTATTAAGGATCTTGAGGTGAGATCATCCTGGATTAGTTCGGAACCTAAATCCAATCACAAGAGCCCTTATAAGAGAGAAGGGAGAAGGAGACACTGAGAGATACAGAGGAGAAGGCCATGTGAAGATGGAGGCAGAGATTGGAGTGATGCAGCTATAAGCCAAGGAATACCAAGAGTTTCTAGCAATTACCAGAATCTAGCAAGGAGGCATGAAATAGATACTCCCCCAGAGCCTCCAGAAGGAATTGGCCTTGCGCACACCTTAATTTTGGACTCCCGACCTCCAGAACAGTGACAGAATAAGTTTCCGTTATTGTAAGTCTCCAGGTTTGTGGTGATTTGTTACAGCAGCCCTAGCAAACTAATGCAATGAAGATGTGTAGGTAGATTATAAAGGGCAATGAGCCTAGAGATGGAGAAGCTAGCTAGTAGTAGTGTATTTCGACAACCCAAGTTATTTCTATGAGCTCTACTTTATCAACACAGTGTGCCTGTGTTGATTTCTCATAAACTCTGTCTACATGAAATGAATGCTAAGTGGCTGGAAAAAAATTAGTCCAAATTTTAGGTATCATAAGATACAAATCCTAACAGGAAATTTAAAAAACATGAGCACTGGATATTATGCGAAACTAATGAATTATTGAACACTACATCAAAAACTAATGATGTACTACTATATGTTGGCTAATTGAACATAATAAATAATAAAATTAAAAAAAACCATAACCCAATGTTTGTAACTGTTGTTGTGATGGTTAATTTTATGCGTCCACTTGAGTGGGTCATGAGATGCCCAGATATCTGGTTAAACATTGTGTCAGGGAGTGTCTGTGGGGGTGTTTTGAGATTAGCATTTGATGAACTGAGTAAAGCAGATGGTCCTTACCAATGCAGGTGGGCATCTGGAGGGCCTGAATAGAACATAAAAGTGGAGGAAGTTTGAATTCACTCTCTCTGCCTGATTGCAGAGACATTGATCTTCTGTCTCTGCTCCCCTGGTTCTCAGGCCTTCAGATCCAGGCTGGATATACAGTCTCCACCTTGGGTTCTCTGGTTCTTAGACCTTTGAATGATACCACCAATCTTCCTGGTCTCAGGCTTGTGGATGGCAGACTGTGGGACTTCTCAGACTCCATAACTGTGTGAGTCAATACCTTATAATAAATCTCTTTATAATAAGTATAATAAATCTTTATATATGTAGGTCCTATTGGCCATGGTTCTCTCTGGAGAACCACGACTAATATGGTTGTGTTTAAATAAATTTAGTGAGACAATTTCTAGAAATGGATGAATCCTTAAGGACACACTCCTACAAATTGGCTTATTCCCACCCCCCCTCATTTTTAGTGAAGCCCTGCTGAATTAGGATGAATTTGGCTGGAGCCTCTGTGGGCTAGAATGAGGGGATTCAATTCTATAAATGAAGATGGTTCAGGAAAGTGATGATCCTGGTGACATCCACAACAACTATGGTTTTAAGGACTAGGAAATGTTCTAAACATTCATAGGCATCAGTTTATTTCATTCCCCCCAGTGACTTCCCTCCTATCACATAAGAAGTCACCTAGGCTTTGAGAGATCAAGGAACTGGTCAAGGTCACAGAACTGGTAAGTGACGCTAGAGCTAGAATCTAAGTTTGTTCAACTTCAAAGGCTTATTTAACTCTTAACCAATCTCCCCTGTGAGTAATCATATAATCATGGAATTGTAGAGCATTAATGCTGGAAGTACTGTTAGAGATCATCTAATTTAGGGGTGAGGTTTGCTTATATACCAAGGCCTTAGAGTGTGGTTTTATCTGATCTGTGACCAGGATCCAGGGCTTACCAATAAAGACATTTTCTGCAGTACTTTATTTGTGCAGAGGCAAAGATGGTATGGCATGGAGAGGATTTGAAGGCATTCAGTTTTCTTTTAAGAGCAAAGAGCTTTCTAGGAAAAAATAGCAGTAATGTAAAGGTCAAGGCTAATGCCTTGTGGGAAGAAGAGCAGGACAGATTGATTTATAGGGATTGCAAGAGAAAATGTGGCTTAGAATGACAAAGAGGAATAAAATAATGTGGCTTGGCTAAGAAGGTATTCCAATGCTTGTTTATGTGATCTCGGTTAGGGAGGGCTCAAGAGAATGACATTTAAAGGAACTGAGAATATCATTTGCAAGAAGCCTAGAAAATTTTAAAGCCAGAATGAAAAAGAAATTAGAAATTCTTTGGTTAGCATTAAAACTGCAACCCCATTTAATTTATTCACCTGGTCAACAGATATTTTTGAGTTATTCCTATGTGCCAGGCACTGCACTGGACACACGGATGCCACAGGAATTCTGGCAGACATGGTTCCCACCCACACGGACCTCACAGTCTAGTCAAAGAGACAGATATGGGCCAAATAATTACCTATTAGTTCTGTAATTATAATTTAATAAGTGCCACCAAGAAGTATGGGATGCTATAAGACTCTACAAAGAGGATCTGACTTAGTCTTAGGTCTAGTGGTGCTGAAGCTGAGATCCAAAGGATGAGTAGAAAGAGACTGAGTGGAGAGGGAGGAACTTTCCAGACCCAGGTGCATGGAGCAGGTAAGCAAGGAGCTGTAAGGCAAAGTGAATGGAGAGCAGAGAGGAAGTGAAAGAGAGGCCTGTTCAGCCAGGGACTTGTTAAGGATTCTGGGTTTTTTCCTGAGAATGAGAAGTCATTGGAAGGTTTCAAGCAGGGAGTGACATGATTGATTTGGCAGGAGACCAGAGAGGGATTTGGGCCAAATCCTCATTAGCAATGGTTAGTTGTCACTTGCCTGGCCTTGCTCTTCTTGCCTAAATGGCTTGGAAACCCAGCAGGAATAGCTAGGGGTGAAAATAGGATACCAGGTTTCTAGATCCTGACTCCCCTCCTCAGATTCCTAACCTTATACTGCTGGATGGCTGGAGCATCTGCCTAGGGCCTTGCCTTGTTCTTCCAGATCCAGCCAGTGTGGGACCAGATGATGTTGTCTGTGTTGAATTCCCATTGGAGGAGAACAGGCACTTGTGGTGGGAGAAGTTCCCCAAGGATGAAGTTGTGTTGTTGGCAATGAGCCATCAATTCTAGGGCCAGTGCAGAGTCAGCCTGGCCAGTCACCTCCTGCAGACCATTTCCACACTGCAGCAGGTGAGCTCTGGCCCTGCAGAAAACAGGGATTCAGTTCAAAGGCCACAGTGGACTCATCTCGAATAGACCTCCAGGGTGTAGGCTTTTAAGGTTGGAGATGGCTTGGCATTTATCACTCTAGTCTCTTTATTCCTCTTTATCCTTCCCCTGAAACTGGCTGACAGTTCCTTAACCTGGCACTCCGGAGGGAAAGATTTAGGTGGGTACTACCGTAGCCCAGAAATGCTGAAAAAGAAATGCTTATATTTCCCACGTGCTAGTGATGTCTATTCTAGGATTCAAACTCAGAAAGTGGCATGATTTCTAGAGAGGCATGGCATAGATGATAGATTCTCAGGCACAGGCTTGGTGGCACTTGGTTCAGAAGCAGCATGTAGCTTAGACACCCTGAGCATTAGAGACATAACTGGAAAGACAGTTAACACTCAGGTTGTGCCTCTTAGGTGTGAGGCCAGCCATGTGTCTGAGCTGTAAATGTGTATGAGCTCATGTAAATCCTACCATGCTAAGTAGATGCTTATTACCACCTTCATTTTACAAATGAGGAAATTAAGGCACAGAATGGATTTTTCACTGCTAGTAAAAGGCAGAGCTAGGATTAGAATCTAGGCAGTCTGGTACCAAAAGCCATGAGGTCAAGCACTCTACTAGATACCTCTCTAGAATGAAGAACAGGGGCCTGATTAAGCTTGTGCCCATCCATTTGCAGAGTGCTTCTTATAAATGGCAGATGCCTTATGTCACAGTCCGTCCAGACTGCTATAACAAAATACCACAGACTGGGTAGCTTATAAACAGGAGAAATTTATTTCTCACAGTTGTGGAGGCTGGAAGTCCAAGTTCAGGGTGTCAGCATAGTTGGGTTCTGGAGAGGGCCACCTTCTAGATGATGCTGACTTCTCGCTGTGGCCTCACATGGTGGAAGGGGAGAGGGATCCCTCTGGGGTCTCTTTTATAAGGGCACTGATCTCTTTTATGAGGGTTCCACCTTCATGACCTAAGGTCTCCCGAGGCCCCACCTCCTAATACCATCACCTTGGGCATTAGATTTTCAACATATGAATTTTGGGGGAACTCAAACATTCAGATCATAGCACCCTGTTTATAAGTCAGAGCGGAGTCTGTGTCATTGGACAGAGCATGCACCGAATTTGGCTTTGAGGTACCAGGGACTCAAGGATCGAGAAGAAGATAAAGAGAATCTTTGAAATTTTGAAAATGGAATTTAATTGGAAGAGACACTGAAAGGAATAAGGGGTCCTCAGAAATAGCTTGGGAACCAGAAGGGCCACAATCCACAGTACTAAAAATTTCAAGTATTTATAGCTATTTCAAATACTACTTTATGAGAGAGAAGTTAGTTTCTCTAGTTGATGGATGCCTCTCCCCCTCCAAAGAAAACTGTACAAATTAACCCTCTATTGGGCAAAATCTCCCAAATGACTTTTAGTTCAGAGAAATACTCTTTTAGACTTGCCACTGGCGTGGGAGAAGAGAAGCCATGAATTATTTTCCTCTTCCTTCTCTCTACTTCTGTCTACTTACTCCTTTGAGAAACGTGAAGTGCCAGCCCTGTTCCATGGCCAGCGCTAGAAGTGTGTAGTCTTGAACCCCACCTACATTTGGGATATCCAACCAAATACAAGGATGGGTGCTTGTTTTGGAAGCTGCTGCAAGGAGTCGTATCTGGTTCTGAAGTTGCTTCTGTTTTCCAAATTCTGAGACTGGAAGGAAATACAGAGCTTTTGAAAGGTGTGACTGATGGGCATCTAGGGTTGTCTACTCCAGTTTTGGAGGTGTTGATGGGCATGATCACCTGGCTCTGCCTGCTGAGGAGCAGACTCAACACCCAGGCCCCTGGTGACACCCTCTGTTGGGGCCACGCCAGAAGATGGGATTGGGGGTTGCTCTGAGTCCCATTTTATAACTTATAATGGAGGCATATAGGAAGATTCATTTTGTAGGGCCATGGCTTCTCTATGGGTATAGGGCATTGTGTTGATAGAAAAGTAAGTTTAAAATGTAAAATTTTAATATGGCGATGAAACTGATGACATATTTTGAATATCTTGAACACATTGAATTGGCTTATCTGTTGAGTTTGGGTGGATGAGACAACTGAGTACACTTGGAAGTGGAAAATAAATGAAGGGGCTTCTTCTTTTTTTTTCAAGATTTTATTTTTAAGTAATCTCTACACCCAATGTGGGGCTCGAACTCACAACTCCGAGATCAAGAGTTGCATGCCCTACGGACTGAGCCAGCCAGGCACCCCAGCGAAGTGGCTTCTTGATTTAGTGTTTACTGTGACGCCAGAATGAATCAAATTCAAAGATTTCTGGGCATAAGAGAAAAGATACATCTACCAAAGTTCTGAGGGACTGAATGCCAACCTTCTTTATTCCATGTCGCTTTATAGAAGCAGTGACGAGAATTGAAGGTCAGCAGTTGGAATTTGTTGGAATAATTAGACAACTATTTACAAAAAAATAAATTTAGAGCCTGGCCTTATATCACAAACCAAAATAAATTCCAAATTGAAGAAAAAGTTAAATATAACTTATAAGTACTTAAAAGAATGAGAAGAAAATGCAGTTGAAAATCATGTGGCAAAAGTCTCTCTCAACGTAACCAAAATCAGAAATCATAGAAAAATGGGAACAGATTTGACTGGCTAAAATTTTTCAGAAAGTGAAGCAAAATAAAGCCTGTTACATAAAAACACAACATAAACAAAATTTAAGACAAGCAAAAACACTCAGAAAACATTTGCAACATAGGTAATACAAGTTGAATTTCTTGGTATGTAGAGTCCTTACAGCTTAATAAGAAAAGGCAAACAGTACAGTGGAAAAGGAGACACAGGATGTACGAAGAAATGAAGATATACAAATTGTCAATGAGTTGATGAAGCAATGTTTCACCTTCCCAGGAATCAAACCACACTTACATAGCAAGCGGCCATTCTGGTCTACCACATTGAAAAAGAAGAAAATGGGATGACAACAGTGAAATGAGTGGTGTGAGAACATGGGGACATCTGTGCTTGGGAACACTGCTGACAGGTAAAGTGACACTTTTCAGATGGGAATGTGGCCATCTGTATCAGAGACTTAAAAATAGGCATGTGCTTTCAACCAGAAGTTTCACTTCTGTTTATTGTATTCAGGAACTAATAGTGGGTATGTGCAAAGATTTAGCCATGAGGATGTTTATAGAAGTGTTTTAGAATAGGGGCGCCTGGGTGGCTCAGTCGTTAAGCGTCTGCCTTCGGCTCAGGTCATGATCCCGGGGTCCTGGGATCGAGCCCCGCTTCTCCTTCTCCCACTCCCCCTGCTTGTGTTCCCTCTCTTGCTGTGTCTCTCTCTGTCAAATAAATAAATAAAATCTTAAGAAAAAAAAAAGAAGTGTTTTAGAATAGGCAAAAATCAGAAATAGCCTCAGTATCTGAGAATGGACATTGGTTAAGGAACTCACGCTCCAAATGTATAACAGAAAACTCTAGCTATGAAAGAACTAAATAGAGCCCAGCAGGATCGAGGGCTCCCCTGTCCCAGGCCCCGTCTCGGTGACTCTGTGCTGCTCCTCTCTCCCTCTGTGGGTCTGGTGTGGTTGAGCTCTTGGGAGGATGTCTCTCCCACCCACCCCCCACTGACATGTTCCCATGTTCCCACTGAAAGAGATGTATGCACGCTTGCCCAATTCTGCCTTCCACCCCTGGCCCAAGGTGGGCTTAGGGGTGTCCCTGCTCAGGAACAAAGGCTCATAACAAAGATAAGAATTCCCCTCAATTAATTTATTAATTTAATGCCATTTCAATAAAAATTCCAGTGATTTTTTTTTTTTTCTTCTTGAAACATGGCAAACTAATGGTCCTGACATTTTCCGGTAGATTAAATGGTTAAGTCTAATCAAAAGCTTTTGAAAAAGGAAAAAATGACTAGGGGAACTTGTCCTAGCAAGTCATAAAACATACTATGAATTCCCCGGCAGGATTTTTTGTAAAGATAATAAAGCATAATTTGCAAAGTTCCTGGGAATGGTTACATGGCGGTTGATGCTATTTTATTCCTGGTGTAGCTTAGATACATTTGCGGCACTGGAAGTACAATAAAATTGGTGCCTGCCTTCTCATCTGTACTGTTGAAATAGGCAGTGAGGACTTCTGTGTGGGAAGCAGGGAAGGGGTTGGTTTGGGACCCAAAGAATGCCCCAGGTTTGGAACAACAGCAGAAGTGAGTGATGCTGATCAGGGACAAGTGTGTTGAGAGCCTGAATAAAATTGGAACTCATGGATCAATCGGTATTACTCTACAGTGCTGATTCTCTAGCTGCTTGACCCTGGGTGGGTTATTCCACCTCTCTCGACCTCTGTTCTCTAATGTGTAAAATGTGCATGAGCAATTACCATCTGTAGTATTGCTATGAGCAATAAATGGTAGTATATGCAAAGCAGTTCGTGTATTGCCTGATGCATGGGGAGCATATCATAAGGGTAGCAATGATTGTTTCTGAAGCACACGGTTGGTTTTGGGGGCTCTGCAGGGCCAGGATGACTGAGCCAGGCCACTGAGGGCTCCCAAAGTCCCAGGCTCCAGCCCTGGCAAGGAATGAAGTAGGAGACTGAGAACATGGAGCTATCAAGAAAGATAGGGATGATTCTCTTGATATGTCCAAGCACACCAGTAGTCATCCATGTGGCCTTCAGTTCACCTAAGTCAAGATCAGGCTTGTCCACATATTGGCTGCCGTTCACTGGCCAACAACTCTGCCTGGCCCCAGGAGTCCACTCTGTCCTTTCATTGATGAAAGTCTGAAACTCACACCATCATCATGTTGCTTTTCTTTGCAGACACACCATTTTCAAGTTGCATGAGTGGGCTGATGGAAGAATCTATTTCTTGTTGGCAGGCCCACTTTTGACATTTCTGACCAAGGCAAGAGTGTCAGTGGAGGCCCAAATGCCACCATCTTAAATCAAATATAGTCCTCCTCACTCTTTCCAGATTCCATATTTGCAAATTTGTCTGCTTGCTAAAACTTATTTATAACTCCCAGATCAATACTTGTGGCATTTTTGTGATCATCGGTACGTTCCCGGCTGAGGTCAAAGAAGAGCAGCACTGCCTTCCTGTTTCAGCTCTAGGACTAACCACATGGCCTTTGTGCTTAGTTAGTGTCATGTTTTTTTGCATTTTTGTGCTTTTGTTGGGGATTTTGCTGTTTAAAATCACCTCCAAAAGTAGTGCTAAAGTGCTGTCTGGTGTTCCTAAGTACGAGAAGGCTGTGATGTGGCTTACAGAGAAAACAGGAGTTGTTAGAGAAGCTTCCTTCAGGCATGCATTTTAATGCTGTTGGCCATGGGTTCAGTTGTTGATGAGTCAACAATACTTATTACATAAAGTGCCTTCACATTAACAAGGTTATATATTGGTGAGTTGACAAAAAGTTGTGTTCAGAGGCTCACAGGACTATAACCCTGTATCTTCCCTAAGAGCAATGGTTCAGTATGCTCTAAATCAGTGTTTGTGGTGACCTTATAGAACATAACCACTGTGAATTAGGAGATCTGACTCTATGTTCTTCCTCCCACTAGGGCAAATATACATTCAGAAATATCTGGAAGACAGTTTCGAATGGTGGAACCAGTGCTGGAGAGCTGGCCCCTGGCCTTTGGCTCCCTTCTCCTGTCCACCTCCCAGCTTGACTCTGGGGGCCGCAGGTCCAGGCTCTGCCCATGGCCCTGGAAACCACTCCCTTGGCCTCTCCCTGGGCTGGAGTGGGCAGACGTGGGAAGAGGTCAGGGCGGGTTTAGGAAGCAATCTCTGGGCCACCTGGCAGGGCCTTCGGGGCCCAGGACCTGGACTGTTGTCTAGAAGATTGAAGGGATCATGGATTTCTTGCCATATGCCAAGTGAGGCCTCTGAAGGTCAAGGCTGATGTCTCTATTGCCTGCCTCGACGGCTGTTAACCCCAAGCCCATGGGAAAGCGTTGCTTGCCAGTCAGTGTGACTTTCATTTCTCTTGATTGTTTCTCAGGCGGCTGTAGTCCAAACAGTTCACAGGGACCTTGTGCCTGAGGCATAAGAATTTTGTCTGTCCTGCTTTGTTCCAGCATTTTCTCCTTTAGGTTCACAACTGTTGCCACAACTTGAAGATGTCTCTTCCAAACGTGGCTGTGAATTCTTCTCACACTTCAATATTCCTAAGTGGCTGTAGGGTACTAGACCTGGAAAGGAGGGTCTCTTTTTTCCCTACTAAATATTGATCATAATGTCACAGGGCCTGTCCTGTCCTTTATGGGGGCAGCAAGCAGTGATCAAATCAACTCCCCACTTACTAGATAATTGGGGGCAAGGGTATTAACTCGGGTGCCATTTTTGCAAGTAACGAGAAAGAGTGTTCCTGAGATGAATTCTAGGAGGAACTTTTTCTGGAAGCAATATCTGGAAAATTTCAAGATCTGAGTTGTAAAGGAGGCTTCCAGCTGCAAGGCTGGAAGCAGCTGCAAGAGGCATAATTTTCAGGGCCTTGATGTTGGTGTTCACATTTCATTGGTTCGAGGTGTCTCATTGGTTTCCTTCTAGAAAGTCAGGCAATCAGTTGTCCCAGCTCACTCATGGGATCATGAGATTAGTTTGGGGGCTCCTTACTGCAGCCGAGCACAGGACAGTGTTAAACTGACGGTGCCTCCTCTGTGAACTGGGGACTAGTGTCCTCAAGCAACTGTGTGTCCAGGAAAGATCCTGCCTTGTTTCAAAAACCGCACATCCTGTTTTTGGGAAGACAGAATATCGTCCACTGTAGGTATCGAATCTACTTTGGCAGAGAAGCCACATTAAACATTTCATTAAAACCCTTGCTATATGAAATGGAGAATTTTAGAAGCAATGCTGTAATTCGGGGTAGCATTTGAATATGCGTGCCTTGCCACAAGTTTCTCTTGGTCTTTGCCAGAAAGTGAGGTTTATTAGAGGCAGAGAGGAAACAGGGCCCTGGCATTCCACAGCTGGGCAACTGGGCAGGTGCCTAAATCCCTCCATGCCTCAGTTTGCTCACCTGTCAAAGGAGCATCCTACGTGCCTTAAAGGCTGGCTGTACAGAGCATGCTGGGCAGCGTGGGTAGCAGGCCTGTCACATGAAGGTGTGTGAAGCCACATAATGAATGGCATCGGTGCTGACTCTTTGCCCCGCCCCCAGTTTCATTTTTGGCAGCTTCCTTCATCCCCGGATATCTCCTGGTTTTAGACCATTTGCAGGTAGTCAGCTCGTCCACTTTGCTTTATCACTGGATTTTTGAACCGCCCTGAATTTTGTTTCTTACTGGACGTGGGGCCCACTGCTTCCCTGACCTTGTGGAGCATCCTGTGTGCTTGGGGTGAGAGGGAGGGCGTTTTTCCCTACTCCGCAACTTCATTCCCATCCATCCCACCGAGGAGTTTAATCTGATTGAAGACGTTGGAAGAAACAAACAGGACAGGCTCAGCTCAGACTCTGTCTCCTTTTATCTGGTGAGCTGGCCTCGGGGAGCAGCAGCGCCCTTCTGCCCCTTCAGGCTGTGCCATTCCTCAGGGGCACCCCCACCCCATGTGCCCTGGGCCTGCCCTGCCTGCAGGGCAGCCCCCCACAAAGCTCATTTGCCCATTATCGATATAAGCTTTATCCTCCAACTCAGAGTTTTACTAGCAAAAACCCCCCCAACAGTCCAATTTCCAAAGCCATCATGGCATATTGGTTAAGAGACTGGTCTCTGGACTCAGAGAAACTGGGCTTAACTTCTAACTTTGCCACTAACTGGTGTGTACATTTCACAGACTCCTAAACCTTGCTGGGTCTTGGTTCTCTTCTATGAAAGGGGGAAAATAATGGAACCCGCTTCTTAGGTTTGTTGGGAACATTTGAGGAGTTAGTATATAGAACGCATTTAGAATAATACCTGCCGTTGGTAAGTAGTAAACGAATGTTTACTAATGGCCACTCCCTGGTCATTTTTTTCGGAACTTGCCGAGGGAAGGTGGATAGTGGATGCTGGGTCCCTCAGAGACCCAGTTCCTCCTCCTCCATGGGTCCCCTCTGCTGCTCCCCCTGCTCCTGAGCCAAGGCCTCTCCTGAGCACCCCACCTTGGCTGTGATTCCCACAAATTTCTGCTCAAATGCATATACATTACTTGTCTTGTTTTTATCTTTTTATTTTTTCTTTTCTTGTGTTTACATAGACTATTCTCTCTGCTGAGGAAGAAGGGAACAAAACGGAAATCGAGTATCTGTCTTGTCCTCTGTCATTAATTGTCATCACACCATTCACCCCACCTGTGTGGGCCTGTCCCTTACTCATCACATTATTAATTCAAAGAGAGTTAGTACACCTCTATTTCTTTCGGCAGACTTCATCGCATTCTGCCTGCTCTGGATTCCCACCTTCAGGAAGTCAGTCGGGCAGATACGAACCTCTGTGTGGTAGTTGTCTTTGGTTATTGGCCCTTTATTGATCTTTAGCAGGCTTCTTTAGAAACTGAGCTCTTTAATGAGACATCTCGAGTCCCATCCCTACCCCATAGCCTTTTGCTACCTGATCCCTCTTGCTCTTGGGAAACCTTTATTGGCTGAGTGCCATGTGCCAGGGCTATGGGAAGGTAAGATACCCATTGCTCCAGAAGAATGTGCAGTTCAATGGTACTTCAGTCCTGCTCCAGGGGGCCCTAACGGTCCCAGAGGGGTCACCAGGGAGAGGGTGTGTGTGTGGTGGGGGTTTCACCCTACTCCCCACATCATTCCAGAACTATTCTGCTCTTCTTTGTTCTTCATACTGGGCTTCTGTGTAAGATTCCATCTAAAGAAAGGACTGCACTGGGTTTTTTTTTTTTTTTTTTAATAGTTTGAAAACCATTGGCCTAATTTTTTCCACTGAATTTATGCAGAATGGCTTTTTATAGTGGTTTGACTCTCCCAGCTTGTGTTTGGCCAACACAATGACAGAGGAGTCTGGCCAAGGCATTGGCACCGGTCACCCACGGAGTCAAACAGGGCCGACCTCTGAAGTTGTCCCCTCAGCTGAAAGTCTCACCTTCCATGTTGGAGCAAGACCTTTCGTGGTCCGGCTTAGTACTACTGGTGGGAATACACAGGAGTTTGTAGGGGAGGTACCATACAGAAATTGACCCCTAAGGCAATCTCTGAAGAGTTCCAAAAATATTTTAAGCAGTGACAACACTGTTGAAATAAGTTTATGGGCCCCTAAATATGCTAGAAGCTCTAAAATAAGCTCTCAAAATCTTTTTGTAGGACACATGATATCAAACTGTAACTTTCCAAAGGGCAAGAGACAGGATTTTGCTTAATTAACTTTGTGGGGTGTTTGTTGCAAAACCTCAGAGATCTAAGATAATCAGGGATCAACCAATCGCTTCATCAACGAACTATAAAAATGCATCTACAATAACTGATCAGAATATCTGGCTTATTCTGATTTTATAAAGCTATTTAAAAGATCCATATGTTTGCCTGTACATAGAACATTTCTGGAAGATGCTCTAGAATGGGAGTTTCATGAGGCAAGCCTTTTTTCCCCCTGGCTTTGTTTAGTAATGTATCCTGAGGTGGTGCCTGGCATATAATAACGCATGTTCAATAGATACATGTTGAATGAATGAACTCACAAGAAGATGGTAACAGCGGTTAGCTTGGGGGAGTCGGACTGAGGTGAAGATATTACTTTTCAACTTGTACCCACGTGTGGTATATCTATGGGGAGTGTGGGAAGAATGTCTGCTTGGCTCCTTGTACTTTGACTTTTGTTCATAGAAAGGAAGAAACTTTGGATTTGTTTTCACTGTTGTCCTTTGGCCTTATGGTCCTCAACTCTGCCAAACTGAGGAGAAATGTATACTCTGGCTGGTTGTTCTTGGACCTTACATTCTTAGTGGGCAGGATTTCACTCTTCTTCCTCCAGTTCCCATCCCCATTGCATTGCGATCTGGGCTTCACTTGGAGAAGTAAGTGTGGCTGTAATTATACTTTCAATTTCAGCTTTCCTACCAGTGCCTTGCTCATGGGGCTGAATGGAAGTGGACATTGGAGTTTGTTCTTCAAATCTGGGTCGTGATCCCAGTCTTGGGATCGAGTCCCACATCAGGCTCTCCGCTCAGTGGGGAGTCTTCTTCTCCCTCTGACCCTACCCCCTCTCATGCTCTCTCTCTCTCTCACTCTCTCTCTCTGAAATAAAAATAAATAAAATCTTTAAAAAAGTAGGCTCCATGCTAAATGTGGAGCCCAATGTGGGTCTTGAACTCACGATCCTGAGATCAAGACCTGAGCAGAGATCAGAATCAGAAGCTTCACTGAGTAACCCAGGTGCCCTGGACATTTTAGATTCAAGCAAGTTGGTATAAGAAACCTTAGGTGGGAACAGAGCTCTCGGCGATTAATAAGTTCTACTTTTGTTCTTGTCTTTCTATGCATAGTTCCTGTAGACAACAACTGCAGAGTGCCTTGTGGTAGCATTCAGGAGCCCCAAACTCATCCCAATCCCCTGATGCTACAGTGATTTAATTATTTAGTTTGTCATGTGCATATATTATTTTTGAAAAGAAGGTATGTATCATTACATAATAACAGAGTGAAGAGTGGGCACAGAGAGAGTGGTTTTTCTGTCCACCTACAACAGAATAATTATTTTTCACAAACTCTGTTGGAGGCAATTTGCATTTATAAACAGGAGAGATAATAATAATTGGCTGGCAGAATGATTTGGCATTAAGAGGCTCTTTGAGAAAACTGGCTCACAGGATCATTAAATGGTTAAAATAAAAATACAAAAGAGCAGAATTTCAGTGAGACACTTTGCATTCTGGATCAGAGACTAACAAGTTCAGTGGGCTGGGGGTGGGGGTAGGGAGTCAGTGCAATATAAGATTTATTTATTTATTTATTTGAGAGAGAGCATGAGATGGGGGAAGGGCAGAGGGAGAAGCAGACTCCCCGCCGAGCAAGGAGCCCGATGTGGGACTCGATCCCGGGACTCCAGGATCATGACCTGAGCCGAAGGCAGTCGCTTAACCAACTGAGCCACCCAGGCGCCCGGGAGTCAGTGCAATATAATGTCCAAAAAAGGATCATAGTACTGCCCCACATATTCCAGAGGAGTTGCTGCACTAGGAATTGAGTAAGGATGAACACTTCTGCTCTTTGGAGATGATCTCTGCTTTGTGCCTGGAGGAAGCAGTACTATGTATGCGCTTAGCACAGAAATTCTTTACATGTGTAGTGCAATGAGGAAAGTATTAACATTACACACACAGACAGGCTTAGGCCACACGATACTAAGGGGCAGAGGGGGGAATCCGTGGCGTGCCGAGGGTGACTGGTACAGGCTCCAAAGAGGCAACTGTGTCCAATCTATCCCCCAAATTACGCTCTGTGACTTCGTGTTGGTCACTTGTTATCTGTCAATGTGGGAGAATTTACACCACAGAAATTGGCAAATACTGCGCATGGTGTGTGTTTTTAAAAATGTATTTTCCTCTGAGATGTGGTTACTAAACATTTACTGACACATCACTGGATAGGAGCCAAACCCAGGCAGTTTGATTCCAGGGCATTTTGGCAAAGATGAATGTTTTCATGCCAAATTATTGATAATGGTACTATAAATTGTAGTCAGTGGCAGAACTGACCATGTCTCTATTTTTTCTCTCTTCCATAGTCTAGATCGGGGGCAAAAACTAAATTAGTTAAAAAGAGAATTCGCCAGCATAACCCTGTGACGCTAGTCTACAAACTAGTTATGCCACTTGCAAGCTCTGTGAAAATAAAGCCTGAGCAACTGCAAGCTTTCATGTACCTTAGGATGCTCTCTCATCCTGCATCTGTCCCTCCACTGCCCACCCTCTGTGGGGGTCCAGGGAGTAGAGCCACCGTCATGACAATTGAGCCTGGAATGTGACCAGCAGAGCATCTGCAGGACATGACGCCATTTGGCAAAACCCAAATCAGCATAGGAGATGCGGTACTATCATTTGACTTAAATGCTAAGGGCTTCCCCTCATCATGAAGAAGGCAATGGTCATCCTTGTGGGCAGCCTTAACAAAAATTGCTGGGTGCCAACTAGATGTCAGGCATTTTCCGAAACATTTTACAGACAGTGTTTTATTATCTGAGTGATGTATACTAATCGTCCCCGTCTCTGAGGAGAGAAAACTAAAATACAGAGAGGTTGACTCACTGGCTTGAGATCATGTAGGTGGCAAGTGGCTGAAGGAATTTGAAGCCCGTGACAATCAGACCCCAGAGTTCTTGCTCCCAGAGATGCCATCATGCTACCTTGAGGGAATGGGGCTAAAAGGGTAGTCCTGGGGCTCACAGGTTCTGAGAACCTGGTTAAACAAGAATTTCCACCGAAGAATTCCCCTTGAATCATGTTGCCCGTGACCTTCTCTGACCACTAGCCCCCCCTAACCTATTGACTTGGCTTTGGGTCACTTAATATACCCAGCCTTAAAGACATTTAATATTCTCCCGGGTCAGACTGCCACTACCACCTTTCCCTCCCTCTAAACTGGATGATATGGTTGTATTTTGGCTCTTACCTGTGCCTTGAATGCTGCCAACCGGCATATTTTACATCTATGCTCTTTAGCTGGTCAAAAACCAGCTCTCCTTCTCTGAGCTACCCACTCCACTTGTCAACTGACCTGGTAACGATACATTACGATTGAAGAACGAGGGCACTGTGTGTCTAAAGAAAGAGGTTTAAAATATTTTATTAGGGAACATATATCAATATTCAATGACACTTAAATATTATGGCATCCATATTTAGAAGGACAATATAAATGTTTATAACCTGAACAGTTACTTTATGAAACAAATAAAATAAATTCCTTTTAGACAGTGGGCTGTATGATCCATAAAGTATATTTTTTCAATAATTTACTCATCTGCTTAGGAAAATGTACATTTGTTTTCTTCAAAAAAACAACAACAATGTGATTGTTCACCACATCACATCATAAAACAAATGAACCTGTAAAAATGACGTGTAGAAAATTCAGAGACACTTAAATAGCACATTCCAAAGATACCAAATCCATTTAAAAGGAATTAGATGCTTCAGAAGCCATTGCAGTCAGCCTGGTGTCATAGATATGCATCAATACAAAATGCTGCAGCAAGTTCCAGTATGACGACTCACACGCATGAGCATTTTTATCTGACTTAGGAGAGAAGTCTCCCTTTTACAGCATAGAACACAAAACAAACTCTCAGCAAGGTTCAGATGAATTTTGTTTGTTACATGGAGGGCAGGGTCATGATATCAACTCAATCAGCCAAATACTAAAACCTGGAGAAAGTGGCGTGGTCTGCAAACATAGCAGAGTTAGAAAATGTCCCTGCGGGGACCTTATTCACTGCGACAATTGTAAGGGTTACGGGAAAATCATAGCCGCTAAAATCAGCCTGTCAGCCCGCATTTGCTTCTCTGGCAAAGCAGAAATGCCATGTTTGTATTTTGAACAGATCTAATGAGTAGACAAGCAGAAAAGCTGCAGTAAGCCAGGAAATGTCACAGGGTTCATGTTTAAATGGCATCAGCTTTATTTACTAAAATACAGTTTTAATTTCACAGGCAAAATGAGCTTCCAGAATTATTTTCTAGCCCCAGCAAGTCAAGTCCTTCCAGTTGCTAGTTGATTGGAGAAGTGCAGCTCAAAGGTCTTCATTTTGTTTCGGTTGCTCCCACACCTCCACTGCATTGGATTTGCAAAATCTACCAGGTACCCTTCGCTACTATGCAGTGTCCTGATACTGACCCTCCAATGATGGATGATGTGAAAGACAGCCTTGGGGAGCTGTAGCGATCCATTTATTTTCTGCATTTTTCGGGGGTAGGGAAAACTCTTTCTTTTAATATTGTATGACATTTTCATGCTAAAAGCAATTCCTCAATTTTTAAAAACACTGAATTGCATCGTGTAAGATTTGCTTGCAAAGACTTCCAAGGCATTTGGTTATTCGTGTGGATTAGCCACTTCATGTTCAACAGATGTTTATTTGCACAATGAGAAACAGACTTTTTTTTTTCTATTTAGCCATCCCACTGTAATGCTGTGTGCTAAGCCTTGAAAACAAAGAGAATCAGACAACTGAGAAACCAAGGCCTTTCAATATTCAGCCAAGCCAAACATGGGAGCTCTAGCAGGAAAGCCCCTGGCTCATTATTTCCTGGCTCTTCCTTGGTTCATCCTTGGCTTAAACAGAGTAGGAAGAAAATCAGGCATGGTTTTCCTGCATGGGACTTGAGGGGTGGGGTTTGCAGAGCCAACTGGCCGCCATGAAATGGGAAGCTGCTTTCCATGTGCCCTGTCAGACATGCCTGAGGTTCACCAGGCCCTGGGCCTTTGCACTGGTTCATTCCTTACTTGCTTGGAAAAACTCCATTTGTTTCCCACTCCATTTTATCCTCCAGGATCCAAATTAGAGGTCACCCTTTTTGAAAAGCCCAACTCCAAGGGTGGCTTGGGTGCCTTACGCTAAACTCCTTTGGTCCTGCGTGAATTCTTGTGCCACAGAGCTTTACTGTGTTCTATTATAGTCGTTGACTTTCCTGTCCTCTCCATGGACCAAAGGCACCTTGAGGGTGAGGACCATGTGTCCACCCTTGTTTCCTCCACTGTCTGGAGCTGAGCCTGGAGCCCTCACCGAATATTACAGAATGGATGGGTGAGGAAAAGAACTGCTGTGTGCAATGACAACTTCCCTTGGAAAAAGGTGATTTGGTTTTGCAGCATGGCTTCTTCTACTTTTATGAGGTGCTAGAATTCGAGGAACATGAAGGGAATTTTAGTGTTTAATGTTTAAGAATGCAACAGGGGAAGCTGTACTAAGCTGATTCTCAAAAAATTGCACTCTTTGTCCCCCAAACCTGTTTTTCTGTCTTGTGTTTCCATCCACAGCCACTCCTTAAATCACTATTGTCCCAGTCTTGACAAGAGTAATATGTTAGACTTGTGTCTTAGAAGAATGCTTGACAAAGAAGTAAATCCGTGTGGCAGGTAAGACTTACAGGTTTCTGAGGTGGATTTGAAAGACAGTTGGTAGCAGGAAAGGGGGCTGGGCTGGACACCCCCTTCACTGGGCCATGAGGACAGCACTCACGGACATGAAGCTGGCTTCATGTAATGAGTGTATGTCCCCTCAAAAAAAAAAAAGACAAATGGACCTTTCATGGATTACATTAATACTTTTAATATACTAAGCATCATGTGTCAACATGACTAAAACTGTAGCCTTCTGTAGAGTAAGAATTCTTACTACAAACCCAATGTATGCATTTTCACAAGTTCATACTTTGGTCGAGCTGGTTCTTTGTAAACCGAGGCCCATATTTATTTCCCTGTTGGCCAACCCAGTCCCCTTCTGCTCCCTATGAGGTGCTGTTCTCAGTGTTCCTTCCCCTAGCACTGAAAGAATGAAAAAACTCTTTTTAATTTGGGCCAACACCAACCCATTCAGCCTTGCCACGACTCAGCTTCTCAAAAACCCAGAAGACCCAAATAGCCACAGACGGTGTTTACACAAAGCAGAGCTGGGCCAAGAACTTCATCCCTGAAAGTGACTTTCCCCCTCCTCTTAAAACAAGTCTGAGATTCCGAATCACAAGAGACCATTTGGCAGGGAGAGGTGGCAGGTCCCTGTCAAACATGGCCTTTGAGTATGGCTGCCTGCCCTACTGAGTCGTGGTGAGTGGAGTTTGCAGTATGGATTCTCCTGTGAAGCCACCTGCCTGGAAGGGTCCCAGAGATCATACAAGGCGGGGCCACAGAAATGCCACGGCGCTCACTGGCAACTTGAAATTAGAGCAGAGACTGAGTTGGCCTTTCCATGATGTGGATTTCAATTCTGGCTGAAATCAAAACTGCCTGTGGGTCATGACTGGGAATTTGCTGTTTTGTCTTGTAAACACTTCTGATAGTCACCCAGGCCAGGTGCCTCCCTATTTGTTTAGATGGTTTTAAACCCAAACTTTGCTTCAAATATTCTACTGTCTTCCAGTGGCCAAAATTACTCCTCTTTCTCATAGCATCATTTACATAAACACACACACATCTTTTATATAATAACTGCACGCTATAGAGTATCTTTCATAAAACAACTGTTGTAAAAAAATACTTCCTATTGCCAAGTAAGTAGTTAATTCGAGAAAGATTGCAATCGAAGCAATGGCACCACAGCTCTTGTGACTTTCTCATGAAAGAGTAATTAGTGTCTTGAACTGGTGACGACCCACTTCTGGAAACAGATCAACTGGGATGGAAAGTAAAAGAGAGTAAAAGACTTATTCCATCTTTTCCCGCATGTTGAGTTCTCGGTGCTTTAAGACACTTTACAGGTGATGTAATTTATAATAAAGTTGAATTAATATAGCATTTGGGAGGGGAAACGAAGACAGGCAAAGCGTGCTAGCATTTCTTGGGGGCCTTCTATGATTCCACACATTGTATCAGCCCTCATGAGGCATTTTTATGTGCAGCATTGCATTTGCTTACCCCATTTCACAGGTGAGGAAAATGCAGTCAAGAGAGGTCAAATGACTTGTCCAGGATCACTTAGTTAGGTAATGAGAAGGGCCTGAAATTAAGCCCAGGCCTTATGGCTCCTAGGCCATGGCTCTTTCCCCAACCCTACTGACGAGATCCCGCTAGTTCTCCTCCGATGACTGGTTCTGGGTGAAGGTGGTTAAGTCAGGCCAGGCGGGTGGCCAGCACGGGTGAACTAACTGCAGGAAGAGGTACCGGCAGGCTCAACTCTCCAGTCTTTGTCTTTTTCCTCACTCCCTATCAGACTTGACTCTATTCTTCTCACACCCGTATCATCCTATTGGTTCTCTGTGAAAACGTTTCTTTTGTAATGTGACCGTGAAGTCTTTACACGTTAGGGGGCCTGGGTGGCTCAGCTGGTTAAGCGTCCAACCCTTGATTTCGGCTTGGATCACAGTCTCAGGGTTGTGAGATCGAGCCCCCGCGTCAGCCTCTGCGTTCAGCGTGGAGTTGGCCAGAGATTCTCTCTCTCCCTCTTCTTCTGCCCCTCCCCCTGATCACATGCTCTCTCTCTCTCTCTCTAAATAAATTAAAAAATAATCTTACATTTTACCATATCCAAATGTGCAAAGGACTTGGCACATAGTAGGTGCTCTAAATGTAATTTCTCCGACTTAAACTTTATCTCTGTATACCTCATCACAGTGCTTCATACGGAGCACGCTCATTTCATTGTCTGCAATATTGGGTTAAGTAGGTGTGGTGGTATAATTGGAAAGTGGGCTGCCTGTGACTTGTTATACCCCAGAGACAAAGGGAGCTATTTTTTTCCCTCCACAACTGATGAAGAAAGCATGTGTTTTGATTCAGGCTTTAAAAGCTGAAGTAAAATTTCTGTTGCAGAATGTCAGTGACTGTGTGCTGAAGTTTAGGTATAAGGGTCACGAGTGATGTTCGGAGTAGGAAGGCAGAGGGTGAGGTGAGCTGCTGGAGATGGGGACATAAGCACGCAGGGGACCCCACTTTTTAATCCAATTAGTCCCTAGTCAATGTTTAACTCCCTTAAGAAAGTATATAGAAAACGAACAATTAATTGTTATTTAAATGTTTGTAATACTTGCTTGTTTTGCTCTTAAAAAGATTTCATCACCTTAGTTTAATAGCCTTCTTGTCAGATGACATTTGGGTATCCTTATTTTTGATTAAAGCTGCTCATCCACCTACCTATTCATCAATGCTCCCTCTTCCCCTGCCCTTTACAAGGACTGTCACCTCTGCCAGTTCACAGGGGCTGGGTGGGGGAGGTGCTGTGGACGGCAAAGCATTCATCCTGACGCTCCCTTAGCTTTTGATTAATGAGCCAAAGGCTTTCCAACCCTTGAGACTTCAATTAGCCAAGCTGCAGAGCTGAAACCTTTTCATTATGAAGATAAGGCTGGGTTTAGCGAAAGGAACGGGGACCAGACTGGGGAAGAAAGACAAGTTTTTTTCTTTTTTTTTAGTGGATAAATCAATAAGCCATTGCTATACTCAATCAAACCTGTTTTTGGATGGTTTTGGCTGAAATACACTCACTACTTTGGTAGGTGCTGGCTTTTCATTTGATTTTTCCTCCTGTAATTTCTAGATGGGATGGAAGCTGGTGAAGCACAAACTCTTAGCCAACAAGGCTGTTCCATTGTGATGGATATTGTGGGGCCAGAGACACTTCCAATTTGAGCAGTGCCCCAGGGAGGGGGCAGGGGCACAGGAAACCAAAGTGGCACCGTGCCTTGCCCAGAAAGCGCGACAGTCGATGCTATGCACTTAGAGCAATCCCGATCCCTCCAAATGAGGATAAATGGTCTTTGTGTCTCAGCAGGAACCAGGCAGAAGGCATCACTCCATGACTGTCAGGGCAGCACCCTGCCAGCGATCAATTTGTCTACAATAAAAGGCTTAGGTGGGGTTGATGAAACAGAAATGGAACTGAATTTCTCAAGAGAAGCAAGGTTACCAGGCCAAGACCCTCTAAAACCACACGGAACGGGCAGCAGCACCCAAGAGGCCGGAGCAGCGGGGGCTAAGACCCTACGCTAGAGTCACTGAGGGCTGGGGCAGGAATAGTGGGAAGTGGTCTGCAGAAGGTCAGACTTAGAAAGCCTTTTAGCAGGGAATGGCTATCTACATCCTCATATCCAATCAAGTCAGTGTCACTTCCTTTCCTCTACTCTTTCTAAGCTGTGAGACAGGGTGGAAGGAAAGCTACCTGAAGGCTCACTGGCATCCATTTTCCACGCTGCTCCTGATGTGGGGAGGACGTCTCTGAAACAGCATTAACTCCCCCATTGCCAGGATTGGGGCCCAGTGGGGATCACAGCCTATGGCATGCTCCTCAGTGACCCATTTCCTGGGACTGGGTTCTGTTGTTGGTTCTTCACCCCATCTTACTGCATCTCACCTTGCTCTCAGGGTCTAGGGTCTGGCCCATTCACTGATGGGGGTCTGCTTTTCCGGGTGCAGAGGTCTCCTGGGGGATTCGGTGCCTGCCCTGACTCAAGATGGCAGCTAACATGGGATTCCCTACTGCTGTGCTCTCCACCCCTGATTAGAATCTCACTAACTGTTCAGAAGCCCTATTACCTGAGCCTTCCTGGTGAGTCAGCTGGTATTTCGAAGGCCCTGTGGACCTGGTCTCCCAGCCCCTGCCTGGAACTAGCGCTTGGCTCTGGTTCCTTGTCCCTCTTTGTCTCCTCCCTGCTTGCTTGCTCAGGAGGGGCCCTGGTCCTAGATAGGATCCCTCAGGGGCTGAGTACTGTTCTGGGCATACAGAGTGACATGACAGGTTCCACTCTCCAGGAGTTTTAATCTGGTTGAAAGACAGAACCTATATAGGCGTGGTGTAAAGTACATTTTAAGGTGAAAAAACTATAGATTTTAAAAAAGCAACAGACGGATAACAAATAGGGTGCACAATTACTTGTCAAATGCAATTTAGAGACAATTGTTATAGGGACTCAGAGAGAATGGGCAGGAAGGGCTGAATTTGAACATTTGAGTTGGGGAAAGAATTGTGGATAAGACTTTGCAGGCAGAAAGGAGAGTGTGGGGAGAAAGTTTTATGGGTTAAACTGTCCCCCCCAACCCCAATTTCGTATGTGGAGGTCCTAATCCCCAGGATTTCAGAATGAGACTGTGTTTGGAGAAACGTTCTTTAAAGAGGCCGTTAAGGTTAAATGAGGTCATTGGGGTGGGCCCTGATCCAATCTGGCTGTGTCCTTAGAGAAAGAGGAGATTAGGACGCAGACACACAGAGCGAAGGTGATGGGCAGACACTCGGAGAAGGCAGCCCCCGCCACAGGGCAAGGAGAGAGGCCTCAGAAGAGACAGCCCTGCAGACCCTTGATTTCAGACGTCCAGCTTCCAGAACTGCGAAAGAATAAATGTCTGTGTTGAAGCCCCCAGTCTGGGGTATTCTGCTATGACGGCCCCGGCAGCCTACCCCAGGGGGTGCTATGTCAGCGAAAGCAGGAGCACATTGGGTAGGAGAGGACCCTCTGCATAGGGGAGAAAGGTTCCTGGCACAAAGTTATGATGAGAGAATAGAGAGAGTCTATGAACAAGTTCCTGTGGCAGAGGAGCTGGTGGGGATGGGGACAGGCAGTGGGAGCGCTAGATGAGAAGGAGCACCTTTCACCCAGTTGAGTTCTGCTGAGTTTTGTGCAGGGTGTGCCTTCCGAGGGAGCAATCATTGCTTAATTGCTTAACTTGCTTAATGCTAACATGAAACCAAGTTTGCTTTGGGATTCATCGCGGTCTTGAAGGCCCTAAGGGCTAAGAGGGAGAGTGAAAGGTGAAGGCACACAGAGGCAAGAGACCAATGATGCAGGAGAGAAAGAGAAGGTGACATCGTAGGGCTCGGTAAAGACTTCAGAAATGTCAAAGTGAGAGGGGGCAGCTGGTAAAAGAGGTGCTCACCTGTGGGTGGGGATAGAAATAACAGGGAACCACGCTTGACCACCAGCACGTTGTGCTTGTACCCTTAACATGGAACTAATAGTATAAGCCCAGAAAGATAGCAATGGCAGCCCAGGTACAAGTCTTTGTGGAGGGACCTTGAATGGGCTTCCCCTGAGGCACCCATCTCCGGCCCGGGGCTCCCCAAGGCCTCAGGGACACCAGCTTGCAGTGTCAGGCCTGACCTGGGGAGGGGACAGAGAAGCTGAGGGAAGTCCCCCTTGTCACCCAGGGCAATGCACGGAGCACTGTATCCCATGGGCATGGGCACCCTGTGGGGCAAGGGTTCCTTCCCCATCATTCATTGCTTATCAGTTTGAAAAAAGTAGAGGGTGGAATCATGGAGAGAGAGGCAGGGATAAGGAAAGGAGACTGGAAAGGAGAGAGGGTCAGGGTCGAGACGGAAAGGGACGGGGAAGGGAAGGGAGGCTGCCACATAGCGTCAGCCCAGAGGCCTTCTTTTCTGTGCCCAGCATAGGCGCTGCTGTTAGTACTGATATTTTTGATATTATTCCATTATTAGATATATTCCTGATATTATTATAGCTATCTCCAGGTTCTTCCTCATCAGTTCTGCCCCCATTCCCATTCCCTACCCCCCGCCCTGCTGCAGAGTCTCATCTCTCAACACTGTGGACCTTGGCCTAGGCCACAGGAACTGTACCCCTTGTTTCCAACAGACAGCGTGTGCCTCCCCCTCACTGCCCCATCAGGACTGGAGAGGGGATGGGGACAGGGAAGGAACTCCCTCCAATAACATGCCAGCCTCGAGAAACATGGCTTCATCATCACAGGGAAGGACTGAATATTTCCCCATGGCAGCACCATTTTGAGTCTAGTTAGGTGATTTCAGACTTAAAAATGAAAACCAAAGAAAGAAGGAGGAAAAGGATGAGGAAGAAAGGGAAGAGAAGTCCTGCTAGAAGCTAGTATTTGTGTTTGGAAGATGTCTCTCCCCTCCAGCACCCCTTTCTGTACCCCGCTTCTTGGTGATCCCCAGGGTGGGCCCTCGGATGTCCTGGTGCAAGGTGCTGTGGTCAGAAAGCCTTCCCAAGAAGCCAAGTGTGACCCCCAAAGCCTCTAGGGATCCCCATTTCAACAGGCTCCAGTGCTCTGGGAGGGATTTCACATCGGCTGTGGTCAAATGGCACCCCCTGGTTGTTGCTACTCATGGAGTCAGCTGGATTGTGCTGGGAGACTTTCAGTGGGATGAAAAGCTGAAAGATCCCACCCCCACACCATGGACTCTCTGGGCTTCTGCAGCCTGCCTGTTTTACAGAACCCAGCAGTGGGAAGGTGTGGTGGGTGCTTCCCTCTTGTCCCGATGCCTGGGTAGAAAGTTACAATGTTGTACTAGAGTATGTCTTTTGGGTGAGTGGGTTATATGGGCAGCCTCCCCCCGCCCACCTCAGTATGAACTTGTCCCTTCATCTAACAAATCATGCAGGTTGGAAATATTAATTTGGTCAAGTGGAGCTGTGTCAATGGCATACTTAAAAAAAAGATGCTTTTAAGCTGAACACCCAAATCCACTGTTTAGCATTGTTATTATTCCTATTCCGTAAGCTAGAGATGGCATAGATCAAGGATGGCAAATTGGGGCCCATGGGTTGTTTTGTTTTTGTTTTTTGTTTTTTGCTATGGCCTGTGAACTAAGAATGGATTCTACATTTTTAGAGGGCTGTCCAAAAAAAAGCAAAAACCAAAAAAGAACGTGTGACAGAGAGCGTATGGCCCACAATGCCTCAAATATTTACTATCTAGCCATTTACAGAAAAAGTTTGCCAACCCCAGGTGTACATTAAATAGATTTTTATTTTTTTTAGTTGGTCTGGGAACACCCTTCCCCTCCCCCATCGGTAACAATGCTTCTTGGAAAAATGCGTTCTTGACTTGCAACAGATGAACTTGGTACCCACCCAGCTCATGAGCTGGGGACTGTCTGTGCCTCTTTGCATTTTTTGTGCCCAAAGCAGTGTCTGGTGCAGGAGAGGAAGCGAGCAGCTTGCTCACTATGACGAAGGGGTGTAACAACAACCCTCAGGCTCACTGAAACTTCCTTTGCAGCCTTTGCATTCTCAGGAATGCAAGGAGGTCCTTAAGGTGTTAATCCCTGCTGGCTTTGCCTTACCCGTCACCCTGCTGAGCAAGCCAAGAGCCCCCTGCCCTGCTTGCTTCCTTAGGTCTGGTGCTGCCTACCTAGGGAGAAAGAACAGAATCACATCTGCTAGTCCTTTAGCCAATGAGAAAAGCATAGACAAATACGCACTCTGAACAATCTGGCATCGCCCAGCCTCCGGCAGGGATGTAATAGCAGAGAAGGTGCCAATGGAGCCGAAAATATGGATCAGAGATGAATGAGTGACATAGGAAATTCACGGTCTCGAGAAACACAGTGGACCCTGGGGATACCGAGGGCGTCACGGAAAACGGAGTCAGAGGCTGGATTTGGGGCTATCTGAAGCATCCTCCTTAAGTCTCTATGTTTCTTCAGATGTTAAGAATAGATAATACACCCTTCCTTAGCTTTGTCCCTCACAGGAAAGACCTGAGATAGGCGAAATTACTTGGCCAAGTGCAAAGTGTTACACAAATGGGAGGACATACTAAGCTCATGTTGGGACATCCTGTCTTAGCTTCTTTTCTATTGCATCTGAAGGCACCTCCCCTAGTCGGGCTTCTTAATAGGTTGGCGCCTTCATTATTTTTTTTTCCTACAAATACAGTATGAACTTGCTCTTAGATTTTTTCTCACCTAATTAAGTCTGTATTTCTCATAGCTTAGCTCTAATCATTTCCAGCTTATAATGTGGCTCTGTTGACTGGAATATAGAGGGAAAGTGCTGTAAAGACTCCCGAGCCACAGGGAAAAACAATCATTTTGTGTTTGGAAATGAAGTAGCAAGCAGCTTCAGGGCAGTTCCTTGCTTGTCAGTTGCAGCAAAGTGTTAGGAAACCGCGCATCCTGCTTTGAGCGATGTCCAGGGTAAGTCTTCTCCTTCCTCCTCAACACCGCCCCCTGCCCACCGCCATACCCTTCCTTCTAGCCGGGAGACTCAGGAATCCATGTTGCGGTAGCAGAGAAGAAATAATATTTTCCTGCACAGAGCAGATGAGCTCCATCCTCAGCCCCCACGACATCTGGATCTGGGGTGGGGGGCACGAGTGAGGCCATGCTGATGGGAACAGGGGCAAGGGGCCCGGTGTCCTCTGCCGAAATCCTAATTTGATTTTGCCAGCCCCGGCCCCCAAAGTCATCTCCACTCACTCATCTTGCGGGGACTTTGGAGGGCCAGGAGGCCACTGTTGTCATTGCTTTTTGAAGACGGTGGACCCCGCAGCAGCCTGGGCTGAGCCCTGCTCCCCGGCACAGTGGGTAGACAAGGAGCAGGTGCCAATAGTGTTCCAACCAGGCTGGACCGGAGCTGTGTGCAGGTGGTTTCAGGGTTAAAAGTCCTAGTAGCATAAAAAGAAATCAGAGCAACAGTGAGCACCCCTCTGATGCCTTCCTACTAGCCACCATTGCCTTCTTTTCGGTCACCCTATTTTTGCTTGCAGAGTTTACCTTCCACAGGCTCGGGCTCCCTTCTCCCTTTGCTGACGAGCAGAGCTCTTTCTTTAATTAAGTCAACAAGTACTCATACGCAGAGGCAGCATCTCTTTTGGCAAGAGGACCTGTGCAGAACCAACCCCAGAAGCAAATGAGAATGTTTGTCAAGCTCGGATAAAGTAGCTGTGATTAAAGAGTGAATCATTACCTGCCCAAGTAAAAAGTTCCTAAAACCTTCTCGCTCCCAGGCGGTGGCCATGGGACCTATGGGGCCAGAAGGTCTGCATGATGGGTTCAGTTTGAGGGGCCGAGGCAATCCGAGATACTCAGGGCATAAAGCTCTCACTTGCAAAAAGGAATCCAAGAACAAGTGGACGCCGGCTAATCCACAGCCACGGCTGCCAACGGGTTCTTCCTTTCCCAAGATGGCCTACGTCTCTGGCTACCTGGGGATCAGCATTGTGAGCCATACCCCTACGGGAACACACATGAAATTCACATGTTTGACATGCTATCTGGGCTTGGTGTAATTCCTGGGGAAATATCTATAATTCCTTCTCCCTCTCTCTCCAACTCAAATAAAAAAATAATGTTGGAGTACCGGGGACAGCGATGTTGTATTTGTTATTTATTTTAAAAAGGGATATACTTCCTGAAAGTGTGCCAATTAACTCTGGTTGGTAGTCAGTAACTCTAACATCCTATGCAACGTGTTTCATATCCACAACTGGGTTTTAACATTCTAGGCCAATGCAGCCTCTTCTGCATTCTCTTATATGCCCATCTGCTCCCAGTCTGATAGAATTTGTCTTTCTTGCAAGGCCTGAATAACTTTCCATGTCATTATCCTCTAAAAAATGGTGCAGTCTGAAAGGTAGACTTGTAGGCACCAAACCCTTCTGATTCTGATCTGTTTTGGGGATTTGGCTAGGCTGGAGTTTGGCAGCATATGTATGGAGGTTGATTGGAAGGCAGATCCCCAAGAAACAAAATGTTAAAACGCTGCAAGGCTTCCTATCCTCAGCATCCCCAATCCAAACTGGGGAACATCCCTCCCCCCCCAACTATTTAGGAGGCAGAGGCACGGGAAGAACGTGTAGACTTTAGTGTTAGGCAGATCCAGGACTGAATCATGGTTCCTCACTGGCCTAAGGCGAGTCCTTCATTACTCCGAACTATCAGATTTTTACCTTTGAAATAGAAAGGTGAAATTGCTATGAGGTTTAGAGCCAATGGGGTATAAAATGTCCTGCCGATGCCTGGTGCACAGAAGAACCTAACAAAAGAAAACCTTACGAATATATTTATTTAGCCAAATATCACTTGTCCACCATGGCTGGACAAATCCAGGTGAGTAGTGAGAGTCTGAAGCCTTCATGTTGGCACACGCAAAGTGATAACAAGCAGAATGGTCTTGGACAAGACAGGAGTAAAGGCAAGTGGAAGAAAAGTGATAAGCAAAAGGCTTTCCTGAAATCCTGGCAATAGCCTGGGGAAATGTTCAAGGAGAGAGCTTCAGGGTCTCCCTGAAGGCATGCAATTCGAACTGCAGAAGAAACTCAAGTTTGGCCTATCCCATAATGTCAAGTTGATTTTTTTTGCGATGTTTCGATAGTCTCAAAGCAACTGCTTTTTATAACACATTAGAGAAAACATTGTGACCACTGTTGCTCTGGGTAAATTCTTCAAACTCCAAATAGAAGCAGTAAACATGTGAGTATAAATATGACAATCATTTGTTTAACTGTGACAATTTTAGAGAGTTTTTGGCATGCTCAAAAGGTACAGAGATTTTTGTGGATGAGTAAAAAATAACTCGAGTATTGTTTATCCCACTTTGACTAAGTCTTGGGTGACATTATCAATTTCTTGTAAAATTGGCGTATTTATACCTAATAGAACGTTATGGGAAAGGAAATAAATGTTAAAGTTTGCCTCCCTGGAGGGACTGGGGTTGGTGAAGAGTGTAGCAGATAATTCTTTATGGACCGTTTCACATGAATACAATTGTCATGGTTTTATCTGATGACCAAACGATTTCCTAGTTGTTTATTTTAATTAGAAGTGGCTTCAGTGCTAGCTTTCTGGTAATCCTTAGCTTTCTAAAATCTAAAACTTAAATTTGTCCGGGAATGAGTTTAAGGGGAGCCATATTTTATGGAAGCAAAACTATTACCATTCTTTTCGTGGGGATGCCCTTCCTGTGAAGGGAAGCCTGACAAAAGGGGTTTTTAAAATTCAGATCCCGAAAGAAGCTCTTCTCAACAATGAAACTTATCTTTCCTATCAAGGCAGAAGACAAGCGCAGTTCGCATACTCGAGTCCTTCCCTGATGCTTATGTCCATAATAGGACACCCACATCTGGTAGAGCTGTTATGGGACATGCGGACAGACCAGAAGAATCTAAAAATCCGGCCAATATCTGAAGCCAGAATCATAAGCACAAGGCATGGCGCCTGTCTGGTCAGCAAGAAGACATTCTCCAGAAAAGGCTGAAAAAGCAAAATATTCAATAGCCAAGCACGACTGACAACAGTCTCAAATCCACATGCAAACATACCCCCTCCCCGCCCCCATGGCAGTGTGCAAAGATATTAGCCTTAAAGAAGCACTTGAAGAAATTTTCATTTTGCTGCATGGGAAGAAGAAAAGATAATGGGCCCCTACCTTGGCTGTGAAGGCTAAATAGGGGCCGTAATCAACTTTGAAATTCTTAGAGGAAATTACTCAAATAGGGGGAAGAGGCTACAGAAATGGTCAGTCAGCAGTTTTCGATCAGTGATTCTGGCCAGGAATTATGCCCAAACCATAAATCTTATTTTAAATTCTTATTGTGGGATGTGAAAAATATTTTAATTCTTTACATACGATAATCCTCTTCCTCTTAAGCCATATACCGAGTTATTAAGGTTAGCCAGAATTTGGTATACAGAAAGCAAAAGCAGCACGTTCCCCAAGTTCCCATAGAAAGTGGGAATAGATGAAGTGAACGGGCTCCTGGATCTTTCACCAGAATAAATGGGCTTCTGTTGAAAACTATTTGCAAATTCCGGCTTTAGACGATTTTCTGGTGACCAGTCGGTATCCTCCCAAGCTAAGCATGTGTATCTCTCAAAGTTCAGGAAGGATATACCCGGATCCTAAGGCTCATTCCACCATGCTACCTGTGCATTCAGGGCCTTGAACCTCATTCCTTAGGCAGTGGCGAAGCCGCAGAGGAAAAATGGAAGTCCGGAGGCGCCTTCCAAAATACTATAAGCTCTGGATTTTCATACTGGTGTTCTGGAAAAGGTAAGCGATTTGCCAAGAAAAGCCGTTCTAGGCCACATCGAAACGGCTGTGCAGGAAGTTTGCAGCCTCTTAGCATGAAATTAGCACCCGCCCCACCCCACCCCAAACCCTTGATCTTTAAATATGTTTCACAAGAAGCCTTCCTCCATTTGATCTTGGAACCGCTTACTGGAATTTTTTCTGCAGCAGGAAAGTTGAAAAAAAAAAACGACCCTCACCCCTCCTGTCTCCCATCAGGAAAAGCCATCTTTTCCCCGACTGTCTAGACCCAAGCATAGAGGAGCCTCCACGAGTTCCGACGCGTCATGAGGGCCCCTCACCCTCATCTTTAGGGAATCGGGAGCAGGAGCTGGTGAAATGGCAGCAAAAGGTAGATCTCACTGTCAAGTTGCACCCAAGTTAAGAAACTGGATATGGTCAGAAATGGTGGAGTTTAAAACGTGCTCTAAAAATAATGTGCCTGGATACTGGCCACCATCTTAAGGCTCTTCCTCTCCAGGCCCTCTCCTCGTAAATATCCAACGTGGCTGTCAGTAAGTTTAGCCTGAAAATAAAATCCCCTCACTCCATCAAGAAATAGCTCCAAACTTAGAGTGTGTGCTCAAAATATTCATGATGAAATCATAACCTTATATTTATAGTCTTTTGGATTGTGTATGACATTCTGTTTCCCATGGTGTTTTTCATTGCAAGGGCCAGACGTGGAAAGCGGCCTCAGAGGATGACTGCGAGAGCATTAGCCTCAAGGAAATGCTGTTTATCATCATTTGCAGCCGGATGGTTGCGTGATATCCTCCTTCTTCCCTGAGCCCTACCCACTGCCCCAGAGTCGGGTCTCTTCCCCCCACCCCATTCCCAGATGGTCCCCGGTCCCTGGTCCTGTCTTGTCATTCAGGAAGAGTGAACTGGCCTTCCAAGTAGGAAGTGGGGTGGGTGCCTAAGATCATTCCCTCCCCCCCAACCCCCTTCCTTCTGATCTTTCCTGTCCTCTAGACTTCCTCCCCATTTTCACTGAGGGAGATGGTGTGGATCTTAATGGTTGGAACTTGGTGGGTCTCTCCATGGCTGGGGGTCGAGGGCCCCACACAGCAGCACACCTGCAAAAAGCTTTTACTTCTCACCCGGGCTGTGGTGCAGGCTGACTGGTCTTTGGACACTGTACTCCTGGCAGATTCACGGGGCACTGAAGAGAAAAATTTCCATTCACAGACCCCATCCGTCTTGGAGATCTTATAGAAGGTCTCTCCCGATCCCACTGGGATGCGCACCAGGTCCTTGTGCTGCCCCTCCACGGCGTGGCTGGGAGGGTGCAGGGTATAGCCCGGGGTATGTTTAGACTGCTTTCTGCGGAGACACTGGATTCTCAAGACATTCTGGAAGGCCTTTTTAAACTCTTGACTGGAGCACGGGTATATAATGGGGTTGATGCAGCTGTTTAGGTATCCGAGCCAAAATGCTATTTTAAAAACTGTTTCTGAGGGCTTGAAATCAGGGAAGAAAGACCCTGGAAGAAAACACAGATTTGTACATATTATTTGCAAGCCAACAGGCCAACTGGCTAGGAAAACAAGCAAACAAACCAACACACTTATTTGTACGTCTCTCAAATGTTTCATGTGATTCCGAATGCGTCTGCGTTTCTCACATCTGACTGGCTAGCCCCTACGTGTAATATCCTCCGAGGCTGTTCTCACCTGGTTCATACATGCAATATCTATTATGGGAGCCAGACCCACTGGGTGGGTTTGTACCAGTTCTCATCAACGTCGCTTGATGGCTGCGATGAAGCTTTAAGTAATAAAAAAAATGAAATTTAGGCTGAGTCCACATATGCGAGTTGTTTTGACTGCATTTAAAAACAAGTCGGGGGGTGCCTGTCAGTTAAGCGTTTGCCTTCAGCTCAGGTCATGATCCGGGGGTCCTGGGATAGAGCCCCGCATCAGGCTCCCTGCTCGGCGGGGAGCCTGCTTCTCCCTCTCCTCCCCGCTCGTGCTCACTCGTCTCACTCGTGCTCTCTGTCACTATCTTTGTCTCTCTCTCAAATAAAAAAATAAAAATAAAATCTTTAAAAAAATAAAAAAAATAGAAACAAGTTGGAATCCATTAAAATAAGCCATATTAAAATGGGGTTACCTAAATATTCCCTTTGTTCTTTGATGTGGGGTTACATAGACACAGCCTAAGTTATTATGAATCCCTTCTCTCTCGAACATGGGAATTGTATTTTTTAATGAGAATCCAAAATTCACAAAGTATTGGCCTTGCCAACTTTCAGCAGCGATTTTCTATTATGCCGAAATGATGACGATTATTGTTGATGATGCCTTTTGATGTTCTAGTATACTCCCCTGCTCAACATGCGCCAAGGGCTGCCAAATGCTTGTCAGGCACTTGACATTGAGGATCCTTCACAGTACCCAATGTAAGCTAGCTTTCTAGCATGAATACTTTTACTCTAACCAGACTCACTACCAACTTTACCCATCATGGCTCATTTTTTGGTCCTCTCAAGGTGGGTCTTGATGTCTAAAATGTTCTTTCCCATCCTCTTTACCTGCTCAAGTCTTATCCATTAATTTATGGGGGGGGGAAGTCAAGTTTCAGACCTCTTTACATCTTATACAGTAGCTGTCACCTAGATCTTGGTAGCAGAATGACAAAACAATGGAACCCTAAAGCACGAACAATCTTAGGGATTATCTTATTTAATTACTGAGTTTTCAAATTTAAAAAAAACAATGATTAAAAAGTTGTCACAAACTTGATCGCCACAGTGAGGGATAATCCCACTGCCATGGTGATGGATAAAGGCATAGAGAACTCACAGCGTTCTTTATTCTCTGCACCACTTTTTTTTTTTTGCATCAACCTAAGGTCTTGATTTCACATCTTTCTGTTTCTCTCTGCTCGACAGACCCATCAGAGTCATGACAAACTGTTGGGTGTGCTTAAGATCCACTCTGGTGAACATTGCCCTGAAACTCAGCAGGGGATTTGACAAATACAAGTGAAAGTGAATTCAAACATTATAGAACCAAAGAAGACAAAATGGTACGGTGGTGGATGGGAACATTTATTGCCTCTGAAACACGCACACACATACAGATGATTGCTGTTACGTGAGAAAGCATTATTCTTTAACTCCAAACCACTTAATGTTTTCCTGTAATTTTCATGGAACTTACTCATATTGATTGCCTGGTTTGCAGTAAAATGCTTTAAATACAATTTAATCACCATTAGTAACATTAAGAATTATGGGACTCTTATCAATATCCCTACTCTAGACAAGGAAGAAACTGTGGTTTAATGGGGTTGAATAACTCAGTTCAGGTCACTCAGGCAGATAACTAATTACTGGTAGAGCTTGGATGTGAAATTGGCCAGTTGGACTTTAGGATCTATGTTTCCTCATGGAATATCAAAATATACTGGAATAACACATCTCTTGAGAAGGAAGATGGTGTATGGGGAGTGATGAAGTGCACAGTTGGCGGAAGCGAAATTGGAAAGATGCTTTTTCAAACTTCATTTGAGATGTGGAGAAAGTGGCCAACGCCAACATGACTGGTGGTTTAGTGTGAATATGGTCAGTTCTAGAAAAAAAAATCATCTTACATTATGACACCTATATATTGTCCACTCTTTCTTTCTAATAGTGACAGCGACAAGATTAAGGGAACCTGCTTCACAAAGGCACGACTTGGCCTGGGCTTAACGAGAATATGAGCCTGGCATACTCTGTCTGGGGAGCTCACCATTCTGTACATCAGGTAGGCAGGGGATTGCAAATATATATATATATATATATATATATATATGAAGTATGAATTATGAATGCGAGTGCTAATAGAGTGATTTGGGAACCCTGGAATTTCCCACAATCTCTTCAAGGACACTGTCCTCACAGAGCCCAGTTTTGCATTCATGAATCTCAAGAATTCTCTTCCTTCCCTTGAGCCCCCTCAAATTCCAGGTCTGGCTGACCCAGAGCCGGGCTCTAGGGTTCTCTATATACATTGGCCTTCCTGCTGTGTCCATAGTTTAAGAGGTAAATACGGGTTTCCCAGTCTATGTGCTCAAAACACCATCTCCTCCCTGCAGCTAGGGTATTGGGTGAGACAGGGAGATGGTTAAAATGAATTTACACCAAGATTGGAATGTCAGATGGTCTCCAGCTTTAATGTTCCAGGGATATTGTCTTGGGTAATGCAATCAAATCTCTAGATGTTGGCTTTTCAGACTAATTGAGAGATTCTTCTGGACCACAGGCCTTCATCAATGACCCCCTTTTAATTTATCCCATTAAGTGTGTGATAGCACCTAGATGCGTTGAAACCTAGCACGATCTGGCCATTCCCAATCTGACAATCCCATAGGGGCAGGTCGTGGGATTCATTTTTCCTACTGGTGTGTTCCTTCTCCCTTGGGTGGGGGGGAAGTTCTCCTTCAGCAGCTGCTCGTAGGTATGAGCAGAGGCACTCATAACTGTCTGTCCGTCCTTCAGGAACTTTCCAAAAAGGTGAGAAAAGCCAGCATGGGCTGTTTCCCTCCTTATTCACATCCTTCGATCTCTTCCCGCCTTTCATTTTTACTCCCCTAGGACAGGGAGATTGAGCTGGAAAAGAGTTGCTGCTGTCTGGTCCCCAGCAGGGTTCCCTCATCCCTCCATCTCCTTCTCTGTCCAAACCTTCTCACTCAGGCACTGTCTTCTCGGTGATCCCCACTATTTCTATCCCCAGCCTCAATTTCTTCTCAGATCCCTTTTTTCTTGATGATGATGACGCTTTTTAGAATGGGAAGGCTACTGAGTCATGCTTCTCCCTGCTTTCCACCCACCATGGCATGGAGCCCCAGGGTGGAACCCGCTGGTTCTGGGATGGTGCCTCTGACCCAGTCACTAGGCCGTAAACCCCCTCTGAGCCTGCACCGCGTCAGTGTTGCTCGCTGGCGGAGTTCTAGAAGCCAGCACGATGCTGGCATCTCAGAGGCTCCCCCCAGTTACTGCTGAGTGAGCAACCGACCCCTGACCTCTCCATGACTCTGCTTCCTGAAGACGTGGCCTGGCTTTCTTTGCCTGACAGCTGTAGCCCTGATTTCTCTTCCTGCTGGTGCCTTCCTTCTTTTTGTTTTGTTTTTTTCTTCTTTCGCTTTTTCTGCCCAGTTTCTGTTCACAACCAGAGGGTTTTCTCTGTGATGGTGTTTCACTACCTTTTCTTCCTTGCTGCCTTATCTGGTATCAAACGCTATCGTTGTTCTCATCATGTTTCATAGGAAGAGCCAGACTTTTGAATGACCCTCAGGAGCATAGGGGCTCCTATTTCTCTTGTCACCGTAGGCTGGCTGTGCTGTTCCACACCTCCTGCCCCCTGCCCAGACTCTGCTTCAAAAGGAGCAAACTGCTCCCAGCTTAATTCTCTGAACCCCTCAGCCTGTAGGTCATGTCATCCCTTGCCTGTGAATCTGCCTGGTTAAATTCTTGAGCTTTGGAAAATCCCCAAGCCCCTAGGGACTCATCTCTTCACTGAGTTTCCTTCCACCACTTGGTCTGCTGCAGAATTTCTGGCTCTTTTCTTTTCGGGACCCTCCAAACATCTTGGTGAACTAAAATTTGGCCAGACGAGGTGGGTACAGCACGAGTTTATCCTTGAACACCATCCACGCCTTCACCCTTGGAGATTCAGAACCCTCACCTCCACTGTTGAGGCTTCTACATTTTAAGGGGAAATTCAAACTGATGGCTTCAAATGATGCTACTTATGTCTCGTCACTCAATGTCCTCTCCATTAGGAACATGTGACCTTTCATTTCTGACCCAGGGCTCATCTGTAGGCTTATGATGGGGGCCACTGGGAGCCACTCAAGTGAAAGCTTGGCCACCTAGAGTCACATTTTAGCTACCAAGTGACAGCAATGTTTCCTCTCAATGCCCCCAACACAAGAGAAAACCAGTTTTTCTGCCACTGTTGGTCTCCTAAGTGAGTTTTCTCCCCCAGTGCTTCAGTTCACTCTAAAAAGCAGTGAGGATCCAAATGTAGTTCTCAAATTCCAACCCAGCACTGGTCATGAGAAGGTTCTTCTTGAGTTCAGCTCTCTCAGAATCAGGGTGACTTGGTATGGAAGCAGAAGGCTAGGAGTCAGTGTTCTTGGTTCTAGTCTTCCAGCTTCTATGCTTCATTTCACCCACCTGCAAACTTCTCATCTTAATGACAACTTTGGGAGAGACCGGGTTATGATAAGCTCGAATTAGCCGGAGTCACAGAATGCCAGAACGTGGAGAGTGGCAGAAACTTAGCACCTAGGCAGCACCAACATCCTTCCTTATAGATGAAGACAGTGAGGCCCGGGAGGGGAATGGTTTCCACAGAATCACCTGGCTCATTGGTGGTCCAGCCAGGCCTAGACCCAGACTCCGCACGGTTTCACCCATTTCCACTCCTGATCTTGGGTTCCATTTAGCAACACCGCCATGGCCCAGGAAGTGTTCATGGCAGTTCTGTGCAGCTGTTGTCATAGGACGATGACAGGTTTTTTCAGGGATCATGAGAAACAAAGGGGAGGAGAGCAGCACCATCAATAATGACAGCATTTAAAAAGTCATAATGTAGTGTTCAGACCCTGGAAAAAAGCACAGTGGGTGATGATCTTGGAACGACCCATCTGCAGGGTATCACATTCTGAAAATTGGAGTTTAAATGACTCTAATTAAAAGAATGTGGACTCCAAAGAAGAAGCTAATGTTATGTGACACTGGGAGCAAATGACCCTTAATTGTTTCTCCCCATCCAACCCGTGGTCTCTCTGTGCATGTGGTACCGGTCTGTGACTAGTATGCATCCGGTGAACAGAGGAGAGACGCAAGCTGTTGCACAAAGAGGCGGCCAGGGCCCCAGGCCAAGGAGTTCCAGTGACAAGCAACATTCAGGCCAGATCAGTTGGCATCTTCTTGCCCAGAAGAAAACTCTGCCCCACTTAACAAAACCCCAGAGAAGAGCTGTCGGAATCGAAGGATAAGTGCAGGACCAAGTTTCTTCTCATCCCAGAGTCTACCAGAGCCCTCTGTGTTGGGCTGCCAATTTGGCCGTGTCTGAGTGACATCCCTGAGCCCTCCGGAGGCTCATCCAGGGACCACACTTGGGCGGTTCTCAGCCAGACAGGAGACTTTACGTTCTCCACCTAGAATCACGGTCAGGAATATCAAAGAATGCTGGCCAGATTGACCACAAGCTAGAACCCTAGGCTCTCAACTGAACATTCATGGATAGACTTCCCATGAAATGAAATACAAGTCCATGTATGCACAGAGATTCATTTTCCTGAGGAGAGGACTCCAGCTTCCATCGGCCTCCCACCGTGGTCCTGGGGAGACAGAAGTTGGCTAAGCCTGGCTCCCAGCTCCTGAGAACGAGCCGTACCTCTGGCCAGCACAGCTCACTGAGCCCATTTATCCTGATGACTGCATCAAGCTTACAAACAGGGCAAGGGGATGTTAGGTCCACATGCCTTTAGAAGGACCTGCTCTTCTTTCCTTCTATTTAACTGAGGCTTGAAATAGTGTAATTCTGGTCTTGTGCCTGTTAGGGAAGTAATGTGGTTGCTCCTTTCAGAGAGTTAATATGTTGAGTCTTTTCTGAACTTTCTGGCAGGAAGCTGGGCTAGCGGTCAAGGGGAGGAAGGCTGTGTGCGAGGGTGCAGTAGGGGTAAAGATGCATACTATGTGCTGGGTACACAGCACTGAACAGAACAAACCCTGGGTGCTCCGGGGACTGCCCAGTGCCGATGGGAGTGCTGCCCCTTTTCCCTTTTCCCAGAGACTGGGGTTACTGGTCTACGCTTTCTAGTGTCAAGAACCACTGCTTCTTCCAACCCAGGCAAGGAAAGAAGTCACCAAGGGGGAACATTCTTTCATACCTCACAGTTCTGCAAGTGGGAGACACTCTTTAATGGGACCCTTCTGGCTGGCTGAGTGTGGCTCTGCAGAATTAGGGATTTTACTCTGGAAGAGTCCAGGCTGCTAAAAGCAAAGCTCTACGAAGGGTTTCTCTCACCAGCTATCAAAGCCCCAACCAGTATTCTTCCTTTCAGAGGGTCTCCCAGAACACACGTATTCAGCCCCAGTGCTCGTGATAACCCGGGGAAGAACTCGTGCTCAGCTGGGCTAGACCCGCTGCACAGTTCCCTCAAGAGCATCCCGTGTGGTGTGTTTCCTTTTGCAATAATCAATAATTCAAACACTTTCAAAAGACAGCAAGATTCCCCCTCGCCCCTTTACTTAACAAACAATAACTTGATCGGGGAAAACGCTAGCAATTAAGCGCTCATGTTCTTTTGTAGGTTGTCTCCTTAAAAGTGCTCTCCTTTCATAAATCAGCCCGTTTTCCAAATGTTGCCACTTTCATCAAGGTCATCACTGTTTCATGAGTCTACCATTTGAAACATCTTATCATCTCCACCCAAGAACTTTCTCCAGCCACCTGGTCTAAAGAAGAGTAGTCCTCAAGCTAGCGGGTTGCTTCTTTTTTTGTGGCACATATCCTGGTTTGCAAGCTTTCGAAAATGTTTTTCATGTGATGAGGACTTTTCAGATTTACTCTCTTAGCGCCTTTTAAGTATGCAATACAGTGTTATTAACTGCAGTCCCCATGATCCCCAAGATGTACATTATATCTTGTGACTTATTTGTTTAATAACTGCAAGTGTGTACCTTTTGACACCTTCGCCCATTTCACCCACCTGCTGCCCCCCTGCAAGTTTTCTTGTTTCCTATGTTTTCTTTGATCGACTGTGCTCCAGAGTGTGCAATAAGCTTGGGGGCCGGTGGGGGGGGAGGGCAGCTGTCGTTCTCCCTGTAGGGCAAGCCCAGGGGCTGGCTCAGTCCTGGAAAGGAGTATGCCTATTTGACTCCTCCTCCTCTTTGTCTCTTCTATTCCAGCCAGTCACCAAGCTTCCTGATGTTTTCCTTCCAAACTCCTTTTTAAGCCTTGCCTTCCCCCTCCACAGCCATCCCCGCTCCCCTGCATTGTGGCAGCAGAGCACGGAGGATCTCTTCGCTTCCAGCCTCGCTCAGTGCTGAGCCAAGAGTGCCCGACTCGTCACCCTGCAGCCTTGTGAGGATGGTGCCACTTTCCCACTCAGAAACCTAGGGAGTTCAGGACCAGGGACCAAGAAGGCATGGATCGTCGTTTAAAGCTGGGTGAGTCACTTGCCCCTCCTGAGCCTCAGTTTCTACTTCTGTGAGATGAAAGGTTTCCACCAGGTCATGGTTACCACCCCTGGCCCCCTATAAAAACATTCACCTCTAGGAAAACTGAAATAGTCAAAAGTGAGCATCAGGCCCATGTCAGGCGGGATGGTTAAGGAGCCCTGTGGGGGATGGCCAGAAGGGAAAGGGGCAGACTGGAAGGGAGGGCACCCAAGGTTTGGGGTTAGGTTTTGAGGAGGACATCGTAATGTCCTTCCTGGCGATTTGTGTCTAAGCTGGAGGGGAAGAGGGGCGGAGAGGAGACATCCAAGGGCTGTGGTCATGAGCCACACCTGCGAAGGAGCTCATGCGACCCCCAGGCCCATTGACGAGTTATGCTGAGTGGGGAGGGCTTTTGCTCTTCTGCACGGGGCACAGCACACTCAGGCTGCTGGTGGCTCCAGGCTCCCGTGCCCCTTGCTCATATGGGGGCTGCACACATGCACATCTAGGGCCTGAGAGGCTCTGACACTGGTCATCTGGTAATCTCCAAGGGGATGGCAGAGACAGAGAAGAAAGTGATGGAAGCCATGAGGCAAAATTTTCAGAAATAACTAGAAGGGAGGGAGGCTTTTCAAGGGGCTCAGTAACACAGTTAAGGGAACCTCATAATGGTGAGATCTGTCAGGATGTGCGCTGTGAATTATCTTTGTGCTGCTGATAAGATCAAATTCAAGCTTATCACCTGTCATTCCAGGCCCTTCATCATTTGGTGTCCCCAGCCTTACACAACCTCCTCTCCCATTATTCATTCAACAAAATGATTTGCTTAGTACCCTCAGTGAGGTAGGCGCTGTTGTAGATACTGGACATAGAATGGTCAGGAAAATGAGTACGGTCCTGTTCTTGGAGTTTACGTTCTGTGAGGATTTCCAATAAGTGCCCATGAAATTGAACTGTGGATTTCCAACACCAAGGCTTTCTTCTTGCCATGGTAGACTGTTCGCCATAACTCTGTTAATCCACCAAGGTGACTATGGCCTCAGCTCATGTGGTTCTTGCCTTCGTTCTCCTGCTCCTCTCTCAGTGACTGAGCCTCTCCCCCATACCCTTTCCAACTGGAATCCATTCCGATTGTCGATCTTCAAAGCTGTGTTCAAAATCCAGCTTACCCATGAACCCTTCCTGCCTGGCGGTCTATCTCGTTTTCTCCCCATTCCCCCTAAGCATTGGACCTTAGCACTTTTCTCTGTAGTACTCATCACCACCTTCTATACTTATTTCTTACCCTCCCTTTTTCTTGAATATAAACTCCCTGAGGGGCAGAAGTTTCTGTCTTTCCATGTCACCACTGTATCCTCACACCTATGGTAGTTTACGGCATATGGTGAGCCACAGTAAACACTGCTGAATGGATGAGTCAGTCCATCCTGTGGTTCTAGTCTCTCCAAAGACACACAGCACTTCTTAGCCCTCACTTACATCTCCCTCAGTGATGAACATGATTCTCAGTACTGCCTCAGCAGGTGACATTTGTTGATAGCAGAAAATGGCATTTTGAATAAAATTCCTGCTTCAAGTACTTAGAGCTGGAAACATGGAACAAGAGGGGCTGTCTTACCTCACATTCCAACACTTTATTTTGCCGACCTTCGAGACGCTCGTATTTACATAAAAACAAAACCATTCTACAAATAATTTTATACAGCTAAGTCACAGGTACTACCTGAAATTATGACTTCCAGTGCTTATAAAGACATTTTATAGGGTCTTGCAGGAAAGGCCGAAGCCTGTAATTAAGATGAGATCGTCATCAGCAGCCTCTCCTCTTTGTGGGATGGGAATCCAAGGCCAAACCCCACAAATCCGAAGCAGTGACACAAACAATCAAAATCGGTCACCCAGGGGGGCAGCACGGGAGATTCTCAGAAGGATGTCCCTGCACGGTCCGCTTAAAGGCTAAGGCCGGTTTCATTCCAGGGTCTTGCCGGCAAGGACATGGGTGAGTCGGCCGGCGCTTATATGGTAAGAGGTAAACAGGCGAGGAGGCAGATGGACTTTTGGTTCTGGACTGCCTGTAAAGATGCCAAATCCGAGTTCTCTGGGTAATTCTCTACTTGGAAATGACATCCCTGGTCCTCTCACTGGGTCACCCAGAGGCATGTCCCCTGATGCTATGGTCATCCTCCAGGAATATCCTCTCTCCCTGTTTCAGGCAGAACAGGAATGATACTGTGATCTCCACTCCCAGCACTGGCACACCCCCTCCCCTGCTCAGGTTAAGCCAGGGACGGAGGTTGTCTGTAGATCCTGCTTACCTCTCCGTAGTCCTAGACTCAAGCGGGACCAGACCAGCGGAGTGCTTCACTCACCTCCATCAAAAACAGGTGGTGTTCAAACTAACATAATGTATATGCGTAGGCATCTTAATAGCTTGTTTTCAAAATAAAAAGTGTCTTTTTGGAAGCCATAACATGGCTTCTAAATATAGCTGGGCAAACCAATTTTAAAATGCAAAAGGGACTGGAAAAATTTTCTCTTTAGTTTTAAAAGGCAGTAGAGTATGGCACTGTTTTGATTACAGACATCTTTGAAAAGCAGAATTGACCATGCTTCCGTCTTTCAGTATAAATGCGATACTGAGAAATCTCAGTTTTGCTGACAGGGGACAACCTCACTCTTTCCAAACCTAGCCAAGCCTTCTGCAGTCTCAACTGAGAACTGTCTGATAGTCAAACAGGGAAGAAAGACATCGGGGAAGCTTACCCATTTCTACGGCTTCAGTTTCTTTCTTTGCCTTGATGACTGTCAAATCTCCATCCTGGTCCATCTCTGGCTCCTGAGCTCTGGTTCTACACATTCAACTATTACCAGACATCTTTCCTGATGTTTCCGAACCGTCTCATCCTTAACATCACCAAACTGAACTCGTCTCTCACAAAACCTACTCTTTTTTCTCTGCTCCATCCTCAGTAGATGGCACCCTTTCCCCTAAGTTGTACCAGCCGGAAACCACCATCACCCTCAACCCTCCAGTCTCCCACCTCCTTGGTGACATCCAATCTCCCAGACCAGACTGCTGAACCTTCTTTCTCCTTGTCACCATCCATCTTAGTTCAGGCCACCAGCATCTCCAGCTTATCAGCTCACTAACTGAGCTTCCTGCTCCTAGCCTTACTTCCTTCCAATCTACTGCCCCCATTGTAGCCAGAGAAACAAACTTGATTATATCTTCCTTGATCAAATCATTTCAATGACTCTTCACTGAATGCAAGATCAAGTACAAATTCTGTACTATGACTTATTAAGTCCACAGGTCTGGGAGACTGAAAATCCACTTTGCTAGATAAGTAGTTAGTAGAGATGGTGATCCAAATGCCCAAAGACTCCAGTTAGTATTACAGAAAAGTAGAAAATTATTAACCAATAGGAGTTGAATATTTGCATAATTGTTAATGCAACTAAGTGATACAGTATCTTTAGTTCACTAGGATGTGGTTGGGGGTCATAGTGGTTGATGTATCATAGTTTAATCCTAAGGAATAAATATATGGCATCCAGAAGGCAGCTTGTCCACTAAAAAGTCTTCCCAAGGCCAGAGCGTAGAAACCACTCATGAATTTTCAACTGTTCAGTAATAGTCAAGATAATGGTTTTGCAAAATGCCTGAGTCTGGGAAACAGAGAGGGAGACAAACCATAAGGGACCCTATAATTGTTCTATAGGAAACAAATGGAGGGTTGCTGGAGAGGAGGTAGGTGGCTCCGGAGAATGCGGTAACTGGGTGCTGGGCATTAAGGAGGGCACTTGATGGAATGAGCACTGGGTGTTACATGCAACTGATGAATCTCTAAATTCTACCTCTGAAACTAATAACACACTATATGTTAATTAAATTGAATTAAAAAAAAACAACTTCCCGAGTCAGGAATAAAGATGCCTGAAAGATAAACACAGACAGTGGGGAAGAAAAGCCAAAGTCGGGGACAAGTACATTTGAGGCTGCCTGAAAAGAATGAATCCTCATGGCATGGTGTGATGTTCTATTACCCCAAACAGTCACATTTTTAAGGAAAGGTTGTTACCCACTGTCATGATGCCCCTCTGAAATGGCCCACCCAATATTTGCTCAGATCAGGTGATTACTTCAGAACACATCCGCTAACCATGAACAGTCATTTCCGGATGTACTGCGTGGAACAGCGGCCTTCTGGAGCACCTGCAGCAAAGCTGGCTTCGCTCCCCACACACGTGCTCAAGCCGCAGCTTTTCTCCCCGGGCTGTCGTTGTCAACTCGTCTTTCATCCACAGACACATTTTCACGGGAAGAGAAGAACACTACCACAGTTTGTCAAAATGAAAATAATGATGCCCCCTGTTTTTGTTTATTCCAATTTGATTCTGGTGAGTTAGAAGTTAGCTCCACTTCATGTCCCAAGATAGGTGTCAATGTTATCAAGTGGATGGCACAGAAACATATTAGAATCTGGGGGCTCTGACAGGTTTCCATTTTCCTAAAGTTTTTTTTTTTTCCCACAAGGCTTCTATGTATCTAGGAATAACTAGAGGGAGGCTGCTAGGGGCAAAGAGACCAACTAGGAGACTAGCACATGGGTCTGCCTCAGAATTCTGACAATGGCTAGAAGCTATGGGAGGACAGATTTGGGCTGCCCTGGAAGTTGGTCCTATCAATGAAAGTGTCCTAGGATAGGATGGATAACCAATCCTTGAGGTATCATACTGGGGATTCAAGCATCATCAAGCATCCTATTAAGATATTCTTCAAGGTACATTCAAACCCTGAAGTTTTAGAACTTCCTAAGCAAGCAAACACTACTGGGAAAGAAAAGTTGGTTGTTCTGAATGCCTTGCTTCCTTTTCAATATGGCAATAAAGAAATTGTGGGCTGGAAGCATTTTAAGAGGTACACACATATAAGGATGTGGACATGTTATCGGATCTGACAAATGATTTGCTTAGCATGATTTACCTTTTTCTGTGAGTGGGACTAGTCTACATATAGTTGAACAGTTCCTAAATTTTGTTCATTAACCACGTGGGATCCAATAGACACATTTTGATCTAAATTGTTTTTGGAATCATTTACAACCACCTCCTATAAACCCTTGAGGCACCAAAAGCCAAGCGGACATCCAGGCTACAAATGGGTAAGGATGTAAACATGCAGAAAGGGTAAGACACTTGCTCAGGGTTACAGAGCTGGTGAGCAGGAGGAATAGATTAATAACTCTGGTCTTCACTTCAAAAATCTTTCTATTAGTAATACATTAAAATTTTCAATTGCAAGAGGAGATGTATATCCAGTTATTTGGGAGCTTTCAGAGAACCAGCTCTAAAAAATATGGATACTTTCAAGATTAATTTCTGCAGCTAGCATTTAGACATCAGGTGTATAGTTTGAGTCCTTGCTTAGTTTTTGAGCTCATGATCCATATATGCATTTCTACTTAGATTACCTACAGGAATTTTGATATTAATGTGTGTAAAATGACACACCCTAATCTGCTTGTCTTCTAGTGTTCCCTGTCTCTATAAATGATTATTAACATTCACTCACTTGTTTGTGACAAAACCCTTGCGGTCAATCCCAATACCACCTTCTTGATATCTCCAGTAGATGATACTACCTAATATCGCCCAAGCCTTTCCATATCTCTCTAGATCACTGTCATGGCCTAATCCAAGCTGCCACCATCTGTCGCTTGGAGGGTCCTTCTCATTGGTCTCCTGCATGCAAACATAATCCTCCCTTTTCTCTAGGATGATCTTTATGAAATGCAACTCCAGTTTGGTGACATCTCTGTTTATAGGTCTCAAATGCTTCCTGGTGCTCTTAGATGAAATCCACAATCACTAACATGGCTCACCAAGCCAAATGATTTAGTCTTCCCTCCCTCTTCTGTCCTGCCTTGCATACCTTCCTTGACTCCTCCTCTGACACTCTGATCTTCTCTTGATTCATGCAATGTTTCTGTGCCTTAGGACCATTGTACCTGCTCTTCCCTTTGCATGGAATGTTGTCTCCATTTCCATTCCCTTCGTGGTGCTAATTCCTCTTCATCCTTTAGGTTTTTGCTTAAATTCCACTTCTTCAGGAAAACTATTTGTGATCCCCTTCTACCCATCCACACACCTCAGCTGACAGGCTAGGACAGGTTCTCTTGTTAAATGCTACAAAAGCATCCTATGCTCTTCATTCACTGCACCTGTCATGGTTGTTTTTGTAAGATTACATGTGTGATAATTTGCTCAATGACTCTCCCTATACATATAAATTTCATCAAGATAGGAATTGTACCCGATGCATTGTAGGTGTTTAGTAAATCTATCTATTCATGAATAAAATAGACATTCATCGAGCACTTATTACATGCCAGACATCATACAAGTTATTTCACAAACATTATCCAATTTAATTCCCCTGTACAGCCCTATGTGAATATATTATCAACCTCATTTTACAGATGAAGAAAATGAGGCTTAAGGAGTTTAATTCACAATTAAGGGAAATGTCTGAGCTCAGATTCAAATCCAGAGCTCATGCTTTTAACCTTCAGATTATGCTATCTAAGAAAGAGTCAGTCTGTGCTTTACTGGCTTTATAGTGAAAATAGTGCTAGAGTACTCAAAGTTCAGTACAAAACCAGTCACCTGAGGGGCTAAGAAACTGAATCACACATTTCATGTCCTATTTTTCAGAAAGCAGAGAAATGTATAACTCAAATCATTAGAACAGAAGCAAATTCTTGAGCGTTCATAATTTTGTTTGATCAGGATAGACATGGTTGGCCAGGTGAAAAACCACGAACACTATATGCTGTCAGAGAATCTTTTGACAAAACTCCCATTAATAAAATACGCCTAGACAACAATCAGGTAAGACTAGGTCAGAAGGTATGACTGATCACTTATAAACACTAGACAAAGTCCGGACCTAGAAGGAGAACTGAGATCCATAGCTCCTGAACATGGACAGTAAGGGAAACGTGAAGGAGAGCGAATGGAAATCGTTACTATCTATCGTCCTGCGTAAAAACACCGATTCTTGCCACAGGCTTTTAGCGGCTCTGTGTTCCCTGGGAAGGAAATCCTGACAGCTCACTTACTAGTCTGCTGATGAGAGCAAGTTTCGTCCCTTGTCTGGGCCTCAGATCCCACAGCCTGGTGGGCACAGTGGCTGGTTGTAAGCATTCATTCCATTTGAGCTACGCCTTCTTCCCTATGTCTGTTCCGCATCCTTCAGGGTCTCCTGCTGAGTGTTCATCTTGTCTCTGTTCAACCTTCAGGGATACTTTCCAAGGCCAGAAACCAGACATTCTGACTATCTGAGTTTGTCTTTGTATCGAGATGCATCTGGAGTTCTTCTTTTGGCTCTAAGGCTCTGGTCACCTGTGAGCCCTCCCTGATAACCTGTGCACTCGATGATCTCCTTAAACAATGGCCGCCAGTCATTTGGTCAGAGCAGCTGTTCTGAGAATCCCCAAGTACCTCGACAGAACTTTGTTATTTTATTCAGTGTACTGGGGAAAAGGTATGTCCACAGCTGACATATGTTCACATTTCTTGGATAGCCCTGTTGCCCAATAATACTCAATTTTGGCTACAAAAAGGAAAGGTGTAATTTTGTCCATATGAAGATTTTCTTGGACTCGGTTGAGTCCAATTAGGCAAATGACAGGTGCTTGTCCACGTTGTGCTATGTCCAGACTGGAGCTAGGGCTGCATATTTGTTACACTGCATTTCTCTCCGGAACTCTTTCCTCTTGAAGGGACATCTGGCCTTCTACCACACAAGGCACTTTGTTTTTTGGTTTTGTCTGTTTTAGATGAAGAGGCTCCTAGGAGGTAGACATGGTTTTGTTTTTGTTTTGCAAATTTTAAAGCTTTTTAAGTGTTGTGAGCTCATAATACCTACAAGAGTTCTTCAAAACTCCATTAGGGTGATGGTGGTGGTTTGAGGGGTAATGACTATGATAACAGGTGTAAATTATTGAGCATTTTCAAGTTTCTGGCTTTGTATTTAGTACGTTACCTTATTGCCTTATCACACCCTGTAAGGTATAGACTGTTTCTTCCCATTTTACAGATGGGGAAAACAGGACTTAGGGATTTTAATAACTTGCCAAAGAACAATCAGCCAGTGAGAGTGAAACTGGGTTCCAACCCACTGCTGCCTGGCTCCCCCTAATACTGAACCTGCTGAGAATCTTCATTGCCCCCTGTCTGGCTTCTCTGCTGCAGTACTGGGTGCTTACCACTAAATTTCCACAGGCAAAGTGAGATCCCGATTTAGACAACAAATAGGAAGCAGTATTGAATGGATTAAGGAATTTCTAGAAACTTCTTCACATAAACGTTTATAGTCACTTTCTTTTTGGAATGAGTTTATCTGTGTTTAGTCACCAAAACAATTTGCAAAAGATCATAGCAAGTAAGTTAAGAAAAGATTATGGTTTTCTAAACTATAAAACTAATACCTGCTAAATGTGGAGGCTCTGTACCATCCATGATCTGGTGCCATATACATGCATGTGCACACACACACATGAAATAAAAATCACTGTGATGCTACAGTCTACAAATAAGAACACACTTTAAATAACTGGGATTGTATTTACAGCACAAGCTTTTGTGACCATGTTTCTTCACTCAATATATCATGAACATTCTTCTACTTTATTTTTACTCCAGAACACTATTTTTCATGGCATCTTAAAGTATTTCATCATGTCAATATAATACATTTACCTACTCTTGCTAATTTGAAATTTGGGTCTTCCAACATTTTCTCTATTATAGATAACTATGAAAGAAATTTTTGAGTGGATAGATTTGGAGGCACATTATGGAGGGTGTTCTCCAGATAAATTTCTAGAAAAAGAAATCTGGGTCATATGATAGAAATTTCTGTAAGTTTTTTTGATACATATCCATATAGTTCTCTCTGGAGAAGATACGTCTATTTGCTCTTGTACCACTAATGGGAACATAATGACAATATGGTGCTGACGATGACCATGAACTATGATGAGTGCCTGCTATGTGCTAAACATCGTGCTAGCTCTTCACATGCAGGTGCTCAATGTGGGTGGGTGACAGGAAGCCCATCTCACACAAAACATGACTTTTCCTCGTAGGAGTCAAGAAATACATCCCCACCAAGAACTACAAGGGGCTGCCAGACCTGGCCTCTGCCATTTGGTAAGAAAGCATTTCATAGCTATGCTGAACCTCTTTCTATTTCTCAAACTGCCAAGATTCCCCAAACTCAAAGTCTTGATGCTTGGGTTTCTCTTCTTGGGATGCTCTTCCCTTGGGGTTGCATGTCTAGATTTTTTTCTTTCTCAGTTCCAAGCCTACCTCCCCTGAGATGCCCTTATCTGCATTTAAAGAATACCCCTTTCACCCCACCCCCCCGACCTCCCTCGTCAGCATCCCTGTCACATTACCTCATTTTATTCCTTTTTATCCCTATGAACTCTTGTCATTTTCCAAGACATTTTAAAATTGTCTTCCACCAATGAAATGTAATCACCCTAAATGCAAGGCGCACTACAAAAAGGCCTAGTGGCCTCCCAGTGGAATTCTACCAAACATTCAAAGAATTAATATCCATTCCTCTGAAGCTGTTTCAAAAAATATAAATGGAAGAAAAACTTTCAAACTCAATCTATGAGGCCAGCATTACCTTGATCCCAAAACCAAAGACCCCACCAAAAAGGAGAATTACAGACCAATATCCCTGAGGAACATGGATGCAAAAGTTCTCACCAAAATACTAGGTAATAGGGGCGCCTGGGTGGCTCAGTTGGTTAAGTGACTGCCTTCGGCTCAGGTCATGATCCCGGAGTCCCGGGATCAAGTCCCGCATCGGGCTCCCTGCTCAGCAGGGAGTCTGCTTCTCCCTCTGACCCTCCCCCCTCTCACGCTCTCTCTCTATCTCATTCTCTCTCAAATAAATAAATAAAATCTTTAAAAAAATACTAGGTAATAGGATCCAACAGGACTATGAGACTATGGACTCTGAGAGACTATGGACTCTGAGAAACAAACTGAGGGTTCTAGAGCGGAGGGGGTGAGAGGATGGGTTAGCCTGGTAATGGGTATTAAAGAGGGCACGTACTGAATGGAGCACTGGGTGTTATATGCAAACAATGAATCATGGAACACTACATCAAAAACTAATGATGTAATGTATGGTGACATAACAAAATAAAATCAAAAAAAATAGGATCCAACAGGATATTAAAAGGATTATTCACCACGACCAAGTGTGGAATTTATTCCTGGGGTGCAAGCGTGGTTCAACATCTGCAAATCAATCAATGTGATACACTACATTAATAAAAGGAAGGAAAAGAACCATATGATCCTCTCAGTAGATGCAGAGAAAGCATCTGACAAAATACAGCATCCTTTCTTGATTAAAACTCTCTGCAGTGTAAGGATAGAAGGAACATACCTCAATATCATAAAAGCCATATATGAAAAACCCACAGCGAATATCATCCTCGATGGGGAAAAACTGAGAGCTTTTCCCTGAGGTCAGGAACATGAGAGGGATGTCTACTCTCACCACTGTTGTTCAATATAGTACTAGAAGTCCTAGCCTCAGCAATCAGACAACACAAAGAAGTAAAAGGCATCCAAATCGGCAAAGAAGAAGTCAAACTCTTACTCTCACTCTTCACAGATGATGTGATTCTCTATGCAGAAGACCCAAAAGACTCCACCAAAAGATTACTAGAACTGATACAGGAATTCAGCAAAGTCGCAGGATATAAAATCAATGCACAAAAGTCAGTCACATTTATATACACTAACAATGAGGCAGAAGAAAGAGGAACCAAGGAATCAATCCCATTTACAACTGCACCAAAAACCAGAAGATACCTAAGAATAAACCTAACCAAAGAGGCAAAGGATCTGTACTCTGAAAACTATGGAACACTTACGAAAGAACATGAGAAAGACACAAAGAAATGGAAAAACATTCCATGCTCATGGATTGGAAGAATTAAAATGTCTATGCTGCCCAAAGCAATCTACACAATTAGTTCAATCCCTATCAAAATACCATCAACATTTTTCATAGAGCTGGAACAAACAACCCTCAAATTTGTATGGAACTAGAAAAGACCCCGAATAGCCAAAGGAATGTTGAAAAAGAAAACCAAAGCCGGAGGCATCATAATTCCAGACTTCAACAGAGCTGTAATCATCAAGACAGTATGGTACTGGCACAAAAACAGACACACAGACCAATGGGACAGAATAGAGAGCCCAGAAATGGACCCTCAACTCTATGGTCAACTAATCTTCGATGAGCAGGAAAGAATATCCAATGGAAAAAAGACAGTCTCTTCAACAAATGGTGTTAGGAAAATTGGATAGCCACATGCAGAAAAATGAAACTGGACCACTTTCTTACACCATACACAAAAATAGACTCAAAATGCATGAAAGACCTAAATGTGAGACAGGAATCCATCAAAGTTGTAGAGGAGAACACAGGCAGCAACCTCTGACCTCGGCCACAGCCAACTTCTTGCTAGACACATCTCCTGAGGCAAGGGAAACAAAAGCAAAAATGAACTATTGGGACTTCATCAAGATAAAAAGCTTCTGCACAGCAAAGGAAACAGTCAACAAAACTAAAAGGCAACCTACGGAATGGGAGAAGAAATTTGCAACCAAGATGTCCTTCAGTAGGTGAACGGATAAATAAACTGTGCATCCAGCACAGAACATTATTCAGTGGGAAGGATAAATAGGTGGAACACAGAGGGTTTTAGGGCAGTGACACTATTCTGTACGACACTGTAATGGTGGATGCATGTCATTACAATTTGTTCAACTGCTATAGGATGTACAACACCAAGAGTGAACCCTACTGTAGACTATGGACTTTGGGTGATTTTGATGTGTCAGCGTAGGTTCGTCAATTACAAGAAATGTACCACTGATGGGGGTTGTTAATGGGGAGGCCGTGCAAGTGTTAGGACAGGGGGTACACAGAAAATCTCTGTATTTTCTTCTCAATTTTGCTGCGAACCAAAAACTGTTCTAAAAAATAAAAATTTTTATTTACGGGACGCCTGGGTGGCTCAGTCGGTTAAGTGGCTGCCTTCGGCTCAGGTCATGATCCCAGGGTCCTGGGATCGAGTCCCACATCGGGCTCCTTGCTCGGCGGGGAGCCTGCTTCTCCCTCTGCCTGCCTCTCCCCCTGCTTGTGTTCTGTCTCTCTGACAAATAAATAAATAAAATCTTAAAAAAAAAAATAAATTAAAAAAAAAATAAAAAATAAAAATTTTTATTTAAAAAAAGACAGACTCTCAGAGTTAAAAAAATATGTATGTATGGTTTATGAAGGAACCAAAATACAAATGAAATAAAAAACAATACCATCCCACAGCTAAAAGAATAATATGGTTTGGAACTATATACAAAGTCCAGGCAAAAAGAACCTGGGACAGCAATATTAATACCAAACAAAGAATTCCAGCCATAAGATATTTCATGGTATAAAGAGGCTTATTTTATGTTGATCAAAGGCACACTTCCCAATACAGCTATATTTGTTAAATTTTATCTATGAAATGATACTGAATACACATGTATATTTGTATATGTATGTATACTAAAAAAGCTCTTAGACAAAACTGATAAAGCTATACTAAGAGCAGAATGACTAAAATATAGACACAGCAAAATATTGGTAATTTCTCAGTAGAAATCAAAAACGCAATGACAGGACAACTTAGAAAATAGTGAAATTTGAATTTCATGTAATTTTCAGGTGTCACCAAATACACTCTTGTTTTGATTTTTAAAAATCATTTAAAAATGTAAAAATCATTCTAATTCACAGGCCTACAAAAAAAGTAGGCAGGTTGGATTAAGCCCATGGGCAGTAGTTTGCACACAACTAAAGCAAAAAGAATTTTTCTGAGAGCAGAAGTATTTGTTCTGTCCTTTGACTATTAAAAATGTTTATTATGAACAAGACACAATGTCTAAAATTAGAATTAATGAACAATGCTCTAGAAGACTACATCAATGCCATGACCAGAAGAAAAAATACAAGAGCTACAAATAATGGAAAAGACCATTTATTATTATTTGTTTACTGTGAACTAATGATTTGTTACCTGGAAAAGAGATGGTTTATTTTATCTTTAAAAAAAATCATATTTCCTAGTTTTGACTACTGAAAAGACCTAGGAAAAATGATCAATGCAGTTTTAATAAGCACCCCACTGATTTGTATCTAAATACTATTTTCCACTAAAAACAGAATGAGGGGCTCTTGGAGAAACGGCTGATTCCAGGTCTGGGCAGGAAACACAAAAACGAACACTCAAAGAGTAGTCATGAGAGACCACAGGCTCATGTCAAATGTACTCAAACCCTAGCCTAAGGAAGTTACCACTAGCCAAAGTTGTTACAGTTTGAGACTCAGTAAGGATTTAAAAAACATTAACCGTCCCGATAAGGATTAATAATGTGTTTCAACCCATAAGTTTTAATGACGCTGGGGGTGGAGGGGATCCTCAATGATTACCTTTGAAGGACGCTAAATAATCACTTTATTATTTTTAAAATTGGTAAGCAAGTAAAGAATTGAGCATTTATCCTGCCTTTCTTGTAAAATCTATATCTCAGTGAATTAAATAGTTGATGAGTGGAAGTTGCTCTTTATAGGTGTTTTCAAGCTATAACAAATGAAGATAGAATGATAGAGTTAGGATGTCACCATTTTGCAATCCTAAATAAATAAAGTGAATTGATGGATCTAGGCTATGGTCTTCCTTATTGAGATCTTAAGAGAGTCGATAAAACATTATGTACCTCCCGATGGAAGTATACATTCCCTAAGAATTAATTTTAAAACAAACAAACAAACAAACCAACATCTGATAAAGGCTTCTGGATCTAAAGCCTGATCAATTTCCATGAACCATAAGGAGAGAAGGAACACATTAAATGATGCCACAGGGATGAAGTGAGCAAAATCTAGACTATGGAAAACTACTTGTTCAAATAAAATAAAAATAAGAATTTCAAGGAAAGGGAAAAAAAAAAAAGGAAGGCAAGGGAGAACGTGTAGAATAAAAAAGACTTTAAGAAACATAAAACCAACCACAATATATGAACCTTACATGGATCTCAATTCAAACAAGGAAGGTTCTAGAAATATTATAAGAAAATTAGAGAAATGTGAACACTAATTTTGTTGGCTTTTGTCTTAGAGATGATAATGATATTATAAGAATGCCTTTCAAAAGAGTAATGTTTAGGGATACATAGTGAAATATTTACAGATGAAGTGAGATGCTGTCTACTAGAATGTGCTTCAGAAGAATCTGTATTGAGTGGGGAATTCGAATAAAACAAAACTGCGTACATATCTTCTTAAAGTTGTTAAAGTTGAGTGTTAGGTATGCCAGCTCCATTGCACCTTTCTCTCTACTTAGTGTATATTTGATAATATCCATAATAAAATTTTTAAAAATTAAAAAAGAATAAAAGTATTTAAGTATAAAAACAGTTCACTTATTATCTGATTTTTTGGGTGCTTTTTATCTGTATTTCTAAGTTTCTTAAAACTCTCTTAAGTGAGTTTGCTCTTTGGCTCATTTTGCTTAAAGACCAAATATATTCGGGACTGTGAGAAACAGAGTTGAGATTTTAGTCCTTACTTCCCGGATCCATTTTGAACCAAGACTCATAGAGGATCCACCAGTAATTCACAGCATAGAATGCCATAAAAAATGTCAGAGATGGTCAATGAGGCAAGGAAGCATTCATGGAGGAAAGACGGCAGGACAAACAGACCCTACGTTGGGCCTCAGGAGTGGATAGCAAACAGGTGAACCTATGAGGTAAAGTAGGGCAGGGCGCTTCAAGTGAAGGGAACTGTGCAGAAGGAGGGTCACAACGAATCTGAGTTGAGTGGAAAAATGATTAAACTGAAGAGGGTGGGCCAAGATGAAAGGAGTCCTCGGAAATTAGGCAAAGGCATTGAGATTGATACGGTGAAAACCCAGCAGCCTCTGCAGTGTGTGATCACAGAGAACTCTGGCATACATACAGCCTTGCTTCTGTGGGAGACATGTTCAGGATCTATTGGAGAGGATTATTCACTCACTGAGCAAATATTTATAAAGATGGGATTTGAATCAAGTATGAAATGAAGAGAGTCATATTCAAGGATCAGTTCTCAAAGCTCTCTTCCAAAAAGGCTGCAAGGTGAGAAATAGATTTTTAATAACACTAAGACATTGTTTGCTTTTTTGCTCTCATCCTGCCATGAGAGTACAGTGGAATGTTCCAGAGCGGTCGTGACGTGTGTTATTGTGACAGACTGAATGCAGAACTGGGGACAAGGATCCAGCTGTTTTTGGTAGCCAGATATTAAAGAGATTTGTAAAAATACAAAACAAAGTTACCTTTTCATTATTTTTTTAATTTGGAAAATATAGTTCCTTTGCACGAAAATGTTACTGATATTAACATTCATGGGTTTCTTATTGTTATTTTATTTTTATTATTTTTTAAAGATTTTATTTATTTATTTGACAGAGAGAGACACAGCAAGAGAGGGAACACAAGCAGGGGGAGTGGGAGAGGGAGAAGCAGGCTTCCCGCCAAGCAGGGAGCCCGATGCGGGGCTCGATCCCAGGACTCTGAGATCATATCCCGAGCCGAAGGCAGACGCTTAACGACTGAGCCACCCAGGCACCCCTCTTATTGTTATTTTAAAAGAATGAATATTTAAAAATTTTCTCAGTTTTAATTTCTAATACAGTAACATCAACAGATATAAATATAAACAAAAGCTCTTTGAGGGTTTCAATAATTTTTTAGAATGTAAAGGAGGCCTGAGACCGAAAAGTGTGAGCACTGCTATATTCAAGTGTTTATTAAGGGTATGGAGAAAAGATGAGATTTGAGGGGAATTCCAGGCGAAAGTGGTCAAGGCATGATGATTTCTTCAGTAAATGATCATTAAGCACTCACCATGTCCAAAGTGCTGAAATGAAGCGGGGGGGTGGGGGATAAAAGTTGTCTTCAGACTGTCAAGCTGGTTGTGTGATTCACAGTCAGACACAAGCTGTTTATCTGCGTTGCCAAGTAAGTTGGCTTTGGATAGCTTCTAGTAATGCTCCGAATTCTCTGCTCTTCTAGCTGAGTGGGCGAAGCTTTGAATCTCTCTCACTCAGAAGAGCACAGCTTTATTAACCCACATAGAAGCAACATGTTCTAAAAAGGAGTCCTAATATATTAAGCAGATCCTAAAATACTCATCCCTCTACTTACACGGTCATAAACACTGTCACCTCTCACGTACCTTCCGTTTATTCTCATTTACTTTCGTTCCAAGGACATTTTTCATTCCCAAATTATTTCCCCAGACAGAGGTAATAATTCAGTTGTCTTGACATGTCATTTAATGTGTGTGTAGAGAAAGCCAACTCATTTGACTATCTGGAGTCTAATGAAAAACAGCGCTTGGATGGTAGCCGCCTGCAGAAAAGACACAAAGCTTATAAAATATTCTAAAGTTTACAAAAAGAGGATATTTGAGGGGTTATGTAGATTACCATTCTTCAAAAGCGAAGTGAAAGGTTACTTCTTTAAGAAACTTATCCAAAACACCACTCACCTACCACCATCTCTGTGTCAAAATTAAACATTCTCATTGCACTCCCCTGAGCATTGTGATTTTCATCTTACGTCTTATTAACTTCTTGTAAATGACAGTTTGTTATATGTTTCTTTCTGCTTTGCCTCCCTGCACAGGGAGATCCTTCAGAGCAAGTATTTTACTTTACTAATATTTGATTCTCAATAATGCCTTACATGGTGTCAAATTTCAATAACGGATGTTGAATTTAATTAGCTAAAAAATCCTGAGAGTTAGCAATATCTCATTTATTTATTTACTGTATGTAGTTGTCCAGAAGTTTATCACTGGGTTCCAGCCACAGCACAGAAATGGCTATTGACATACTCCCCTACCATTAAAAAAAAAAGCTCAACATATGAAGCGCCTGTTTTTAGGCATTTAGGGTTTGGATCCTTGAGAGAAGGAAATACATGAGATGTGCTCCACATCCACCCCGGTTGTCCCCTAGGGGCATTTTCTAAACTGAGGTACAGGGAAGTGATGCTCAGACGGAGAACATTTCTCTGGGTTGAGGGAAACAGAGGTTGTGGCTCAAGGATATGGAGATGGATGGAATCTGAAAGGCAGGGTCCCGGAGAGGAGAAAGCCATGTAAGCAAGTCCCAACAATCTCAGATGGGTTCCCTTGAACAGGTTCCCAAATATTTCACTGTGTAAGCATAGGATAGGGGTCTGTTAGAAGACCTGTCTGGCAGATCAATTTGATTCTCTTGAGACTTGGCTTTAGGTTTTATCATCATTTCTAGGGCTAGAGTAGTCCTGTTCCTGAGGCATACTTTTCTGGGGTCTCAGCTAACTAAGCCCAGATATGGAACAAGGTCTCCATTGTAGCTGGTTTCACCTTCAATGTATCCACATGTGTGTAACCTCTGGGACTTCTGCTGAGTTTACAGCCCCTGGGGATAATAAGTAAATATTTTGGACTTCATGCCAGTGAATTCAGCAACCTAGATGAAACAGATAAATTACTTGATATACAATTTTTAAAAACCTGATGTGCAAAGAAATAGAACACCTCAATACATCAATTTATATGGAAACATTAGTGATCTAAAATTTCTAATAAAATTTGGAAAAGAAGAACAAAGTTGGAGGAGTTATGTTACTTAGCCTTGTGACTTTTGATAAAAATACAGTAATGAAAACAGTTGTATCAGTGTAAGAATACAAATGAATGGAAGAGAACAGAGACTCCAGAAATGGACCCCATACATACAGCCAACTGATTTTCAACAAAGGTACAAAAGCAATTCAATGAGGGACAGGAAAAGTCTTTGCAACAAATGGTGCAGGACTACTTGTCTATCTGTACCAAAAAAAAAAAGATGAACCATGACTTATATCTTACACTATCCACAAAAAATAATTTGATAAGGGTTATGAACCTAAACATAAAACTAAAACTATAAAGTTTTGAGGGGAAAACATACCAGAACACCTTGGTGATCTTAGAGTAGGGAAACATTCACAGACAAGGCTTAGAAAGCAATAACCATAAAAGTGGATAAATAAGCTTCAGCAAAATGAACACTCCTGCTCATCAAAAGATAACATTAAGAAATGAATAGACAAAAATATTGCCTAGGGACAATATAAGAAACAGAAATATCTGAGAAAACACTTGCATCCAGAATATATGAAGAGATCCTACAACTCAATAATAAAAAACAATGTAATAAGAAACAGACAAAAGACTTGAATAGAGAAGACATAGGAAGATATATAATGGCTAGGAAGTACCTGAAAAGATGCTCAGCATAATTATTCATCAGGAACATGCAGTTCACTTTATTTTTTTAAAGATTTTATTTATTTGACAGAGGGAGCATCAGAGCAGGGGGAACAGCAGAGGGAGAGGGAGAAGCAGACTCCCCGCTGAGCAGGGAGCCTGATGCGGGGCTCTATCCCAGGCCCCCGGGATCATGACCTGAGCCGAAGGCAGATGCTTAATCGACTGAGCCACCCAGGCGCCCCAGGAACATGCAGTCTAAAAGCACAGTGAGATACTACTACAAACCCACTACAAGGACTACAATAAAGAAGACTCACACACAATACCACATTGTGGGGGAAGCCCCTGGAGTTCTCACACACTGCTGGCAAAAATGTAAGAACACTCTGGAAAATTGTTTGACAGCTTCTTATGATGTTAAATTTGTATCTATCGTATGACTTAGCAATTCTACTCCTGGGTATTTCCTAAGAGAAATGAAAATACATATCCACACACAAAAAAAGGTTAGTACATGAATGTTCAATGCAGTTTTGTACATAATAGACCCCAAACCGAAAACAACGCAAATGTCCACCCACAGGAGAATGGATGAATAAATTATAACATATTCATACAATGGAAAATAATCAGATGTAAAAAGGAGCAATGATTGGTACTTGCAACAAAAGGATAGATCTCAAAAAATATGCTGAGTGATAAAGCCAAGCACAAAATAATACACGTACGGTTGTATTTACATGAATTCTGAGAAAAGGCAAACCTAATATATACAGAAGAAAATCAGTACTGTGGTTTGACTAAGAAGAGCATGGATTCATTAAGCAGGGGCAGGAAGTGATGATTTAGTTTTTATTTCAATAGGGTATAGTTTACATGGGTATATGCATATGTCAAAACTCATCAAAATGTGGACTTAAGATGTATTTTATTGTATGTAAATTACACTTCAAAGACACAGTTACTCAACAATGAAAGAATAAACAATCAAATTTAAAAATGGGCAAAGGATTTGAACAGACATTCTCCTAATAAGAAACAAATGACCAGTAAGCAAATCAAAAGATGTTCAGGGCCCCGGGGTGGCTCAGTCGGTTAAGCACTTACCTTCAGCTCAGGTCATGATCCTGGGTTCTGGGTTCGAGCCCCACTTTGGGCTTGTTGCTCCGTGGGGACTCTGCTTCTCCCTCTCTCTCTGCCCCTCCCTGCTGCTCATGCTCTCTCTCTCTCTTACACTCTCTCAAATAAATAAATAAAATATTTTAATTGAAAAAAAGGTGTTCAGCATGATTAATCATTAGGGGAATGCAAACTGAAACCACGATATATTATTTCACACCCACTAGGATGGCTTTAATGGCAAAGATGAATAAATAGAAAGTGTCGGTGAGGATGTGGAGAAACTGGAACCCTCATACACTGTTGATGGGATTGTAAAATGGTACAGCCATTTTGGAAAACAGTTTGGTAGTGTCTCAAAAATTTAGACAGGGTTACCATATGACTCTGCAATTTCACTTCTAGGTGTATATATATATATATATATATTTAATAAGATAATTAGAAACATGGCCACACAAAAAGTTGTACATGAATGCTCAAGAGCACCATTATTCATGATAGTCAAAAAGTGTAAACAATTGATGAATGGATAAACAAAATGTGGTATTCCATGCAATGGAATATTATCTGGCCATAGAATGAATGTACTGATAGAAGTTATACCATGGATAAACTTTGAAAGAAGCCAGACACAGAAAGTTATCTATTGTATGAGTCCATTTATATGAAATATCTAGAATAAGTAAATCATAGAAACAGAAAGTAGATTAGAGTTTACCAGGGGCTAGGGGAGTAGGCAATAGGGAGCTATTGCTTAATGGTTACAGAGTTTCTGTTTGGAGAGATGAAAGCTTTTGGGAATCGATAGTGGTGATGGTGATACAATATTGTACATGTAATTCATGCCGCTGAATTGTAGATTTAAACAGGCACATGAATTTTATAGTATGTGAATCAAAATCAATAAAAAAAGGCATGAGGAACTATACAAAAATAAAACACATTGGAAAATAAGGTGGATTAACAGCTACATAGAGGCATGGAAAGATATGTGATAAGAGTGGGCATATGGGCAATCACTGTGTAGGTCTTCCAACTTTTCTCTATGTTTAAAAGTTTTCACCATAAAAGGCTGGGGCAAAAACAGAGTTCCTGTCCTGGCATGGCAGCATAAGCTCCTTATACCCCATCCCTTTTGCTGATTAAAACTAAAATTTCTGCATAAATATTAAAAGGAATAACTTAGGGGCGCCTGGGTGACTCATTCATTAAGCGTCTGCCTTCGGCTCAGGTCATGCAGGGTCTTGGGATCGAGTCCCACATCGGGCTCCCTGCTCGGCGGGAAGCCTGCTTCTCCCTCTCCCACTCCCCTGCTTGTGTTCCCTCTCTCACTGTGTCTCTCTCTGTCAAATAAATAAAATCTTTAAAAAAAAATAAAAGGAAAAACTTAGCTGAAGACTCACAAAAGTAAGTAAAACATAAAAATAAAAAATGTTAGATTGTGGGTGGGTGTCAAAATTTAGAGAAGCAACTTTTGGGGGGAGGGTGGTGTGGGGAAAGTTTCTGATTTGTTTTGTTTTCTTCTTCCTCATTGTTTTGCCTTGAGGGTGAGCCCCAGCTATAGAGCTGAATGGTGGCACTTGCATGGGTGGTTAAACTTCCCATAGAAAACTTCCTCTTTCTGGCCAAGTCCATCAAAAGGAGTCCTTGTGGGCCACAGAATGTAGGAAATCCCAAAAAGAGATGACTGGAGAAGTATACTCCCTAATTATGTATATGAACCTAGAGAAGGCTCAGGATCTTATCTGAGCCACCATGCACTGTGCATGTGTGGAATCCACCCCAAAAATATAGCAAGGTCTTGGAGAACTGAACTGAATCACTTCCCACAGAAAACAAGACACAATTTGCAGTCTCAAAGAGACTTGATATTCAAAAATATTGGGGCATCTGTGTGGCTCAGTCAGTTAGGTGTCCAACTCTTGATTTCATCTCAGGTAATGATCTCAGGGTTGTGAGATCAAGCCCCATGTCGGGCTCTCATTGGGTATGGAGCCTCCTTAAGATTCTCTCTCTCTCCCCCTCTACCCCCCCTTTCTCTTAAAGAAACCCCAACAGTTTCCAGAGGTTTAAAATAGGACCCAGGATCTACACAATATAACATTCACAGTGTCCAGGAAACAATCTAAAATTATCCAAAATGCAAAGAACAAGATGGTCAAAGGAAAAGTCAATCAAAAGATGTCAGCCCTGAGATGACCAACATGTTTGAATTATAAGAATAGCTTTAAAGCTTTTATTTAAACTACTCTCTGTAAGATAAAGGGGACCATTTGAAACGAATAAAAAGATACGAGTTCCCAGCAGAGAAAGAGAAACCATAAAGAAGAACCAAATGGACAATTTAGAATTGAAAAAGATAATATCTGAAATTTAAAAATCACTGGATGAGCTCAGTAGCAGAACAGAGGTAATAGAACCTAAAGATAAACCAACAGAAATTACTCAATCTGAATAACAGAAAGAAAAAACATTGAAAAAAATAAATGGAGACTCAGGGGCCTGTGGACCAGTATCAGAGAATCTAACACACATGTCAGTGGAATTCCATAGTGAGGAGAAAGACACTGGGGGAGAAAAGAATGTTGGAAGAAATAAAAGGCCAAAAAACACACCATATTTGGCAAAAGCCATAAATTCACAAATCCAAGAAGCTTAGTGGACTGCAACCACAATAAACTTGAAGAAACTTATGCCAAATATCTCATAATAAAACTGCTGAAAATCAAAGATAAAGACAAAAAAATCTTGAAGGAGCTAAAGAAAAAAGAATTACACTCAGGGGAACAATGATTCAAATTCTTGCAAATTTCTTATCAGAAACCATGGATCAGAAGACAGTGAAATAACATCTTTAAAATTCTTAAAGGTAAGAACAGGCAACCCAGAATTTTATGTGCAGCAAAGGTATCTTTCAAAAATAAAGGCAAATGAAGACATTTCCAGATGAAGAAAAAGTGAGAGAATTTGTTACCATGGACCTACTCTATAAGAATTGTTAAAGGAAGTTCCTTAGGATGAAGGAAATTGATACCAGAGGGAAATGTGAACCTTCAGAAATAAAGAAAGAATAACAGAAATGGTAAATATAAATGACTATTTTTTCACTCTCAAGTTAAGTCAATATTTATTACTGTTGAAGACAAAAATGATAATGTCTCACGGAATTTTATGAAGATATAATACATCTCACAATCTATAGCACAAATGTCAGTGGTGGGGATTTAAAGACTCCTATCTGGTTGCAAGGTTTCTATATTTTATGTATAATATAAACTCTAACTAGACAGTGCATGTATGTATTGTGTAAGTATATAGATATGTGTATTGTAATCTCTGGAACAACCACTTGAAAAATAATGCAAGGATATACAGAAAAATCCAATAGGTACATTGAAAAGAATACAATAAATACTTAAATAATCCAACAGAAAACAGAAAAGGGACGAGAGTGAAACAAACACAAGGGACATACAAAAGCAAATAATAAAATGGTAGATCTAGGGGCACATGGGTAACTTAGTCGGTTAAGCGTCTCTCTTTTTTTTTTAAGATTTTATTTACTTATTTGAGAAAGAGTGTGAGAGAGAGAGAGAAAGAGCAGAGGGAGAAGCAGACTCCCGCTAAGCAAGAACCCCGATGCAGGGCTCGATCCCAGGACTCTGGGATCATGACCTGAGCTGAAGGCAGACACCTAACCAACTGAGCCACCCAGGCACCCTAAGCATTCGACTCTTGATCTCAGCTCGGTTTTGACCTCAGGGTTATGAGTTCAAGCCCCATGTTGGGCTCCAAGCTGCGTGTGGAGCCCACTCAAAAAATAAATAAGTAAATAAAATAAAAAATAAAAAATAAAAAAAATAAAAATAAAAGACCTAAATCCAACCACATAAATAATCCCTTCAGATTTTAACTAGTCTAAATCACCTAATGAAAAGGCAGAGGTTGACAGAGTAGATAAAAAAGCAAGGTGCTACTACTATCTGCTGCCTGTAAGAGTCACACTTAAGACAAACACACAGATATTTTACACACACACACAGACACTTTAAATATACCCACAGACATAATTTAAAAATACACACAGAAAATTTTAAAGTAAATAGATGGAAAAAGGTCCCATGCAATCCATAAGCATAAGAAGGCTAGTGTGGCAACATTAATAACAGAACAAGTAGATTTCAAGACAAATACAATAGAGAAAGAAGGGCATTTTAAAATAATAAAAGAAAAAATTCATCAGAAGGATATACAAATTATAGATGTGTGCCAAATAATAGACCTTCAACATCCACGAACCAAAAATTGACAAACTTAAAGGGAGAAAGATACAATTCTACAACAAAAGCAGATTTTAATAGTCCCCTCTCAGCAAAGAATGAGTAGACAAAACTCAGCAAGTCATATACACTCTGAATGTTATCAAGCACCTTGATCTATCATCAATTATATAGAACATTATATCTGAGGGTACATATTCTTTTTCAGTGCACATGGTAAACGCATTTATGTAATCCATAAGCTGCTTCATGAAACAAGGCAATTCACTTAAAAAAGGTTGAAGTCATACAAAATCCAATCACATAAGAAATTAGTAACTGTACGAAATGCAAATAACCCACACTATCTTACAATTACACATTTCTAAATAATTCATGGGTTAAAGATGAAATTGGGAGAGATATTAGAAAATATTTTGAGCCAATGAGTAATGAAAATAAAGCATACCAAAATTAATGGATACAGCTAAAGCACCCAAAAATGCAGATAAAGCTGAGAGGGAAACTTAGAGCTTTAAATGATATCATAATAAAATCTTTAAAAAAATGATATCATAAGAAAAGAAGAAAGGTCTAAAATTAGATTAGAAAACTGACATAAGATAGAGAAAATTAACAGAGTTAAAAGCTAGCTCTTTGAAAAGATCAACGGAATTTTCAAATCTCTAGCTAGACTGATTGGAGAGGGGGAGGGAGGTAGGGAAGGAGGGACAGAGAGAGGGGGGAGGAAAGTAGGGAGAGAGAGAGAAAAGGAATCACCAATATCATGAATGAGAATGGTGTTACCACCAAGTATTCTATAGACATTAAATGGATAATAGGAGAATATTATGAATAACTCTATGTCAACAAATCTGACAACTTAGATGAATTGGACACATTACCAACAATATATGAAAAGGATAATACATTATGACCAATTAGAGTTTGTCCCCGTAACACAAGATTGTTTCCATCTTTACAAAAATCAAACGATAAAATTCACCATATTAATAGAATGAAGGAGGGAAACCATATAATCATTTTAACAGATAGAGAAAAATCATTGTACAAAACCAAACACTCAATCATGATAAAAACTCAGTAAACTAGGAATGGTAAATTGAGAAACGGCATCTATGAAAAACCTATAGCTAATGGTGAAATATTGAGTTGTTTCCCCCTGATATCTGCTCAGGACACCAGAAAATAAAAGGCATAGAAGTGCAAAAGACAAAGGAAAACCACCCTTGTTTGCAGATGATATGATTGTATGTATAGAAAATCCCAGGGACTCTATAAAACAACTACCAGAACTAATAAATGCATTTAAGCAAAGTCACAGGATACAAGGTTAATATATAAAAATCAATTGTATTCTTATGTTCTGGCAGGAAATACTTGTAAAATTTAAAGTTAAAAAACACATTTACAGTAGCACTTTAAAACATAAAATACCCAGGACTATATTTAAAAAATTGTCAAGGACTTATGCATTTTTGTGTGTGATGACCGCACCTGAAGTCACTGTACCTGAAGTCACTCTCCGCATGTCTCCAGTGTTTAATACAGTATTACTAAGTGTAATAATCATGTTTATACATTAGATCTCTAGACTTATTCTACGTGATTGCAACTTTGTACTCTTTGCCTAACATCTCTCCATTCCCCACCCTCATCAGCCTCTGAGGACCACCATTTTACCTTCTGCTTCTATGAGTTGGACTTTTTGTAGATTACACATATAAGTGAGGTCATCCTGTTACTTGTCTTTTCCTATCTGGCTTGTTTCACTGAGCAGGATGTCCTCCAGGTAGGATCATCCATGCAGTCAAAAAAGGCAGTATTTTCTTCTTTCTCGTGGAAAAATAATATTTCATATATACTTGTATATAATATATTAGATAACATATTATATATGTGTATATAGCACACCTTCTTTATCCATTCACCTGTTGATGGACTTGGCTTATTTCCTTATCTTGGCTACTGTAAACAACATTGCTACGAGCATCAGAGTGAGGTTATCTTCGTGATCTTGATTTCAACTCCTTTGCATAAATACCCAGAAGTGAGATTATTGGACCATATGGTAGTTCGATTTGGAGGAATTTCCATACTGTTTTCCAAAATAGCTGTATGAGTTCACATTCCCACCAACACTGTACAAAGATTCCCTTTTCTCCACATCTTTGCCAACACTTGTTAACCTTTTTTCTTTTTGATAACAGCCATTCTAACAGGTATGGGGTGATATCTCAGTGTGGTTTGAATTAGCATTCCCTCCATGATTAGTCATGTTGAGCACCTTTTCATATATCTTTGGCCATCTGGATGTCTTCTTTTGAGAAATGATTATTCAGATCCTTTGTCTATTTGTTAACCAGGTTATTTATTTTCTTGCTATTGAGCTGAGTTTCTGATATATTTTGGATATTAACCCTGTAGCATTGGATGGTTTGCAAATATTATCTTCCATTCCATAGGCTGTCTCTTCACTCTGTTGATTGTTTCCTTTGCTATGCAGAAGGTTTTTAGTTTGATACAATCCCATTTGTCTATTTTTGCTTTTGTTGTCTGTGCTTTTGGGGTCATAGCCAAAAAATTATTGCCCAAACCATTGTCAAGATGCTTTCCTCTATGTTTTCTTCTAGCAGTTTCATGGTGTCAGCTGTTACATTAAGTCTTTAATCCTTTTGAATTGACTTTTGTATATGGAATGAAATAAGGGTCCAATTTTATTCTTCTGCATGTGGAAAACCAGTTTTACTAACACCATTTATTGAAGAGACTATCCTTTCCCCATTGCATGTTCTTGACACTTTTGTGAAACATCAGTTGACCATAAATACATAGATTTAAGTCTGGGCTCTATTCTGTTCTACTGGTCTATATGTATGCTTTCATACTAGACCAAGCTGTTTTGATTACTACAGTTTTGTAGTATATTTTGAAATCAGGTTGTGTGATGCCTCCATCTTTGTTCTTTTTGCTTAAGATTGCTTTGGCTTATCACAATCTTTTGTGGTTCTATACAAATTTTAGGGTTTTTTTTTCTATTTCTGTAAAAAAATGACATTGCGATTTTGAAATTGGTTGCATTGAATCTTAGATAATTTTGGACAGTATGGTCATTTTAATAAAATTAATTCTTCCAATCCATGAACACAGGGTATGTTTCCATTAATTTGGTCTACTGCAATTTCTTTTTATAAATGTTTTATGATTCTCAGTGTACAGATTTTTACCTTCTTGGTTATATTTTATTCCTAAGTATTTTATTGACTCTGATGTTATTGTAAATGGGATTATTTTCTTAATTTCTTTTTTATCTAATTCAGTTAGTGTATAGAAATGCAATTGATTTTTGTATGTTGATTTTGTATCCTGCAAATCTAGTGAATTCACTTATTCGTTCTAACAGTTTTTTGGTGCATTCTTTTTTTTTTTTAAAGATTTTATTTATTTATTTGACAGAGGGAGAGAGAGAGTGAGTGCACAAGCAGGGGGAGTGTCAGGAAGAGGGAGAGGGAGAAGCAGGCTCCCCACCGAGCAGGGAGCCTGATGCAGGGCTTGATCCCAGGACCCTGGGATCATGACCCAAGCCGAAGGCAGATGCTTAACCGACTGAGCCACCCAGGCGCCCCTGGTGCAGTCTTCAGGGTTTTCTCTACATAAGATCATGTCATCTACAAGCAGAAAATTTTACTTCTTCCTTTCTGATTTAGATACCCTTTCTTTTTCTTGCCTAATTATTCTGGCTAGGTCTTCCAATACTATAATGAATAGAACTGATGAGAGTGGGAATCCTTGTCTTGTTTCTGATGTTAGAGGGAGAGCTTTCAGCTTTTCACTGTTGAGTATATTAGCTCTGGGCTTTTCATGTATCACCTTATCATGTTAAGGTATATTTTTTCCATAACTAATTTGTTGAGTGATTTTATTATTAATGGGTGCCAAATTTTGTCAGATGCTTTTCTGCATCTATTGAGATGATAATAGTTTTTATTCATCATTATTTTAATGTGGGGCATCACATTTATTGATTTGCATATGTTGAAACATCTTACTATCCCAGACATAAGTCCCACTTGATCATGGTGTATGATTCTTTTAATGTGCTACTGAATTCAGTTCTCTTGTATTTTGTTGAGGATTTTTGCATCTATGTTCCCCAGGGATATTGATGTATAATTTTCTTTTCTTGTACTACCTTTGTCTGGCTTTGGTATGAAGGTAATGCTGGCCTTGAGAAGAAGTTGGTAAGTTCCTAGAACTATACAATCTACTAGGACTGAATCATGAAGAAACAGGGAATCTGAACAGACCAAAAATAAGTAAGGAGATTTCATGATAATCAAAAACCCCCAACAAATAAAAATCCTTGACCTGATGGCTTCACTGGTGTTTTCTATCAAGCATTTAAAGGAGCATTAGTATTAAACTTTCTAGAAGTCTTCTAAAAAACTAGGAAGAAACACTTCCAAATTCATTCCAACAGGTTTTTGTTTGTTGAGATCAATAAGCTGACTCTAAAATTTATATGGAAATACAAAGCATCTAGAATAAAGAGAGAATTTTTAAAATTTTAATTCCAGTGCAGTTAACATACAGTGTTGTATTAGTTTGAGGTGTACAATATAGTGATTCAACACTTCCATACGTCACCCAGTGCTCATCAAGACAAGTGTACTTTTAAGTCCCTTCATCTATTTCACCCATCCCCCACACCCCTTCCTCTGGTAGCCATCTGTTTGTTCTCTATACTTGAGAGTCTGGTTTTTGGTTTGTCTCCCTCTTTTTTCCACCTTTGTTCAGTTTTGTTTCTTAAATTCCACATATGAGTGAAATCATATGGTGTTTGTCTTTCTCTACTGGCTTATTTCACTTAGCATTGTACCCTCTAGATCCATCCATGTTGTTGGAAATGGCAAGATTTCACTATTTTTATGGGTGAATAATATTCCATTGTATATATACACCACATCTTCTTTATCCATTTATCTATTGATGGACACCTGGATTGCTTCAATAGTTTGGCTATTGTAAATCATGCTGGAATAAACACACAGATGCATATATCCTTTTGAATTAGTGGTCTTGTATTCTTTGGGTAAATACCCAGTAGCATGTTACTGCATCATAGGGTACTTCTAGTCTCAATTTTTTGAGGAACCTCCATACTGTCTTCCACAGTGGCTGCATCAGTTTGCATTCCCACCAACAGTGCATGAGGGTTCCTTTTTCTTCACATCCTTACCAACACTTGTTGTTTCTTGAATTTTTTGATTTTAGCCATGTAGACAGGTGTGAGGTGATATCTCACTGTGGTTTTGATTTGCATTTCCCTGATGATGAGTGACATCGAGCATTTTTTCATGCATCTGTTGGCCATCTGTATGTCTTCTTTGGAAAAATGTCTGTTCATGTTTTCTGCCATTTTGATTGGATTATTTGTTTTTTGGGTGTTGAATTGTATAAATTCTTTATATAGGATACTAATCCTTTTTTGGATAGGTCATTTGCAAATATCTTAGTCTGAAGACTCATCTTACCTGATAGACTGTATAAAGCTAGAGAAACTAAGACAGTTTGGTATTGGCAAAAAATTAGATATGTAGATCAATGATGTGTAATAGATATTCCAGAAAGCTCCTACATATATACCATCATTTGATTTTGGACAAGGATGCCAAGGCAATATGTGGTAGGCAGAATGATGTCCATGTCCTAATCCCAGGAACATGTGGAATATTTTACCTTACACGGCAAAAAAAACTTTGCAGATGTGATTAAGTCAAGGATATTGAGATGGGAAGATTAAACTGGATTATCGAAGTTGGCCCAATGTAATTACAGTCTTCATAAGTGAAAGGGAGAGGCAGGTGGGTCAGAGTCAGAGAGAGAGATGTGATAACGGAAGGAGAGGTCAGAGTGATGAGAGTGCTGACTTTGTAGATAGACGGGGGCCATGAGGCAAGGCTGGCAAGCAGTCTGTAGAACTCTCTAAAAGGCAAGGAACTGTTTCACCCCTAGAGCCTTCATAAGGAACACAGCTCTGCTGATACCTCGATTTTAGCCCTGCAAGACCCATTTCAAACTCCTGACCAATAGAACTTTAAGACCATCAATTTGTATTGTTTTAAGCCATGAAGTCTGTGGTAATTTGTTCCAGCAGCAATAGGAAACTAATACATATCTGATGGTAAAAGAAAATTTATTTTCAACAATGATTCTGGATCATCTTATTATCCGTATTGAAAAAAATGAACACTATCCCTTTCTCATACCATACACAAAAATTAATTCAAAATGGATCATAGGCCTAAGTGTAAAGCCTAAGCCTATGAAATTTCTAGAGGAAAACATAAGAGAAAATGTTTGTGACCTTGGGGTAGGCAAAGGTTATTTAGATAGCACACCAAAAGTACAAAATACAATGAAAAAAAATTGATACTTTGTCAAAATTAAAAACTTTTGTTTTTGAAAGACATTATTAGAAATATAAAAAACAGCACAGACTGAAAATATTTGCAACATGTATCTCAAAGGCTATGTGTCCGAGTGTATCTTAAATATGTGTCCAGAATATACAAGAACTCCTACAACTCAATAATTAGACAATATATATCACAACAAAAAAATGTGTACATGATTTGAAGATGCACTTTCCCAAAAGAGGAGCAAATGGCCAAGTACCTGAAAACATAATACACATTGTTAATCATCAAGGAAATGCAGAGTAAAATCATTATGAGATACCACTGCATATTGATTATAATGGATAAACCTAAAAAAAACCCTGACAATAGCACCTTTTGGTGAAGAAAACTGGAAATCTCATACACTGTTGGTGGGAATGGAAAATGGTCCAATCACTTTGCAAAAGAATATTTTGGGAGTTAAAAAGTTAAAACATACATTTATTCTATGTCTTAGTCATTTCTCTCCTAAATATTTCCTGGGTGAAATGAAAACATATGTCCACACAAAAGCTTATATACAAATGTTCAAAGCAGCTTTATTTATAATAGTCCCAAACTGGAAATAGTCCAAATGTTCATCAATAGGTGAAAATATAAACAAATTATAATATACATATCACTCAGTAATAAAAAGGAACAAATTATTAATACACACAATGTAGACACACCTCAAAATCATAGTGAATGGAAGAAAAGAGGGAAAAATATACATACTATACGATTCCATTCATGCAAGTTTCTAGAAGTTCCAAGCTAACATATAGTGACAGAAAACAGGCTAATGTTTGCGTGGGGCAGAAGTCCATGACTTCAAGAGGGCCAAAGTTGTGCTGAATTACTCTAAAATTTATCACTGTTTGTGTAATGAACAAATAAATGATTATACAGATTGGAAAATCTCTAAACTAAAAGTTTGGGGTCTAATTCCAGAATGACCACTGACAAGTCAGGTAACCTCTGTGTGTCCCCTCAGAAGAATATCTGATGCCTTGGAAGTTGGTTGTATTAGAGATCAAATGAGATGACATGCGTGAAAAATAACAGCAATTGTAAGATCAGATATAAATTTAATTTTTCTTATTGTTTGTTATTAACAGTTAAGGAGAAGCATGAAATTGAGATTTCATAGCTTATCATCAGTAAGCATCAGTGGTATGCATTAGAATCAGTTCTACACACACACACACACACACACACACACACACAGGGTTCCGCGGATATATGGGGCATAGCTTAAAATTCTTTTCTATGGCACTGGTGATTCAGATGTTCATTACTGGCCAAAAATCAAATCCTACATGATCAGTTGGATGGCACCTTTTGTGACCACTGAAAATGGGGGTACATATGCCTATCTATCTCCTTACTTTATGTCACGTTCCTAGTTTGCCCAGGGAAGTCTAGGTTCATGTCTATTGGTATAATTATTCGTGGTGTTTTCTTTTGTTCTCTAAAGCGTTGGGGCTGGACAACAAATTACCACTGAATTCATATTTACTAGTTAGGACCTCCAAGGTAGGCATAATTTCCACTCTAAAAATGAGGCAAAGTGTTTGCTATAATGAAGGGTGACGGCACTCTGGTTAACCAAGACCTACACTTACTGCTGGTATGTCCTCCATACTTCCTACGTATTATCTCATTTAATTTTCCAGAAATCTTATAAGGTAAAGTACTCTTACAGATGAGGAACCAGGCATGAGAGGGTGAATAATTTGCCTGACACCATGGAAGAAGGAAATGGAAGAAGTGGGTTTGAACTTTTGCAACCCAGCTCTGGAGCCCATACTTTCAGCCTCTACACCCGCGGCCTTACCACAGGTGGCCACATCCTTTTTGTACGCTGAGGTGCATGTCCAGCTAACAGTTTTCTTCCTCTGAAGGAAGAAAGAAAATGTGTATCATGCCCCCACTTCCGCTTCACCTCTGCTCTCTCCCCCCACCCCAAGCATGACCCACTGTGGGGAATTATTACTGTTCTATTTTTAACTGGGTTGCAATTCAGCCTCCTGTGTTTGTATCAAAATAATTTCCCCACAGTCTTCCTCTGGATGCAGTGAAACTGGCCTCAGAGGCTGAATGTTTATGCTAAAGAGTTTACTTTTTAATTGAAAGCAGGCTACTGTTTTGTCTCCCCTTGTAATGCAATAGATAAGAGGGTGCAAAAAGCTCTTTATCAAGTTAATATAGTGGCCCTAGGTGGAAAAAAAAAAAGCACAATTCAAGTTTTCTGTGACTTCTGGCTCAGTTTTAACGGAATGCAAGTGCAATGCCAGAGCCTGATAAAAATAGAAACTCTCCGGTGTCCAGGCTCTTCTCCAGATGGTGCATGGGAATCCAGATAGTAACTCATCACTGAGAAGGGTCTCTATTAATTAGTGGGAAGATGTCATGCCTCACATGGGGCAGTAAATGAAAATGGCTCAGGGTTTAGAGTGGAAATGCTGATGTTGCCAGAGCATCTGGGTTGCTCCCTGTCTCTCTGCTCTGGATTAACTGAGAGTTCAGTCATTACATAAAACATGCCTTGAAGGATGAAACAGATGGAGCAAGTGCAGTTGGCCCTTGTTAGAAATGGCCCAAGAGAAGTTCTGCCAAAGGAAAAAGAACTGATTATGTATTCACATAAAGGGTAAGTGGCATTCTAGACTCCTCTTCAGAGAAGTAAATGGAGAAACAGGGCAGAGCCCACCAACTCAAGTCACCAGAGAAAAGGTGACATCTGTGACCCCCAAGAGAAGATGAATGGGAGCGGGTAGGGCCAGGCTCACATGTCTGATTACCCGATTTTGGATTATCTGCTTATTTACGGGAGGCCTCCAGAGCTTGACTTTGGCTTTGCTCATAGTATAAAACTTACATAGGAGAAAATGCTACAAAAACTACTGTATCCAATGAATGAGTAAGAAATTCCAGTCACCCTTGGCTCATCAAGGTCTTATAACCAGGCAGAATCAGTATAAGAAGAGAGCCTTACAATAGTTTTCACAAAAATAATTATTTAACCCCTTCCTATTAAGCATTGCCTCCTAAGAAGAATTTGCTTTTGGCCTTGGACGACGAGCCACTTACCTCTCCACATTTCCCTTCGTTCTCAATATAGTGAGGATGATCACAGCTATTCTCACAGGGCTTCTTTTAGCAATTAAATAACAAGGTGTATGTGCAAGAATCAAGGAGGGTGACTAAGCACATTGGTGGCTAAAATATTAGTTTAAGAAGTGAAAGTAATACAAATGTTTGGCACAATTAAGTCAGAAAGAGCGGTGTTACTCTGATTCTGTCTGATTTGACTGCAGAGGATCTCTCCCCTGGCCAATTCTTACTAGTTTTTATAATTTAGAGTCAATGTCACCTCTCTGAGAAGCTGTTCCAGAATGCCATGCTGCATTATTAATCTCAATGTCTGTCCCTCTTGACAGTGAATGCCTTCAAGAGAGGAACTGTGCTTCATTTGGGTCTGGGGTCTGCCACTGTGTCAAGAGAATGGAGGTGCTTGGACATTTGTGGAATAAAGGAATGAATATTTGTGTTGGTGGGAAACACTGGGAAGAGTACTTCCTTTGGTGGGAATGTGGCATGAACAAAAGTGAGGACATACTTAGAATATTCAAGAAAAGATGGGGGAGGGTGGCCTGGCTACAGAACAAGGATTGGGGAATACTGAGAATACTGAGAATACCAGAGAGGCCAGGACCACCTGCTTTTGCTCCTCACCTGTAAATTCTGTTCCCTCCTTCCTTTTCAAGGACTCACAAAGTAGCTAATTGTCTCCATTGCCACCTCCTGCTTTTTTCTGGAAGAAGAACTAGTTCCTGAGTTTTTTATGCTAGACATAGGGCTCTCCGCACTTCCATACCTTTTAAAGTTCATACTTTGAATAACTAGTATATTTACTTGGTTCAAAAGTTAGAACAATCTAACAAGGTACACATTGAGATATCATACCCTTAAGACTCCCATCTACTCTAGCCTGCCCTACCCCACTAAATTCTTACCATTTCTATTAGGTAACCATTTTTATTAGCTTCATCTTTATTCTTCCAATGTTTTATTTAATGCAAATATAAGGAAGTATTTCTATACAGTCCTATTTGCTTATGTTTCCTACACAAAAGGTAGCATACTATTATATACTTCTACACTTGGCTTTTTAAAAAAAATATAGATTTCTTTCTTTATTTCTTAAGTTTTTATTTAAATTCCAGTTAGTTAACATACAGTGTAATACTAGTTTCAGGTGTAGAATTTAGTGGTTCAACACTTGGCTTTTTTCACTTAATACATCTTGGTACTCACTTCCTTATCAATGTGTAAAGACATTTTCATCCTTTTTAATAGCTGGATTATATTCCATTGTGTGTATTTAGCATAGTTTATTCAACCAGTCCCCTATTGCCAAATACTTGGCTTGGTTCTTATTTTTCCTACTATATACATTGTGGAAATGGAGAACCTCGTAATTTTGAAGAGTTTTTTCAATCTGTTTTTTTTTTTTTTTTTAATTTGTTGCCTTTTGTCCCTTGGTGATCTCAGCCATTCTTAGGACTCCACAGATGATTTCCATGCTGACAACAAAGCCTTCTTGCCAGTGTGTGTCTTCTCCCCTATCCACCTGCCTGTGTAGTACTGATGTGATCTCACAAACAACTCAACTGCAACTCTAAAACTGACCTCAGTTTTTTCTTCTGAACCTCTTCTGCTTATAGGTTTTCCTAATAAAAATGTATATACCACTCTGAAACCCCCAGACTGTTTCGCGGGTGGGAGGAGAGGGTAACAGGGTGATGGATATCATTGAGGAGGGCACATGCTGTGATGAGCACTGGGTGTTATACTTAACTAATGAATCATTGAATACTACATCAAAAACTAATTATGTATTATACAGTGGCTAACTGAGTAAAAAGAAAAAGAAAAAGAAATAAATTGCATAGGGAATTGGGTATTTAAAAAAATAGTTAATGGTGGCTATATTAAAAAAAATGTATACACCAAGATGTCATGCTCACTCTCCTACTCACTAAGATGTGAAACTTCTGTTGCCTCTGATTTCTTCCCTTACTTGACCTCAACATCCAGTGGGGCAACAAACTCAATTTTTTTTTTCCTTGTATGATATTTTGGGCATACATCCTTTCTTTTTGTTCTGATTGCTACTATCTAGTTCAGGTCCTTGTTAAGCCATACCTGGATGTTTTAAAAAACAATATAGAATTATTTTTTCCACTATAACCATCTAGAAAGTTTTGGGAGGGAAATCCCCACAATTCTGATGGGATTATTTCCTGCCATCAGGCTATCCCACTCCCTAGTGAAGAAAGTTTACATCACTGTTGGTAATCAGAGATTTAGATGTCTGTATCAGTGAGCTCCCTAAGAGTAGGGACCTGCCTACCTGTATACCATCTTAACTCTAGCATCTCCCATGCCAGGCATATGCGGTGTGCTAAGCTGCTGATTTTGTTTCTGCAATGTAAATCCAATAGGCGTTCCAATCTTATCTCTCACTAATCCCTCAAATGAACTTTTTCCCAAAGCCACCCGAACTACTGTTAAGATATGTTTTTTTGGCTTTCATGACTTGGATTATGCCATTCTCTCTACCTGGAATGTTCTTCTCTCTTCACGCTGGCCACATTCTGAAAACTCATTAGTCTCCAAAACCTAGCATCTCTGAGAAGTGTTATATGGAATCCCCAAAGGAATCAACTTATTCAGTAGAGGAAATTGAGCCAGAATCCTGATGTCTCAGCTTCCATGAGCCAAGAAGTAGAGACTCTAAGATCAGGAACTACTCATTTCTGTTTCCCAGTAAACCATGTCATCCTGCCATAGAAAGCCAGACTGATACTTGCCTTGCAACTTGTATTAAAGAATAGGGAGGATCCCATGGAATAATACACAGTCACTATTTGTAAACACAAAATCTTTTCTGCTTCACTAACATATATTACACACTTAAACTCAAATAAGTAAACGTGAGTTAAGCTTGTACCTCCATTATATACTGAGCACTGTGCTATATATATATGGAGTGCAGGGATGACCTCTTCCCTCAATAGGCTGAGACACAGTCATGGCCACTGAGTTAGCCTCATAAAATGCAAAATGGTATCATCTACTCAAACAAAGACAAAAGAGTGATAATTCTGGACATGGCTTACCTCTGTGAATGGCTTGTTGTATAATTTTGGCAAAGTCTCTCAAGCGATTTGGTCCTCGGATTTCCTAACAGTTAATGGAACTTCTTTCTTAGATTGTTACACTCTGTTCCGTGTCTCTGCTTGCAACTTTCATGACAGCAGGAGAATCCTGGTTCTAAGAGATCTTACTGTGAAAACTGGATGCCCCTCCCTTAACTAAACTCCAGTGGCTTGCACATATCCTTTGTGTTAACTATTAATGCTTTAAACTCAGGTCAAATTAATAAAGCCAAGATCTTGACCAACTTGTGGTCAACTACCAAAGCCATTTTTACCAAAGAGTATTCATGCAAGTTCTAGTAATTCAGGCAAATTCCACTTTGGGTTAATTTCACAATGCATTTCTGAATTCCCACTGCAATTTCTAGCAAATGTAGTCATGATTGTGGATTTTTTCTCTCTCTCCATCTTAAGAGTTGGTGACAGGCAACAAGCTTAAAACAGCCGCTCTGTTTCACTAGGGAGACACACTACATGTGTACTCTAAATGAAACCATCTGTTAGATCTTCCAGCAGTGTGCTAAGGAAGGAAATGGTGGGGAATCTTTCAAGAAACTCAGTTAAAGGTAACTAATGGTACCTAATGGTATGGAATGGTATAAAACATCTCAAATAAGAAGTCAAGCCCTTATTAGCATCCCACTCCAATGTCACACTGCCAATGTAGACCTGGCATGTTCCAGTCTAAAATATGTCCAGTGACCTTTCTTGCAGAAAATCAGTTTATTAGAGATTTGGCACAGAATGTTTGGTGGAGACCAGAACCCATATTTCAGGTCCTTTCTCCAAAACCAAAATACTCACTCCCATAGAAACATGTATGGCCAACACATCTTTCTTCCTTGGATGGCAGGTTCTGCAATCATTTACATATATATATATATATACACACACACAAATATTATATATGTTATATATATGTATTATATATACATATAATTAGTATGCTTCCTACTTGACTAACCACCAGATAATGTGAAAGTAAAATTAAAAAAAAGTTGCTTTAATTTAAAATATGATCAGTCAATTACTTGGAAAAGTATCTGAAAAAAAAATCAAGATTCACCTGGCATGGCATTTTATTCTTTCATCATTTCTTCTAAATGTGCTTCTGTGCTCACCACTTTTTAGAGTTAACTAATATGAAATCACGGATTTAAAAGAAATGATTTGAACCCATGTGGGACATTCTATGTCAAACACTAAGTTCACTAACAAGCATAGACTCACTCTGGGTGCATTCACTTGTTCATCATCATTTTGTGCAAGACCCTTGAGGGAGAAACAAAGATAGAAGGCTGGATCCTGCCTGTAGGGGGCTCACCATCTAGCTGCGTGAAGACAAACTGACCCTTAACCCCAATGTCTCTTCACTCATTGCCACTAAAATCCAGTCCACTCAGAGTCCACTCACGAAACTCTTCATCAACCCATGGCAGCACGTAGATGGGGATCAGTTCTCAAATTTATTGCATTTTTTTAAATAAGGTATAACTTAAGATTTGTAAAGTTTCCAAATCTTTAGTGTCCAACTCAATGGTTTTACACATATGTACACATGCAGGACATTGTTTCCCAGATTCAAATCCAGAACATTTCCAGCACCTCATAAAGCTTCCTCATGCCCACTTCCAGTTAATGCTCCTCACCAGGTAATGACTAATTTAACCTCTAACACTATAGCTTAGTTTTACCTGCTTTTAAACTTCATATAAATGGAGTCACGTAGTATGTACCCTTTTGTGTCTGACTTTATTCATTCAACATCATGTCTGTGTGATTCCTTCATATTGTTATACGTATCAGTAGTTTGTTTTTTTATTGCTATAAAGAATTCTACTGTAAGAATGTAACACAACTTATTCACCTATTTAACAAGTGATGGACATTTGTTTGTTTCTTGTTCAGCTATACAAATAAAACAGCTATGAACACTCTTATAAATATATTTTGGCAGACATCAGCCTTTATAAATGTCTGATTTGATAAACTGGATTTATTTTATATATTTTATTTTTGGAAGAAGAAGACACTGTGGTCTCTTGAAATGGGAAGCTGAGAAAACTGGACTCTGGCCAGATGAATCCAGAGGTGAATCCTCTGCAAAATTGTATCTTTTCTGTCTTTGATACTCCCACTCCTGACTCTTCCTCCCCTTTCTGCTTCCACTCCTAGCAATGGCAACTCCTACTCATTCATTTTTGTTCTGGGGCTTTCTCCCATATTCTTTCAACTTATATCTACTCAGAAAAAATTATAATCAAAGAGCTAATATTTAGGTTTAAATAATAATGACACCACTTTCCTGATGATGCATGCCTATTAACAGCAACAAAGGAAACATCGTCTAAAAATTTTAAGGATTAATTACAACCATATTCTTCTTATAAATTGCCAGCCAAGAAGGAGGTAACAAAAGATTATCCTTCTTAAATAGTAAAACATACTAGAGGAAGATTTTTCTGTTAGAGTTTCAGAATAGTGAAAGCTGTCTAGTTGCTCTGAAAAAACAAAAACTGGTAAATATTTGCTTCTTCTCATTATATCTGGGGTGGGTTACCTATTCTAAACCATCAAAGGAGCAGGCAAAATGATTTTCAGTGACAAGACTAGGATGAGGATTTTTTTTTTTAAAGATTTTATTTATTTTTTTGACAGAGAGAGACACAGCGAGAGAGGGAACACAAGCAGGGGGAGTGGAGAGGGAGAAGCAGGTCTCCCGCTGAGCAGGGAGCCCGATGCGGGGCTCGATCCCAGGACACCGGGATCATGACCTGAGCCGAAGGCAGACACTTAACGACTGAGCCACCCAGGCGCCCCTAGGATGAGGATTTTTAAGGAAAGATCAGAAAGAAGGCAAAACAAATAACTGGCACCCTATTGCCTTTCCTTTCCCAAACCTATGCCTCCCAAACTTTCTGCCCCACTGATCCTACTCCTTACAAAGAAGTGAATTAATGAAGACTCTTCCTAGAAGGGAACTGTGGCTCAAAGAGAACTTAACTACCCTTGCATCTATCCATCCATCCATTCACCTACCCATTTGTCCATCCACCTATCCATCCGTCCTACTCACCTACACCCACCAACCCACTCACCCAGCCACCCACCCATGTACCCACTCATTCATCTTTCCACCCATCTACTCATCCATCCACCCATTCACCCCACCCATCCATCTGCCCATGCACCCATCCACCCATCCACTCACCCTCATCCATCCATCCATTCATCCATCCATCCATCCATCCAACCAACGCTTGGATCCTAGACCAGTATTCCCCACTGGACATTCAGTCTATGTTTAATTCTTTCCAGTGATACGAGACTCACACAAGCCAAGCAGCCACTTCATTCCGATAAAGTTACAAGGTCAATAAGCAGCTTTCATGAGTTAGCATTCTTTTATTCTTCTCATTGTTTTATTCTCCATTGCTATTAACAGTTGTTTCAACCACTGGGCAATACAGCATTAAAAACAAAAACCAATTTCACACACCAAAGTCTTTTAAGACTGGACTCTAAAACTTAGACAAAATTAAGGGCAATTCTGAGAGCTGAAAATTTTCTGTCAGATTTGAAGCAGAATAATTTTTCTACAAGTGACAAGGTCCTGATTCTTATTTGGTCAAATTTTGCAGCCTGGGGCCCACACACATGTTGTTTGGTCAGCACCATATTTCCAAAATAATGAATCAGCTGCTAAGTTTTAATATTAGACTATTTCACATAAACCTTGATCTGGCTTATCATGACAAAAAGATGGTGCTGAGTGATTTTCATGATCTTTTTTTTTAACATTAAAAGAATATCTTTAGTCATTACTATCTGATGTGGTGAAGAAACACTTTCTGGAATTAAATGGTTCCTTCAACTTGGCTTTAGTATATTTTTTATTTCTACTAAATAAAATTTAATATTTTAAAATAAAAAGCATATATGGCACCATTTCATAGTTTTCTTTCAATCCATCCATCCATCCATCCATCCATTTTTCTATCTGAGTGTTATCTAGACTGTGCTGTCCAAATGATAATTGTGGTTATTTCTGGATATTGGGATTTTAAGTTTCTTTCTTTTTGTGTTTGTGTGTTTTTTTGAGTTGCTGTCATTTTTAATATTCAACACATATCAGGTTTACCTAACAATAGTCCTTGTCACTTAAAAAAACTCCCTTAAAATTCAAATATATCTTTTTTCTTTTATCTCTTGAACTGAACTTTTAATGAATGTGGTTCAGAAAATCTAAATTAGTAATGAATGTCATTTTTCAGATTATAGGAAAAAATAAAAAACCAGAGTTTCTCTATTAAGTTGCTTTCTCCTTTCATATCAATCTTTAAGTATTTAACTTATTTTAAAAAGTTAGAAAGACATATGCTTTATTCCTTTTGTTGTTTAATATCATCTAGATATATGGCCCAAAATGTCAAAAATTTTCACTACCAACTTCTCATCAAGACATACTGGATTAAATTCTATGGGTACCAAATAGTAAAATAATATTCTTTTTAAATTCTTTTTATTTATTTTTTATTTATTTGAGAGAGAGAGCACAGAGACGAGTGAGAAGAAGAAGCAGACCCTCTACTGAGCAGAGAGCCTGATGTGGGCCTGGATCTCAGGACCTTGAGATCATGACCTCAGCCGAAGGCAGATGCTTAACCAACTGAGCCACCTACGTGCCCTGTAAAATAATATTCTTAAAGAGACTTAAAGATCACATGTAGACTTCCATTTCTGGAAATAGGAAAGGCAAGATATATTGAAAAACCTCCTGTAGCAGAACACCTAGACGTAACAGATATATTTAATAGGTGCCCCTTTAAGTACATAGCTAAACAGCAAGATGGCAAAAAAGTCTCCAAGGCCCAGCAACAAGAAGTAGTTGAAAACAGAGTATTGACATAATACTGACCCAAACCTGCCTTATGGGCATTTGTTGTTCTTGAGTATCAAGAGATGTGATTTTTATGAATCACACAAGGGCAGAAGACAAGGCCATGAGCCTGTATAAGACTGAATGGAATATACACTGAGATCCTTGCAGGAAACCTGAAACCCTCAGAGGGCTAGGCCTCCAGTAGAAAGGAAGTGAGTAGGAACCTTATCAGTCTCAGCCTGGATCCTGTTGTGGGAGAGAAAAGTTTCTGCTGGGAACTGAAACATAACAAAAATAAAAAATATCCAAACTTGTAGGATGCAGCCAAAGTAGTACTCAGAGGGAAATTTACAACCATAAATACTTCTATTAGAAAAGAAGAAATCTGAAAAATTAATAAGCAAGGTATCTATCTCGGTTCTCTATAAAATAGAGACTGATGTAAGGATTAAGTAATGATGCTTTATTTGGAAGGTCTACTCCCAGGGCAGAAAGAATGAGAAAAAGGGAAGAGAGGAAGGAAAGGTAGGAACACAATGAAATGTGTTGTGTTATAACACTGGTCACTGATTTATTATAAGCCATGATAAGACTCAACTGATTGCTTGACAGGTGTATCAATTTGGCCACCTTTTTGTATCTCCAGACAGGCTACCCAGAGAAATAGAGCCTGAAAATAAAATCTTGAGAAAGTGTCCCTTTTTGTGTAGGCCTAGGGGAGGCTAATAACAGCCCTTATAAGAAAAGCATAAAATCCTGCCTGGATCCTTCTCCTCTATATCCCTCGTGGAACAAAAACCTAAGCTGATATGGGAAGGGCAACAAACTTTGTCTCTTTTAAAGCACTGGAGGAAACCAAGCAGGATAACCACAATAAAACACAACAAAAACTGCTCATAACCAAAGACAAAGAGAAAATTTAGAATATAGCCAGAGAGGGAAAAACACACATTACCAGCAGAGGAACAAAAATAAGAATAATGGCAGAGTTCTTATGAGAAACAATGCAAACCAAAAAACAAAGATGTGACATTTCTCAAGTGTTGACAAGAAAAATGTCCCTCCAGAATTTGACACCCAGAGAAAATATCTTTCGAAAATGAAGGAGAAATTAAGATTTTATCAGACAAATGAAAATTAAGAGACTTTATTGCCAAGAGTCCTGCACTGTAAGACATGTGAAAGGAAATTATTCAGGTAGAAATCTGAATCTACACACACACACATACACACACACATATTAAGAACACTACAAACAGAATAACTGAAAGTAAATATAAAATAATTTCTCCTTATTTTAATTGTTCTACAGCTAACTGACTAAAGCAAATATCGTAGTAATGTATTCTGTGTTTATAACGTTTGCAAAAGTAAAATACATGACAATATTAGCATAAGGAATGGAATTGGGAATACACTATTGTAAGGTCTTTACATTAGAGGTAACCAGTATGATATTTTTTGAGGGCAGAATTAAAGATGTATACTATAAGTGCTAGAGTATTCATTAAAAAATTTATTTTTTTAAGATTTTATTTATTTATTTGACAGAGAGAGACACAGTGAGAGAGGGAACATAAGCAGGGGGAGTGGGAGAGGGAGAAGCAGACTCCCCGCTGAGCAGGGAGCCTGATGCGGGACTCAATCCCATGACCCTGGGATCATGACCTGAGCCAAAGGTAGACGCTTAACGACTGAGCCACCCAGGTGCCCCTTCATTAAAAATTTTAAAAGAATAATAAGTCAACAGTAGAGATAAATTGAAATAATAAATAACACTCAATGAATCCAAAAGAAGGCACAAAAATAGAAAGAAAAAAACCCAAAGACAGAACAAGTAGAAAACTGCTAGCAAGGTAGTAAATTTTAATGGAAATAATTACATAAATGTAAAGACTAAACAGACAAATTATCAAATTGGTTGTAAAGCAAGACTTAGCTATATGTGTATATATGCATATATATGCCATGTTTATAAGAAACCAATTTTAAATATAAAGACATATATATGTTAAAAGTAAAAGGATGGAAAACGATATACTAGGAAAATACGAATCAAAACAATGCTAGATGAGTTATACTGATGTCAGAAAAAGTAGCTTTCAACCAGGGATAAAGTGGGACACTACACAGTCACTTTTTGAGGAAGCTATAGCAATCCTAAAGGTGTATGTACTTAATCACAGAGCTTCAAAATACATAAGAAAAAACTGACAAAGAAATGAAAGAAATAGACACATCCATTAATTATTGTTGGAGACTTCAACACTCCTTTTAAGTAAAGAGAAAAAGTAGGGATATAAAAGGCCTGGAAAACACTTCAAACAACTTGACCTAATTTACAGAACTCTCCACTCAACAGGAACAAAGTACATTTTTTAAAAAATTCATATTCTTTTAATCAAACATGAAACATTCCCAAAGATAGACTGTATTCTGGCCATTAAATAAATCTTAATAATTTTAGAAGAATTGAAATCATTCCATATATGTTTTCAGACCATAACAGAATTAAAATAAAAATCAATTACAGAAAAGATAACTGAAAAATCTACAAATACTAAGAAAGTAAACAACTCACTTTTAAAAAACTCATGAATCAAAGAGGAAATTGCAGAGAATCTAGAGGTTTTTATTTGAATGAAAATGGAAACATAACATCAAAAAATGTGGTTTGAAGTTAAAGCAGTATTAGAGAACTACAGACCATACAGATTATTAAATTATTAGTGAAAAAATTCCACAAACAATTCTATGATTATAAATTCAACAAGTTAGATGACATGGACAAATTCCTTGAAAGACACAGCTGCTAAACTTATTCAAGAAGTAAATAGCCTAATTAGTCTTCTATCTGAGAAAGAAATTCAATTTGCAGTTGAAAACCTTACGACAAAGAAAAATCCACACCCAAGTGGCTTTGCTGGAATATCCTACCGAACTTTTAAGTAATAAATAGTTTTATTTATACACAAACTCTTCCAAAATAAACTTCTTAACTCATTTTTGAGGGTCAGCATTACCCTGACACCAGAGAAGGCATTATAAGAAAGGATAATTACAGACAAATATCCTTCATGAACAAAGATGAAAGAAAATCCTCAACAAAATATTACAAAATTAAACCCAGCAATACATAAAAAGAAAGATAGCAAGACCAAATGGGGTTTATCTTCCAAAAGCAAGACTGCCTTAATATTTGAAAATAAAGGGGTGTCTGGGTGGCTCAGTCGTTAAGCGTTTGCCTTCGGCTCAGGTCATGATCCCAGAGTCCTGGGATGGAGCCCCGCATCGGGCTCCCTGCTCAGCGGGAGACATGCTTCTCCCTCTCCACTCCCCCTGCTTGTGTTCCCTCTCTCGCTGTCTCTCTCTCTCTGTAAATAAATAAATAAAATCTTTAAAAAAAATTTTGAAAATAAGTCCATGTAATTTACCATGGCAAAGACTAAAGAAGAAAAACATATGATTATGTTAATAAATGCAAGAAATCATTTGAAAATACTTAATATCTATTTATAATAAAATCTCACAGGATGTTAGGAACAGATGAGAACTTCCTTAATTTGATAAAGGGTTAGTTGCAAAAAAACCTGTAGTCAACATTGTAATTAATGGTGAAAGATTAAATAATTCTTTCTAGTATCAGGAACAAGGCAAGGAAGCCTTCTCTCACTATGCACATTCACCATTATACTAGAGGCTCCAGTCAGTGAAGAAGAGAGCAAAAGAAATAGCAGTCACACAGATAAGAAAAAAATAGAAGAATTAAAACTGTCTCTATTCATAGAAAATTTCAAACAATCTACAAAAAACCACTGGAATATTTAACAAAGCCATTGGATAGAAGGGCAAAATATAAAAATTAATTGTGCTTCTATGTATTAGAATGCTTAGGTAAATATCTCACAAAACATGTAAGATATATATAACTGAAAATGTCAAAGCATAACAAAAAACCCTAAACTTTCATTTATAAAATAAGTAATTTCCAAGGATATAATGTACAGCATGGTGCCTACAGTTAATACTACTGTATTCTATATTTTAAAGTTGCTAAGAGGGTAGGTCTTCAAAGTTCTTATTTCAAGGAAAAAAATTATAACTCTGTTTTGATGGATGGTAACTAGACTTATTGTGGTGATCATTTCACAATATAGCAAATATCAAATTATTATGTGGTAGACCTGAAACTAACATAATGTTATATGTCAATTATATCTCAGTTGAAAAAAGAGAGAAAAGAAAACGGGAAAATAGTTTAATAGATAAAGATAAATGACCCAAATAAATGGAAAGATATACTATGTTCATGGATTAGAAGACTCAATATTGTTAAGACAGCAATTCTTCCTGAACTCATCTATAAATGCTACACAATTTCAGTGAAAATACCAGAAAGATGTTTTTTAGACATTAATTTTAAAATTCACGTGGGAAGGCAAAAAATGATAGCCAAAATAATTTGGAAAGAAAAAAAGAACAAAGTTAGAAAACTTACCTTATCTGATTTCCATATCGACTATAAAGCTACAGTAATTAAGACAGTGTAATATTGGGGTGCCTGGGCGGCTCAGTTGGTTAAGCGTCTGACTTCGCATGATCCCAGGGTCCTGGAATCCAGCCCCTCATCAGGTACACTGCTCAGCGGGGAGCCTGCTTCTCCCTTTCCCTCTGCCATTCCCCCCACTTATGCTCTCTGGCTCTCTCTATTTCTCTGTCAAACAAATAGATAAAATTTAAAAAAAAAGTGTGATGTTGAACAAAAAAAGATGTATATCAATGTACCAGAATAGAGGGTATATAAATAATCCCATTTACATCTGGCCAATAGATTTTTTACAAAGGTTTCAAAAGCAGTTCAATAAAGAAAGTGTAGCCATTTCAACAAATGGTATTAAAAAAATGGAATATTTATTTGCAACAAAATGAACCTCAATCCCTGCCTCTTACCCCTCATAAAAAATTACTCAAATGTAGAATCTGAAACTATAAAACATCTATAAAACATTTAGTAGAAAGTCTTTGTGACTTGGAATCAGTCCAAGATTATGGAGCTAGTGAAAGATTTCTTAGATATGTCTCCAAAAGCATGATCCATAAAACAAAAAAATGAAAATTGGTCCTCATCAAAATGAAGAGCAGGTTATTTGAAAAGTCATTGCTAACAGAGTGAAAGGCAAGCCACACACTGGGAGAAAATATTTGTAAATCTCATATCTGAAATGATGTATACCCAGAATATTTAAAAGGCTTCAAAACTCAATAAAAATACGAACAGAAGACCTGAACACACACTTCATCAAAAAAGATATACTAATGACAAATAAGTAAATGAAAAGATGCTCAACATCATTTGTCTTTAGGGAAATGCAAATTAAAACAATGAGATACCGCTACACACCTATTAGAATGGCTTGGCTTAAATGAAACAAACGAAAACAACCTGACATTTGTCATAACTTGCAGAACTGTGCACAAAAAAAAAGAGTGACTTTTACTCTATGTAAATTAAATGTTATTTTTAAGAGAAGGAAAAAATAAAAAAAAAAAAAAAAAAAAGAGAAGGAAAAAATATTAAGTAAAGAAAATTCCCTTGTATCTCACTATCCAACGACATTACTACCATGTTTTGTCTTGAACATTTCCTGGAATCATAACAAAAACAAACAAACAAACAAACAACTACACCTGCCACCTTCTACACACAAATAACAGGCCCAGAAAATTATTTACAGATTGAGCTTTACCAAACATTCAAGGAATTGGTAATTTAAATACCTTAACGTACAGAAAAGGGGGCAAAATTTCCCCAGCTCATTTTGTGTGACTAGCATTTCCTTGATACAAGACCAGGCAAGATTATGAGAAAAGGAAATTATGGCCCAACTGTACTTGCAAAAATGAGGGAAAATTCCTAATCAAAGTACCAACAAACTGAATCCACACCTATATTTTAAAAATATACATCATTATTATAATTACACATCTAATAACATAGAATATGCATTTAAAAAATACATATCATTATATTACTAATATAGGTCATCCTAATTAAACCAGGAATGATTTAATATTAGAGAACTGTTTTGTCTATTAGAAAATATTGGAACGATCTATTAATATGATTCAACACATTAGCATATTAAAGGGAAAAACAACATATGCCTATATCAAAATATTCAGGAAAAGCACTAATAAAATTCAATGCCCACAAATGACAAAACCTCTTAGCAAACAAGGAAAAAAGATACATTCTTACTTTTTAGGTAGGGTACCCACCAAAAACTTATGGCCACACTGGGCTCAGTGGTGAAATGTCAGAAACATCCTCTTTAAAGTCACAGGTAAGAAAGTGATGGTTCCTGAACACTTGTTTTCAACCTTGTACTGGAGGTCCTGGCCAGTGCAGTAGAAAAGAAAGCAACACATTGGGAAGGAAGAAACAAATGACCCAGATGCACAGATGATACAAATACTATGTAGAAAGTTCAAGAGAATCCACAGACAAATCATTAGAATGAATACAAACTCAACAGTTTTTCTGGGTATCAGGCTAATACACAAAAATAAATTTTATTCCTATACTTAGCAACAAACTGTTAAAGCATTTATTTATTTATTTACTTATTCATTCATTCACTTATTTTATTTTTATTATGTTATGTTAGTCACCATACAGTACTTCATTAGTTTTTGATGTAGTGTTCCATGATTCATTGTTTGTGTGTAACACCCAAGTGCTCATTGCAATACGTGCCCTCCTTAATACCCATCACCCGGCTAAAGCATGTATTTAAATAAATGCATTTCACAATAGCATTGGAAGTATAAGTCATCGAAGACAACCAATAGAAGAGTAAATCTTTCTGGAGAAAATTATAGAACTTTAAAAGACACTGAAAAACCTAAATAAATTGAGAGGTATTGTATTAATCAGGGCTTTTCAGAGAAACAGAAGCAATAGGATACATGAAGAGATATAGAGAAAGAGGTTTATTATGAAGGACTGGCTCACATGACTACAGGAAGCTAAGTCCCACGATCTGCCATCTGTAAGCTGGAGGCCCAGGAAAGCAAGTGGTATTGTTCCTGTTCAAACCCAAAGGCCTGAGAACCGGGAGCCACTGATACTCGAAAGCAGGAGAAGATATATAAAGCAGCTTATGAGGAGGGAGTGAATTCACCTTTCCTCTGCCATTTTGTTCTATTTGGGCTATCAGTGGATTGGATGATGCCCATCTGCACTGGTGAGGTCATTAATCTTCACTCAGTTTATGGATTCAAATGCTAATCTCTTCCAGAGACACACAGACACAGCCAGAAATAATGTTTTCTCAGCTATCTGGGCATCACATAAAATTAGTCATCATAGAGATATCATGATTTTGCATGGAAAGACTCATTATTGCAAAGATAGCAATTTTCTCCAAATTAACCTGTAAGGGAAATCAACAGAAGGTGGAGGAACTCAATTTCCTAAATCTCAAGATATCATAAAGCTTTTATAAAATAAGCTGTATTGTTTTAGAAGTCTGTTTAAGTCTAAACAGACCAAGGAAAAGAATGGAGAGCCCAGTGACAGTCCCATATATATATGGAATCTTAATATATGACAGAGATTACATTGTAGATTAGTGAGGAAAAGAGACATGGTTCAATAAATGGCCATGGTAAAGCTGGGTAGCCAAGTAGGGAACAAAAGTTAAACTGAATTCCAATCTCATATCATACATAAAAATCAATTCCAGGTGGATCATATACTGTTACTTCATGCAATAAAATGAATGCATCTCAAATGTATTATGCTAAGTGAAAGAAGCCAGATTCAAATGGCTACACACTGTATAATTCAATTTATATGACACTCTTGAAGTGGCAGAACTTACAGAGACAGAAAGTAGATCAGCGGTTGCCAGGGGCTGAGGGTGGGGAGAGAGGCTGACTACAAAGGAGCAGGAAGAACATTTTTGGGATGATGGAACTTTTCAATACCTTGATCATGCTGGTGGTTATGCAACTGTATGTGTGTGTTAAATTCACATAACTGTGAAGCAAAAAAGAATGAATTCTGCTGTATATAAATTACATCTCATAGGGAACATTCTATTAAAAACATAGCAATTAGCCATCCATTATGAATCTCTTACTATGTGCCAGGCACCGTGGTTAGTGTTTCTACATGTATCCTGTCCTTTAATTCTTCACAGTCACCTTATGAAATAGATACTATAATTATTTAAATGAAAAAGATTTGAAGAGACAGAGCCATTCATCCGTTTCTTTTATTCTGTAAAGTTGCTTAAATTCTTTAAAAAACATTCTTTAAATCTCCTCTCTAGGAGCAATTTCTTGATCAAACATCTTTTCGACCTACAACTCCATTTCCACTCAGTTGGACAGGGTAAACATTAATTTTTCTATTAGACTTTTCACTATCTTTCCTAAGGCATATACCAAGCACTTTCTGCTTCTCTACCAACCACCCTACCAAGCCATGCCTTTGTGGGAATATGCACACCCCTGTACATGAACAGTTACAGAAGATAATTGGCTTCATTACACTGAGATTCTGAAAAGATGCAGCTTCTATAGAGATTGGGTGTATAAAAATGGTCACATTCTTTAATACTTAAGATTTTTTTGAGATAATTGCAGATGCACATACAGTTGTAAGAAATAATAGAGGGGGGTCTCTTATTCCTTGGTTTCCTCCAATGGTACCATCTTGCAAATAAAGTACAATACTACGCCCAGGATATTGACACTAATACAGTCAAGATACAGAACATTTCCATCACTGTAAAGATGGCACCCCTACTTCCCTCCCAACTCCACCTCCTCCTTAATCTCTGGCCACCACACATCCATTCTGCATTTGTATAATTTTGTCATTTCAAAAATGTTATATAAATGAAGTGATAAGGTCTGTAATCATTTTGGGATTGGCTTTTTTCTTTCTCACTCAGCATAACTCTCTGGAAATTTATTCAGAGAATGTCACAGGTGTCAATAGTTCTTTTTATTGCTGAGTAGGAGTGTTACCACAGTTTGCTTAACCATTCCCTTGCTGAAGAACATCTGGGTTGTTTCTGGTTTGGGTTCTTACAAATAAAGCTGCTATAAATATTCCTGTACAGCTTTTTGTGTGAGCATAAATATCACTCCTCTGGGAAAAATGCCCAGGAATGCAATTCCTGGGTTGTATGGTAGTTACATGTTTAGATTTTTAAGAAGTTGTCAAACTTTTCCCAAGTGTATCATTTTACAATTGTCACCAAAAATGACAGATCTGGTTTCTCTGCATCATTGCCAGCATCTGATATTGTCACTATTTTTTATTTTAGCCATCCTGACGGTTTTGTAATGATACCTAATTGTGGTTTTAATTTGCATCTCCCTGATGGATAATGATGCTGAACATCTTTTCAAGTATTTATTTGTCATCTGCATACCCTCTTCAGTGAAATGTCTGTTCATATCTTTTGCCCATGTTCTACTTGGATTGCCTGGGTGTTTTTTAATGAGTTCCTTATAGGGGCGCCTGGGTGGCTCAGTTGTTAAGCATCTGCCTTCGGCTCAGGTCATGTTCCCAGGGTCCTGGGATCGAGCCCCGCATCGGGCTCCCTGCTCCGTGGGAAGCCTGCTTCTCCCTCTCCCACTCCCCCTACTTGTGTTCCCTCTCTTGCTGTCTCTCTGTCAAATAAATAAATAAAATCTTTAAAAAAAAAATCAGTTGGATATATTTGTGTGGGTCTATTTTTGGAGTCTACACTTTGTGTGTCTGTTCCTCTGTCAATCTACACAGTCTTGATTATTATTGCTATATAATAAGTTTTGAGAGCAAATAAAGTGATTCTTCTTCCTTTAAACTTCTTTCCAAGTGTTTTTGGCTATTCTAGTTCTTTGACTTTCCATATACATTTTAGAAGAGTCTTGTGTTGTATGTAACTACAAAAGGTCTTGCTAGGATTTTGGGAGCAATTGCATGATAAGTGGATATGAATCTGGGGAGAACTGATAACTTTACTATGTTGAGTCCATGGACACAATATTTCTCTCCATTTTTTCAGATCTGCTTTGATTTCTTTCATCAGCATTTTGCTGTAAAAAGCATATGAATACTGTACATACTTTGTTAGATTTAAATATAAGTATTTCATTTTTACGAGCAATTGTAGGTGGTGTTGTATTTTTAATTTTGGTGTCTATGTGCTCATTACTAACATATAAATAAACAACTGCTTTTTGTTTATCTTGTATCTTGAGACTTTGTTAAATTCACTTTTTACTACTAGAATTTGTTTTTTTTTAAGATTCCTTGTAATTCTCAACAGGGATACCAAATCTACAAATAATGATACCATATCATCTATAATTCATGACAATTTTATTTCTTCCTATCTAATCTGTATGTCTTTTCTTGCCTTATTGCATGGTCTAGAACTTCCAGCAATGTGTTGAATAAGAGTAGTGAGAGTGGGAATACTTGTCTTGTTCCTGATGGTAGATAGAAAACAACTACTCTTTCACCATTATGTTTAATGTTACCTGTAGTCTATTGTAGGTAATCTGTATCAAATTGAGGGAGTTTCCCAACTATTCCTAATTTTCTGAGAGTTTTTTTTTTTTTTTAATCATAACTGTATGTTGGCTTTTGTCAAATGTTTCTCTGGATCAATTGATATAATCATGTGATTTTTCTTCTGTAGTGTTTTAGTACGATGAATTACATGGATTGACTTTCAAATACTAAACTAACCTTGCATCCTTGGAATAAATCCCACTTTATAATGATAGAGAATTCTTTCTATATTGCTGAATTCTATTTGCTATTATTTTGTTAAGAAATTCTGGAAGGGTAAATGATACTAGACATAGTTCTTTCTCTCCTCCCTTCCTTCCTACCTGCCTACCTGTTTTCCTTTCTTTCATTTGCTGTCTTTAGTTTGGGTACTAGCTCCAAAAATAGTTATGAAGTATTCCATCCTCTTCTATTTTCTAAAAAAGATTGTGTAGGATTGGTGTCAATTTTTCTTTTGATAGAATTCTTCACTGGAGCCATTTGGGTCTGGAGATTTCTGGCAGTTTTAAAGTTATGGATTCAATTCCCTTGATAGTTATAGGGCTATTTAAATGATCTATTTTATATTGGGTGAGTTGTGGTAGTTTGTACTTTTCATGAAATTAGTCTATTTCATCTAAGTTGTCAAATTGATGTGTATAGAGTTGTTCATAGTAACCCCTCTCTCCTGTTGACATCTGCAGGATCTATAGTGATATCCTGCTTCATGTCTGATATTGGTAACTTTTGTCTTCTCACTTTTATCTGGGTCAGTTTTGCTAGATGTTTGTTAATTTTATTGATCTTTGCAAAGAACCATCTCTTTGTGTTACTGATTTTCTTTGGTGTTTTCTGTTTTCAGTTTCATGAATGGCTGTTCTTATTTCTTTAGCAGAAGACTGCTAGGTCTTCTCTTCTTGCTTTGGATTTATTTTTTTCTTTTTCTAGTTTCTTAAAGTAGGAATTTAGATTATTTATTTGTGACTTTTCCTTTTTAATAATGTATTTATAATGTAAATATGTCTACCTTAGCACTACGTTAGCTGTGTCCCACACATTTTGATGTTTTGTTTTCATTTTCATTCAGTTCAATGTATTTTTTAAAGTTCTATTGAGATTTCCTCTTTGGCCCATGATTATTTAGAAATGTGCTGTTTAGCTTCTAAGTGTTTGGAGTTTTCCCTGTTATCTTTCTGTTACTGATTTCTTGTTTGATTCCAAACAAGTATGATTTTAATTTTACATTTGTTAAAGTGTGCCTTGTGGTCTAGAATATGGTATATCATGATATGTGTTCTGCAAGTGTTTGAAGAGTGTGTGTAATTCTGCTGTTGTTGGGTGGGCATATTCTATAAATGTCAATTTGACCCTCTTGATTGATAGTGTGTTGAGGTCTAGACCTGCTTGCTTATTTTCTGTCTGGTTGTTCTGTCAACTGCCAAGAGAGGGGTGTTCTAATCTCCAAGTTGGGGTGCCTGGGTGGCTCAGTCAGTTAAGCATCTGCTTTCGGCTCAGGTCATGATCCCAGGGTCCTGGGATCAAGCCCCACATTGGGCTCCCTGCTCAGCAGGGAGCCTGCTTCTCCCTCTCCCTCTGTTACTCTCCCTGCTTGTGCTTTCTCTCTCTCAAAAAAAAAAAAAAAAAAAAAATCTTAACAAAAAAACCAAAATCTCCAAGTATAGCTGTGGATTTGTCTATTTCTCATTTCAGTCAGATCAGTTTTTACTTCACATGTTTTGCAGCTATGTTGTTTGGTGCATACACATTTAGGACTGCTAGGTCTTCTTGTTGGATTGACCTTGCAGTGAGAGTGATTTGCACGCTCTGAAGACTACCTTATCTGATGTTATAATAGCCATTCTTGTTTTTTTAATTTTGATTACTGTTTGCTTGATCTGTCTTTTTTTACTTTCAACTCTCATATATCACTATATTTGAAGTAAGTTTCTTGTAGACGGAATATATAGGTGAGTCATGTTTTTTATTCAATTCACTCTGCTAAGTCTGTGATATATGTGGCAAAAAAGAAAACCCAGGAAATTTATCCCTGTGTGTTCCTTGGGTCTGAAGGTCTCTACCTGGTCTGCCTTATCTCTATCTTTCAGAATCTTCTTATGTTTATTTCATATATAACGTTACATATAATGTTGGGGATTTCTAGTTGTATTTAAATGGGAGGAATAGGTAAAGGTATATCTACTCCATCTTCCTGGAAGTAGAAGTCACTAGTCACATTTTATAAATCTTTTGTTGTTGTTGCTATTTCTCCATCAGGAGTACAGTATCCTATGGTGCTTTATGGAGGAAGTTTTGGAGTTAGACCAGTCAATATCTACCACTCTTCTGCCATACATGATCTTGGCAGGGGAAAAGATTTGTCCAAGACTTACATTCTTCACCTGTAAAGTCATACTTACCTCATAACTTGCTTGGAGGGCTAAAAAAATTATGTGTACAAGTGCTTAGCATATGGCTATTGAGAACTTGAAATATGGCCAGTATGACTGAAGAAGTAAAGCTTTTAATTACTCAATTCTAAGTCACTTAAATTTAAATAGTCCCATGAGGCTAGTGGCAACTATATTTGACAATGCAGAGTTACATTGTTATAAATGAGGATAACAATAAGCCTCATAGTATTAATGCAGAGTAAAGAAAAATACAGAAAACTGCATTGAAGACACTAGTATACAACCTAACATGGTATTTTTTAGTCAATATAATAACTAAAGTATGTTTTGGGTAGAGACCAGAAAGTTATTTTTCCCCTTCCAAATGAGAACTGACAATTTTTGTTACAGACATAAAAAGAAGAATAAACACCATCAAGAAATGAATGAAATGGGGCGCCTGGGTGGCTCAGTTGGTTAAGCGACTGCCTTCGGCTCAGGTCATGATCCTGGAGTCCCGGGATCGAGTCCCGCATCGGGCTCCCTGCTCGGCAGGGAGTCTGCTTCTCCCTCTGACCCTCTCATGCTCTATCTCATTCTCTCTCTCAAATAAATAAATAAAATCTTTAAAAAAAAAAAAAAAAAAAAAGAAATGAATGAAATGGAGAAGGACAGCAATAGGAAGCAAAATATATGATTAGCCTTCCTCCAATGTGTGCTCCTCTCTGTGACATACTCATTCAGCCACACACTACAGCGTCTACCTTCCACACTCTGTCACCTGCTGAGCCCCATCCTACATGATGGCTATGTGCTGGGAGCTAAGCATGGGTAGCAACTTCCATCTGCTTCCTCACGGAGCATTGCCTCACACGGAGCTCAGTCACCAATGAGAAAGTGCTCTGTTATGAAAAACTGGTCCCCGGTGAGCCCTATCTCAAAAAGATTCCCCTCTGATAAAAAGTCATCTAAGGTAAGTAGATGAGATTTATTGAGAGATTATTTACTGTCCTTCCCCCACCCTTTCCAGCCCCCCCCCCCCCCCCAGCAGCTGTGGATTCCATTCTGCAAATGAGGACTAGTGGACCGGCTCCAAGAGCACCAGGATGGGTATTAGGCTGCCTGAGTTCTTTACTTATGCTTGCCACCAATGATCTATGTGGTACCAGGAAACTTCCCTTCGTTTTGTCCCATGTGAAATGGAGGCTCAGGACTTGATGGCCCAAGACCTCCACCAGGATCATAATTCCATTATTTATACCTGACATTTGTATGTTTCTGTGACCTCAAGGAAACAACCACTCCCTCATGTATATTACAGTACAGTTGTAGATATGAAGAACCAGAGGTGCAATAAGGCCATGATTTGGTCAAAGCCTCACAATAAGATGGTGGCAGAACTGGAAACGAAATCTTCAAACTCTAAGCCCTCAGGTCTTTGCCCCATACCATGTTGCTCTGATCTCATTTAGAAGGAAGCGTTGCTCAGGGCTGGAAAACAAAGAATAGAACTGCTTCTCTCTCCTTCCCCTTCCTCTCCTTACTCAACCTTCATACCCATTAACACCAGCCCTGGTTTGGATGTATAGAAAAGAGAAAAAAGAGAAGAAAAGCAGAACAAGAGAGATAGGGAGCAAAAAAAAAAAAAAAAAAAAAAAAAAAGGAGTGAGAGAAATGTAGGAAGATGCTTAATAGTTTCCATCTGTCCAGAAAGAAAGGCACTTAGACTTTCTAGAAGAGCTAGCACCTTCACAGAATCATGAACAGTTAAAAAAAGTGAAGATGGAGAGGTGAAGCGGCTTTGTTCCCTTTAACGAGGTCTATTTAGTAAGCAGATGCAGGGACAGCAGAGCCTGTGAGTTAAGGCCCACTGGAGTTCCAATCTCAGTTCTGCTGCTTTCCGTCTGGGGAACGTTGGTCAGGGCAGCCTCTCGGAACTTTATTTTTCTCATCGCTGTAAAGGGGGTTGTGATACCAACACCACAGGGTTATTGTGAGGATTAAATGAGAAAATGTATGTAGCACAGCTGTCCAAGGTAAGAACGCAATAGAAGAGAAAATTTATTAGTTTGTACTAGAACCAGATATTCTGTTTCAATCAAGTGATCTTCCTGTTATAACATGCTGCCCCTCCTCTTCCCTCCCTCCTACCCAATGCCAGCTCAGTCTCCTAAGCCCTCTAATTAGCTAAATAAAGAGTGCAGACAGGGCCTATGTAAAAAAATGCTCTCTGAGCCAAGTGAAATCCCCAGGGAAGGGAAGAAACCCACATGGCCAATTACCAAAGCATCATTTCATTTCCTCGGAGTGACTAATACCCAGAGATAGTCACTTAAACACTAATTGCAGAAGAACAGGTAGAAATCATGTTAAATGAGCCCATCTTTATATCTGGGGGAAAAGACAGCAAGGCTCTCTGATCTGTGAGTGTGCTTGCTTCTTAATCTTCCACAGAAAGAGAGGATATTGGACATTGGATTTCGATTGCATCCGTAGTTGTTCTTAAGCGAGTGGGCAGGTTTGCCGGGCTGGGACTGAATTACCAGCATAACAATGTGCCAGCTCTGTTCTGTCAGCATTTGATTTTTCTAAATTCAAGCACTGCATCAAACAGTAATCTCTGCGTGCTGCAGAGAAACCGCCAACAACCACATGTCTCACCTTGAACCTTCTAGACCTTCCAGGACCTCAGTCCCCACACTGTGCTGAGAGAGAGGAGGGAGAGAGTGCCTTCTTTAGGAGGGTTCAATGGGATCTCATCAGCGAGGGCTACTGTGAATCATCACTGCCCATCCCCAAGCTTGTTTTCTGCTTTCCACCTGTAGCTTCTTTTCCTTCCTTCTCTCTTCTTCCTGCTTTCAACCATTCTTCCATCTGACACCAAAGTCAGTTTCCTTGTTTCACAAGAGGTGTAAGGCAAGTAGGGAGGAAGACAGATGTCCTTCATTTCCTATTTCGGTCCTACTTCCTTACCTACAAAGTGACCATGAGCACTTTGCAGTGACTATCATAGGGTCCGTCTTCAAAGATCATGTTTACCCTACCTACAAGACATTAGCCATTCCTGTCAAAATGTCCTAATCCCTCCTACTTAAATTCTACTTATTTCCTAAATCCCAAGTCAAGTGCCAGCTCCTCAAAAAGTCTTCCTTAACTAATTCAGTCTTTACACAACTCCTATCACTTCTTCAGAAAAAAACAACAAAGTTTAGTTCATTATAGTATACTAACTATATACAAATTATATTGTGCATGTAATTTAGACTCCTCATTCTGATTTAATGATCCTTGAGGGAAGTGACCAAACCTCTCATCAATCTTGTACCATCCATATGTGTCTTGGTTCAAGGCAATGCACAAAATTCGTTGCCAATTTGATACCTGCTTAAGACAGAAAACTTACTTCCAAGTTCAGCACGCTGGTGTTTGCATGAGGGCATGAGCTTAGTAAGCCATAGAAACAATTTTCCATGGTATAATTGTTTAAGTTAGCACAGAACACATTTCTTGAATGCCTCCAATTTTCTAGGTACTGAGGTGGCTGCTGGCCATATCAGAAACACATTCTGTCCAGAGCAGTCTTTAACCTCTTCTTTATAAGAGATAACCAGGGGCGCCTGGGTAGCTCAGTCGTTAAGCATCTGCCTTCGGCTCAGGTCGTGATCCCGGGGTCCTGGGATTGAGCCCCGCATCAGGCTCCCTGCTCCGCGGGAAGCCTGCTTCTCCCTCTCCCACCCACCCTGCTTGTGTTCCCTCTCTTGCTGTATCTCCCTCTGTCAAATAAATAAATAAAAATTCTTTAAAAAAAAAGAGATAACCAACCCACCTACAAGCTGGTCTTATTCTCATCCTGGAGATAGTAAAAACAGGGTCCATTCTAGCTGAGCTAGTACTTCATGCCTGTCAAGCTCATCTCAAGTTCAATTTCCTTCTGTGACCTTCCTCAGACTATGTAACCATAAGACTGTGATTCCTAAAAAAAAAAATGAAATGAGGAACGCTAGAATAATTGAGGGGATGATCTTTTGAATCTATTTCCATTTGGCTGCTGAGTGTTTCTGATTGGCAGGCAGTTCTGCATGCCATATTCAGGGACCCAGGCTCCTTCCGCATGTGGCTCTGCAGTGCCCCAAGACCTCGGGGTGACCTGGACCCAGGAGGAATGGCGGGGCCACATTATGGCTTTCATGGATCTAGCAACTTTGGCCTTCATGGGCTCCTTCTTTCCTACATCATATTACACACTGTATTGTATGACTCAGTATAAAGGTGAAAATATTGTGTATTAATGTATTTTCTTTGATCTAAAAGTTGATTTTTTAAATTCTGATTTTAAAAAATTAATACATTTCCATGAGCCCTGAAAAGTCTTGTGGGTCCCTAAGTACTGTGCTCAGCTAGTCTGCGCTTATATCCTCCTGGTCTTAGCCTCTGCAGAGCTGGCTGCCCCATGCCCTTGGCACCAAGCTCACACTGCCTTGCTGTGCCCACTTGATTGGTACCCCTCAGCCTCACCAGACAGACAGCAGGACAGCGGGATCTGGGGTCTTGTGCTAGCTCTCTTGCACGCAGCACAGTGCTTTGTCTAGAGCGAGGGCTCTCGTTGTCTGGACGACATAGCTGTCCTGCACTGGGCAATTTCCTTAACTCACTAGACCTCAGTTTCCTCATCTGCAAAATGGAGTGCAAGCTCTGGATCCCCCTCCTGGTACTGCTGTGTGGATAAAATGAGATGATCCCTGCTTACAGCATCTGGTACATGAGAAGCACTAGATAAATGGTCACTTTTTTATCATTCTGATTGAATACGACAGTAGCGCATATTTATAGAATGCCTGGGCTCTCAAACAACTGCCACAGGCTGACAACAGGCCTGTGGTTTCTATGTCTCCTCACAGCCGAAGCTTGTTTATGGGAAACTATGAGGTTTAGCAGAAAGGTGCTGGAATAGGACAGGTGTGGATTTCAATCCCACTCTGCCACTCACCAGCTGGGCGACATATCACACGTACTTAGTCTCTATGAGACTCTGTTTTCTCATCTGTAAAAATCAAATGACAGTAGTACTTCCTTCACAAGTACTAAAAAATTATCCTGGATCTCCCTGTCACCAGGCCGCCTTCCTTTTTTGTTGAGGAAGATTAGTGTGTAAACAAATACCTCCCACTTGTCTGTGGTTATGAAAGCCTCAGTCTTTATAGGAGGCCAGGAAATGTGGTGCTAAGCTCAAGAACGCTAGCTCTCTTCTCTGGCCCTAGCCCTGTCAGAATCAAACCAGGGAAGTCCGGCATCAGTCATTAACAACTTTACCTGCATGTGCTTCTTGTCTCCAAAAAGCAAGTTCCATCAGCTGAGGGAAGAAGGGAGGATTCAAGAACCCAGGGCTGGGGGGCGAAAGGCCCAGGATGCTGAGACCTGACTTCCCCACCACCCTCCTCTCTCTCTATATATGTTTGTTTGTTTTTTTCCTGCATTGCCACAATATAATGAAATCCTCTTGGTTTTAGAGCAACTACGCTCCCTGTACAGCTCTCCTCTATTAAATGAAGTGTTAGGATGTGAATTCCAATTCTTTCAAGTCTTCGTGGTCCACAGCCTAAACCCTAAAAATAGCAATCCTGCCTACTACCTGGTGAGCTGACCATCCACTAGGGACATGTCATGACCATATGCAGGATGACCTGGGTGAGAACCCAGGACCTGATTCCAGTACTGCCTTTGCCACATACCAGCTCCATGAGCTGCATCACTTAGTATGAGGATTCCTTGGTTTCTTCCCTTATAATCTGAATAATAATACAGAACCTACATTATAGGGTTGTATGCATGAGGTGGTGCATGTCAAGTTTACTCTGTCTGGCACATAATAATTTTGCAGAAGTGTCACATCCCAGTACAGCAGAGGGATGCTACAGAAGACAGCTGGGACACAAACCAGGAATATGGGTGACAGCCTTCTAGCTGTCACCTGAGCCGAGGACGGAAACATCACTCGTACAGACCCACGGAGCCACTGGTGGCCTGTCTTACTTGCCGGCAAAGCCAGAATGTGGATAAACCCTGCTGGATTCAAGACCATATGAAGAGAGGGCGAAATAGAGGGCCGACAAAAACTGACCACAAAACAAGGCAAATTCAAATGGCTACCAGTTGTATCCATAAAACAGAGCTCCCTGGGAAAAGGGCAACAGGAACATAAGATGGGTCCCGAAGAGCATTCAAAAAAAACGTGAAAATGAAAATATATGCAGGCTCCTTAAAGCAAAGAACACTACTGCAAAGACTTCAATTCATCCTATATTTTTAATAAATCTAAAATGATCCGAATGGAATTTTCCTTGGCACTTAAAATTGTGTTCTAAATTCCACCGGTAAGAAAAACTGGCAAGGAAGAGACGGATGATTCAATAGATGGAGAAAGAAAATAAAAAGAAACGAACAATAGGCGATGTGATAAAACGCTTAATCACATATCAAAGAAATGCAGCTAGAAGTCACATAACCCTTGATTCCACTTCTGAACACATGGAGCTTGCATCTGGAGCTTATTATGAACATGGGCAAAGAGGCAGCCACGGGACTCAGAATAGCCTAACAGAAAATGAACGCTTAGAAAGAGATCAGTAGTTCCATAACCCACCAGCCCCCTTAGAGACAACTCCATGTGCACCTGGTAAGCTTCTACAGATGTGAAAATCTTGAGCCAAGGAGCAGGCAAGCTGAGAGGAGGCAAATCCATGAGGGAAACAATGCCTCCACATCCCTAACTGCCAAGGGTGTGGAGGGAGGGTGGACTGGGGTGTTGCAAACTCTTGAAGAGAACAGCAGGTGTGCGTGCAAATGAGCCTCTGCTAGACTCAATTCAACAATCTGCATCAGAACCAGAAGGACCCACTGTGGCCCACATGAGGCAGAATTTTGGGGGGGGGGAAGGCCTAGAAATCCATGAATTGAATAAGCATTCTAGATCATTCTTAGGCTCATCAAAGTTTGAGAACCACCACTTTAGCATCCCCCCCAGAGCTGTCCCTGCCACCCCCCGAGGCTGCTCTTGGGCAAGGCTCGTTGGTCCCCTGTGGGGAGATGGAAGGCTAGGTTAACAACCAAGAACCACTCTTACCAAAAGATGCTTCATGACTTACTCTGTCTGTACCTACCCTTGAACCTTGGCAGCAGCCATTGCATCCTTGTCTTTCAAAGAGAGGAGAGGACATGGAGAAACTTGGCTGTGAGATTATGATGCTCTCTGTAATCTCATTCTTATCAACCTGGTTCTGAGCCTGACTTTCTTCTGCTATCTCCCGAAACCCAAACTTAATCATCAGGACTTCCTGTTCTTGAGTGTGAGGATGATACACGTCTGGAACCACAGGGAAATGACCATGAAAGGAGGTGGCTGCAGAGCCAGATGATATTTTTTAACACAAAAAGGGGAAGACTTGACAGAAGGTAAAACCAGAGATGGTTTGTCTGGGGGGACAGCACAGTCAAACCTTCTTATCTGTGTGGCTATGGCAAGAGTTCACAGAGATGATGGTTTATTTAAGGAATTAACTGAAAAATAAGCTGTTCTGCCCACAATCATCTCAGCTGCCAAAATCCCAATTATTTCTTAGCCTGAAATGATCCTAGGAAAAGAACAGTCCAAGTTCTACCACAGTGTCAACTATTCCCTCTCAACTTTGTGTTAACTCTTTCGGAATATTAAAATACGATTCTTTGGCCTCTCAAACTGACCTGGGTTATTGCAGTAGCCTCCCAGATGAGGTCAGCTGGGGTCTCTCTCTCTCTTTCTCTCTTTCTCTTTCTGTCTCTCTCTCACGAACACATACATATTTTTCTCTTCTTTATTTACTTATTTTCACAAGGTTAAGGAATTTGATGAAAGACCAAGATATTGGTCTTCATATTGGTCTCACTGATGCATATAACTTCCTAAACTTCAGGAGACTGAGGTTTTTTCAAAAGAAATAGGCTCAGGGGCACCTGGGTGGCTCAGTCAGTTGAGAGTCCGACTCTTGGTTTTGGCTCAGGTCATGATCTCAGGGTCGTGGGATCGAGCCCCGTGTCGGGCTCTGTGCTCTGCGGGGAGTGTGCTTGAGATTCTTTCTCTCTTCCTCTGCCCCTCCCCACCTCTAAAATAAATAAATAAATTAATTAATTAATTAATAATCTTCAAAAAAATAAAAAGAAAGAGGCTCAGAAGAGTCTGTGGGGCTCTGGAGCATGGGTACCTAATCATGTAGCCTTGGCAGCTAAGGCAAGATCCCCTGCTGACTTGTCAAACTCTCACATGGACGTTAAGAAGATTAAGATAATAGCATGCCTAACATAGCTAATAAGAGAGATTTAAAACAATTGGCAAAAATAGATTGAGTTATGAAACGCTTATTAAGGGATAATGATTCTGTGTCACAATAACAGCAAATTGGGTCGGCTTCATTTCACAAACCAAGAAGAAGAGAGAAGATGCAGACGACACCGAGGCAGAAAGAGACAGAAACTGCAATGCTCTGTGGCCAGTGCCCAACGTGGCAGGCAGAGACAGCCCGCCTGGCCATGTGCATCCCCCACAGCACCCTCACCACCGATCACGGCCAGTTTGGGAGACGTGCAGAGGACAGAGATGCCCTTCCACATCCAATGTCTCGGATATCGGAGAAGGTGTATCTGTGTGCCCAAATATCCTAAATAGATTTTCCTCAATTTAAGAACAGTCACAGCAGTCTTCCCCTTTTGTAGCCTGGGCACATCACCGACATGCCCGTTCTCTTCCTATTCGTTTTCTGGGACAAGAACCTAATTCCCCTCAAAGAGAACTGGCTGAGGACCCCTTTGGGCCCAGAAGGATGGGGAGCACACCACATGCAGCTCCTTCCCATGCCCCTCCCTGCCTCTCCTTTGCCCTGCACTGCTCCTCTTCCCATCCCTGGGCGGGCAGCAGTGGCCCCCTGCACCAGGACTCCCCTGCCCTGTGCAGCAAGGTGCTCCAGGCTTGTAGGCTGGGGCAGGAGAGGAGGCCCGCTGGTCTCCACTCCATCTTTCTCATCCAGTTAGAGGAAGCAGCCACCTGGAGGCCAAGGGACTTTCTCAAGCCCATTGGCCTTGTCTTTCCCTCACCAAACTCTCTTTCCATTCAAAAGGGAAGTGATTGGGGCACCTGGGCAGCTCATTCAGTTGGGCACCCGACTCTTGGTTTCCGCTCAGGTCGTGATCTCATGGTCATGGGACGGAGCTCTGAATTGGGCTCCACACTCAGTGGGGAGTCTGCTTGAGATTGTCTCCCTCTGCCCAGCCCCTCTCTCTCTCTCAAATAAATAAATCTTAAGAAAAAAAAAAAAAAGACAAAGGGAAGGGGGCCAGTTTCAGTCTGCAGTGAGAAATGACAGACCTGAACAAAGGCCTGATCAAAGATGAGCCCTATGATCTTTAGATGGGATGCTCAAGGTGGGAACGTAAGCAGTGGGAAACTCTCCTACACTTCTGGTGAAATGGCGTAAACAGAGTCTAAAGAGGTTATCTGCAACATGTTTTAAAATTGAAAGCACGCATACCCTTTAAATCAGCAACCCTCCTCTCAGGAATCTATCTCACTGAAGCAAAAGCACCCACGTACATAAGCACTTCTGCAAACCATGTGCACTATTTGGAGGCAAAAGTCTGGAAACTGGGTGAGCATCCATTGACAGAGGAGTGAATGAATGTGATAGATCACAGATGGCTTTCATACAGAACTAAACAAACAGAGGAAAAACATAGGCAAATACAAAACACGGGTGAGCATGTGATTTCTTGGGAGAATTTGGTGGGGCTGATGTTAGTGTACAGGACAAGAGATGGGAAGGAATTGCCCCTCCTGCCAAAAAAAAAAAAAAAAGAAGAAAGAAAAGGGAAAAAGGATGACACAAAAAATTCAAGCAGGTGGTATAGTCAGAGAAGTGGATTGAGGTTTACGGGACGTGCTCTCAGGATCATATCTCTCGGGGACAGAAGTAAGCTGGGCCTCAGCCAATCCCAACGGAGCTGGTAGTGCTCTGGACAGTTACTCTGAATTAGGATGAAGACCAGTTATTGGACTCGGGCTGCTCCCAGGAAGGAGGCGGCTCCCATCAGAAGAGGCTAAGCACCAGGAGGGGAGGCAGCTGGGAGCTGTGGGGTGTCAGCCCTCGGGCACCAGGGATGTCTGCTTCAGTCTGGAGCGGAGGGGCCCAACCGCACGGCCCAGCATCCACTGTAGGGGGCATGATCACATTTGTGTGTTTGTGAAATTATAGGTAGAGTGTGCATGCTGACGTATAAAGAAAACGAGTGAAGAGTGGCCTCTTTGATTCTTGGATTTTAAATTTATTTCTAACACTGGCAATTCTGAAGCCTAGCCAGCCTCCATACCAAGGGGAAGCAAACAAGACTCCCAGCCCGGGCAATTCTGGTGGTAATACTGCCTGATGATTTCCCCTGACCTCGTCACAATAGAAACCAGGCACCAAGCTCCCAGCTGAACTAAGGTCTGCTCCTGAGAACTCTGACTGCCTTCTATTTTTGAATGGGTTGGAAATAGAACCAAGGGATAAATTTTGTCTCCCTTTTGCTTGTCAGGGTTGGGTACCTTGAATATGCGTCCGAACTGAAATCAAGCATAAAATACAAAGTACAGACCTCAGAAGGACAGCAAGGCAGGGTACATAGGGTGCTGTGAAATTGAAGCAATTGGTCTGACCCAGCCCTAACTAGGAAGCCCAGTGGTGCCTCGGTTAGGCACCCCTTGAGACCAATTAAGATGCTTTGAAAAATTCAGGAACCTCATAATTGGACATATAATCAGTCCCTCAATCCCATCTTCTCTTCTTGCACCATATTACTAAGGCAAAGTGGACATAATGCATTCACCTTGCATATTTCTCCCAAGATTACCTTCCACAGTCATCTGAAAGATGTCATGTCTATCAGCAAGTGTTTGAGGAACAATGGTGAGGAAGAGGAGGCTAATACAGAGCTTCTAAGTTCCGTGTTTCTATTGATATGGAAAGAAAGATCCAGCAGCCTGTAGAGTTCCAACAGGATATCCTCATATAATTAACGTTGTTCTGGAAAAAACAGCTAAGGTAATCAGCCAAGAAAAAGGTGGGTTATACATATTGGAAAGGAGGCCGAGAGTTAGTAAATATATTTTTGTATATCTGGATTTTTGTATATCCGGATAACCCAAAAGAATTAGCTGGAAAAAGATTTACTAGTATTATAATAAGAAAGCAGGTAGGTGGCTGATTAAACACTAAACATAGTAGAAATCTATAGTCTTCTTATATACTAGCAATAATTAGAATTGTTGGAATGTGATGGGGGATAAGATTCCATCACAGTAACAATAAAAATATAAAATACCTAGGGATACATTTAACAGGGAATGTATAGAATAAACAAAGATAAAGCTACAAAAACTAACTGCCTTCAACAAAGCGATCCATTCCTGGATGGGAAGTTTTTATATTGTGAAGATGCCAATTCTATTCATTTTAATACATAAGTTAACAGAATTCCAACTAACAGTTTGTTTAGAACTAGACAATTCTAAATTTCATCTAGAGGAATAAATATGAATGAAAAACCAACATGAAATGGGGGCTGTCCTATTAGCATTCTCTCTTTCCTTAGTTGACCATGGACTCTTGTGAATGTTATTTAGCTTCATGGTCATCCTCCCCCAGGTCCCACCAGCCCAGGAAAACAGCCATCAGCCCCCATGGTCCTCAGCACCATCTTAGGAAAAGCACTTGTAGCCCGACGCTATGGACCTTTGTTCCTTTTGATGATGCTGAGTCAGTCTCCAAGGTCAGGACACGTCCTCTGGTTGTCCCTCCAGGACACAAACATCTGGGAGAGAAGTGACCCATCCCCTTGGAACCAACACTTATGTTTTCCGCTTCCTGTTGGCCTTTCACTGGGTGAATAAAATATGCAGAATCTTACTTTAATTCTTCACTTGTCTCCTGGACTTTTGATGCCTCACATACCAGAGCTTCTCAAATCATCTGTGAGAAGGGCTACTTTTTTCTAAATCCAGCATGCACCAGTACTTTTTTTAAAAGTAAGAAAAAGAAATTACAAAAAATAAAAAAGGAAAAAAAAAAAGTCAAGCAAACACAAGTCCCGATTTTTAGTACGATATTCAACAGACCTAAAATTATTCTGTCATCTTGCTACAAATGTCTCTAAACACTTTTCACAGACTGATGACGAACCATCGGCACCAGGCCACCTGCCCACTGACTACACTGTTCTTACCTCATCATCAACAGATTGGCTACCGCTTTAGTGAAGGATTCTTCATGCCTTGTGGCCTGTGTAAGAAGACAATCTTACCTTCTTCCAATACTTCGCTTTTTATAGCTCTCAAATCTTTTCCTTCAGATGACTCTCCAATATTATTCTGAGGCTACTGGGGCACCTTTTAAACAAACCCCATTTGTCAGACAAGTAATGCAGTTCCTCACAGAGACATTCAGGGATGTGCCCGCAGTGCTTAGTGATAAGGCTGGAACTCACCTAAAGTGTTCTGATTCATGATCCTGGGTTCTTTCCACCCCTTGGTGGAGCCACGTACGAGGTGATGAACTGCAGACTGATCGACTCAATGAGTCTCATCGCAGGGCCCTGGTTAACCCAAGCATTTGAAGTGCTAATCCTGCAGAAGTCCCTTTCTGCCTTTCTTTACCCCATATCCCTGAAGAGAAAGTGCCCCGAAATTGTCCAGAGCTCTTGGGCTAATGGTATTGTTCTTACACTGAATTACTGTGTTAGGAGAAAAAGTTCAAATGATCCAGAGTTCTCAAAAACAATAGCAAATCTCAAACTGCAGCTATGTCACTAAAAACTCTCAGTAAACTCCTGAAGAAGTGTAGCAAATTACTGAGCTTATCGGACCATAACCAAGGTGGCATAACTCACCTCCCAGCTGCTTTTCCAAACTGCAAGTAAGAGCAAACAGGTAGCCTCTCGGATGCCAAGTTTGCAAATTACAGTACGAAGATTTGGGGAAATTTCAAACAAAATCTCTGCTTATTACTCAGAAGGGGATGTTTTTCTCTGTCTTCTGCAGGATGGGCCAGCAGTGTGTTTGAGGTGGGTGAGAGCAGAGCTAAGTGCTCAGGCCAGGTTTCATGCAGTTAAAGGCAGTTCCAAAAGAGCTTCGGGGATGCAAAGGCCCAGCCCAGGAAGGCAGCATGGTGCAGGGGAAAGGCCTGGGTTCCAGAGTCAGAGGGTCCTGGCTCCCATCCTAGCCCTGCCACTCCCTAAATGGGTAATGGGCCTTGACTTCGGTATGCTAACAGAGCTATGGCTATAGAAAAAAGGTATATAAAAAGTGGCTTAGTACATACATGCTGGAAAATTCTTGTCTTTGTAAATAGGATTAAAGCATACAAAGTTCACCTTCCTCTACCCAGCATCTGCCTGCATCTTTTCCAAAAGCCACTCTGGGAAGGTTTTTGATTTTTTATTTATTTTTCCTCCACACTGACTCCATAGTATTAAAACAGCCTCAGGTGGGGTACGGAATCTACATGAAAAACCATGGTTAAAAAGAGTAGTAAGAGTCACATTAAAGTCTACACTAGTCATTGGTACTCAACTAAATAGCCTGAGGGCTGACTAATGTCCACAATGGGGATGTTTGATAGGACAGGATAAAAAAACTTTGCCTTATGAAACAATTTTGCGAGGGCGACTGACGCCCACCTCAAGAAGCTCACATGTGTGGAGAAGATGTATCTATGGCTCAGTGTGCTCCCACCTTTGCTGGCTTTGATCCCTATCCTAACACAATACTTTAGGCAACTCAGAGAACAGGGAAGCAGAATCATCTTTAAGGGGCACCTGGGTGGCTCAGTCGGTTGAGCGTCTGCCTTCGGCTCAGGTCATGACCCCAGGGTCCACGGATTGAGCCCCACTTTGGGCTCCCCCCTTGGCAGGGAGTCTGCTTTTTCCTCTGCTTCTGCCCGCCCTCCACTTGTGCTCTCTCTCTCATGAATAAAAATCTTTAAAAAAAAAAAATCATCTTTAAGTCACTGGAAGCACTACAACATACAATTAGGACAATTCAATGTTTTTTCTTTTTTTGGCTTGAGTTGTCCCAGTTGGCTGTCTATACTGATCACAAGACTCCTGTTTCTCAGGACTGTGTAAAGTTAAGCCAAGCAACTGAGTACAAACAAGGACAGGCATTTAATCATACAGATGTTTCACGCCATGTTTTCTTCTCTGGCACCAAAAGACCCTTGAAGACTTTCTTAAGTTTACAAGACCACTTTTTAGTACTTTGGATAACTGAATTTTTTCCTTTTCTATTTAAATATTTCACATGAGGCCTTTGCCTGAATGTACATCCGAAGAAGCAAAGTTGGACTAGCTTAAAGACCAGAGTCACTGATGCCACCCTCCTTCTGAGTGTCTGTGACAGGAAGAAAACCCCAACCCTTGGTTCTGCCATTCATACAAATTTGATCAGGTTCTCTGCATCCTACATCAAGAGCAGTTTCATCACTTCGCATGGAGGACTGGATTTCGAATCTCTTTAATTGAATTCAATAGATATTTATTCAGTACTTGCTACTATGCTGAGGCCCTGAGGATTCAAAGCTGATTAAGACTGATTCAGGTTAGGCCTCTAGAATATAATTCAGAGTCTTAGAGACGATCATCTAAGCCAATCCTGCCATTCTGCTGATGAAGATCTGAGGCCTGGAAAGAAGAGACCTTCCCAGAGTCACACAGTAAGCGGGTGTGAACCCTCAAAAGTCATCCTTCTAAACCAGGGTAACTCCAAAGTCTAAAATCATAGCTACGATGTAGGGGCCATTACTATCAAAGAAATGGTAGAAAATAAGACAGACGGCTGAAGATACAAGTCCTGTGTGACAGTCCCCTATTGTGTTGCTTTTGGATGTCACTGTCAATCCACTGCTCCACCTGAATGCGGCACCCCAGCTGTCTGCACAAGGCCACCCACTCACATAAACTGCCTCCAATCTATCCTTTGTTTCTGAAGCAGAGTCAAGGCCACGATGCCCCTCGCTATGTTCTCAGCTCTATTCTAGGTAAGTCAGACATTGAGCCTTATATAATAAAGACCAGGTGTTTGCATTCGAGATTTTGATAATCTAGGGAGATATCAAGACAGATTTACATGCAGATGTGTGCAATAAAGCCTATGTTAGCATTATGGAATGTACACGTTAATCATGTTAGCAGCTTATGATTCATGCTAGTCAAGTTGCTCCTTTGAGGAAGACTTTTTGACACCCTACCCCCCCAGATTGGAAAACCAACCTCTTCCAACTGTGCCCCTGTACTTGTCACGACCCTGTATTGGGCACCGTGATCTGTTGGTCTCCACCTCGAAGTCAGGGTCCACTTGTGTCTGCCACCCAGGAGGCTCTCAATAAGTTTCTTGCATAAAGTAAATAAAAGATATTTTGAGATCCCAGTCCACTCTGGGGTGGCTTCCCAGAAGAGGAAAGCTGGGATTTATTTTAAGAAATGGAAATGATTTGGTGGAAGCAGGCACATTTCTTCCTTAGTTCCCTTCACTATGCCTGGAACACAGGAGCAGGGCTTGGGGCGGGTGTAGTGAGAAATGCACGGGGGAGAGGACAGGCACATGCTGTTCCTGAGAGTCTCCCATGATTGGAGAGAAGTTCTCAGGGGCAGGCTCACTCTGCCAAAGTCAAGGATGAGAACAGGAAAAGAAGTCCTGACCTGCACCATATGTTCGCCACACGAGAGGCACGGTTGCACTGAGCTTTGCCGTGACCTTGGGAAATCACTTCCATCTGGAAGCCTGAGTGAGTCACAGGAAGTCAAGATGCAATTTCTCCAGTTTGCATTTGGCCCGGACTGTCAAATCTACATTCTGACGCTTATGAAACACTATTACCCAAGAACATTCTAATGGATGCAACATTAGTAAATCAAAAGCCTGCAGTTCTAATTCCCGTCCAATACACACAGTTGGACATCAAAGTCACAGTTGGATGCAGCCTATGGCTTGCCTTTGAGGGGATGGTAGACTTTGGGAGCTCTGGGCACTTGATCAGGACAGTAGCAAAGTGCAAGGGTTTGGGAAGGTAGCGGTTGGGTGGGAGAGGTGTTGCATGCAGTATTTTTCTATCTGGTTTCTAAATGGTCCCAGGAGACCCATCTGATATTGATACCTGGACTTTGTAACATAGCCAGGTCCTGCTCCACTGGCTTCTCTGCAAAAAAAAAAAAAAAAAAAAACATGATGCAAACCAGCTGGGGTTAAAAACAGTTACCATGGAAACCCCAGACTTTAGTTTGGAAAGTAAAAGTGATATTTATGATGACCACAGCTATGGTTTGTACCAATGCGCTTCCTGAGAAGTTTCTTTTTATCCTGAACTTTAGCATTCCTTTTTTTTCCCCCCTGTGGAATTTGGCAAAAGAAAAAATTTTAAATCAGATTGGAAATATTACCTTCCCAGTTAAATAGCTAAAACAGGAGGTCTTGATTTATTCAAACCATATTTGTTGAAGACAAATTTAACTCTAAATGGAGAAACTGCTTAAAGGTCAAGTTTTGTCTTGGATACTTTGAAAGAGTTGCTAAGCATTCTGTCCCCCGTGAAGGCTGGGCTGACACCAAGAGGTGTTATTTGTTACTTCCCCATGATCATTTTCCACCTCTCAGGAATGAGAGGAGAATTACGGCTACAGAGAGCAAACACGTCCTTATGTGGGCATGCTCAGAGTTGCGGCCAAGCCAGTCATGGCTTCAGGAACAGACCGGTCACTTTAGAGTACTGGCCTGAGACACAGAGGACATTAAGGACACGAGACTGGGCGCCAGAGAGAGCCAGGTTGCAATTCCTACTCTGTCACTCATACTTGCTGCATGACTCTGGGCAAGGGACTTAACCAGCCTCTGCCACAACTGCCTCATCTCGGAAATGACAATCAGAATACCTACCGCTCCAGTTTGCAGGGATTAAATAAAATGATGCACGCAAAGCATTTCGTATCAGCACATTGTAAACTAAGATCCAAAATTAAATCCATCTCTAACCACTGTTTACCCTAATGGCAAGGAGGACAGGTTATCTTGGGTCAGCGGCGTTGCCAATGCATACAGGCACTCACGTAAACTGTATATTCAACTGTATACATCTATGCTTAAAAGCAGCTCTTCAAATACAAGTGTAATTCCTGATCTTTATAATTAAGCAGTATTGAATTCATTGCCCCTATGTTCACAGTAGTATCATGAGCTCTGTACAGCACAAGGAAAACAGAGCCCGTCCTTGTTTGTACAATCCTAAACAGATGACACAGACATGGGTAAATAATAACGTGGCGTGTCTAGCTGCGACAGTCTTAGAGAAATCTAGAAAGCTAGGTAGTAAAACTATACATAAATGTGAAGGTCTAATGCATATTAGAAAAAAAAATCAAAATCAAATCAATCAAAAGGAAGAATCCAGTGGAAGGGTGGTAAGGAAGATGGGAGAGCAAAAGCAAGCAGACCAAGCTGATGCATTCTCTGACTTCAAGCAACTGTTCCATCTCAGGGCAAAGTGGCTGCAAGCCTGCCCACAGCTCCCCTGATGCCCATCCCCGAGCCCCCCAAATTCGAGCCCCTCTCCTCGCACCCCTTTTCTCATTCCATCCCAAGGGCGTCTGGTTCTCGGGGGTACGCTGTTCTTAACCAGCCCTGGACGATTCCCTCTTCTTTTGTCCCCGTCGTCCTTGTCTTAGAGAAAAAAGCCATGATTGAATGAAGCCCTTGGTGGTGGTGACAGCTCGATCTCCTTCACTCCTCTCCCTTCTGCTCCCCACCTGATGCTCTTCCCCCTAACTCCCGTCCCCCACCACTCCACCGAGACCGAGACCGTGACCGTTTCCACTGCCGTAGTCTCAGAGGAAGCCGGTGGCATTCCTATTTGATGACATCTCTGCCCCACCCTCCATCAAGTTTCACAGGTCACTGATGACCTCAGATTACTAAAGACAATTTCCCCCCCCTGGTTCTCTTTCTCCTTGATTTTCCTGCAGCATCTGACATTGGCACCACTCCCTCCTCACTGACATTTTCTCCCTTTCTGTTGCCAGGATTTTATGCTATGCTGAGTCTTCCACTTTTCCGAAACCCCAGGCAATGTTTGTTTGTTCTCCTTCTGCCTCTTTCTCCCAACTTAGTACATATCCTAAAAGCCAGCCCTAGGCCCTCCTCCTTGCTGGACGGCCCCCTGACTTGGCATCACCGGTTCTCCGTTCCCATCTCCCGAGCTGCCCCCCCCAAACGCGGATATTCACCACTGACCCCTGCATGGGTCCCGTGCAACTGGACATTCTCAATGATGGAAACAGGTCCATGCCTGCCCTGGCCAGGAGGGTAGCCATTCATCACATGTAGCTAATGAGCACCTGAAATGTGGTTAGCCTGAATGAGAAACTGAATTTATAATTCTGTCTTATTTCCATGAATTTAACTCACATTTAATTCACCACATGTGGCTTGCGTCTACCGCACTGAACAGCACAGTTCTAGATGCTTTCACTTAAGCACCATGATTTCCGGTGGAATATGGTCACAACCAAAGGCCTTCCAGAACATATTCTTCCTCCTAGCATCTCTGTCCACACTCAAAGCTCAAATGCTCCATGGGCGCCTGGGTGGCTCAGTCCATTAAACATCAGACGCTTGGTTTCGGTTCAGGGTCCTGAGATTGAGCCCCGTGTCAGGCTCTGTGCTGAGCAGGGAGTCTGCTTGGGATTCTCTCTCTCTCTCCCTCTGCACCCCTCCCACCTGGGGTACACACTCTCTCTAAAATAAATAAATCAATCTTAAAAAAAAACTTCAAATGCTACCTTTTGTTCCCACTCCAATTCCTCATAAGCAGCCTCTGGTTCCCACTGACTCTACCTGGAAGTATCCCCGCTCTCTGCATCACCCCTGGGTCACCCCTGTGTCTCATGGCCATGCCCCATTTAGGTCCTCATTCAAACCGACACAGTCAGCTGGGTCTCTCACCTCAACACATCTTGTCATCACTGCTGATCTAATCTGACTCCAACACTGCTCTACCATGTCGCTTCCCTGCCTTACCAAACCCGCAGGGCCTCCCCACATTCTCTTGCTTCAAGGCCCAAATCCTTGTCTGCTTTTCAAGAAAACCACCCAGGAGAATGTAGTGCCATCGAGCCTGGTCTTGCTGTCTTCCATGGTTCTCTCTGCATGCACGTGCGCACACACACATACGCACACTCAACCACCCCTTCCTGGCGGATCAACTCCCTAGCACACGGACATACCATGCTCACTCCTGCCTTGAAGCTTGGCTTTTCAATTTCTACCTTTCAAGATAAAGCTGAATACTCCCTCCCTCCACTTTGCATTTCTCTAGAAATCCAGAGATTTCCAAGCCCTGCCAGACACACCTCACCCCTAAATTGCTAGGGCATTTATAAGAATGTTATCTTGTCCTGATAACTATTGTTTTGGGGGTATTATCCTCTTCTCCCCAGTTAGACCACAAGGCAGTGAGTCATCTTCTTCAGTAACCTCCATCAGACTTAGCTCAGAACTGAGCATGTGGTAGATGCTTAGTGCTTCATAAACACTTCTGGACTCATCAGCAGGTTCAGGATAAGAACTGGACATGCCACTCCCGAGAACTCCGTGAACAGTAAACCCACATCGTTAATTATTTACTCCCTGCTTCTTCTCCTCTCCTCCTCCATTTGTTCTCGCCTCTTCCAGCTTCAATTCTCTCAAATGCCTGCTTCTTCCCTTCTTCCAGAAAATCAGACGAGCTAATCATGACAGGTCAGGGTACAGAGTGTAAGATTTTCTATTGTCTCCCGGAGATGGTGTCCATGGTTAATGCTTCTTATGCCACATAATCAACGTGTTTCTTTTTTTTTTTCGAGATTTTATTTATTTACTTGAGAAAGAGCAAGAGAGAGAGAGAACACAGAGAAAAAGGGAGAAGCAGACTCCCCACTGAGCAAGGAGCCCGACTTGGGGCTCCATCCCAGGACCCTGAGATCATGACCTGAACCAAAGGCAGATACTTAACCAACTGAGCCACCCAGGCATCCCAATCAATGTGTTTCTATTGAGGAAGTTATGCTATAGAATACAGAGGTAAAATCATGACAGACATCTGTTACTTACTAGTTTGGTGTCACTGGATAAACGATTTAACCTTTATGAGCCTCATTTCTTGGGCAGGTAAAGTAAGGATAAAAACATCTCACTGTAATTTTACTAGGGAACTACAAAGTTAAATAAAATAACAAACAATGGGCTAAGGATATAGGATTGGATGTACCAGACACAGAATGCATGTACATCATGGATGACCTAGCCATTTTCATTTTAGAGAATGATCTAGAAGGGCAATATTTAAACCAGAAGAACTCCTGAAAGTGCAAAATTCCAGACTGTGTCAACTAATCTGAAGGAAAAGAATCATCTGGAAATCACAAACAGCCCAAGATGGCTGCACAGAGCCACGCAGAGGTGAGAGGGAATCAAGATAGGTCTCTTTCCTCTCAGGAATGATGAGGTAGAACGGAACTGTAAAAGGGAAAAAAGCAATCCTCATCCAGAGGCCAGAGCAGACAGCAGCTACCCAACAGCAGGAGGAAACCACTCTTTGGTTTCCCACCCACAGGAGCTAAACAGGACCTTGAATTCCGGACAAAGCCTCTCTTTTCACTTCCTCCTGCTAATAGAAAGAGGCTCAGATGCTGTGAATTGTGCAAGACTGTTGAATCTCAGATCTGTACCTCTGAAACAAATAATGCAATATATGTTAAGAAAGAAAAAAAGAAGAAGAATGTAGCAGGAGGGGAAGAATGAAGGGGGGGAAATCGGAGGGGTAGATGAACCATGAGAGACTATGGACTCTGAGAAACAAACTGAGGGTTCTAGAGGGGAGGGGGGTGGGAGGATGGGTTAGCCTGGTGATGGGTATTGAGGAGGGCACGTTCTGCATGGAGCACTGGGTGTTACGCACAAACAATGAATCATGGAACACTGTATCTGAAACTAATGATGTAATGTATGGGGATTAACATAACAATAAAAAAAATTTAAAAAAAAAAAAAGAAAAGAAAGAGGCTCAGAAAAACCACTCCCAACTTTTCACTGCCAAGGGTCGCTTTGTTATTTTTCCCCACAGAACCTATGCTTTGAAAAATTGTAAATGCGACAGACTAAATAAAATGCCTAACACATTGACTAACACAGATCAGTTGTGCCATAAATGTTAGTCACGTAAAACACGTGATTATTTGTTTCTCATCATGTTTTTCTAAACAAAGACAGAATATCATCAGAGTTCTGAGCATCATGAGATAGATAACCAGGCTTGTCCTAATAGGAGACAGGTCTACCATTCCTTTTCATAAAACCTTTGGAGTAGGTGAGTTTTGGATTTCAGGATTTTTCAGATTTTATAAAGATCACACAGGCCATATATTGTACGCCAGAGACCACCACCAGATGGGTAGGGGGCAGAACTGCACAATCAAACACATCATCTTTCTACAATTTAATGTGTGAATATAAAATCTATAAAAAATCTATAAAATATGTTCTATATTCTGAAATCTAGATCACATGAGTGCAGATTAAGTTCTCTGCCAAATGAGCTCTGATCAAGTTAGGTTTTTGGCCCTAAATTAGTAATGTAGAACTCTGCATCTTTAGAGTTGTTGAACTTAGGAATTCCAAAGGAATTGTGTACCTATACTATTATATGTAGTTCTTTAAAAAAGAGGTAGGTAGTCTTTTTGAAAGAGTCCATTAAGCTTTAGGAAATGTAAAAAATAGTGGGTAGCAATTTCAAAACTTATTACAAAGCTACAGTAATCGAAACAGTGTGGTACTGGCATTAGAATAATAGACATGTAGAGAATATGGAAGAGAATTAAGAGTCCAGAAAGGAGTCAAATATCAATTGTTAATTGAATTTTAACAAGGGTGTGAGGGAAAAAAATAGTCTCTTCAACAAGTCGTTCTTGGGCAGTTAGATTTCCACATGCATGAGAATGACGCTGAAACCTGACCTCACACCAAATATAAAAATTAAGTCAAAATGGGTACAAAGCCTAATTGTAAAAGCTAAAACTATAGAGCTCTTAGAAGAAAGCAGAGTGATAAGTCTCTGTGACCTTGGGTTAGGAAATGTTTTCTTAACCTATGACACCAAAAACAGAAGCAACAAAAGAAAAAGTAGACAGATTGGACTCCATAAAAATGAAAGACATCTGTGCATCAAAGGACACTCTCAAGAAAATGAAAGGACAACCCACAGCAGAATGTGAGGAAATATTTGCAAATGATATTATCTGATAAGGGTCTAGTATCTCGAATATATAAAGAACTCCTACAACTCAACTCAACAACAAAAAAACAATTTAGAAATGGGCAAAGGGCTTGAACAGAAATTGCTTTAAAGAATATATGCACATGGCCAGCAGGTATATGAAAAGATGTTTAACATCATTATTTGTTGTGAAGGAAATGCAAAATAAAACCACAAGGCGATATGGTTTTACATCCACTTGGATGGTTATAATTAAAAGGGACAAAAGGAAAATAAGTATTGGTGAGCATGTGAGGAAACTGGAGCTCTCATCTGTTGTTGGGAGGTATGTAAAATGGGGCAGGAGCTGTGGAAAACAGTTTTTTGGTTCCTCAATAAGTTAATCACAACAAAACTTCTGCATGAATATTCATAGCAGCGCTATTCACAAGAGCCACAAGGTAGAAACGACTCAAATGTCCATTGACTGAGGAAGGGATAAATAGAAGATGGCATCCACGCAATGAAATATTATTCAGTCATGAAAAGGAGTGAAGAATTGGTCTGCGCCACAACACGGATGAAGCTTGAAAACATGCTAGGTGAAAGAAGCCAGGCAAAAAGGCCATATATTACATGTTTCCATTTATTTGCACTATTGAGATTAGGCAAATCCAGACAGAGGAAAGCAGACTGGCAGTTGCTGGAGGCCTGGGATGGGGGAGATGAGGAGCAACTGCTAATAGGTACAGGGTTTTGTTTTGGGGTGAAAATGTTTTGGAAGCAGATAGTGATGACGGTTGCACATTATTGTCAATGTACTAAATGTTACTGAATTATACACTGAAAATGATTAAAATGGTGAATTTTATGTTATGTGAATTTTACCTCAAAGACAATGAGTAGACAATTATTAGCTCCTGAAGGACCAAGGCATCTGGAAACCTTAGGGGTTTTTTCGTAATGACTAGCCAGGATGTTGGAAGCACACTAAAAATAATCTGAGTGATAATTAAAATTGGTGTTGTGCTTTTCTAAAGATGGGGACAGATTTCAGGAACTCCAGGATTAGAAAGCAGAGTTCACCAGCCTTGCCACTATTGTCATTTTGGGCTGGATACCGCCATGTGGTAGGGCTGTCCTGGGTGCTTTGACAGGTTTAGCAGCGTCCCTGGCCCCTACCCACTAGATGCCAACAGCACCTCCCAGCCCGACTGGGACACTGTGACAACCAAAAATGCCTCCACACGGTGCCAGATGTCCCTGGGGAGCAAAGTCACCCCTGGTTGAGAACTACCGTTATGACTTCTGCAGAACGGTTTGTTTTTCTGGGATTTTACCTTTTTCCAGAGAGCTTCCTTTAAAAGAATCCACTTCTGAGATTGTCCTTTAGTTATCTCCTGACAACAGTGAAATCATTTTTTAAAAAAACAACATGGTCGTCGATTGCAAGGAAGCTTCCAAAAACCCCTCTCATTATAAGGGATCGACTACACGATCAACTTGTAAACAGCAGTTTCTCACTGGCAACCACATGGCCTGGCAATAAGCTAAATGTGGATAGCACATAAAAAAAGAAAGAAAGAAAGTTAGTGTGCAACGTTCCCTTTTCAAACCCTTTTTGGGCAAAGACTACGGCTCTGCCAGCATTCCAGAATAATGACAGCTGATGTGCCCTTTGTCAACTTTCCCTCCTTCTCCATTGAAAATGCGGACCTAACTCCTTCCAGAAGCTCCTCTGATACCCTCTACTGAGTCTGGAATCAGACACCGTTAGCACAGAGAGCAACCTGCGCTCTAGACCCTCCTCCCCCTCAGCGGCCGCTGCCAGGGAAGCGAGGTTGGGGGTCCAGGACCCCGTTCCCCTGGCTGCTTTACCCCCACCCCCCAGCGCCACTTTTATCTGTTTCCTATCATTGGCTTCTGACTACTTCATCTGAAGCTGGAGTTTCATTTGATTTCATGTGAACCAGGAGTTCTGAAGCTGAGAAGTTGGAACGCCACTGGCCCCACACGAGCCCCCTTTTCTGCCAATGAGGAACCGAAACCCAGACTTCCAACTCATGGCCAGACCACTTTCCCCTCTTCCAGGGACGACACCAAGCAGCTCCAGCAAGAGGTTGCTCCACGTCTGCTCTGCCTCAGTTTCTGCTTCCCTACATGAGCACACAACTTCTACCATACAGGCTCGTTCTGGGAATTAAATTGATGTAATAAGCAGCACGTAAGCACCACTGCTATGGACTGAATGTTGGCGTCCTCCTCCAAATTCATTTGTTGAAGCCCTAACCCCAGTGTGGAAGTCGCTGGAGGTGGGACCTTTGGGAGGTGATTTGGGTTAGATGAGGCCATGAGGATGGGGCCCACATGAGGGGATTAGTGCCGTTGTGAGAAGCTGAAGGGACCAGAGCTTGTCCTCACTCTGCCATGGAAGGACAGAGTGAGACATTGGCTATCTGTGAAGCAGGAGGAGGCCAAGCCCCTGACCATGTTAGACCCTGATCTTGAACTTCCCAGCTTCTAAAACTGTAAGAAATAACTATTGTTTAAGATACCCAGTCTGTGGTATCCTGTTACAGCAGCTTGAAGTGACTAAGAGAACAACCTATCGCATTAGCTATGTAAACTACTTCATCTCTTTCTCTAGGAAGAGGCTTGTTAACTCTTCACATGATTCCATCTAAACCTCATATGGTCAGGGCCACAAGAGAAGGCTCAGCTTACAGGACTATCCAGGGGCTCTGCCACTGTCTAGCCCCATAGGTATCTTCCTCTAGCTGTCTTGTCTGGAACCACAAGCTTCCATGGTGCCAAAGGAAATGGTCACGCATCGGGTTATTCTCATTTCTGCTTCACATTCTGGTATCATTGCGAGAGGTACCTGAGCCGAGGAGGTGATGTCAGTCAAGGTCAAGCTGAACTTCCTCATCCCCTTTCTAAGTTCGTAGTAAATCTAAAAGAATGACATTTTACATCACTGCTGAAAGACATGAGGGAAAGGCAATATCCATGAGCCAGAACCTCTGAGAAATTTCTGGAAACTACAGATTGGTCATAAGCAGCCTGAATGAAGGACTGATAAATCCTCAGTTTATCTCAGGAAAAGAGGGTAAAGGTAAGGTTTCGCACAGTTGCTGCTCAGTGACGCCCCCCAGGGGCTTTGAATAATGATGCTGGAGACACAGGCAAACTCAGGGATAGCTTTTCAAAGACAAATCTCAGCTGTATTCAAGCTTCTGAGAAGAGTACGATGCTGAGGTTCACACAGGGTGGGAAGCCCGTCGCTTTTCCCAGGCACGGTCAGCAGAGAAGTAAAAGGAAGCTCTCTGGGAAGTGGATCCCAGAGAGAGCCCAGACTTCCTTGTCATGCCACAAGAAAAAGATGCCACCACACCCCCTGTGCCAAGCAAACAGGACAAACTGCCGCATAGAACTGAAACCTTTTCCTTCTAGCTCCTTCTTGGCTCCCTATGGATGGACAGGTCTGTACTCTGGCAAACTTAAACTACAACAAAGATAATTCTTTTCCTTCTCCCCTTAATCTGGGTCTGAAAGATGGGCACAGGGACCCACCCAGTTCCAACCAGAGCCCACTTCATATTTTATTTTCAGGTCATCCTTAATGAGGATGAACAAAAAGAGAAGGATTACTGTTCACATGAAAAGATTTAGCTGTTCAGTAGACAAAGAAGTCAGAGCAAAAGTCCACCTTTCAGACAGTACTATGGAAGAAAATCTCTAAGCTGTATTGCAATGGGACATAAGGAGCTGCTGGGTTTATAAAGTGAGTATAGGCAAGAATGACGAGAGAACAGTGTGCCAATAAAATGGAGTGGAGCAGAGAAAATGTGGAGGAGACCGAGCATTACTAAGACTAACTACGTAAAATGGAATACAAATGTGAGAAACTTGAATGGAAGCCAGAGGAAGACAGTTGAAAAGATGACTTATACGAGGGGGAAAAAGCAAAAGGAAAAGGAGGACGATACAGGAGATCCAAAACATAGCTACAGTGAATTCCAAGGGAAAGAATGAAGCAGCGGAAGTGAGCACTGAAGAAGCTATCTTTAAATCCAGGCCAAAAAAATGCGCAGTAGGTTCCAGGCAACAGCAATGAAAATTGCCCCCAAACCAGAAATTTCCAGGAGACATTTTTTTAATTTGACTGGGAAAAAAATTCTATCAGCATCTTGGCTAGAAAATATATACATATACAAAGAGAATATTTGACAAAACAAAAACAAAAACAATAATCAAGTTGACCTCAAGTCAGTTATAAAGTGTTAAATACCAAGAAACGAAGGAGTAAGGACAGTATCTTGAAATTAAAAGATATATGTATATAATTTAAGTTTTATATACAGAGAAGTTGCTGTTCGTGTGTTTAGCCTCAGGCACGTAAGGGCTTAGAAAATGTGTTTTGCTTATATCTTCACTGGTAAAAATTTTTAGGTGTTATACTCGGCTTTAGTATAGTAGTAAACATTTTAAACCTTGTGAACCATGCAGGCTCTGTAGTAACTCCTCAAGTCTGCCATCACTCTAGCATGGAAGCAGGTATGGACGATTTGTAAGCCAATGGGCATGGATGTGTTCCAATAAAACTTTATTTACAAAAACAGGCCAGAGTTTGCTGGCCCTTGTTCCACATGGTAGACAAAGCAATATCCTGAGCTCATGAGTGAGTAAATCACAGTATATAATGAGAGGGCAATTAGTATTACTAAGCTAAATTATAGAAAGACACAAATGCAGGGTAAGTAATGCAATCATTTAATAGCAATAATCTAAATTTAAATGTGAAATTTTATGAACCCAAAGATGTGAGTTTCAGGGAGAAAAGAAAGTCCAAGTATGCTAAACTGCTTCCCTTACATGGGCAAAGGTGACTGATAGAAGTTGTGGTAAGAAAGAACCGAAGGTTAAAAAAAATGTTTTTGAAAAGCTCTTAAAAAAAAAAAAACAAACAGAAAAGAAAAAGAAAAACTCTAAGATAACTTCTCCTAGAAATAAAAATAGGAGACAACCTTTCCAAAACACTGCAGAATTAAAAAGCAAAGAAAATAAATGGTCCAATTTGCAAGAGACAGAAAACAAAAGGAAGCAAGCATAAAGCCAGAAAGCATAAAGCAAGAAGACAAACATCAAACCAAATATATCTGTTATAATCGCTGGAAATTAGTTAAATCCTTACTGAGAGAAAAATATCCAGATCAGATGCATACACTATAAAAAAATCTATGTGATGCAAGATACACAAGCTGGTATATAAGAAGATAGGCAAAGGTATGTTGGCAAATGCAAACAAAAACATATTAAAGGGTACAGTATTAATTTTTTAAGTGTACATCAAGGAAAAATAAATAGGACAAAAAGTCTACCTTTATGAAGATATTATCGATTTAGTCTTTTAAGTATCAAGCAACTGCATCAACATATATAAAGCCGACCTGTTAAATATAGAATAATTGGAGAATTATTCCCAGTAGCTGTGTGAAGCTAATTATACCTCTCTCGATATTTGACGAAGAAAGTAGATGATGGATAAAGATAAAGAATAGCAAATTAGGAAGATCTTTAAAATGCCACTATTAAAGTTTAGTTAACATGTACCTATTAAATATGAAATCTATTAAATATGCTAATTATTGATCATATTAAGTCATAAAGGAAACCTCAATAAATTCCATAAGCTAGAAGTGATTTAGTTCACATCTTCTGACCACAATGTAGTAAATCTGAAATTGGTTTTTAGAAGTGGGAGATTTAAAACGCCAATTATTTTCAAATTAACAAACAACAAGAACATTGCAAGGAATCCTCTTCTGTCTACACAGGACAAAGGGAACATTAAAAGGGGAAAGACAGGGCAACTAAATGAGAGCACTGCTTGCCAAAACATAGGACAAGGAGCTCAAGTTTGCTTGAAGGAAAATGTACAGCTTTGACTGTTTTGAATTGTAGACAAGGAAGAATTAAAATACATGAAGCAGACATTCTGTGAAAGGTAATAAAAAAAGAGCAAAATATAACCAAAGTAAAAGAAAGAAATTTCTAAAGATTAAATGATTGCACTGGAAAACAGATTAAAACGATCACTACATCCAGGACACGGGTTCCTTGAAAAGACTAGTAAGACAGACAATCTTCCAGGATATCTCAGTGAAGATAGAAAGAAGAAAACATAAGCACACGATGTGAGAAATGAGAAAGATAGAACAGAAATGAAAAACTAAAGAATTTCCTGTAGAGTTCTATGCGAAAATGTTAAGCCTCAATGAGAAGGAAAATGGAAATAAGAAAACAAAGATTATCAAATCTGACAATCAGAATAGACCACTATCCATGGAAGAAATAGAAACCAGTCTCCAAGAATTGCATCCATAAAAGGAGCTGTGCCCAAATGTTTTATGGGCAAGTTCTTTCAAACCCTCAAAGAACACATAATTCTTATGCTATTTAAACTGTTACAGATTGTAGAAAAAAATGAAAAGTGTCACAGTTGGCTTTATGATGTTAACATAAACTTGATACCAAAATGTGACAAAACAAGCATAATAAAATAAAACAATACATTCACTTCACATAGAAATACAGATGCAATCCAGAAATAAGAGATTTAGTATAACACAGTAGAATAAAAAAGAATAATGCCACTGATCAAGAGAGAATTTAATCCAAGAATACACGGATAGGTTAATATTATGAAATAAAATTTATCATATCAGTGTCAATGAAAAAAATTGATAGTGATGGGTAGCACAAAAGGAGCATTTGATAAAATTAAAAATTCAATTTTAATAAGATGTTTCTATAAACTATAGAAAGATACTACACCTTGATATGATGAAGTGTGTTGATCTAAAACCAACAATGAGTGGCATATCTAATGTTGAACCACCGAAGCAGCATTTCCCAAATCCACTACTGTAATAGTTTTCTAGGACATGTTAGTAAGTGTGATGAAAAGTAAAGTGTAAACAATAGTTCAAAAGTAGTTAGGGAAATGAATGGAGCGACATGTCATGTCTTAACAGGAGGGCTCGGCATGATGAAAATGTCACTTTTCAAATTAATCTATGCATCCTAAAAATTTATGATTAACATGTGACAGGATTTGTGTGTGGTGGGGGTCTGTGGGGGACAGGGTTTTTCTGGAAAAATGAATGTGCAAGGACGGACAAGATAATTTTGAAAAAGAATTTTCATCCAGGGGCCTTAAACCAGAAAATGTTAAAATGTATTATGAAACCACAATAATTAAAATAATGTATAGAACTGTCAAATTACTGTGATGTACATCTGACATACATATAATATTTATTATATTATATTCTAATGTATTATTATATATATTACATGTTATATACTATCATATTATACATAAAAACATAAATATACTATAAGTATTATATTTATGTTATAAATATAAATATTATATATTATATTAATATTTCATGTAAATATAATATAAATATAATATTATATTATTTGTCAACCATACGACAATAAAAAAAGAGTAAAAATTTTTAAATAAAAAAAAATAGTGTGGCACCAATGCTAGAGCAGAGAGATGTAAATTTATGGAACAGAAGTGGGAGTCCCAAGATTCTTTTTAATACAACAAAGGTGGTTTTCCAAATAAGAGAGTAAAGGATATATTATTCACTAAATCTTTTAAGAATATCTGGCTAAAGAAAAAAAGAGAATATCTGGCGAACCATTTCAAAATCGATATGGTTAGACATCACCTACCAAAATACAAAAATAAATTCCAGATGGATTACAAATGATGCCCTGAAAGAACTGGGGGAAAACAGAGGTTATGTGACTGGCATTGGGGAACATCTCTCCAACCATCCCCAGGAAGACACAACTCATAAATAATTAGATTAAAATACGTGACTACATAAAAATGGTAAATGCCCATATATTCGCAAAAACCACAAAAACAATAAAATGCGAAAAAAACCCAATGGGAAGCATAGTTGCTAAATATGTGCAAGAATTATATTATTAAATACTCCTCATCTTTATTCCCTTTTTAGCAAACCTCTCTGTCTCTCTGTCTGCAATCCATTTGCCTTTCCACAGAAGGTGGACGCCACCCTGGGAAGGAGGAGGACATGATTCAGAGGAACGTCCCATTTAGCCAGAAAAAGGAAGGGAATGTCTTCCCCATCTACCTTCTATAGGTGGACTGTGGGGGGAAATGGGGAAGGAGGTAGTGGAAAGAGGCAGCTGGGTGTTTGTTCTGAGCTCCCCTCTCAACAAGGACTTTGAGGCATTTAAGATAAAGGTGGGAGTGAAGGTGATTTTTCCCATCCTCCATTCTGGGTATCTGGGAGATGCCACATGACAGCTACCGCACCATGAAAGTTACAGCCAGCACGGCTCGGCAGAGAGCAAACCTGGTCAACACACCTGTGTGGTGTGGTGTGGTGTGGTGTGGTGTGGTGTGGTGTGTGTGGTGTGTGTGGTATGGTATGGTGTAGTATGGTATGGTGTGCGGGGTGTGGTGTGTGTGGCGTGGTGTGGTTATGATGTGGTGTGGTGTGGTGTGTGTGGTGTGGTATGGTGTGGTGTGGTGTGGTGTGGTACGGTGTGTGTGGTGTGGTGTGTGTGGTGTGGTGTGTGTGGTGTGTGTAGTGTGGT